>NC_067401.1:56225269-57425269 GCF_016432865.1 Antechinus flavipes
TGAGGACTTGATTCTGTGTTGAGTTCATATCCAGCACTTTCTTTTTTGAAGATCATACTCTTTGAATCTGCCTCCTTCCATGGAGGGTATCCATGTCTATCTGGTGGTAAGTCTCTTCTCTCAGCTGGATGAATTGTCTCTAACTCTGATGACATGGTTAGGTGGGGAAGGAAAGAAAGTCCTTTTCTTTTTCTACCCCAAAGGAATCTGCTTCCATAAAAACAATCTCATTCTTGGATTACTTAATACTTAAACTGAAATTTCTGGAATTTACCCAGCTATTTAGAACCTCCAGTGATATGGTTAGCTTGTTTATTTTATCTAATCATGTTGCTGCTTTCTTTGTCCAATCAAAGAGATTCAAGTCTTATAAATAAATCACAGAATGTAGATGTACAGTTTCTTGTTTACATATGAAAACTTTGTAAATGTAGGATTGTAAGAAATTCTTTAATATCTACTTTACACTTTGTAATTACATTTTAGGCCTTCTGTGACCACATCAATTGAAATTGGAAGGGAAACTTTCTTACAAAGTACTTTTGAAAATGGAAATATTGATATTAATTAGACAGCATTTCTAGATAAATAGCTGAGGGAAAAAGATAATGAGTAGGAAAACAAAAACTGGCTAAACTATTGAAAATGATGAGCTAAAGGAGAAGCAAAGTGGTGATTAAAATATGGGACTTAGTTTAAGACTTTTTCAGACCCTACTAGCGATGAATTGGGTAGATAAAATTGTTGACTGATTCTGTGATGAATTTTCCACAATGTGATTGTAAGTAAGGGTTAAATGCAATTGATTTCATAGAGTGAATTAAGAGAAAATTTGAACTCTTCTAGCCTAAATATGTTCCTAATTATTTTGATTCTCTATTTATCTCTGAAGGGTATTTAACATCTACATCTTTATCCTTTATAATATTGTGGGAGGATTTGCTCATAACTACAATGATAACCACAAACAGTTATTAGGGTCCTGCTGGAAGGTTTCTAGATAGGAATGAAGATTGCTTTCTGGAACTTCTTGGAAAAATAAAATCAGATGGTATATAAGGAGGTCTCATTTGTAACCTAGATTTTTTACATCTGTAGAGAATACATTGGAGCCCTGAAACCTTAAATGATTTAATTCCTCATTTTGCTTTTCCAAACTCAGTGGACCTTTGGAGCAGAGTTGACTGCATGATAGAAAAGCTCCAAAGAACCATCTTGTGGGTATATCCTGGCTTGACTTGCTTACTTTTTGCTTGATAGTTTTGACTTGAATGAGTCAGTCAATAAGCATGTTTTAAGCACCAACTTTATGCCAAGCATAGTGCTATGTTCTAATGATGAAAAAAAAAATTTTTTTAAAACTGCTCTCAAAGAGATCAAGTTCTCAACTTGATCAACTTGATCAAGCTCACAAAAAAAAAGTTTTGGATTGTGATATATTTTATCAAATGATATAGAGAATATATTTTAGCTAGGAAGATCTTGGCTCAAGCCCTTAATCCTGCAATATTAGTTGTATGACTGGGGGCAAGTCCTTTAATTTCTCATGCCTTCCCTTTGTCACCAAACTTTCTAAAGATTAAAAATTGTAGATGAATTGCCCATCAATATCACTAAAGGGAATTTTTATATGGAAAGTTTCTCACATTGATGAACTCAGATGATTAAATCAGAAAATATGTAAATAATATTCTTGATTTGGAATTAAGAACAAATAAATGTTAGTTATCCAGAGAATTATCAAAGTGAGGCTTGTACATATATGCCATTTAAAAAACATATATGCCACAATATGATGACTTAAAATCTCTTGGCAGTTTGTAACAGAATTAATATTTTTGCCCTTTAGCATAGACAATTTCCAATGAGGAAACTCCATCTATCAATGCAGATTGGCATCTTCTCTATAATTAATTGTTTGGACTCTTAGGTGGTAGGGTTACAGTTGTGTTACGTTATGTAGCCAACATATGTGGAAGTCAAAATCTGTACTTAGGTCTTACTGAATCTCAGGCTGGCTTTTTAACCACTATTTTTCATTCTTTCTCTCAAAGTTAACACTGATTATTTGTAATTTTATTATTATTAACAATCCCAATATAAAATGTGAATATAAAAGCTAAAATATTAACTAATAATAATAGTTAATGGTAGCCTTTAGAAAGTTATATAGTTAATATTCATTGGAGAAGCATTTATTAAATTCCAGGCATTGTGCTAAGTGCTAAAAGACAAAAGACAATCTCTATTCTCAAAGAATTCACAGTCTAATGGGGGAGATAGGCAAATGACTATGTGCAATCAAGATACATGCAAGTGTCTGTAGCCACGAACTAACATCTGAAGAAACAACAGGAAAGATACTACAAGGCTGGAGAAGGGCAAATGTATAGTATAATATACCAATAAGGGCAAAACAAGATATATACAGGATAAACTGAAGAAAATCAACAAAGAAAGGAGAATATCATTGAAATTGATTGAGAAAGACTTTCTGTAGAAGGTGGGTGTTTTTCTGGAATTTGAGGAAGGCAAGGAAGGTAAGAGGCTAACATGAGGAGGATGACCACACTACTCAAGGGGGCAGGCCACCTGTTTATATAGCACTGGGAAAGGTACTGGAAAACAGACAAAAAAGGAATCAAATTTTGTTTCCAAGGAGCTTACATTACAGTAAAGTAAATACAAAGTAATTGAAAGGAGGCGGGAATGAGTACTTTCATCTATGAAGATGAAGAAAGACTCTCAGGAGTGGTCCCTGAGTTTATATTGTCATGGTTCTTAGGTATTTTGTTCATCTTGTTACAATGACCCAATATGTCAGATAATCAGTCAACAAACATTTATTAACAGTTTACTATATACTAGGGAATGGGGATATATTAAAAACAATGAAATAGATTAAACTTTGAGGAGCTGACATTGAATATGGGAAACAATAAAATGCAAAATATTTATAAATTAAATATAAAATAATGTCCCTCCTAGTCCTCTCTCTTCCCCATCCTACCCCTTCCTTCCCCTCTCCTTTCAGCTTTTCATGTTTTCTTGGTTCATGATTACTTGGTCTCAGGGAAGCTAGGACATTGGCTGGACAGAGTTATGAATTTCATTTGGATCCAAAGTCGTTAAAGCAAAAAGTATTTTAAAATGGAGAAAACTTCCATTTTTTTCACTCAAATGATCCTCTTACAGTCTTCTGAGAGGCAAATAAAGTGCTGGGTCTCCAGTCAGGAAGGCTTGGGATCAAATGCTTCCTTAGTCATTGCTATCTATGTGATTAGTCATAACTTCTCTGTAACTCAGTTTCCTCATCTGTAATAAAAGGAAATCAGACTTGATGTCCTCTGGGATACCTTCTCAAGGTAGATCTATGGTCTTATGAATTCAAATCCCACCCTTAACATAAGTTGTATGACATAAGCAAGTAACATCTCTTTGAGTCTCAGTTTACTTATTTATAAACTGGGAATTATACCTGTGATACCTTCTTCACCCAACAGACACGAGGCTCAAATGGAACATTGCTTGTAAAATGTTCTCTCACTTTATGGGTCCTTTATCTCATTAATGTGTGTATTCTCTTCAAGGATACAAATTGCAACCCATCTGTACCTGTCCTACTTTAAGAACTCTATAAATGTAAGTTACATTTATTCTGAGTTTGATCTTATGGGTACAAAAGCCTCGATATTTACAGATACAAACAGGTGTATAAGATGGGCTATGTCCTACATTTAATGATGTTTTCCAGTTCTTTCCTATTTCCATAGTAGAAGGATTCAGTTCCCTCCTCTGTCTTTAGGTCGTCTGGACTTTTGAATTTATTCCTATTATACTTCATGGTAACCAACTATCTATGCAATTCAATAAAGGATATTATTCATCCACGTGATTATATTGCATATAAATCTGTTTGCATTTTTATCCTTTTTAAAAATGTCACAAGAGACATTTGCCCTTTGCCCCCTGAATCTTAAGCCACCAGGACTTCGTTTGAACAACAATAATTGCAGAAGAAACTTAGCAAACACTGCCTGCTTGCCTAGGATAGTGACAGCTCCAGAAAATTGACAGCCTGTGATAAATTAGAAACTTGACTCATTTGGGAGTGGGGAGAATGAGATGATGGAAGAATAAAGGAAAAGTTCAAAGACTGAGAGGGAAACATTAGGTTAACTGGGAGACTCCCAAGGGGCATTCTCAAACTTGATCATGTCTTTGAATCTCAATGTGTTCACTTTATGTTGGGAGTTGAAAGACAAGAGTAGAGTAGGACTTTGGGGTAGGGAAGACGTGAGTTTGAATCTTACCTCGGTGTGACCTAAGGTAAGTTGATAACTCCAAAAAATATGATGCCTTCATGTGAAAATGGAGATGATAATGTAATACTTATTTCCTAAGATTGTCACGAAGATCAAATAAGGTAAAATATGTGGAGCTTAACTTAGCTCTTTAATCTCATCTAAAAAAGGGGGAAAATACAGAGGACTTTACTTCTCAAGGTTTCTGTGAAGATCAAAACTCAGCTCTGATGAATAAAAGAAATCGTTAATTTTATGATTTTGTTTTAATTAATGGATGAAAAAGTATTATGTATTTCCTACTGCAAGGCACCTAAAAGTGTGTGTATCTATACAGTGATGCTTTTAATAACCTCTTTTGTTGCATAATTGAAATGGATGGTCCAGTGAGTAGAGAAATAATTTTGGATTTGGAATTAAAGATTTGGACTGGAGCCCAGAAAGACAAATAGCTAAGTAAGCATCTAAGATTGGATTTGAACCCAGAACTCTCCTAACTCCAAGTCTAGTGTTCTAAACATTATGCCATATCTAAATAAGGCACTTCAGAATAGGGTTTCTCTTCTCTCTCTCTTTCCCCCTCTTTCTCTCTTTCTCCCTTCCTACCTCCATCATCTACCTATTTCGCTATTTATCTGTCTATCTGTCTATCTATCTATGTATCTATCTATTTATTTATGGGATATATTTGTATCTTTATTTCATTTAAGGAAAAGATTCAATTTCTGCTGGGTGTTTTTTCCAGTGTAGTGTTTCTAAGGTGTCTTCTAGTCCCATAAGTTAATAGTCATAGACTTCCATATTAATATGACAAAATCTGATTTGGATTATGTTTGAATAAGCAGAGTGCATTTTGTGTCAGAATTAAGGCTGGACTATTTGAGAAGAAGCTGATAGGTCTAGGAATGGTAACTGGTCAATCCTAAGAATTAACAGCCGCCTTCACTCAGTGGATTTTGGTGTGTCCAGTAGGTGGCACACATGTCCCAGTTTGGGAACAACTTCTCTCAGTACTACTATTCCAGATGGCTTCTTATAGCCTCATTCTCCCTCTCTCATGACCTGAAAAACCACTGCAGTGCCCTGGGGCCAGTATTCTCTGCCCAAGCCAGCAATAGGTTATTTGGGGGGGGAGTACTTAGGGCAGTCTGTTCCATGGTTGAAAGAGACAAAGGAGTTCTTTTGTGTATAGTATGTGTCAGAAGAGAATTTTTTTTTTTTTTTTTTTTTGTAAAGCAAAACTTTTTGCTATAAAGAAATCACAGGCTTTACAAACAAATGAGGATTTAAAAAAATAACATGGCAAACAAAAATTTTATTTTTTGAAATGATAACAAATCCCATTTCAGAAATATAAATCGGCAGAATAAATACTATGATCCTATAAAATAGAAAGAAGCCTCATGGAGGATGTTTTGGGACATCCTTATGTCAATGAGAATATTTTTCATTCACTTAAAAGACTTTCCAATTTATGTTCACAATTTACATTTGGAGGTATAAGGGCCGAAAGGAGAGACAAATATAAAACTAACATTCATTTTGGTTTTAGTAAAGTTTCCTTCAAGAAACTCCACCCTCATTTAGAGATTTTGTTGTTGTTGCAAGAAATGACTTGGGTTGTTTTGCAGAGCTATTTATTTGGCAGGATCCAGGAAAAGCAAATGGGGGATTTGAAAGTAAAGAAGGTTTACTTAGGCAGAATCTTGGAATAGTAAGTAACCCACAGGGTAGAACTTAATAGGAAAATTAATTTGCCATTTCTGTCGTTGTAAAAAGACTATTGATTAGAAATGAAGTTTTTATCTTAGCTAAATAGGAGTAAACATTTAATTATTTTTGAGAGCATCATATTAGGAAAACAAGGAGAATACAAATACAGCAAACATTTATTAACTACTTACTATTAAACCAAATCAGTTTTGCTTTTACACTGACAATGGCAAAATGCCAGAAAAGGGTACAGAAGATGCTAAGAATCACATAGCCTTTAGGCAATATATAGATATTAAACAGCCATTGGCACTTTGTCCAAAGATTGATGATAGAAATACTATTGGAGGAACTAAATCAGACTAATCTTGATAGCCTTACCATAAATGAAATCAAAACCCCTCCTCAAAAGTTGCATTTAATTGGAAGCATGGCTCACAGAGTCTCCATGGGGAAGGAAATAAAGGAGTCCGGTGGAGGTGATTTTATTACGTACCCAAAGGCAATAGGGAATTTTGTTTCATTGGACGTTTGGTTCATCTCTGGTATTGCAGTGCTCATTAGAAATGTTATGTGTTTAGGGAAGACTAACACCTGTGGAGTAAGAACTTGCTGAACACATTTCAGGACTGCTTTCTACCTTATTTGTCCATTTTATTCACCCAACTCTCATTTGTGGCTCTAAGAAACTGCAGTATATGTTGGGGCCACCCCATCATGGACCAGCCAGAGTTGAAGTTAACCAAGAGATGGCAAACCTGAGTTAAAAGGATTTCTCCTCTAAGCATGTGAAAACTTCTTCCAGCAGAATAGGAGAAAGAGAAAACTTTGTTCTAACAGCAATAAAGGCAACTGAAGCAGGTATTGTAGAGTGTGTAGAACTTGGGAAGCATCAAAGACCCACTACATCCATTGCAATATGGATCACTGCCTGTCTTGATTCTTGTCAAGCCACTGGACCTCAATGACTCAGAAAGAGAGTGAGACTGAAGACTCTGGGCAAGCTTGACTCACTTAAAATCAATTCACTAGCAAGTTATCACTTATCATTGGTCCTTTTAGAAACTGAAGGACAAACAACTTCAGTATTGGCAAAAGTCACCAGCACCTAATATCTGTAGTTTTTTCACCAATAAAAGATGAGAAGGTAGAGACATTCTACAAATTCCTTGAATGATCACATATATGGCATCAATTTGCAGATGAGACAAAATTTGGAGAAGCAAGTAACTCTCCTTTTAATGGTAGTAACTTAGACAAGAATTGGGTATGTTAATTTTCCCTTCCTCTCTGATTCTTCTATCCATCCTGTTTCCCCCCTTAATTTTCCCTTTTTATTTTGCCTTTATTTCATTAACCAGGCCCCTTATTAATTAGTTTGCAGTTCAAGAAGTATTCAATATTCATTATAGATTCCTCTACTGCTAATGCCTTACCTCTGGAATTACTTCTTATTTTTACTTGCATAAATACATAAATATAAACACACAAATTTATATGCATATCTTATATGTAAATATTTTAAAATATTGTTTCTCTTATTAGAATGAGCCCCTTTAGGGCAAGACACATATTTTTGTTTTTGAATTTCCAAATCATAGCAAGTGATTGGCACATAGTAAGTGCTCAATAAATGCTTTTTGACTGACAGATGGATAAAAAAATGTTCCAGAAATCAGACAAATAAGGAAACCATATACTGGTCAATACTATGTAATTTTGGCAGGTCATTTAACCTCTCTGGACTTTGGTTTCATCTTATGTGAGATAAGAGGTTTCATCAGATGATCTCTTAGGTGCTTTCCAACTGTATGAATTAACATTCATCAATGTTATGGAAATTCAATGACATCTGACTTGTGCCTTTCTCTTGTAGAGCCATAGAAAGAGTACAGACTTGGAAGTTAAAGGGCTTAGGTTCCAATTTAAGTTCTGTTACTTACCATGTGATATTGAATATGTCCCTTAACCTTTTTGGGCCTTATCTTCCTTCCTTACTGTAAAATGCATTTAGATTACATGACCTTCAAGATTGCTTTCTCCCAATGATAAAAACCTTTGATTGAGAGCTCCTTTCTCCTTTCCCCCCCCAACTCATCCCTATGTTCCTTCCACAAGTATTTGCTGGAATTGTGTCTGGAGAATAGATTTAAATACAAAAAAAGAAAGAAAGAAGTAGAAGGAAGGAAAGAAAAAAGGACAAGAAAAAAGGAAGAGAAGAAGGAAGAAGAAGAAGAAGAAGAAGAAGAAGAAGAAGAAGAAGAAGAAAAAGAAGAAGAAGAAAAGGAAGAAGAGAAAGAAGAAGAAGAAAAAGAAGAAGAGGAAAAAAAGAAGAAGAAAAAGAAGGAGGAGGAAGAGTACGATGATGGGAAGGGACTCATGATAAGGAACTAGAATTGAAATTCAATGTGAATCCATATGAGTTTAGTCTTAGGTACTTTTCAAATGTTCAAATTTAACACTAGTGAGATACACAGAATTTTAAAAAGAAATTTAGAAGACAAATATTACAAAAGGAGAACTTGAAACAAATCCTATTCAAAGAGAATAGAACTTATTGATGTAAACCCCTTAGTTTTATTTGTTTGACCTTGTGAACATTATTTTTAGCATGTTTTTTGCTACTGACTTTCCCTTGGCATATCCAAGCTAATTAATGCTAATACGTTTCACCGGGTCTATTTTGGAAAAAATAATTCCAACTGGTTTTGGTCAGACTGTGTGATATAAATAGGTTTGTTAATGATTATGGTTCGGAGGACCATAAATAAAGGGTAATACAGTTAACCATGAATTAAAGAGGAGGTGACCAAATTGCCAATGGAAAAGGGTGGTAACAGCACAGACTGATCAGGAAGAGAGTGTTTTAATCATGGTTGAGAAGGTCTGAGAAAAAAAGAAAATGGACTACCCTATTATTCAGAATGAATTTAAATGAAGTTATCAACAGCAGTGTAAAGATAGAGGCAAATGTTGAGAATCATAGAATCTTTGTGAAGGGATATTATAAAGGTCATCTAATCTAATCTCCCCTTTAATTTAAGAATTCTTTGAATAATATACTTTAATTCAATTCAATAGTCATTTACTAAATACCTCTCTGGGCTGCTAGGAACCCATGGTAGACTTGAGAGATGTGAAAATGAAACAGTTCATGCCCTCAAAGAGTTTATTCTTTATGGGTAGCTTAGATAGAATAGATAAGTATTAGATAGATAAAAAAAAGTTTTAGATAGATAAAAGCTTAGAAAAAATAGATAAAAGAATTTATAAAAATATTTCCTAGAAGGAGAGAGTAATAATAATTGGAAAGGGAAGAGATCTAGAAAGGGTTGATAGGAAGTAGCATCTAAATTAAGCTTTGAAGGGATTCTATGAGGTCAAGATGAGGAAGTGAGGAGTGAATGCTTTCTTTGGCAGGTCATCCTTAAGTATGTGCAACAACTAGAGTCTGCTAATTGATAAGATGATCCTTTCTATTGTGTAGAGTTTCAGTAGTAAGAAACTTAGGGGCAACTAGATGGCCCAGTAGACAGAATACCAGCCCTGGGAGTCAAGAGGACCTGAGTTCAAAGCTGGCCTCAGACACTTAACGCTTCATTACTGTGTGACTCTGGGAAAGTCACTTAATCCCAATTGCCTCACTACACAAAAGTTTTATTTCTCAGACTTCCACCCAGGGCTTTGTTTCTGCTCGAAGCTAGTCCACTCAGTATGTCATACAATTTCCCTTTCAAATATCTGAAGCAAGCTACCATGGTTATTAGCTGTGTGGTGCTGGGCAAGTCACTTAACTATGCCTTAGTTTCCTTATCTGAGAAAATAATGGCAAACTACTCCAATATCTTTGCTAAAAACAAACAAACAAACAAACAAACCAACCAAAAAACCAAAAAACAAACTCAAATGGAGTCAACAGAGTTAAACAGGACTGAAAAAATGACTAAATAACACCATGATTAACCTTAGTCTTTTTTTTTTCCCCTCTAATAGGCACTAGTGAGCTGAATCTGAAGTCAGGAAGACCTGAGTTCAAATTTCAGTTCAAATCCTTTCTTAGCTTTGTGACTCTGGGTGAATCATTTGAAAAAAAAAAATCTCTGCCTCAGTTTTCTAATCTATAAAATGGGATTTTTTGATCTACCTCTTTGGGCTGTTCTGAAGATAAAATGAGACATCAGTACAATGCTATGTAGATGCTAGCTAGTATTTTTTTCTGTTTCTTCACCTGTTAAATGAAGAGGACTGGATAACGTCCATGATTCCTTCTAGCCTTAAATCTATAATTCTGTGAGCCTTGCATTAACTTTCATCCTTCTGGTCTGATTTCGTCCTAACTCCCCAATCTATTTTCTTGTTCAGTCATGTCATTCTACGTGACTATCATGGACTTTGTTCATAGAGTTTTCTTGGCAGAGATACTTGAGCAATTTGCAATTTCCTTCTAAAGCCTGTCACCATATTGCAGAGGAGGAATTGGGACAAATTTGGTTTAAGTGATTTGACCGAGGTCCTACAACTTTTAAGTATATGAAAGCAGACTTATAAAATTTTGCTTAGTTATCTGTGTATTGTTTCCCCTGCCCCTCCTGTTTTGGTTTTTGTATTTCCAGTGCCTGGTACAGTTCCTGGCCTTCAATGTAGGTACCTAATAGATGCTTGTGGATTGATTACTCACCTTTAGACGCTCTCAACTACAGTCAAACTGGTCTGCTAGCTGTTGTCTAAACAGGATGTCCTAATTTCTGCTTCCTTGCTTTTGCATAAGTGGTATCCCTGGGCTACAAAGCACTCTCTTTTTCCTTTGGCTTCACAGAATCCCTAGCTTTCTTTCAAAACACAGCTCAGACACTAACTTCTTCATGAAATCTTTCCTGACCTTAGTTATTAGCACTCTCTTCCTCTTGAAATTACTTAGCATTTATGTACATTTAATTTGTATATTTAATTGTATAATAATAACCAAGTCAATCACTGAATGGGTGGTTGCCTTAGTCAAACTGAGACCTGTGAAAGCTTAAAAGCTTAGTTTAAAAAGCCCAAGGTCTCTCACTGTTTCTAGCACCATCTCCAATCTTCTTGATTTGTGTCTTGCTACTGGACTCAATGGCTGTGGAGAAGTGAGACTGGTGACTTTACACAGCCCTTACTCTCTTAAATACAATTCATTTGCATGTCATGACATTACCTCCCTGTTGTCAAGGTCCTCTTTGAGAATGAAGTACAAATAACAACCTGTGTGAATAGGAGCAGGACCTGCCCCCTTAAGGACTGGGAACCACAACTTCCTTCCTTCCTTCCTTCCTTCCTTCCTTCCTTCCTTCCTTCCTTCCTTCCTTCCTTCCTTGCTTCCTTCTTTCTTTCCTTCCTTATTTTCTTCCTCCTTCCTTCATTCCTTCTTTTCCTTTCTTTTCTTCTTTCTTCTCTTTTACTGCTTGCTGAAACCTCATAAGATATCTTAGGGTTCCTGGGCTAGGCTTCTTTCTCAAAGACAAAGAACAAACAGCAATAATTTATGTATATATAATTTTTTAAACTTATGTACATGTTTTATCCTCTTGGTAGAATATAAGCTTCTTGAAGATAGAAATTTTTTTTGCATCCCTAGTACTTAGCATAATGTTTGTTATATGGCAGACATTGTATAGTCAGGTAGTACAGTGGACAGACCTATGGACTTGAGCAATGAGGTTGTCCAGTATATATAGAGTGATGGGCCTGGAGTTAGGAAAGCTCATCTTCTTCAGTTCAAATCTGGCTTCAGACACTTACTAGCTGTGTGACCCTAAGCAAATCACTTAAATTTGTTTGTCTTAGTTTTCTCATCTGTAAAATGAGCTGTGGAAGGATGGCAAGCTACTCCAGTATTTTTGCCAAGAAAACTCCAAATGTGATCACACGGAGTTGAACATAACTGAAAAAATGACTGAATACATAAACTTGGAGTCAAGAACTGAATTCAAATCTTATCTCCCTGGCTGTGTGATCCTGAGGCTCTCTTAGACTCAATTTTCTTATATATACAATGTGTACTTATAATCTATATCCAGATAGCTCTGGAAGGGAAAGTGAGGCAGGTGACCTTGTCCAGTCCTCCCTCACTTAAATCCAATTCATTTGCATATCATGGCATCACCTCCCTGCTGTCATGGTCCTCTTCCAGAATGAAGGACAGACAATAATTTCTACCACAACAACATTACAAGGTAGTTCAGATAAACTATTTAATATATATTTTTAAATCTTAAGGAGCTATTTAAATACTGGCTGGTTCTATTATTGCTACATAGTCAACACTTAATAAATGTTTATAGAATTAAATTCTGATTTTAAATCCAACTTCCTTTGTGCCAAACTGTTCCGCCACTAATATATTCTTGGAATCAGCTGCTATATCTTGAACTTATTTTTATTTGGTCTGATTTTTGCATGGCAGGAGACAATTTCTTCTGGTAATATCCCATGGGACATTTTGAGATCTCCATTTGGCTATTGTAAATGGTATTAAGTCAATAAGATCATTGATATAAATTGATTTATTTTTAAAAATTTTGGAGTTGAGCTTAAACTCCAGAGGGGTTATCTTCATTCCCAGAACAACATTGGTATAAATCAAATTAGCTCATTTTAAAGTTTTTCCCATTTTTAAAGTGGTAAAAACAATTCCATTCTTTCATTCTCTGAAATTGCCCAAACTAGCCAATTTGATTTCATGCAAAAATACTTATTAAAAAAAGGTAATTTAAATAATTTCTCTTTTCCCCCCTAGGAAGGATCATGCATGTAGGCCACTTTTGAATTCCTCTCTAAACATAGGTACTAATGTGAAATGCATTCTGCATCTACAAATGGATCTACTCCAGATATGAGCTTTTGTTCAAATTCCATTTTAAAGCTGTATTTTGGAAGCTAGATAAGTGGTTTTCAATAGATGGTCTCTTGTGAAGCTTTTTCTGGTCTGTAGAATAAAATAACTGTTGTCTTGAGAAAGGAGGAATTTTCTTCAATAAAGACCATGGACTGAGGTTTTTAAAGTGAATTTGTTTTATTTTAAATTTCCAAACTTTGGACTAGAGAGTGAGCTTCAATGTCTTGTTGACGAATTCAAATGGAGATTCAATTTAGTGGATATTAGTGAATATTTATTAAGTACCTTTTTTTTTCTTTAAGGAATACTTGAAAACACAAAAATACATAAATAATTGATACTTATTTTAGATAATCAGATGCTTAAGGATGAATGAAAGTATTTAAAGTAATATTCTATGATGTTGATTGGTTATAGAATATCTTACTAAAATGATGCTATTTTTTGATTAGAAGATTACATTTTTGACATTAATAGCCAATGAAAGTTTTACATTTAAGAAGGCAAAATTTTTGTAGGTATTAATATTACATATGAAAATTCCTGGGCATTATGATAGAAACCCTGAACTTCTGTCGAAATAACAGTCTCGATTTTAGAGCTGTATTCTAGTCCAGCTCCACTATTCAATCTACAAGCTTAAGGAAGTGACTTCCTACTTTTTGAATCTCTATTTCCTCATCTATAAATATTAAACATAAAATGTCACTGGTTCTTGCCTGCTTCCTACGGTGCATGAATTAAGGACTGTTTCTAGAATATGAAAAAAAAAGAAGTTAAAGGTAGTAAATATGGAACATTTGGGTCAGGAAAATGAAACAACAGAAGGATAGAAATTATATGAAAATTTAAAATTTAAAAAACCATGCAAAAATCTAAGTAAATTTTAAATATAAAAATATTTTAAAAATGTAAATTGATCCATGGAATAAAACAAAGAACAAAGAGATCCATCAAGGAATAAAGGCAACCAATAAAGGCAAAGTCAAGATTCAAGGAAAACTTAACTGAGAGAAGCAAAGATAGAAAAGTTGAATTGGTGTACCATGTATCAAATTCCCTGAGTGACCTTCTAGAGATGAATTATGGTAAATGTGGGTTAATGGTCAATTGCATAAATGGGGAGAAAGAAAGTAGGAATGAAGGGGAACAGGTGATGCAGGGGAACTGGAACCAGGAGACTAAAGGGGGACATCTTGTCCAGAGGAAAAGGACAGAATATTACTGAAAATCATTCTCTTGATGGATAAGATGTGCCTATGGTGAGATAGTTGTGAAATTAATTTGGGGACAATTTGTATCTGTGGAGACCACCTTCTCTGAGGTTGTTACTTCTATGGCTACTGGAGAAGGAATATTTAAGTTCCTATGAGCATTGAAAACTTGAAATGGCAACCAAGTTGAGATGACATGGACTTTGAGATAGAAATGGATAATGGTGAGGGGTTGTGACATCGGGTAACTACTGCCACATAGCTCAATTTCCATATTACATTATTTTCCTCATGAATTGATGTTTTCAAGAATTTTGCAGCAGAAAAAAAGATAGGATGAAGTAACATGTACAAAATGCCAAAATTGGATTTGAAAGAACTAAAATCTGGTTCTTCTTGTCTTTCAATCCCCTAAGGGACATAAAAAGAATAAATAAGGAACAAAAATAATTAATCATGAAATAAAATTCAGGATAAATGAGAAGGGGAGAGAAGTGATAAGGACAAAACAAACAAAATTTCTTGGAAAAGGACAAAAAAAACCACATCATAAATTAAGGTTGTAAAAGAGGAAAGTTTTTGCCTAATTACTTAATTGGTCAGAAGAAGAAACCAAAGAAGAGAAAAAAACAAATAATTGAGTAAAAGAAAGAGAAAGAAAGAGAAATGAATAACTGAAGTAAAGAAGGACCTGGGGATAAGGTAAGCAAATGGGAGTGGAGAAAAGAGAGACTGTGGGAATAATATAATCCCAACTATTACAGGGGAAATATAGTTGCTTGTCCTGGGTTCTCAAAGAGGCCCATGACATCAGGGTTGTGATACTATGACATGTAGGTGACTTGGATTTAAGTGTGAGAGGCTGTGAAAGGTAACCTGTCTCACTATTGCCTCCAGAGTTATCCGGATCCAGTGGATAAATTAAGATGACTGGAAATGGCCCTAGATGAAGTGGAAGATCTTGACCTTGAAATTCTTTCCCAGGTCTTAGTTTGACTGAGGCAACACATTCAGTGATTAAGACTGGGGAAGAAATGAGGCAGAAAATGGACTTTTTTACCTGGTGAAAAAAATTCTGGGAGGGGAATCAAGGTTTTTGGCACAAACAGAAACAATTGCTATTAACATTTGCTCTGAACCAAACAGGGTCCAAACAGTGATCAAGTTGGTCTTGGCCTAGGACCTGTTGTTGATCAATCAATGAGAGCTAGAGAGATTAGGGTTTAAGGCATGGTCCTTCAGAAAGAAATCTAATTTGTGAACCCCAAAATATCTTGTGAGGTTTCAGGGATCAAAATTTATATTCCTTTGGGTAATCCATGCTCAGATGAGGGTGTAATATCCTATATGGATAGAAGAAAGGGAAGGGAAAGAAGAAAGAAAAGAGAAAAAAAAAAGCTGTGTTACCCAACTGGCATGGGGGAGATGTACTGATTTAAAAGAAGTATTATTTTGGAACATTGTACTTGAGGTCATGAAGACCTGAATTGAAATCCTATCTCAAATTCTAACTATGGGACTTTGGAAAAGTCAATTTAAACTCTTTTTGCCTCAGTTTGATCTTCAATAAAAATGGGAATAATAATAGCACCTACCCCTCAGGGATTATGAAGATCAATTGGGATGATATATGTAAAGCATTTGCAAATCTAAAAGCAGTATAAAAAGATATGATGATGATAATGAACAACAAGAAGAGAAGATGATAAAAAAGCAATACAAAAGAATGATTTATGATTTTATATCACTGAAAACAGAAATCTAACAATGATGTTTTAAAATGTGAATGAATTAAACAATTCAATAAAACCAAAGAGTGATAGAATGGATAAGAACACAGAATCCAACAAGTAAATCCCCACAAAAGGCAGGAGTTATAATCCAGTGAAGTCATAGTCATGCTATCAGACAAAGTAACCAATAAAAATAAAAATTCACAATATTATTAGAAGAATCCTCTAAGAGGATAGAGGCAAAATCATTTTTTTCTGCATTGAAAATTAAATGGGTTCCATTAAGATTGAGAATGGGAGGATACTTTTTTACCTTTGTAATCTCATGTAATTCCATTGCATGGAATGGCTGGCTCTCCTAATCTAGTCAGTTTCCTATAGATTTGATTGTTGTTTGTCAGATCTTAAATTTTGGAATTGGGAATGGGGAAAGTCCCCTTGTAAACAAATACAAAATAAAGATATATTGATCAATAACTTTAATGTTAGGAACTACCTATCAGTTCATATTCTGTAGAGCAATAAAAAATGATGAGGTAGTGATGAGGTTACAAGTTAAAAGATGCGAGTCATCCAGAATGAATTCACAGGATCAAATCATCTTCAGGTCAAAGGACAAAGCTTTGTAATACTTAGCAAATGGGTAAAGTTCCTAAAAACCTCAAAATTAACAAGGGGAGAGGTGGGACCTTTCTTGGGAAAGGACTCAGAGCAAGATGTTCTAATTGTGTGCATTAGTAAATCAACTGATTGTCCTGGTGGTCCTGTTTATACAAGATAGTCTCTGGAGTTGATACCTATAATTTAGCTTCCAGATTGCTTAAGGTAACTGTGAACAACAAACAGGATAGCTTTGTCTGTACAAGAGAAAGTCAGTTCCTCAATAAGGCTCATGTAGATACTGGATTACTTAGCAGGGACATGATCTTTTTCTGGAGTCTATTCACTTCATCAACAGGATTATGGATTTAGATGAGAACTCAGAGATCATCTAGTGCAAAGGCCCAGGAAGGTAAAACCCCAACTCATACAGGTAGTAAGTGTGAGAGCTGAAACTCAAACCTAAATTCAGCATTTGTTTCTGAAGAATAGGGACCCTTATCCTTAGATTTTTAATCTTGGAATACCTCTGAGCGTGAGGGGGTTGGCTGTCATGCAGAGATTTACAATTTGGTTTAGTTTTTCAGCAATTTCCTGAATAGATAATATGCCCCTATTTAAGATCTTGGTCCTTCAACATTGATTAATTACTCCTATATATTTTCAAAGTCTTTTCCATGAGTGATACTCATGGGAACAGGTTAAACTGGAGAGATTCTGAGGTCCTTTCTAGCTATGTGATTCTGTAACTCAGAGTTGAAGGGGACTTTAAACATCATGAGGTTGAACCTTCTACCTGATTTATAAAATCTTTATATATCACTTCATTAGAAACTGGCTTGAAGGCATTGGTCCCCAAATTGTATTCCTTGAATTCTGTCTTGGGGTGCCTCAAATTGTATGGGACTTAGACTTGTGGACTCCTGCCTCCCTTCTTTCCTCATGTCAAAGAACGAAAATGTTGAGAATCTCTGCTCTTAGCTTCTGTGCTAGTTCCAATTCTCCTTTCTCTTAATACAGAGAACTTTCATACATTTCTCTTCTCTAGTCCTTTTGTACAGAGGCAACAGAGGTTCCTTCAGCAGTCTTCCCCCATTCTGATATTTTAAAACCATACTTTCCCTTTTCCTTACATGATCTTTAATATCCTCTGAGATTGGAAAGCATCTGACTCTCATTTTAAATAGGGTAAAATTAGGACACAGGAAAGAACACATCCTGCTAATAGCCTGTAGGCACATTTATAAAAATAAACCTCACAATTACTAATAATGTTGAGTCTGGGCCTGGGCCTGATCTCCACGGGAAGACAACTGCATAGCTTAGGGCGCTCCATCTTGGGAGCAAATAACCTTATGAAGATGGAAAATCAGTATTAAGTCATCAGAGACTGTTTATATTTGCTTGCTGACAGAATGGATGACATCTCCTTTTCATCATTAATAAAATGAAATACTGAAGTCTAAACAAGACTCTCTTTACACATAAGAAATGGTAGATATTAATAGACTTATAGATTAAGCGTTAGAAGGAATCTTAGAAGTCCTCTATCCAGTGGTCACCGAGGGTAGCCTAGGGCACTCAGTGGATAGAGCACCAAGCCTGGAGTCAGATTCATCTTCTTGAGTTCAAATCTGGCTTCAGACACTTACTAACTCTGTGATCCTGGGCAAGTCACTGTTTTCCTCAGTTTCCTCATCTGTAAAATGAGCTGGAGAATGAAATGGAGATCCACTCTACCATCTTAGCCAAGAAAACCCCCCATGGAGTCATGAAGTCAACAAGAAACAAGAAAAACAACAATAACAACATTATCCCCAGTCTAGGAATTCCTGATGGATGATATTCTTGTCTCTGTTTGAACATTTTTTGTGTGTGATAAGTTCACTACCTTATAATTCTCCCTATTCTAAGTTTTAACAGCTCTAATTATCAGACAGACATCTTGTATTGAGATAGAGTGTTCTTCACTGTAAAAATTCCCCATTTGTCTTGGTTTCTTAGTTGCCTCAGGGAGTTACTCAGAGTAAATCTAATGGAGTTCTTTTTAGCAGTAGCTCAGATTTTTAGAATGGTTGTTTTTATTAGCCTCCCTTTTTGTTCTCTTAGGGCTTTTGTCTCTAGATTAAAACTCTTAGTTCCTTCAATCTTTGGAGAGAGGGAGAGAGAGAAAAGGAAGGAAGGAAGGAAGGAGGGAGGGAGGGAAAGTTAAATAGTAAATAATAAACAGAGGGAAGGAATTAGAATTAAGAGGGATTAGGAAAGACTTCTTGTAGAAAGTGGGATTTTAGTTGGGACTTCAAAGAATTCAGATAAGTCAATCAGTAGGCAGAATGGAGGAGGAAGAGCATTCTAGGTTTTAAGATTATACATTACAGAAAAAGTGATGACTTGGGGAGATAGAGAGAGTTCTCCATGCTAATGTAATCATAGATCCAGTCACTTTTCTAAAATCATAGTACCTTTTTGGAAGCCACATCATCTCACAATAATGATTGATTTTGCTATTAACTAAAATCCGTAAGTTTGTTTTTCATGTGAATTGCATTTCAGCCAGGTATTCTTCATTTTGTATTTTGATAATTGATTAAAAAAAACACCTAGGTATAGGACTTTACACACACACACACACACACACACACACACACACACACATATATATTTGAGTATTTTAATTTTTAGTTCAGAATTTTAGTCTATTTGAAATCTTGTTGAATCCTATTATCTAGTACAGTTATATATTATATATATACAAATTATTGTGTATTATATATGTGTGTATACATATGTATATGTTTTATATACACATATATATGTATACACACAAATAGGGATGCTATTTATCTATATTATCTGTCTATCACATGGTGTGGTGATAGAGTACAGGACCATAAGTTAGAAAGGCTCATCTTCATGAATACAAATCTGGCCTCTGACATTTAATTGCTTGACTCTGGGCAAGTCACTTAACCCTGTTTTCCTCAATTTCTTTATCTGTAAAGTGAGCTGGAGAAGAATATGACAAACCATTTCTCTGCGAAAAAACTCCCCAAATCGAGTCACAAAGAGTTGGCTGAAACAACTCAACAATTCTCTGTCTCTACCTGTTTGCCTGTCTCTTCCCTCCCTCTGTCTCTTGTCTGTTTCTATCGGTCTCTTCTCCCTTTGTGCCTCTGTCTGTCTGTCTTTGTTTCTGTCTGTCTGTCTGTCTTCTCATTGGATTTTGAGTCAGAAGACCTGGATTCAAATGTTGGTTCTTTCACTTTCTAGTTATGCAACAATGGGCAGGTCATTAAACGTTTCTGAGCCTTGATGTACAAATATATCAAAGAATTGTGATTTTTGTCTTCTTGGGGAGCTTCTAGTGTGGGAATTGTTTCACCATCCAGCCCCTTGGGAATTTTCTTGAGGCATTTTGAAGTTAAGTGATTAGCATAGGGTCACTCAGAACCTATATTTGAATCTGGGTCTTCCTGATTCCAAACCCAGCATTCCAGTCACTGTGCCAGGCTACTTCTCTATGCTGTAAAATATGGACATTTTATTCTACAATACTGCACTCTCCATCTTGTGAACTTCATAGTATCAGATTCAGATCTAAAAGGAATCTTAAAGATTATTTAGTCCAATTTCCTCATGTTACAGATGAAGAAACTGAGGCATATGCAGTGACCTTAACTAAAGTCAAATAGGTAACAAACAACAAAGTGGGATTTGAATTCAAGTCTTCTAACTTCAGTTACAATGTTCTTTCCCTGAATCAGCTGGCTTTTTTTTTTTTTTTTGGAAAGAAAAATGCTTTATCGGTCTTGAAATGTCACTTACTTTGAACTACAGAAATACACTTGATAGCCTGTTGTCTGTGATCTTGCTCTGATACAAACAAGTTCTTTTGAGTCATTTTGTTGACACAACCTTTGGGTCTTGTTATTTGCTTAAGCAAAAAGCTGTGTCAGTTGCTTCTTATGGTGTGCACCAGGTTCTTTTTTGCTCAGAACAGATGTGTTTTCTAGGGAAGCCTCCCTCCCACTCCACCATCCCTACAGTTTATTGTCTTACATTCCAGTGTATTGCCAAAGTCATTAATTCTTTCTTTTTTTCCCCCAGATGATACTTGGCTGCCATGGTTAAAACTTGCCTCATTCATTTTTTAGCCCTCCCATTGTGAAAGGGACAATAAGTTCCTTTGGAACTGCTAGTGTCCAGCTCTGATGTGTTCTCTACGTGTCTGTGATAGAGAGAAAAAAATGAGAAAAGAATGGAGGGTGAGTAGGTAGAGGAGATTATTGGTAAGGAATGTAACTAGAATAGTTTAAAAAAAGACATTCTAGATAGAGTTCAAGTGATAGCACATAGAAGGTACTTAATAAATGTTTCCTTCCCTTTTTCCTTCTCCTGCCTAGAAGTTATAAGAGCTTGTCACTAGTAGCTAGATTAATATCTCTTATAGCTCATATTAGGCATTTATCCTGTTTAGAAAATGGAATAAATTTTTAAGAGACAACTCAAGTAATTAAAATAGTGTAGTTTAATGGAAAAAAATGCCAAGCTTATAGCCTTGGAACCTGAGTTCACCCTGATCTTACATATGTGACTTTGAACAAATCATTTCATTCTTTTGGTACTTCAGAGTTGGGGATTTCACTGTAAAGTTAGAAGATGAGAATAGATGTCCTTTTATCTATGAATCTCCTGCAATCAACTATGTAGACTTCACTATACTAATTAAATTAGACTTCCTTATCCTTGACCTTGACAAATACACCTTTATTTTGATACTTGAAGAGTGCATGAATTCATCCATGCACATACTCCCTTAACTGATGAGATTACATCATCATGCATACTTCATATATACCCCACAATGTTTTCCTTATCATATTCCTCCAATTACTTTCCACTCTTTGCTCTGGGCAGAGTAAATAATCAATAGTGTCATTGATCCTGAAAATGGTATGTCACTTGATACTCCATAAATCGATTCACCATCCTTATGACTCCCATCCTCAATCTCTTTTTCCACTTTCCTAAATCTATCCTCTCCTCAATTGGAAAGTATGTTCCTTGAGAATAGCCATTGCCTTATGATTGTATTTGTACCCCTAATATTAAGTAGAGTACCTGGAAGTATATGCTCAATGTTTTTTTTATCTATCTATCCATCATCTTTCTTTCTTTATCTATCTAACTTTCCATTTATCCATACATCTATCTTTCTATATGTTTATCTATCATCTATCTTTCATCCATCCATCCAAATATTCATCTATCTTCCTCACTTTCTACCCTCTTTTATTCAGACATTCATTACTCATTCATTCATGTATTATTATACTTTCTAATACAGTTCATCAGATAAAACGTTGGGGGGAAACGTCATCTTGCCTTTTCTTGCTTCTGTTTGTACCCTCATACCTCGAATGCACATCTGCTATATTTTTACCTGTAGTTGCCTTCTTTTCAAAAATTTGCCAGCCTGGAAGGAAGCAAACTTTTCTTCTTTATTTTTTCTAGAGTATTATATACCTCTCCTTTGTTTTTTTAAAAATCATTATTCTATAATATATTATACATATTGAGATGTTTGTTGTACCCTACTCCTTTACTACAAATCAGTTTTAAAAACAGGAATGGAAAAAAATTAGAAAATGATAGGCATAGACTATCAGTACACTAACAATGTCCCTGGTCAAGTCACTTCATCTCTCTGGGACTTGATTTCTTTATGTGTAAACTGAATAAATTAGACAAGATGATCTAAACATGTTTTAGCTCATACATGATTTATTATCAAAATAAAAACCAATCGAAAACCTATGTCTGGATTATAACATATCCTTAATGTTAAGATAAACTGGAAAGTGAAAATTGATTAAAATGGATTTCCAAACAAAAAAGCAATTAATCTTTCCACTGAGGCCCAAGTTGTGGTGATAGTTTTTAAATATTTTTGAACATCTGCATTGTAATGGGTGTCATCAATCAAACATCAAGCCAATTATTATTGACAATACAGAGGGAGAGCTTATATGATGTATTAGAAAGAGTATCAGAAAACTTCATTCTGAGTCTTGGTTCTGCCACTTTATGTTGATGGACAAATCATTTCTCTCAGATCTTTAGTTTCCTCATTTGGAAAGTGGGGATCATCATTTTTGCCCTAGTTATTTCATAAACTCATAGACCTTAAAGCATCATTAATGGAGAATGGGAGATTTGTTGCCAGACATACTTACACATAAGGAAGGAATATAAGTCAGGTGGTGGAAGACAATGAGCTTGTCTTCGGTTTTATATTTGTTCAGATTCATTTGCATGACAATACTGAGTAGATTTTGAAAGTAAAGTGGGATTTGTAGCCTCAGCCTCAATATGGCTTCTCTAGAGCATCTTTGGAAGAACACTCTGTTGTCTAGATACAGGATCCCCACAAGTAGTTAAATAAAAGTTACAATTAATTGCTATCCCCAAACGAGGGATAATTAACTAGATGAATGAATTTGAGTTCAATACCAGCCACAGCAGGCCAAAGTCATAATCTAAATCTGAGTTTGTGACCCAACAAGGGATAGAGAAGTTCATGGGAAATAAAAGGGGAAATTTTGATTACACAAAATTAAAAAGTTTTATACAAACAGGACTAATGCCAAAATTAGAAATGAAATAGAAAGCTGGGGAATTTTAATAGTAATTTTACTTGATAAAGATCTCATTTCTCAAATATATAGGAAAATCAGTCAAATGTATAAAAATAGGAGCCACTCACTAATTGATAAATGAGCAAAGGTTATGAATAGTCAGTTTCATAAGAAAAAATAAAAATTGTAAATAGGTGAGAAAATTCTCCAAACCACTATTAATTAGAGAAATGGAGGAGATATTGTTAGACAGAGTTGTCTGAAATGGAGAATGGGGAGGTGGTGATCAGTGGGTTGAAATCTCAATATGAGTCAAGAGTCTGATGTGGCAGCCAAAAAACTAATGTGATCCTATGCTACATGGAGAGAGAGAGCTCTAAGGGAAAACAGAAATGTTAAGCTTTGCTCTGGTCAGGCTCCATCTGCAATACTGAGTGGTACCATAGTTCTAGAAGGACACTCTAGAGATTATGCAGATGCATGTTACCTTAGCAGAATAGTGAAAGCCCTTTGGTCAATGGCATCTGAAAATTGTTGGAGGGAATTGATAATATTTAGCCTGGAGAAGAGAAGACTTCAGAGGGATAGCTGTTGTGAAGTATTTCAAGTATTATTATTTGGAATATGGTTTCAATTTATTCTCTTCCAGAAAGCAGACCTAGAAGCAATGAGTGAAAATTGTAAAGATACAAATCCAGGCTTCACATCAGAAAAAACCTCCTAATAATTAGACCTATCTCACAGGGGAAACTTGGGAAGTACTTGGTTCAGATGAAGTCTGAATGATCATTTGTTGGATGTGTTGCAATTCTTTTTCATCAGTTTAGAACACAGCTGATTTTTGAGGGTAACACTGGTTTGGGATAAAAATTCCATTGGATTAAATGGCAGTCAATGTCCCTAATAACTCTAAAATTCAGAACTATTAATGTATACTAAATGAGAAACTTAAAAGAAAGCAAAAAGTTAGGAACAACTAGACTGGACTGAATAAACACAGAAGGTATCTATGTTGAAGGCAACTCAGTTATAAGGGCATTGATAGATTGATTTTCAAGATAACTGAGAGAAGGATGCCAATGTCTGAAAATAAAATTTGGGCATTATTACAATGAATAAAAATATGATCAAGAGGATATTTAATACCTGATGACCCATATATCTATTTTTATATCCTTATGAAATCTTCAGAAGAATCATTTCTATATGAGAAAGGTAGAATATTGATTTTTAAAATGTTGACTTTTCACATAAGATCTAGAAGTGTCTACATTAAAAGATCGCAGGTCTTAGAACACTATCTTGAAGAGCAAAAGAAGTAGGGTTGTGGCCTAATATATCTCATATTCAGCAAAGTTAAGTATAATCCTGAATGAAAAAAGGATATTCAATAAATTGCCAGAGTTTCAGGATTTTGTTGCAAAAAGATTTGAACTTAACAAAAAATATAACACTTAAGATCCAAGAGAAATATAAGGTAAATATCAAAGATTGATTTCAAGGGATTCAATAAGGACAAACTGTTTAGGTTTAAATGCAGAAATGTAAACCATATGTTTAAGATTGTCATTAGTAATCAGATAGTTCAAAAGAAAGATTGGAATAGAACTGAATATGATATGATTCTAAAAAAGTAAAACCATGTAGGAAAAGGTAAAAAGAGTAATTATGTTATACAAATGAGGTGTGAGATGAAGAACTGATGGAGGAATTTGATGGGGGAGGAGGGATGGTAGTTCTGGAATCCTACTTTCATAGGGAATGGGTTAAAAAGAAAAATTATATCTATATCTATATATCTAGAAGGGCATAAAATTCTTCTAAATTTATAAAGAAATAAGAGGGGGAAGGAAGGATAAGGGAGGCATAGAAGGGTACTTAGATTAATAGAAATGCGATAAGGTATGTAGATTACCAGGAATGGGATAAAGAAGGAGGGAAAGGGTGTGTATGTGGGGCAGCAGAAAAGGAAATGATCCTCATGGGGGGAAGTGGGAAGTTAAGTAATAACAAGGCCAGGTAGCAAGTAGAAATAAGGCTGAATCAGCAGGTATAGGAAGTAAGAATAATCAGGAATAGAACTTATTAGGAAAGAAAGCAGGAGTAGTGATTATTGATCTCAGACAAAGTTAAAGCTAAAATAGATTTAATCAAAAGAGAAAAAATAGGGAAACTATACTCTATGTTAGCTATATTAATATTGTTTTAGACTATCTAAAATAAAAGTATAAGAGTAGAATATCGTTGTGTGTAGGAAGTGATGAATTGTGGATTTAGAAAACATACACAGAGAAACACACAAGTGTATGTATATTTATATATATTTCCACACTTAAATGCAGCCTTTTTAGTGGAGATGGGAAGGAGGAAAGGAGAAAAAAAAATAAAAAGAAGAGAACAAAAGAAAACCTTCAAGGAAGCAAAGAAAGATGGATACTTTTGAACACAAAGTATACTATTTATTATAAAGGCTTTCTTGAAATGGAAACTTATTGTTTCATATTTTGAATCCCCCCTTATGTTCTGCTATGCACATGGCAATTTTTTGTTTTTCTATTTTGTATTTAAGTTTTAATTAAATACATTTTTAAAAGTTGACTTTTATTCAAGGGAAAATCTTAGGGGTCATTGAAAGTGCTATGCAAATTTTCCAAGTGCCACTAGTTCACTTTCTTAGTCCTGTTCCATTCTGGGTCCTGAGTAGAATATTTAAAAATCTCTCATGTCTAACTCTCATTGTTGCCTCTTTGCCAGAGGCTCCTAGGCTTCTGGTGACTAGAGTCTCTTGGGAGTGGATAATGGTGTTGAAAAAAACAACAAACAAATTATTCCATGAGCTGTTACGGCAAAGGTTGTTATGTAATTCTTGGTTGATGTTTTCCTGTAATAGTTGTTCCTTAAATGCTGAGTCAACTTAAAAAACTCCACAACATTAACTTTATATCTTATGAATGAACCGAGTGACTCCTAAGGTGGAAGATACTGAAGGTCTGAAAACATAGCAGATTACAGAAAGGTCTCTTCAAAGCCAAGTATGGGAATTTTAATCCTACTGGGCACACCCAAATGTTATAGATCAAATCCTTTAGCTTTTTCTACCAAGGTAGTTGACTGATAGAGCTATCAGTCAGTAACAGTTCATATAGCTATGCATTTAATTGGTTGCTATGAGTTTCTGGGTTGGTGAATCCAGTTGATAGCTATAGAATGTGACATGTTGTTTCTGTCCTCCTTGTTTCTCTACAAATTCACCATAAGTTCCTGAGGAACTCGAGCTCATCAGAAGAATAATACAGGAGTGTGCTGGTAAATGGAATGGCTGGGTGATGCACTACATAGAATGCTGGATCTGAAGTCAGGAAGATTTATCATGACTTTGAATTTGATCTCAGACACTTACTAGATGTGTGACTCTGAACAAGTCACTTAACTCTGTCTGCCAGAAGGAAATGGCAAACCACTTCAGTATCTTTGCCAAGAAATTCCCAAACGGGATCATGAAGAGTTGGATATGACCAAAACACAATGACATAACTGATAATAAATGTTTAATAATCTGACTGCAGATAGGGTGAAGAATGAAATGTAAATGCTTTTAAGTTTAACCTGTATTATTAACACTTTCTTAAGCCTAAATGTTAAGTCAAGCACTGATTTCTGAGGTATAAATGCTTACATTGAAAAGTTAATAAAAGTTCTTAGTTAATTAGAGTTGGCTCCAGCACATCCGTTTAAAGATCTCACCAAGGCTACAGGCGACAATCTGAGGGTAAAAGATTCACTGCTATTCTGTCAAAAGCAGACAGGGTCCTTGCTCAATCTTCCATGGGAATTAGAGGCAATTGGAATGATGAAGGATCTTGAATTCATTCCTATTTGAAGATTATTGACAGCATCAGAGAATATTTAGCCTAAAGAAGAGATTCAAGGAAGACTTGTTGCTGGGTTGGTGGGGAAAAGTCCAGGCTTGGAAGACAGCAAGACCTGAGTTTGAATTCCATTTCAGATACTGCCTAGCTGTGTGACTCTGAGCAAAGCACTTAATCTCTTTCTACATCATTTTCTTCATTTGTAAAACAAAGGTTTGGTCTAGAATGATCTGTAAAATTCACTTCTGCTTTAAAATCTGTAATTCTATTCTTATGTAGAATCCACAAAAAGAATAAAGGAGGAGAATGTATATGACACTAAACTTTACGATGTAAGAAAATCTCTTATAGCCCAGTCATTTTTTTTTTACCAAAAACAATCTGTATGTGTGTGAAATGTAGGAAGTGGTACCAAGGATACTGTCAATCAGTAGAACATAATTCTAATAGATTTAAAGATCCACTAATCCAGGATTATCATTTTACAGATGAAGAAACTGAGGCAGAGTAGTTGAGACTACAAGCCTCCTCAGGCTAGTCTTTTGCATGTATTGGACAGTCTGGTAAAGCCTATAGATTTCTTCTCAGAGTAATGTTTTTTTAAGTGCATAAAATAAAATATGTAAGAGTACAAAGGAAACCAAGGACATTAAAATAGTTATAAAATATGTTTTAAAAAAATTTCATAGATCTGAAGCTAAGAAACTCATGACTTTATCAAGATATTTGATGATACCCTGTTTTCCACACCTAAGGTCCAGGAAGCAGACTGTGTCCTGAACTTGGCACAACAACAATCCTTTTCATCATGGATTATCTTATTTTCTAGTAACGTATATTGCTTTGATCAATAGCAGACATTCACTGAGGGATTTACAATTTTCATATTAATCAAAAGCTTCTTAAATTTGTTGGAGCTCTCTCTATTTCTCAGGGACCTGAGAGTCAAGGTGCTGTAGCCTAAAGTTATTCATCTCACCTATGTAACTACTAAGTAAAGTGAACCATGTTCTGCATTCTTGTTCTTTCCATGATAATTCTGGTTCTGTACTTTGCTGAATGATCACAAGCTCAATGGCCCTTAAGACTTAAAATAGTCAACTTGGGGACTTCTCCCACAGGGATACTTGCATTGTTCATGAATGAGCCTGTCATAGAAACTGCTACTCAAGAGCCAAGAATGATAATATCATGGTCCAGACCACTTATGGGTTTTTATGTATATAAGGTCTGCCTTTACTCCAGCATGGTTAGCCCTCCTCAGAAGGAGGCAGGGTTTCTGCTTGCAAGCATTTATTTAATTTTGAAAATAAACATCTACTTGATTCCTGACTCTCCTGTCTCTAGTTTGCTTTGTGTAGCTCTGGCTACCACAGGTTAGAGTCCCTGTCAGTCTGGTTGATGGGTTAAAATAACATATGCAAAGTCACAAAATTATAAGTGGCAGAGCCAAAATGGCAGTCCTTTTCCCACTATATCTTAGAGGTTGACCATCAGTTCTTTCCACAGGAGACTCCCTCTAATATCATGACAATAGTGGTAGGAATAACAAATTGTCAAGGGTCACCATTAACTCTTTTTTTTTTAAGCTGGCCAAGATTTATTATAAGGTAGTATGCATAGTTGAGGAAATGAATTTTATTGCAAAATTAAAACATACAACTTTTGTCTTTATCAGCAAGAATGAAAATGTACTACCAGATAATTTTAAAGCTTTTCAATGAAGGCTTCAAATAGAGTAATATTACTAAACAATACTAACAAGATCTGGCCTTTTACATTTTTGTACTTACAGATTGTAGTTCCTATTGAATGTATGTTGTTGTTTATATAACATAAAATATATTTCCTCTGTATAGGAAAGTATTAAAATGTATTTACCCAGGGATCAGGAAAAAAAAGGCATAATAGAATTTTTTTTTGCCTTTTGCATACCTTTATAGTGCACCATTAACTCTTAAAAGGCCTTATGCTAACATCTTTTATTAAGTGTCCAAGATATAAAGTATCTCACAAGATTATTGTGAGAAATGTACTTTGCCAATCTTGGTAGTTTATTGTTCTACTTGTTATTATTATGCTTCCTTTTTCTTGGCAGAGGTTCAGAGGACATAATGTCCTTGTACCTGCCCTGTACCATATGTTTAAGAAATTTTTTAAAAATTGCCTCAATTTTCATATAGTCAATGAAAATTTGCTTTTTTTTTAATCTTTGAGGAGCTCTCTTTTCTCACAATTCTCCCTATAAGCAGAAAAGGTTCATATACAGTTCAATATTTAAATTCATCAATCATTAAGCACTTATTAAGGTTCTGGGCAAACAAAGACAAATATGATTAGGCTGCACTGCTATCCACTAACCTGGTTTTGTACAACTGGAAGAATTAAGAGTTGGAAGTCAACATGAGGGTAAACCCTAGAAATTTGCATTCTACTCTGCTGGGTATAAGTGTTGAGGAATTGGCAGACTTTCTATAGTTCTTAGAGAATGAACAGCCTTTTATTCCTCCGAACAGTATTGGCTTAGTATCAGGGAGAAGGGGAGTGTGAATTTGTATTATTGTAGGTTTGCCTATTGGAATTCACTCTTTAGCCCTTACCTTTGAATCTCATCAGAGGGGCTAAATTTCAGAAATTTGGGAATAATTGAGTTGACTCTCCAGAGTGTTGGATAATCATGCTTGGATAATTCATCTAGTATGATCTTATTAATATAAAATCAATAAAAATACACAATAAAAACAAATTAATCCATGATAATGTATTTACTGATCAATTTAATTTGTAGCTTCTCCTAGTCCTAAACTAGTAGGTATGAAAGCTGGGATTTCAACCTGAGATATCCTGACTCCCAAGTTTGGAAGTCTCCTAGTTACCTCTTAAACAATAATGATGATAATAGCTTTTACTTATTTATTAATTCAACAAGCATTTATTAGTTGCTTAGTAATTTTTTTCAGTCATGTAAAACTCTTCATGATTCATTTTGGGGTTTTCTTGGCACATATAATGGAATAGTTTTCTTATTTTTTTTCATTTCATTTTACAGATGAAGAAACTGAGGCAAAAAGGCTTGAGAGACTCACCCAGGATCAGCTGCCAGATTTGAACTCAGGTCTTCCTGAATCCAGGCCTTGGACTTTATAAACTATACCACCTTGTTGCCCCAAGATGAAAAGGGATAAAGTGATAAATTGGAGATGAGTTCCTGAGCTGGTGTTTGAATAGAAGGGCTGAAGGTTAGGGTGAAGTAAGTAGGAGGGTAAGGAGCTAGTGAAGCAGAACCATCTTCAGGGGTTTTCATCAGCTAGGAGCCTTGAAACAAGGTTTGGCAGGGCAGGTAAATATCTAGGCATATGGGAAGCCCCAGGACTCTGATTTGGGGGCAGGAATACACATCCTTTGCCTGATGATTGCCCTCTCTGCTCTTAACCTTGAGGTTGTCTGTCCACCTGAATAATTGCTCTGGGCAGCCACTCCAAATGTTCTTTTGCTGTGCTCCTCCTCTCCAAGGGCCAGACTGAAGGATTGGCTATCCTCACTTGACTTCACTCCTCAGTATTTTTCCATCATGCTCCAGGAAACTCTTCATCTTGTAAGCTCGCTTCAAGTGTAGAACTAATACCTGGTAGTACTCTTTGTCACTGGAATCCTTCTCTCCCTCTGATTGGGTGGAGACCTCTTCTCCTAACTTCCATACAAAGAAGTCATCTAGATCAGTCCCCTTTTCATTTCCCACCTGACTGAATTCCTCTAGATTTTTCCATCATACCTCCAGTAAGATACATCCCCTCTCTGCTTTTCAGTTTCTTTTTGTGCGTCTTTTCCCATAAGATTGTAAACTTGAGGGCAGAGTCTATTGCGTTTCTTTGTATCCCCAGTGCTTAGCATAGTCCTTAGCTCATAGTAATTAATGAATGTTCACTGACAGACTGCCTCTCTCAACTGACATGATTACCCAAGCAGGAAGACTGTTTTCTGGGCCTCTAGTCCCCATTTGACTATGCTTTGTAGTACCCCTCAATTGTTTTTCTTCTAGTTCTGTTTCTGCTGACCCACCAACTCCAGGTGTGAAGATTTACTCCCTTATGGTTTTCTTAGGCCACTTTATTTAGTCTTCTTCTTGAAGAGAGACATCTCCTCTATCATAGTTACTTTGAGCACCTTTCCACCACTATTACTTTGTAATCTCCTTAAAAGCAAGGTTTGGATTTTTGGATGAGCTTAGCATGGTGCCTTGAACACAGTAAGTATCTAATTAATGTTTATTTGTTGAAATCAAGATATGATTACTATCACCAAGTATTTGAAGGGCTGTTATATGGAAGAAAGAATAGGGGTTTTCTGTACAGCTTCCATAACAGAACTATGGTCAAAAAGAGAAGTTCCCTAACATAGGATGTTGGCCGTGTTATCAGGTGGGGTGGAAGGTAGCAAAGGGAAATGAGGGGAGTAGATGTTGACATCCATGAAACTGTGTCCATATGAAAGCTGCATTTAACTAAGGAAACAAATTGTTATTAATATGGATTAAGATTGCGATTTTATTAATGCATTGATTGTTGAGTTATTTATCAGTTATGTTCAGCTCTTTTATGACCATATTAGCAGTTTACTATTTCCTTCACCAGCTTACTTTATAGATGAAGAAACTGAGGCAAGCAGGATTAAGTGACTTGCCCAGACTCACACAGCTTTTTCTTTTATGCCAGATTTCACCTCAGGTCCTCCTAACTCCAGTGCTCTATCCACCATGTCACCTTTCTATCCTTAGCAGTATAGGGAATTCCCAAATAAGGGAACTCATTCTATGATACAAGCCATCACTTTTTTTTTTTTTTTTTTTTTTTTTGCAATTCATAGTCTTAGAGAGCTGTCTCCAGTACCAGGGAAGTAATTTTCCCAAGGTTCCATAGCCAATAAGTGTCAGAGGTAAAACAGATCTTCCTTTCAAAAATAGCTCTCTCTAGTCACTTTGCCACACTGTCCCATTTTTACTCTTACTAGGGGATTATTAGGCTGATAGGCAGAGTCTGGAGCCTTAAGATTTTCAGCACTCGGTGAGAGCTTGGGCAAACTGACCTCCAAGAACATTTCTAATTCTCAGATCCTAGGATTCTACACCATTTAAGTTCTGAAGCCCATGAAAGCCTGATCCGTCTCTGGCAAATTGACTTGGGCAAACAGGAGAGAAATATTTCTTTGTTAAGCATCTACTATGTGCCAAACACTGTGATAAACACTTTCCAAATAACTCATTCGATCCATATAGCCCTAGGAAGTAGGTGCTGTTATTATCTCCATTTTACAATAGAGGAAACTACAGTTAAGTTTGTGTAGGATCATAGAGTTAGAAAGTATTTGAGGCTGAATTTGAACTCAGGTCCATGTCTCTATCCTCTGTGTCACTTAGTAGTGTTAGATTCCTTGTTTAGAGATGTCCAAGAAAGATGTAGATCACTACATAAAGATATTTCATTTGTTAGGTATTTTTTAAATGAGAAATGAATTCCATGTCTATCACATAGTTTAATGGGGTAAAGAGATCCAGGGAAGACTAATACCTCTGATGTAAAGGCTGCTAAGCTTTTCAGGGGTGCTTCCTACCTTTGATACTCATTTAGTTCACTCAACTCTCACCTGTGGCTCCAAGAAGTTGTAGCAAGTATAGTGGCCATACCTCAATAAACAGTTTCAGCAGATATTCTAAGCCAGGTTGAGGATAACTGAGGGGTTGGTGAGTTAATGGGGTATCTACCCCATGGATGTGAAGATTTCCCCTCGGAATGGGCAGATGAGAACAATTTGTTCAAAGGTCATGGAGATGGTTGAAACAGGTGCTTTGGAACACAAAGTTTGATTAGACATTGAAGATACCAAAGTCATCAGATGCAAATTGAGCCATCCCTTTTGTCTTGACTTTTGTCTTACCACTGGACCTTGATGACTTCAGAAGACAGAGTGAGGCTGACAATTTTATATCACTCTGAGCCATTTAAATCCAATTTATGCTTGAGTCAAAAGAAATAAACATTCCACACACACACACACACACACACACACACACATACACACACACACAGAGTGATGTAATTTTGGTCCTTTTTTTGCACAGACAGCGACTAACCAGCTTTCTGTGGAGCTTAAAGCAAGAATGAGTTAATTTTCTCAAGATGCTTTGTAAGTAGGTCAATATTATTGCAGATGGAAGAGCTAAAGCAGAGAGAAATTAAAGTGACTTATCCAAGGTCACAGCTTGTGTCAGCAGAGTAGCCAGGAATAATAACCATCATTGCTATTTTAAACATCTCCAACTCTCACAATGGACCTAATGTTATACAGCTTATCTAAAGAAATAAAAATCTCCTTTTAAAAGGAACTACAGTCTAAATTGAGACAGAAGGTAGTTTAGACAGAAAAATTTAGAGACAAGATGGGTAATATTTTATAGAGACATTGTATTCAGCTCTTCCCCCCATGGTGATAGTTTATAGGCCTCTGTGAGAAACTGCTCAATGATTTTGTTTAAAAGCTATTATAATGTGTTCAAAAGTACTGAAACTGTTTAAAGGGAGTGGAGGGAGAAGTTTCCATTCTTTAAGAAATTTCTTGCAGAGAGCTAGATTGGGGGAAAACCCAGAACAAAGGTTGGGAAGGAGCTTGGTGTTGTACATTTGGTTGTTGATTAATTTTGAGGAATTTGATACGAAATCAATTTTACACTTAGGAATTAATAATCAGGATAAGTGCAGTATGATTTCTAAAGAAATTCTTAATTTTAGAGATAAAGGTAATTGGAGGCCTGAGAGGGAATCCATTATGTTTTTCTCCTCTTCTAAGAAATCAGGTGGGAGTGAGAATCATGATTGTTAAGGAGAGGGAGAAAACATAGAATGAGCTTTCTAAAACTAATTAGGAAAGATGAGGCAGCAGCTCCTATCTTCTCTCTGATAAGTATAAAAAGGAAGTTTATACTTTTGTTAACATCAACTGGTGATGCTATCTGGCTGCAGCTTATGAATACCACATACTTTGAAGAATCAAAGTTGTTGGTGACCAAAACTATGAGGGACAGAATTGTGGTGAGCATAGACTACAACATATTGCCAATAATGACTTTTTTTTAAAAACAAGAAATGATGTTATAAAAACACAGTAAATTTGTAACAACTTAAAGAAAGACTGGAGTGAAGTGAAAAGATGGTGTGTTATGATGTCAGATGAGGAGATTGGGAAAAGAAGGATCTCTTGGCATAAGGCCTTCTATATTGAAAAGTATAAAGTGAATTTCTTAGCAAAAAACTGTGGATAATGAAATGGAAAACTGTAGATAAACATGGTAAGGGGGACAAAGAATAGATTTGAAGGGAATAGAAAGATTACTTTACTGCATTGAGGACCCGCTTGAGGTTAGATAATAAATTTGTATAGTGAACTCATTCAATATAGTTCTTTCAGATGTGTTTAGGATAATATGGTCAGGAGAAAAGGAGACAAATGATGACAGTAATCCAGTGTTGGGTTTTGGCAAGATATGATCACCTACCAAAAAGAGAAAGAGTAGAATGATGTTTCTTTGTTCAATTACAAATTTGTGCTAATATAAAGTACTGTCCTCTTTTTAATGGAAATTTTACTTACTGAAAGGAGCAGAAAAACAACATTATGTGTGTAATATATTATTTAATTCCCCTCCTTCAACTATCTCAGTCTTTGCTTCAATCTATCATCTCTATAGATTTAGAGGGACAAGTAGCCTTCCTAAAACGAATACCTTTTCCTGTACCTCTCATCTTCTCTCCTACTACCTGCCTTGTTAGTTACTTTTATCCACCAATTATCTACCCCTTTTCTTCCTCTCAGTCTACAAACATGATTAAATCTCCTCATCCACCTAAAAATTTTCCTCCTAAACCCTCAAACTTTTTCCATTTTTATTCATTGCTAAAATATCAGATTAATCTATATTCAGCATCTTCACTTTTTTACATACCACTGACTTACAGAGAAAAGCGGCTTGAAAAGAAACAGAGAAGATGCTGAAAGAACCTAAGAGAGAAAAAGTCCTTCAGACAAAAGTGCTTTAGCAGAGACATCAGTTTTTGAGAGGACCTGAGTGAAAGCATCTCTGTCAGAGATAAAGTATTGCCTGTAAAGATGATTGCAGAAGCTGATTTACATCTGACTTTTTTGAAATTGAAAGTTTAATGATCAGGAAACTGATCTGAGTCAAAGAATTATTTTTAGGACTATGGGTTAATTATATATTGCTTTTGTGCCATATCTGACATAAATGTGAATTTAGGGTTTTCAGCCTAAGGTATAAGATGGCCACAATTTTAGGCTGAGTTCATGAAAAACATTAGTTTGAAAAACTGGTTAAAAAGTCTTGGAAGCTGGTGAGAAAAATGGTTTACAGAAGTCAACTCAATTGAGAATTTGGGAGTAGATGAGCCAAAGGAAGGGATAATGAGAAATGAGCATAACTAACTAAAGATATCAAGATATTGTTGATTTGGAAAATGATTAGGATGAAGACTAAGAATTGATGCTCAGATCAGATTGGGGGAAAAGTCAGATGGAGAAAGTCTGCCTTACTCTTTACTCACATCAACATCTTGGGGCAAGGAAAACAATTGACTCAGAGTCTTGCCTACATTCTTTTTTTTACTGCCCTTCTCAAATCTATAGAGAATTGTTTTGAAGGGAACTATTCTGTCATTAAAAAGTATCCCAGTGTCTTAGTATGTAGTCAAAGCAGATCTTATATTTAAGGCTTCTATCCTCTAAGAGATTAATACTTTAGCATCCTGAGGGTAACAGCTGTTTTGCTCAGAAGAGGAACAGAGAAAACCCAGTTCAGTTTGTCATTTGACTCATTCCTACCTTTTATGTATATTTAGTTTTCACTATGGATACCATGCACATTGATGGAAACATGAGTCAGGCTTATGGGTAAACCATTTTGTTTTGATTATTACTGCTTTTGTTTTGTATTAAATAAAATTATTTTGTGATAATTATAGCTTTCTTTCTCAGTAAATGTTTCATAGTTAAAATTTAATGATATTATTGTGATATATGTAAGAGAGAAGCAGAGGAACTAAGGAGTTACAATCATGAATATAGAGGTATTATTTCTCTTACATGAAGTTTACCTCTATGATCTCAAGTCATGCCTTGGCTTGACAACATCCAGACAACATCCTCTGTCACTCCGAACTGCCAGTATGAATGCAAATTGGGGTGAGTTAGTCAACACAGTCTGGGGGAGGAGAGGTAGAAAGAGAAAGAGAAATTGGCTACCATACTGATCCCAGACCTACTCTTCTAAATAACTTGAACTGTACTCTCCCTGTAGGTTGGAAATCTCACTTGTTTACTCTCTTAAATTCCCCATATGATTTGTTTGAAACTTTCTCTTCTCCATGTTTTCAAGTTGGGCCAGCTCTCTGTTTCACTATTACCAGATACTGAGGTAATTAGACCCATCCAATATAAACTCCCTTAAATCCCCTCCTTCATTCCTCACATAGTCTTTACTTATTCAATCCTTCATCCCTATAGATTTAGAAGAAGAGGTAGCCTTCTTAAAACTAATCCCACTTCCTTTACCATTCATCTTCTCTCCTCCCACCACTTCAGTGACTTTGATCTATCAGTTATCTACATTATCTCTTCCACTCAGTCCACAAACATGATCAAATCTCTCCATCTACCTAAATACGTTTACTCTTTAGTCCTTAAGTTATCATCCTATCTTCTGCTATTCATTGCCAAAGTCTTAAAAGACTATCTACGTTGTCTTCACTGCTTTATATGCTACTTGTTTCAGTATTTGCTTGTCTATATTTCTTTCACTCACTCTACTGAAATGGCCTTTTCCAAGGTCACAAATGGCATATTAATGGCATTACACATCCAATAGTCTTTTCTCTGTTCTTAATTCTCCTTTATCTCTCCACGGGTTGGCATTGTGGATCATACATACCCCTTCTTGAAACCCTCCTCTTCCAAGGCTCGCTTGCCACAGAACTCTCATGTTTCTCTTATTATCTTTGTTCCCTTTGCTGGATCCTTATCTTCCTTCTCCATCTTAAAAATGGATTTTCCCCTACGTTCTGAACTAGGTTCTCTTTTTATAGCTTTATATGTATATATTTGATCTCAGTCACTCTCTTGGCTTCAATGATCACTTCTATGGACGTAATTTTTTTACACTCAATCATTCATTTGTTTTCCAAGATCATATTTTCAACCATCTGCTACACAATTAGACTTGAATTCATTATTTTCCCCATTTCCAATTAATTCTCTTCCCTTATAGATTAGGTTCAAAGGACAAAACAGTCAATAACTCTAATGATCTAGTGTTTGACAAACCCAAAGACTCCAGTTTTGGGGATAAGAATGCACTATTTGACAAAAATTGCTGGGAAAATTGGAAATTAGTATGGCAGAAACTAGACATTGACCCACACTTAACACTGTACACCAAGATAAGGTCAAAATGGGTTCATGACCTAGGCATAAAGAATGAGATTATAAATAAATTGGAAGAGCATAGGATAGTTTACCTCTCAGACCTGTGGAAGAGGAAGGAATTTATGACCAAAGAAGAACTAGAGATCACTATTGACTACAAAATAGAAAATTTTGATTATATCAAATTGAAAAGTTTTTGTACAAGCAAAACTAATGCAGACAAGATTAGAAGGGAAACAATAAACTGGGAAAACATTTTTACAGTCAAAGGTTCTGATAAAGGCTTCATTTCCAAAATATATAGAGAATTGACTCTAACTTATAAGAAATCAAGCCATTCTCCAATTTATAAATGGTTAAAGGATATGAACAGACAATTTTCAGACGAAGAAATTGAAACTATTTCTAGCCATATGAAAATATGCTCCAAATCATTATTAATCAGAGAAATGCATTAAGACAACTCTGAGATACCACTATACACCTGTCAGATTGGCTAGAATGACAGGGAAAGATAATGCGGAATGTTGAAGGGGATGTGGGACACTGATACATTGTTGGTGGGATTGTGAACATATCCAGCCATTCTGCTCAAAAAGTTATCAAACTGTGCCTACCCTTTGATCCAGCAGTGTTTCTACTGGCTTACACCCCAGAGAGATATGAAACAAGGGAAAGGGACCTGTATGTGCCTAAATGTTTGTGGCAGCCCTGTTTGTAGTGGCTAGAAGCTGGAAAATGAAAGGATGCCCATCAATTGGAGAATGGTTGAGTAAATTGTGGTATATGAACGTTATGGAATATTATTGTTCTGTAAGGAATGACCAGCAGGATGAATACAGAGAGGACTGGCGAGACTTACATGAACTGATGCTAAGTGAAATAAGCAGATCCAGAAGATTATTATACACCTCAACAACGACACTGTATAAGAATGTATTCTGATGGAAGTGGATTTCTTTGACAAAGAAATCTAACTCAGTTTCAATTGATCAAGGATGGACAGAAACAGCTACACCCAGAGAAAGAACACTGGGAAATGAATATAAACTGCTTGCATTTTTGTTTTTCTTCCCGGGTTATTTATACCTTTGAAATCCAATTCTCCCTGTGCAACAAGAGAACTGTTCAGTTCTGCACACATATATTGTATCTAGGATATACTGTAACCTATTTAACATGTATAGGACTGCTTGCCATCTGGGGGAGAGGGTGGAGGGAAGGAGGGGAAAAATCAGAACAGAAGTGAGTGCAAAGGATAATGCTGTAAAAAATTACCCTGGCATGGGTTCTGTCAATAAAAAGTTATTTAAAAAATAATTCTCTTCCCTTTCTGATTCCAGTTTCTCTTAGTAGTACCACCAAATATCTTTTGCTTATGTAACATTGGAACTTTTAGAAATGAATGTTTACTTTAAAAGATACAAACTTCCCTCAACATGTGGGAGACTTAATATCCCTTCCATCTGCACTACTTCAATCTCTGGGGAGCAGGAAGGGGATTGAGTTCATAGTTTAGCCCAGAGCACTGTACCAGTTCTAAATCTTAAAACCCCTCTCAGTTTTAAGTCCCAAGAAGCTTCTCAGGGCTTTCACACTGGGATGGCTGGGTGCACCACTCTACCTGTAATTCTGGTTCCAAGGTTGTCATAGCTTGAAATGCCAGCCTGTGGGGATCAACTCTGGCACCTGAAACTCAAGACAAACAACCCAAATCAGAAACAAACATTTTCCAGGCCCATTTCTTAGAGTTGGGATAAAAAAGGAGAGCAGGGAAAGACTGTTCCTTCCCCTCTCACTGGTTTATTTCATGGTACCCATATTGGATACAGCAGATAGGAGTCACTAAAAAAAAAGTGATTGAAAATATGGTGAAAAGATTGAATAGCTCATTCTTTCATATTTAAAAGATGCAGCTAGTCAATTAAATAACACTATCACCATCCATATGGTAGAAAACCCAGCAGGCTCCATGCTAGGCAAACTGGGCATGCTCAAAAAATGCTCAGAGAAACCCAAGCTATGCTTATAACTCTGAAGTCAACTTGAACTCCCTCTTCCAAATCCCATGCATCTAATAAGTTGCCAAGTTATGCCTTTCTGTTTCAGAAGATGTTTCAATTCTGTATCTCCTTCTTTTCTTTAAATTTTTTTATATTATTAAAAAAGAACAGAATAAGAAAGAAGAAAAACAGAAAAGGAATACAAAACGAAATAAAACAAAACAGAACATTGTTATGTGCCCAGTAGAACATCAGGGAGGATTCAAAATAAATAACAATAAACTACCAGTTCAAGAAAGGCTATATACTAGTAGAAGAAATTATATTCATGAACGTATATTTTTCCTTTACTACTTTGTAGTATGTTCTTTTGTTCTCTGCTGTGCACCTTTTATAACTTATTCTTTTACTTTCCTCTTATTCCCCGCCTCCTCCAAGCAGGCTATAGTTAAGAAAGGAGATATATATATATACTTGTACTCATACTTCCCTGCCCCTCCTCCCACATACACACGTATCTTTCCTGTCTCTGCTAACTCTTTGCTTTAAATCTGCTCCTTAACTTGCCTTGGTATTATTTAACTTCTCCCATCCATGGACCCTTCATCTGTCTTCTTCCCTTATTGTTTGCTTCCTCCTCCACCCATCCCTAACCCTAGATTTCTTTATAGATTTTGGAGGAGGCTAAATCCTTAATAGTATATATGTAGTGTTGCCTATTTAATCCATTCTTGATGTGAGTAGGTTTTCAGAACTATGAACCCTCCTCCCCTCAGTGGCTGTGTCTATTCTTCCTCTGCACCTCATTTGTATAACATAATTACTATTTTTACTTTTCTTTTGAGGTCTTTCTTTTGAGCTACTCTACTCTTTTGAGCTACTCAATAGCTGATGTCAGTCTTAAACATATGGTATACATTTCCATGTAAAAAAAACATACAATTTGTCTATTCTAACATGTTAAATTTTCTATTGAGTTTGGGTTTGTTGATAGAAAGTCCTGAAAATCTGCAAGTTCATTGAATGTCTGTTTTTTTCTCATTCAATACGATATTTTTGACTACAGGCCTAGTTCTATTGATTACTGTTAGGTATGATTCCAGGATTTGCAGTTTTTTATTGAGGCTGCTGATAAATCCTGTACAATTCTAATTGTAGCTCCAACATATTTGAAATTTTTTCCTTGTTTCTCACAAAATTTTGTTTCATCTGGGGTTTTTGAAATTTGGCAATAATATTCTTATATATTTTACACAAAAAGTCTTGTTGAGGTGGTGATTGGTAGTTTTTTTTCTATTTCTACTTTCTTCTCATGTTCTATCACTCTAAGACAATTTTCTTGGATTATTTCTTGCATTATTATGTCAAAGTTTCTTTCTTTCTTTTTTTTTTTTTTTTTTTTTGGTCACAGCTTTCAGGTAGTCCAATGATTCTTATATTTTCTTTTCTTGATTTGTTCTCCAGATCTGTTATTTTTTTATGAGATGTTTTACATTCTGTTCTATTTTTTTGTTGTTGTTGTTTTGTTATTTCTTGGTCTCTCATAGCTTCACTGGCTTCCCTTTGACCAATTTTAATTTTCAAAGAGTTATTTTCATCTTTGATTCTCTGTATCTCATCTTCTAGTTCGTTACCTTTTCCCCTCCCCCATAATCTCTCTTTTCTTGGAATATTTTTAAATTTTACTTTTTCCTCAATGTCTCTCACTTGATTTTAAAATTCTTTTTGAGTTTTTCCATTAATTCTCTGTAGGCAGGGAACCACTTAATGTTACTCTTTGGGGGAAGAAGAAACTTTATTTTTACTTCAATGTCCTCCTCCAAAGATGAATTCTGATCTTCCTATTCCCATAATAAGTTTCTATAATTGGGTCCTTTCTTCTTTGCGGGTTCCTTTTTTTTTTTTTTTTTAAATAAGAAGTTTTAGTGAAAGTTCCTCTAATTGTGTGATGCCTCTAGCTTCACTTCAGCTCTCCTCTCTGACCAGGAATCTCAAACCAAGATCTCCCACTTTCTGTGTCCCTGCTCCACTGTTTCTGCACTCACCAGGTGCTGGATCCTTCTTGCCCAGGGCCATGTCTCTATACCATAGCTGGGCCTGGTGTTCCTAATCAGTCTGTCTTCCCAGAGTCAGACCCTGGACTACTCACACTGTCTAGGAGGTGACAGTTTCTCTGATTTCTGCTGAGTCTTTAGCCAGACTAGTTAGCCCCAAGGGTCCCACTTGATGTTTCTATGATGCTAGCCTGAAGGTGTTTGTACTTCACATGGGTCAATCCCTCATTTGGAGTCTTTCTTCAGGTCATCTTGGGTTGTCCCAAGAAAACCCCTGTTCTGCTCCAAATATTCTTGATTTTTCACCAGTCTTTGTTGGTCTGAGGTACAAATTTGTTCTGTTTGTGGGGGAAATTTGGAGAGCTTGAAATTTATTGATCTATTCTACCATCTTCCCAGAGTCCTCCAAACTATCGTTCTTTTTTTTCCCAAAAGGTATTAAAATTCTTCATTTAAAGATACTTCTAAGAAGCAATATTTCTTTCATGAATCCTTCTTCTTATTCACTTTCTATCCTGTCTCCAACCTGTCACTCTAGGTGAAAGTGACCCTTACTTCTTAAAGGACTTTGCCTGAATTTCACTTTTATATTTATCTTTTTCTCTTGTAGCATAATTTTAATATTAGTCTTTCCTCAACACGAGGTTGCTTGAATACTGTCATAGAGCTGCTAAGGGTAAGCAAGAAATGGGATCTACGTCCTCTCATTCCACCAGAGTTAGAGCTTTTTCTACTCTATCACATAGTTTTCAGGTGATAAAACCTGAATTAAGGTTGTGTGTGTGTGTTCTTGATAGTAGAATCATGGAATTTCTGAATTAAAAAAGATGTCAGAGGTCATCTGTCCTCTTTTACCAGATCAAAGGTCATCTCTGTAACACACTGGATGGATAAAGTTAGTAGAAAGATTTCATGACAATAGATGGTTTGGGAGAAAATGATGGAGATCCCAAACTGGATGGATTCAGCAAGGGAGAGATCAAGTTTAAAATGTAGGCTGCATATGTAGGTGGAGATATCCAATGGAAAGTTGGAAATGTGGGATTGGTCATCTGGGGAAAGTTTGTGGGTTGAAATATAGATGTTTGGAGTCATCTATATAGAGATGATAATTGAAGACATGAGAATGGATGAAGTCATCAAGGAAGAAAATGTAGAAAAGAGGGTAAGAATGAAGTGTTAGAGGAGAGCCATGATTAAGGTGTAGGAGAAGGATGACCAGGAGATAGATAATAAGACCTGGTCAGATAGTAAAGAGAACTATTAGAATATAGTGATGCAGAAGCCAATGGAGTCTCTTCACCCCACTTATAACATCTGTAAATAATTATTTTTCTCGTCAGCTTATGAACGACAGTAATCCAAATTCTGTTTCAGTTACCATGTCCTCCCTCCCTTATTTTCCTTTTTGTTTTCATGAAAAGAAGAAAATAAATCGTAATTCTTGTTTTTAAATATTGCCAACATCTCCATTCTCTAAAGCAGTGCTTCCATGCAGTGAAATTAAATGATTAGTTGGTTTAAACATGGTGAAATCAGGACCAAGATGCTTTTGTTTCCATTTTTTTACACTTATTCCAAAGGGGAGTGAGGATTTTACCCTCGTTTGTCTTAATACCCACATGTGCACTTAATGTTAGGGCTCTTCATTCTGTTAAAGAGATCCCTAGGAGTCTTCTCAACCAGCTCCAAGAACTTTTGGCATCATGAACATTGGTGAACGCCAAACTTGCAAATGACAAAAGCGTTGTCACTCAAAGAACAAAAGTTGTGCTTGCTTTTTCAGATGATTTGCTTCTTTGCTCATTGCCAGTAAGGACAAAATGTCTTCTTGCATATAAGGGAGACTTAGGATGCTGGCAGACCTCTTCTACCTATCTCCAACTTTGTAAATTGAGAATTCCACACTGGCAACAATCAGATAAACTTCTTTTTAGCAATTTATGGTCTCAAACACAGGCCTCGACTCAAAGAGCCATGTTAACTATATTCAAGAATAAGCTAAATATTATTGCTGTGCAATCATTCACTTGTGTCCAACACTTCATGACCCCAATTTTTTTTTTTTTGGCAAAGATGCTATTTCCTTTTTCAATGGATTAGGCAAACAGAAGGTAAATGATTTGCTTAGGATTGCACAGTTTGAGTGTTTGAAGCTGGATTTGAATTCAGGTCTTCTTGATTCCAGGCCTAGAATCTATCCACCAAGTCACTTAGCTATCTCAGAACTCAAAAATAGAGTATTTAATATTTACTTTCAAAATGAATATTAAGTGGGACAGCTAGGTGGCACAGTGGATAGAGCATCAGCCCTGAAATCAGGAGGACCTGAGTTCAAATCTGGTCTCAGACACTTAACTCTTCCGAGCTGTGTGACCCAGGCAAGTCTCTTAACTCCAATTGCTTCAACAACAACAAAAAGAATATTAAGTACCTGCTATCATAGTAAACTTATTGAAGACTGTAGCTCAGTCCTCTTAATAGAGAAATATTGTTGATGTCTTTAGTATAAGTCAAAATTGTGATTGGACTCAGGATTTCCTTAGGGTGGGAGAGTCACTATCTCTCCTAATACAATTTAGAATTTTCTTGACAAGTTGCCTACAACAGTGAGAAGTTAAATAAGCTGCCCTAAATTATAAAGTAAGTACCTGTCTTGTTGAGGCTCCAAGATTAGCTCTCTATCCATAATGCCATGCTTCATCTCTGAAGATGAATGCAACATAAAATAATCTTTTGTGCAAATAGCCATTATCATATTCCCTCTCTCCTCCCCCAAAATTTCCACTTTCCTAATAAGCTCTATCTTCTACTGTAAAGTCTGAGCTAGCTCCCTGGAGACCTCAGGATCAGCAAGAGTCAGGATAAGCAAAAATTCCTGGTCTTTAGGGGGAGAAGTAAAGGAGATGGACAAAACTGCCACAAGCTTCCCACCAACCTTCCTTCTCCTCATCCTCCTGCAAAGTGAGTCTGGCTTGTCTCACTCCACCTTCTAATCCCTCCTATGATTATCTGTATACACCAAAAGATTGAGCTAGCACAGAATACTGGCCATTTTCCCAAACATATGCTAATAGAGTTATTGCCCAATAGGTAATTAGCCTCAAGTGCTCGGTTGACTGATTCAAGCACACTTCTTAAGATTTTCAGCCCTTTATATTCTACCTTTGCATAAGTGAGAAGTTGTGCATATTTCTTCAAACAGTGAATGTCAGCAGAGCAATTATGGGGGGGGGGTGGTAGTGGGATGTTGAGGCTGAAGAGTAGAAAGAGGAAAAGTTCTTTTTTCTCACATTTTTAGTTAAGAGGATTTTTCTTTGTAGGTCTACTAAATTTCAATACACTTCAGGCCATAAATCCCTTCCTGTCTTTTGGAACATTTGCAAATAATTATCTGTCTCTCTTAACCTTTTGAATGACAGTTAACTAAGTTCTGTTTTAATGACCATGTTCTCTCTGCCCTTCTTGACTTTTATTATTGGTTTCATTTGGAATTATCTGTATAGTTTGAAAATTTAAAATTCAGTAAAATTCTTTATTTCCAGTGACAATATGTGCATTTAATTCTTTGGTTAAAGCTTATTCATGTGGATCATGTGGCAATTATTCAAGGATGTGCCCAGATACATCAAAGAAATTCCTCACTAGGTTGGCCATTGAATACTGAATTTTTTGATCACAGAAAGTCCTAAAGATCAATTGCTGAGTCATTGAAAGACTAGAATATGTATAGGTAGAGTGAGTACCCACATGGATAAAATCACAAGTCCTTTAAGTATGCAATATGGAAGTAAATATAGTACACACCTTTCAGCACTGGAAGAGACAAGAAACCTAAGCCCATCATAGGTAGTTTCTCCAAAAAGTCTAGTTTAAGTGACAGAAGGCTCATTGGTGATGCTTCCTCCAGAAAACAGAGAGCCAGGCAGAGCAATGTCAGAATTGCCACAATTTCTAACCTCTGACACTAATTCAGGGTCAAGCCCATAAAAGATATTTAGTATCCTGAGTAATCTATTGGCTTTGACTGTTCATGACATTCTGTCCCAATAATTAGCTCTTTGGGTTGTCTGAATGAGGAAAGTTTACTGCTAGTGAGAAATTCACAGGAATATATCTCAATTAATGTGTCTCCCTGCTCATTTTAGACAGTGATATATATGTATGTATGTATAATGTGTGTGTGTGTGTGTGTGTGTGCATATTATATATAAACACACATTGACTTTCTCATTGCATAGAACTCATAAGGAAATTTTAAATTATTTTTCAATAGCTGATTTTTCTCAGTTTAAGTCCTTTATAACTTACTAAATATCCAAGATATGTTAAAGCCATTTTATTCATTATCTCTTAATTAAGACCTTTACTCAAAGTCTATGCTGTCCTCAATCATATTCAATTTCCATGTGTATTGGTTAGTTAGCTGATGCTATTATGGAATATATTCAGAGTCCCCATTAATTTTTGTCATTTTAGGTCACAGATTGCCAAAAAATTTTCTAGCTATATTGGTCTGTTCACCATCATGCCTTTAAGTGTTTGGTTTGAATTTTCAAAATGAACCATTAAAAGGTTGTTTGCTATTTCTAGATAGCTAGAGGTATTTAGTAGGAGTGGGGAATGGGGAATGGAGGTAAGAAGCATATTGACTGAGGACTCAGAATATTTGGGCTTGAGTCCTAGTTCACCATTTATTATCCTGGACAAGTTAGTAGATTTTGCTGAGCTTTAGTTTCCTCATCTGTAAAATGGGAATAATACTACTTGCACTGCTGACTGCACAGGATTTTGTGAAGGAAAGTCCTTTGAAGTATCATATAAATGGGAACATTTAGACTATAAAAGAGTGATAATTATATTTGGGCTCCTATGTTAAAGCACTGTTGTGAGGAAAATTTTAAAAGCTATGCTAAGGAAATTAAACTTTACTCAATAGGCACTAATTTCATTGTATTTTGCCCCGGGCAAGTCACCAAGCACCATATTTTAGGAAACAAATAAACAAGCTGGAAAGCATCTGGATGAGGGCAGCCCAGGCCAGGGAGAGGACTGGAAAATATGTCATATGAGAATGTCATATGATAATGGACAGTTTCAAATCAGCCTTTCAAGTGTTCTAGAGAAAGCCAAACTGACTCCATCACAGAAGCTTGAAGGCTTCTTGTCTCTTTAAGTGCTAGAAGGTGTGAACTATACTTGCTTCCATATTTACATACTTCAGGGAGTTGTGATTTTATTCATGTAGGGTACCCATTCCATCTATACATATTATATTCTTTCAGTGACTCAGTTGATGATATCAAGAGTTGATATGGTCAAAAAATTTAGTACTTTGTGGCCACCCTAATGAGTAATTTCTTTGATTTAGCTAGCCTAACACTTGAATGATTGGAAATCCTCAACTTGGGAAAGAGAAGATTTAGGAAGGTCAAAATAATTATCTAAGAAGCATTTAAAGGGCTCTCATGTGAAGAGTGATTTTTCTTCAGGTGGTGTAAACCATGAGCAATGGACAGAAGTTAGAATGGCAAAATTAGGTTTTATGACTTACTAATAATTAAGAGTTCTCTTTATAAACTAAACTGAATTGGGAAATAGTAGATATCCTCTCTTTGAAAGGGTTCAGAAAGAAGCTGGTCGGCCATTTCTTAGGCATCTTGATGAAACAGTTCTTGGTGAAGTCAAGGTAGGAGTATTTGGCTGTTGACCTCTGTCCCAACTCTTAAATCCTGTAATTCTATTATTCTGATAGATGAGCACAGAGAAATTTGGAGGCATTATTTCTTATAAGTTTCATGTTTGAAACCCAGAAGAGTTTCTAGGAATATAGATTTAGCAGTCTTCTACATAAAAGTGGTTGTTAAAAACAAGAGAATGAAAGAAATTGCAGAGAGAGAGAATGTGTATAGAGAAGGAAGGGGACAGGAAGAGAAGGGAAAAGGAAAAGGAGAGAAATGAGGAAAAACGGGCAGAAGAAATGGAGAAGAGAGCAAAGTACCAAGGATAAACCTTTATCAGAAGAATAAAGAACAAACCAACAATATAGAGAAGGAACAGTTAAATGGTAAGGGAATAAAAAAAGAGTGGTATCTCTAAAGTCGAAAGAAGATGGAACAATCAGTAGGGAGTGGTAGCTAATAGTGTTGAATGTAGTGGAATCCAGGAAGCTGGAAAAAAAAAAGCCATTAGATTTGAGAGAGCAGGTTCAATGGAGTAGTGGGGAATAGATACTATACAAGAAGAAATTAAAAAGAATATAGATGGTAAGGAAATGGAACCACTGAGCGTAAACAATCCCAGATATTCAATATTAGAAAGAAGGTGAGAAATGGGAAAGTGTTCTGATGAGATAGCAAGGTTAAGGGAAGGCATTCAAAGCATTCTATAATTTGAAGCCATCCTATCTTTCTAGTCTTATTGCATATTTTTCTCTAAATCTACAATCACTCTACAATTCTGCCAAGCTACATTAACTCTTTGCCTTTCCTGAATATATGTTACCCTATTCCTGTTACATTACTCATGCTGATCCCTATCTCTTGAATGTTCCCTTTCCTCTTTTCGTTTTTAATATTTAACCATTCATTGCAGTCAAATTCAAATATTATCTTCTCTAAGAAGAATTCCAAGTCCCAATTTGGGATCATAAGATTATTGATTCTGAATTGAAAAGGACCTTGCAGTTCACCTAGTTCAACTCCTTCTGTTTTCAGTTGTAGAAACTAAAGTCAAATTAAAGAATATATTCAAGGCCATCCAAATGATAAAAACCAGAAGTAAAAATCAAACTTGAATCCTCTGATGTAAAATCTAGAATGCTTTCCATTGTACCCTATCACAAAGTTCTTTTTTTAAGCCTAATCTAATATGCTTATGTAATATTGTGTTGTAAAGGGATCAGAGAACTTTACTGTAATATCATCAATACAAAACAATGGCTGCACTACCCAGCCTTCATCATTGTTTCTTACAAAATGCCTATTTGTGGCTTATGGAAGTTTCAAGGCAATTTGCATGGTCCAGGCACTAGCTACTTACAGAATGATAGGAGCTGAAAAGCATATGAAGATTACTATTTATATTTATCTGAGATTCAGAAAGACTTGCTATAAGATTTGAATAGACTAAATATTAGGATGGGGAATATGTTAAAAAAAATGAATTCGCCCCAACTTAGCTTTAAGCAAGTGATCAAGACCTTTTTTTATTCAACCCCCTCATGAAAAATCTGTAGACTTTACTCATAGTTGGGTTAAAGCAATTGAATTTTTTTTCACTTACTTTAACTAGATTCTTGCCACCATAACAAAGATCACTGTTTCCTTTGTGGTATATCATAATTAAGGATATGCTGGAGCCAATTCAAGTTGGATCCTAAGAGTCAATTGTTAAATTTTCAGTGTATTATATCTAGAAATAGGCAAATGTCTCAAATCATAGCAAGATTGTTTTGATGACTGTCTAAATTTAAGAAAGGATTGGAGAAAATGTATAATAATGAAAATAATATGATAAATTTAAAAGTATGTAGCATATATTTTTTTTTTGGTTAGGTGGAAGTTAATCATTTCCCAGCATACTACTGACCATATTTATGTTTGTCTTATGCCTATACTAATAAAAGATTCTGGGTCAGTTGAATCCCAATCAGTTGACCTCCCTACATAACTTAAGGTAACAAACCATAAGCTCTCATTCTTATATTGTAGCCAGGTGAAAATACTTCTATTGAATCAATAAACTTCAATAAACTAAAGACATTGAATTAAATGCAAAATGTTTAAAATGTTTGCAAAGAAAAAGTGCTTCCATCCGTTTGAAATGATACTATACTATCAGGGGTCCTCAAACTATGGTTGCGGGCCAGATGCAGCAGCTGAGGTCATTTATCCCCCTCACCCAGGGCTCTGAAGTTCTTTATTTAAAGGCCCACAAAACAAAGTTTTTGTATTTACTGTAGTGTGGCCCTCCAACAGTCTGAGGGACAGTGAACTAGCCCCCTATTTAAAAAGTTTGAGGACCCCTGCATGGGAAGTGTATTGGCTTTGGCTGAGAGGACTCCCACACAACCTATATAAAATAGCAAGCCAGATTGGAAAGCAATATTCTTGTGTCTGACCAGAGGGAGGAGAGAGCAGTTCCAGCCTAAAGGGAATTACCTGGGGTTAGACAGGGGTAGAAAAAAAAAAGACTCTCTATCTTCCTTATCCTTGATCAGAGGTCAACCTTATAAACTCAAAGGGTAAAAGTATTTTGACTTCTCAAATCTTTGACTGTCTCCTATCAGTGCCCTTAGAGCAACAATGGCTTGCAGAAGTCTCTGTATCAAGAGATGAAGGCAAACTCTACACTTTGAGAAAAGGCAGCTCTGGGATTCTACAGAAGGAAACTATCTTATACTAAACTGAGAGCCTCATGAAGGGGAGAAAAGGACTTCCAAGAGTTATGTGTTACTCCTCTTTCCATATGTCTGCTCTAATCTGAAAGTAGACTAAAGTCTACTTTTCCCTGGACTCTACATATACCTGTGGGATAATGTCCCAGGCTTTTGGGAAGGTTCTGATATCTCTATAAATATCCCTTTCTAAAAACTTAATTCTGTCTGGCTAATTGATGTAGATCAATAATCAGTGGGTGGAGAATGCTAGTGGTAAGCATATACAGTATCGTAAAACCCTGCTTTAGTCCTACATAGCTATCCCTAGGGTCCTGAGAGGAATCGTGGTCTTTTAGGGACTAGACTTATCAGTCGATTAGAGTTGTTTGAGAGTGAATTTGCAGCCTGTATTATACTAGATTGTAAGCTTTATGAAGTCTAAGAACCTTAATCTGTAAGGGCTCTCTTTCCTAGTACCTAGCACAGTAATGTGAACACAATAGGTTCTCTAAGAAATGTTTGTACTTTTAAAATATCAATGAATAATCACTGAACATTTATTTAGCACTTACTATGTATCAAGCTCTGTGTTAAATGCTGGGGACACAAAAAAAGACAGAAAACAGTTCCTACCTTCAAGGAGCTTATAATCTAATGATATATGTTGTTGTTATTTATTATTATTATTATTTCCTTATCAGAGATGCATCACATGTACAATGTATCAAATCCAGATGTCCAAATTGACAACTGAACTCTACTATGAAAAGTTACTGGTCTACACATGTTGTAATGATTCTGACAGCAGTGGGTCTAATAGAAAAGGTCTCAGAGGTCATGTAACTCAATCTCCATTACTCTACTGAAAATCAGATATTAAAAAAAGTTTTTTTCTACCCAATATTTCTAAAATTCTAAAATGCCAACAGTTTATCCATGTCTAGAGTTGGTTTGTTGGTTTTTATCTTTTCATTTGAGTTGTACAATGAAAATCATAGATGGTCCATTGACCTTTGGTTCTATTCAGTTTCACTTTTTAGATAATCTCAATGTTCTCATTTGGCAGCTTTTTAAAAAAAAAGCTCTTCAGGAAAAGGATATACTATGTTATTTTAAAAATACTGATTAAAAATTAGGACATGAAATTAATCCTGTAGAATGTTCAAATGATATTAAATCGCTGTCAAAACTTTTATTTCCTACAATGTCCTATTTTGATGCTTCATTAGGATATGGAGAGGATCCTGGGTTCCTAAAGGTTTGCCAGCATAGCATTAGCAGTGATATTTTTTATCATGCTGAAAAGGCTTGGAATGCAGGTCTATCCATGAACTGTATGTCTGACATTCAAGGACCAGTCTAGCTAAAGTTGGATAAGTCCTTTCTTTACCATGTGGTGAGGCTCCTTGTAACTATGATTAGGGACACCCTCTCTGCTAAAACAGAGGAATGGGAATCTGCTTCCATGCCCAGTCTAGTCATGGATCGTTGGAGGAAGGCCCTTTCATTCAACATAGGTTTTGAATCTCATTTTTGCAGCAAAGTATGTTGAAATATATTTTTTAAACCATTAAATGATTGCAAAGGATGCAAAGGTGGAGCATCTAGGCGGAGCAGTGGATAGAATGCTGGATCTGGAACTAGGCAGAGTTGAGTTCAAATACTGTCTTGGTCACTTGGACAAGTCATTTAATGTCACTCAGCTACAGTTTTCCCATCTATAAAATGGGGAGAAGAGAGTAATTATAATGCATCCCTCTCAGAGTTATTGTGAAGAGCAGATGAGAAGATGTAACTAAAGTACTTTGTAAATTCTAAAGTGCTATTTAATGCTAGTTATGATGTGTACAAGTTTGTGACTTTAGATGCCTTTAGAATTGGTGATTTAAACATCAGGTATTCTGCACACATTTACACAGAGATACATTTATGTTTACAGACCTATCCAATGTGCTGATATGTTTTGTTGGACTCTGTTATAAAGAGGAGTTCTATGGGAGAGGTTAAGATAGTGACTACTGATAAAGATGTGAAAAAAGAAGAAAGAAGAATCAGTAAGAAATTTTTAAGAATCAGAAGAAAGTAAGAAACTTTAAGATCTCATCTAGTATTAAACCTGTAATCCTCTTTAAGCTTCCAAATTGCTATCTTGCTTCCAAGCAATCTTATCTATTTTTCTAGGAAGCTGATTTCCTTTTGCCAAGTGACATGCCAAGGACTGAGTGAAATATGGCAAAAATTGGGAGGAGGTAGTATTTGCTAGTAGATAGGGGCCTCAAAAGTTTCCATTTGGATAAACACACACTAATCAGAGCTTTCTGATTGGATCAACCCACACGTAAAGAGTTGGATTGTTTTTACTTCTAAGGTCCTGTGAATGTTAAAAATTAAAACTATACATTTTTTTCTATTAAAAAATATTTTGTGTATTGGTATATCAAAATCACATCCATCTCTTAGTGGGGATTAGAGGTGGGGAGAGAATTTTTCCATTTTCCCCAGAAGTTGCACTTGTGTACTTTGAAGAAAAATTTCTTTCTTCCTATGGGAAATACATATGTGTTGCTTTTGCCCAGCCCTGGAAAGTTTACTTTGGACTGTGCCTGCCTTGTCACTGTTAGGACTTGTGATGCCTCAGGTTGAATGTCTTGCTGAGAAATCAGGGTGGGGGTAGTGTTAGAGGCGGGGTTACTGCATTGGATTCCTGGGGTAACACATACCTATTATAGCTTAGACACTGGGCTTTGCTAAATTTAATCATCAATGAATCATAGATTACAGAGCTTCAAGGGACATGAAATGTGTAAACTGGGGTGATAGGAGGACATTCAGACAGATTCTCAGAGAAAGTATGGTACACTAGAGAGATTATTGAACTTGCCTGCTGAGTTTGAAGTCCTGGGACCCGAGTTAGGATTTCAATTTAGGATCCACCTGGTTAAGTGACCTTTGGAAAGTTTCTACATTATAGTTTCCACATTTGTTAAATGAAGACATTGGTCTGGATGACTTTTGAAACCTTTTTCAGTTCTAGAGCTATGTTCCCGTGATTCCCTAGCAGAGCTATAACTAGGCTAGAGTGACTAAGGTTTGTCCCAGACTGCTAACTAAGGAAGAACGAACTTCATGGTAATCTTCAGGTGCAATGTTCTCATGTATCTTAGATTTCCATTGTTTTACACAATCTACTTAGGCTTTCCTTATGATATGTTTGAGGTTCAGCACACCAAATGATGAAAATGATATTGAGATTTAGGAGAACAATTGGTACCAAATGTTGGGGTTTGCCATGAAATGTTGGGGGTCAGTCATGTGATGAATTTACAATGGTCATTCTCTTTGCTAAAAGGGACATTTATTTAGAAGAGATAATAGTCAAAATGAAGAAGTAAAATTAGTACCACAAGTTGGGAGAACATACCAAGAGGCATGGAGGAGGAGATGGGGAAAAAGGACATTTATAAGGCAAGGTGGGCTAATCCAAAAAAGATTCAATAGAGATGGTGTGGGCCTTGGACAGATTTATAGGGCAAATTTAACCTCAGGGGTTTAACATAACTTGGCTTTCTAATTAGATACAATAAAGTGAGGTTACTCAAGACTTCCCAGGGCTGGGACTGTAAGGTTGCATTGATTCCCATCAGTGCCCTTCCCTGCTTGCCTCAGGGAGTAATCTTATCAGTACTTCAGGCTTTCTCTGGCAACCCTACCTCGTGGACCTAGGACCTCATCACTTATTCTACTCCAAGCTGACATGTTAGGGTCTCATATCTATGGTATACATTTTCCAATGTCTCCTTCCTTTATGGCGCCTTTCCCTCCCATGGGTTAGGAGATCTGCAACTGTAAGTACCCTCTCCCATCTCCCTGGGGCAGATGGGAAACTGGAATGATCTATTCTACAGTGTTATGGACTAGAGTATCTGGGGGATACGCTTTTCCCTTTCCTAGCATGACTGACTCATGGTTTTTATTCTTCCCTCTGTTCAACTGAATTTGCCCCAGCTTCAAGAATTACCAGTTTCAGCTCTGTTCCTTAATGATATTTGTTTTCCAAGGACTATCCTAATTAAGTGTCAAGAGACTCAATAACATGGCTACCTGGTAGTGGTTTTTTCCTAGTACTATTTCTTAAAGCATACAAATGCAAAACAGTTCTCAATTCTGAGTAGCTCTCTTCTACTTCTACAATAGGAATGATGCTGAGAATCTCTTAGATGACAGAGAGGTTAAAAAACTAGATTCAGAGTCAGGAAAATCTAAGTTCAAATCCTATTTCAGCCTATGATTAGCTATATGGTTCTGGGCAAGTTGATTTTTTTTTATCTATAAAATGGGAATGATGGTAACACAAGGTACTTGTATTGTTAAGTGGTTTTACTATGGTCCCATATCTAGTAAGTATCTGAATTTAGATTTGGACTAAGGAAGATGAATCTTTCTGGTTCCAAGTCCAGTGCTCTATCCAATGTACCATGTAGTGGTCTGTCTGTCTCTCTTTTTACTCTGTCTCTGTCTCTGTTTCTGTGTGTTTGCCTCTCTTTCTCTCTGTTCCCCCCTTTTCTTTCTCTTGTCTCTCAACTTTTCCCCTCTATTCTTTCTGTGTCTCTTTCTCTGTCTCTCAGTATCTCTTTCTCTGTGTCTCTTTGATTCTGTCTCTGAATATCTGTCTCTCATACTCTTCCCTCCCACACCCTTACACACTTTCTCCCCAGTGCTGTCCTTTCTATTAAAATGTAAGCTCCTTAGGGTCAGGGATCATTTCACTTTTGTCTTTGTACTCTTAGCATAGTGCTTGGCACATTAACTGTCCTTGATAAATATTTGTTGGTTATTAATTTTTGGGTGCTCCTTTTAAAGATTTTCCTGTAGAACTTTGTCTAGATCATTCCTTTGTCCCTATTTATGGTTGTTATATTTTCTTTATTAGATTATAAATTATATAAAGGCAGATAATTATGCTATTTTCCGTTTTCATATTCTCATAATGGAGGTTATGGTCTGGAAAATACTAGGAGCTTATTAAATATTTGTCAAATTGAATTGAATTTTCCTAATTCTGCTCAAATTGTTCCCATATTGCAAACAGAATCAAGACTACTATTTCCCAAATAATGAGTTTGTTTCACCTTCTCTATTGTTAAGGAATTAATAGGTTTGTTGGTATAGTACAACTCACTGACTTATGGAAAATCTGGGAGAAGTGGGGATATGAATAAGGAATCTATTGGCCATAAGAAAAAGATGTTGTCAGAAAAAAAGAGAGGTAAATGTAACATTGACAGGCAATAAGATTGAAAACCAATTTGGCAAAGATAAATTTCTCTTCCCCAATTAGGAAGGGAAGAAATGGAGAAAGGGACTATAGAAAATGGATCTTATTTTCTCTCATTGTTCCTGGTAGGGGAACATCAGTTGTTTGGTACATGTGTCAGGGTCAGGAAACCTGAGATTTCTATAAGGTACCATTTTTTTTTTCAGTTGTTTATTTTATTTTTTATTTTTATTTTTTAAATAACTTTTTATTGATAGAACCCATGCTGGGATAATTTTTTTACAGCATTATCCTTTGCATTCACTTCTGTTCCGATTTTTCCCCTCCCTCCCTCCACTCCCTCCCCCAGATGGCAAGCAGTCCTTTACATGTTGAATAGGTTACAATATATCCTAGATACAATATATGTGTGCAGAATATAAGGTACCATTTTGAAGTAAATGGATAAGTTACTAAATTTTCCTTTTAACTTTAAAATGGGAATAACAATACCTGCCCTATCTGTCTTAAAGGATGGTAATGCAGATCAAATTAAATATGGTGTGTAAATATGCTTCCTAATGTACCAGATAAATTGAGGATATTATCTCTTTCCTTTACTTTCTCAAACTTCTCCCTGCTCCTCATTTCATCTCTGCTGGATAGCTTGAGGAACAGATGGCAGAAAAAGGGAGTAAAGGTAGAAAGTACACCAAAACAGAAAACCTATGGTGAAGACAGGAAGATGTAAGTTCAAATCCTGATTCTCTCAGTGTGACCTAATTATTTAAACTTTCTGAGCCTCAATTCCCTTATTTGTAAAATGAGGGAACTGGACTAAAGACAGCAATATGGCACAATGGATAGAACACTAGACCTGGAGTCAGGAAGAGTGAATTCAACTTTGAATTCAGACATTAATAGCTGTGTGACCCTGGGCAAATAATTTAACATAGTCTACCTTAATTTTCTCAACTATAAAGTGGGCATAATAATAGCATCTAGTTCCCAGGATTATTGTGAGGATAAAACAAGATAATAATTGCAATGTACTTAGTGCTGTCCTTGTGGTTTAAAAATCTTTCCTCCTTTCCTTCCTTTCTATCTTCCCTTTTCCCCCTCTCCTAAAGCCATGAACTCCAAATTGGGATGTTAATTCCTGCAGTACCCATTTCACCAGATATCCAACCTTGGCTTCAAATGAAATAATAAGCAGTAAACTGCTTTAAAAAATCTTTTAATTTTCTATGAGTATTAGCAATGGATTGCAAACTCCTGGGCAAGTTAGTTAACCCTGTTTGCCTCAGTTTCCCCATCTGTAAAATGAATTGGAAAAGGAAATGGCAAACTGCTGTAGTATATTTTTCAAGAAACCCCCAAAATGAATTCATGGAGAGTTAGGCAAGATCAGAATAAACAATAACAATAATAACCAACAACAATATGCAGCCACAACCATAACCACCACTACCACAACAAGAAGAAAGGTTTTCTTTTGCTTTTCTTTGTATACTTTGTGCTCAGAATAATGCCTAGAGCATGGTAGGTGTTTGATAAATGCTTATTGACTGACTACTACTACTATTATTATTGAAGTCAAATGTATGCAATGTGAGACCAGTTTGAAAGATTAGGACCAACCCTGAGATTGAGAGGGAGACTCCATCCTCCCTCTTAGTCTGTGTGTGTGTGTGTGTGTGTGTGTGTGTGTGTGTGTGTGGTGGGATATATGATGGGGAAGTAGGCTAGGGGAGAAACTGGACCTGGCATTCCATGTGATTTATTTTTTCTTCTGATCTTTAAATTGCATGTTCATTTTACCTATCAATGCACTGAAATCCTCTAACTTGAGCATATACAAAATGGGGGATAGATTTCAGCTAAGTCCTTCACTTAAGAATAGAACAAAGGCTTTTAGGATGTTGCATCAATAATAAAGAAAAAAATTTTTCATGAGTTCCCTTATGCTGGAGATAGATGTTCATGCAGAAATTGGAAGACCACTGGCAGTAGAGCTTACTTCTAGGGGGGAGGAGGAAACAGAAGTGCAGTTCTATCAAGAACTGTGTGTTTCCATTTGGGCTGTGGCTAAAAGGGAGAGTAAGAGCTTTTTGTTGCTGATTCTTGATCCTTAGCTGGTCCATAATTCTGTCAAAAGCAAGCAAATACAAGGCAAGAGTGAAAGGAAGAAAGATGGGAGCTTAGACAAAGTGAATGGATACAGTCACAGTGGTTTGAGTCTATTGGTGCCTTCCTCTTTGACTGTGTTGGAATGCTTCCCTGTCTTGCCCCCCAATCCAGGAAATGGTAATGAATTAGGTTGTGTCTTGAATGTATGTTTTTGTCCACAGACAAGTTGTCTGAAAGTCCCAGCACAAAGGATTCTGTTCTATAGATTTGGCTATAGAATGAGTCAGAAGACTGTTAAGAGTATAGACCAGATTATTTCATAAGATCCCTTTCAAGTCCCAGATTCTCTATTTTGTTCAAGTTGATTAATTAGAAAAAATGTATCTTCATCTTCATTTTATTCTAGATTATGCTATTACTATGAGCATAGATTCCAATACAAATCCTTCCAACAGTTTAATTTAGGATAAACAATATAAATGTCATTTTTTAATGTTGACCTCACATCATATTCAATTAATATTGCCCAAATTTCCTTTGAGCATTTGATTTAGAGTTGAATTGAAAGAAATTGAAATGTAGTGTCTGCTCCTACAATTTTCATACTTGAATAGTGCTCATATCTTTTATTTTTAGGACTAGAAAAAAAGGGGGGTGGGGGAGAACAAAAAAAAGAACCACTATCATGTATTTAGGCAAGAATTTTTTTGGTTGCCTTAACCTTATACTTTTTGGTGCCTTCTTGGATTCCTGCCAATAACCACTTCCCCCTCTGTTTGCCACATCCCTTAACTCTGACAGCTTGCTGATTTCCTGGACTTATCTCCGCCCTCTGCATTCTCTGTCACTTTTTGTCTTCTGCTTCCTTTGACTGATCATCCACCATTTCCCCAACTCTTATCCTTGCTTCTCATAATCTACCCACAGTCTCTTTTCATTGATGTTGCCTCCATGAACATTCAGAGCATAAGAGGATGCAATCCTTGTGTACAGTTCTTTTTTTGGAATCCTCTGTTCCCCAATAGAAAAGATATTCTATCTTTTCTAATCAAGTATTCCTTTTCACTCCATTAAATCATCTCTGCTACCATAAAAAAATTAATTAATTAAAACTAGTAGCTAAAGGCTGCTATTAAGAGTTGTCACATTTCATATTCATAATCTACCCATCTCTTCACTGACAGGAGAAAATTGTTTCATTATCTATTCTCTAGAGCCATGATTGGTTATTACATTTAATCATCTGCATTATTTTCGATTACATAATTATAGTCATTGAACATTTTTTTTTCTGGTTTTGCTTATTTTACTCTTACTAGGACACAAAGGACTTCCAGTGGTTCTCTGAATTTTTCAGTGACATTTTCTCCCTTTATATTGCATTAATACTCCATTGTATTTACATGCCACAATTCATTCAGACATTCCTCAACTGGTCACCCATTTTGTTTCTAATTTTTGAAGTTATATTTTCCTCTATATGCTATTGAACGTACTTATTGGTTGGTCTCCTTGCCTCAAGTTTCTCTTTAATCCAGTCTACTTCCAATATGAAATTCATCTTCCTAAAAAAGTCTGACCATGTCAACTCCCTACTTAATAAATTCTAATGTGTCCCTGTCACTTTAAGGACCAAATGTCCAGTTCTCTGTTCATGCATATCTCTTTAAATACTGGCTCCCTTCTACTTTTCTGTTCTTTTTATACCTTATTCCACTCAGTACTCAATGATCCACTGACATTGCTCTCCTTGCTGTTCCTCACACAAGATATTTCATCTCCCAGTTGTAGGCATCATCATGAATTGTTCCTTATATCTTCAATTCTTTCTTTTTTCATCTGAGTCTCCTGGACTCCCTGGCTACTGTCAAGTCCTACTTAAAATCTTACTTTCTACAAGAAACCTTCCCCCACACCCTTAATGCTTCATGTCTTCTAATTATTTCCAATTTATGCCATATATAGCTTGTTTGTACTGACTGTGTGTTGTCTTCCCATCAGAGTGATGGGACTATTTCCTTGAGAACACGGATTATTTCACCCCCCTTTCTTTGTATCACTAACACTGTGTACCTTGAACATAGTAGGTGTTTAATAAATGCTTGATGACTTTTCATCCTTGTCAACATTTACAAATATTATATGTATGTTTATGTATGTGTGTGTGTATATACATACATACATACATACATACATATATATACATACAGCTCTCCAAGACTTTAATTTTTGAAAATAAGTCCTGTTTTTGTCTAGCTAGTTGGCCATTACTAAATTATCCTCATTTTATGGACTATCCTAAAGAAGTCATCCTATTAAAGGCTGTATTTGTCCTACCTCCTTCAATGCCCCTGAATATTGGACTTAGAACATTTGACAGGAATTTGTGTTGAACCTCGTATAGTTTGTTTCACATATTTGGAGTTCAGACTTTTTGACAAAGAAAAATTTCCCCCTTGGCAAAGAAGAAAATGTCAAACTACTTCAGTATCTTGCCAAGAAAATCTCAAATAGGATGATATCAAGTTGACATAGCTGAAAAGACTTAATAACAACAGATGTACCGGGAATGATGTTCTAACCACTTTACAAATGCTATCTCATTTGACTCTCACAACAACTTTGGCAAGAAGTGCTGTATTATGCCTGTTTTACAGTTATGAAAATTGAGGCAGAGATTGTGATTTGCTTAGAAATATAGAGTTCATAAGTGTCTAAGGTCAGATTTGAACTTGAATCTTGATTCCAAGCCCAGTCCTCTGTGCACTATGGTGCCCTTAGAACCTGCCTATGAATCTCATGACCCAAAATATAGCATGCATCCTGATCTTGGAGGCAAGCTGACATCTATGGATTAGACTTCCCACTCTGATGCTTAATGATGCATAATCTTTCTGAACCTCAGTTTCCTTGTTGGTAAAATGGGGACAGTAATACCATAGTACCTCCTTCACAAGGCTATTCTTAAGCTCAAGTGAAATCATGTCTATGAAGCACTTTGTAAACTTCAAAACACCGTAAAAATACCTTTCTTGGATTTTTTCCCTTGGCAGTCACATCACTGACATTAATGGAGTTCCGAGGTATTGATAATTATACTCTGTGAAATGAAAACCCAAAGTCATCCAACAGTTGGAGATTAATTTGGCTACTCAGTCAGTGATGTTAGTAATGGCCTTTGAAATGGGGCCGTCAATTCCCATGAGTAAATTCTATATAATCATTATACTTCATAGAAAACATGGAACCAGGTTGGTCTGGCCACAAATGCATGCCTGTTCCATCCAGACACTTGGAATCGCTAAGCCCCAGGGGGAGCAGAACCAAACCACAAACTGCCAATGAGAAAAGCAAGAGGCAGACCAAGGAAAAGTTAATGCTGAGCTCCCTAAAATGCTATTTGAAATAAAAAAAAATAAGTGCTTTTTGACCTCATTCTTTCTCCATGTTCCCCAACAGCCAGCAACTGTTATGAAATTCAAAAGGTGTTATTTATATGGTAAGTGCAATGAATCACTTGAGAGGTTCTGTTCATTTCAGGGGCACAACACAAGATGGTATTAAGCTTTGCAAAGCTGTCATGCTTTTCCCTTCTCGAATTTAATTAAACCAGCCTTTCTGTGAGGTGGTCCTGAAAAGGAATCTTATTTAGATTATTAAAAGCCAGCATCAGTCAATTTTCATTGTGACCAACATAAAATGATATGCCAGTGGTCTGGGCTGATTTTGGCTCTTCCCAAACCAGTCAGGCTCTAACATCCTCAGATTTCAAAGCGTCCCTCTTGCTTTAAGAATGCCCAGGCCTTTATCTGTTTTCACTGCTAAAATTACTATGGCAATGGTGGCTGGAGAGCTGGCCTCTAAGTCAAGAAGACCTGGATTCAAGTACTAGCCTGATCAGCACTGATTGTGTGATCTTGGACAAGTCACTCATGCTCATGACAAATTACAGACTGTAATGTGGGAGTTTCTTCACCTGCAAATTCCTTGTGCTAATGAAACCCCAGGTGCATTCTCTTTTCCTAATAATGATGCTTCGGGTAGCTAACATTTTATAAAGCACATACCAAGCATTTTACATGTATCATCTCCTTTGATCATCACAACTCATGAGATAGGTACTGTAACGAATATTGGCGCAAATGACACTATGTATCAGTCGATTTTCCTTTTGTTCTGTAGGCTTGTGCCTACTTAGCCCACTGATTAACCATTCCCTTCTGATTTTGACCACATCTCTGACTATTTGGGAGAAACAGGCGGCCAGTCATATTTTAACCCCTGCAATCAAATTCTTCTTTCCTTGATCCCTTAGGGAAAGGTCCTCGAGAAGGGTAGGAGGGATGTTTGACATACAGATCATGTCCCTCCTTTGATCATCTGTCATTTAGGGAGAGGAAAGCACATGTCACCCCATCACCCTGTTTTAAAATAGATCCAGAGGAAGTCAGGAATTAATCTTAACCTTAAACACATTGAGCCCTGTATTTCCTCTCCAACTGCAGAATGCGCTATCTGGTTTCCTACACCTCGCTTTTGCTAAGTTTAGTTCCCTCATGCCAGCTGTCAAGGAGGAGAGGAAATGGAGGAAGACGATGTTGTCCATGGATAAAGCATTTCACTATCTATGATCAATCCTTGATGATTCTTATTCCCCTCTCCCTACTCCATTCACATACTCATGTGGTCAAGAATGTATAGAAAGGATTTGGGCCAGTCCCTTGTGATTCTGTCCTCCATTCCCAGAAAGTCATTCCAAGAACATTTTGGCCTGATGGAGAACTTTTGCTTTTTCTGTCCCTTTGTTGTTGGACAAATGGAGTACTTGGTCCATTTTTCCAAAAGCACCATTTTTCAATAAAGGGCTGATTTTAATTGCAGCTTAGTCAGCAAATTGGGTAGATTATACCCCCAGTTCTTTATGGGCCATCTTTGGTAAGTTTGTTAAGTTCAAAATAACCAACCTAGGAGGAAATGAGATTTAGGAATATAGAAAAGATTTTTGGCCTTTTTTTTTAAATTCAAGAAACTGGTAATTTATATGGCTCCAACATCCAAAAAAATGAGATCCAAAAACAGGGTGATGGGGTGACATATGCAACTGATTCTAGGTACAATGATTGGTCCCCTTCCTAAACTTTTGGCTCAGTGATTATTAAAACAGCAAAACTTTAGCTATTTAAGATGTTGGCACTTAGATATGAATGCCTACTGTGGTGGCACTGTCAGAGGGACCTGGGGGCCAACTTGTTCTTGACTTAAGAAAATTTGTCTGCTGGATTTGCTCTCTCAGTTTTTGTTTTGGGATGTGAAAATAGTAACTAATGGTGATTATATCATTTTAGTCATCTTTACATTTTTTTGCAATGTGCTTTGTAGATATTATCTTAAATAAACTTAGAAACAATCTTAGGAAATGATACTTGAGAACTTGATACTTAGGAACTGATCACTGGTACTTGACGTATTATTAAACCCATTTTTACAGATAAGCTAGCCAGAGTGTTTATTAAATACTATGCTCTAGGAACTGTGTTCAGGAAATTGGGGTTCAAAGAAATTCAATGCTAGTAAATAGCAGAAATAGGATAGAAACCCAAGTATTTTTGGCTCAACAATCAATATTTTGTCATCTAAATGATGCTAAGAGAGATTCATGGAGCAATGACTCCTCAATTGTACTTAGCTGAAGCCCTTTCTCTTTTGGACAGGGCTCCTCCTCTCTTGGGCTTCCAGTACCCTTGAATTTGTTATTCCCAGTCCTATCCTCTCCTACAGACTTCCTGGGGCCACCCTTATTCTGAATTTAGGCACATTGAGAGGCAGAGAAGGCACATGAAAGCCCTTTCTTTAATTGGTGACACAGTGAAACTTAAAAAAAAAGATTTTGTTAACTATATTTCAATATAATTGATTTCCTTTATAATCTTATTCTGAGGAAAAGTTCCATAGCCTTCACTAGCTGACCAAAAGGGTCCCTAGTTTAGGATAAAATCAGGGAATTCTTCATGAATGATAGAACATTTTGTGCATTTAAATCTATCATTCTGAAAAGGGATCCATAGGCGTTACTAGATTATGAAAGGAGACCATGACATAAGAAAGTGAAAAGTCCCTGTTGGAGATATTTAAAAATTTCCCCAGCTCTGAAATCCTTTGAACCAAAGACAAATCTACACTCAGTGAAAGAGCACTTTCTATCTCAAATCAATTGTCCAAGAATGCAATGGTCTTTAAACACTGGCTGGATGACTACTTATCAATTGTTATATTGGAGATTCCTTTGTCTACTAGTTGAATTCACTATCACTGAGGTCCCTTTTGATTCTCAATTTCTTACAATCTGTGATTCTGCCTTTTTTTTGCAGGAAATCCCATGTTCTCATCAAACTGCTTTGGGAATAAATGAAATTTCACCAGGGATAACTTTCTGTTGCCTCTTTTTCAGAGGCTGCTGGTTTCTAAGCTTTGGGACATGAAGTTCCAGAGAATTTCAACTAAATGCAAGTAATGCTGAAGAGAGCCTTTCTTCAGAGGGTTCATATCAACCCCATCCAAGGATGGCTCTAAGCCCATTTCAGCTTGTCTTACCAAATTCTCCAACTTCTCTGCAGTAGGCTGGTGGCCATATTTGTGTGCCTTTGTCTGCCTGCCTGCTCCTGGCACTCGTTTGCTACAAGAACAAGCTCTCCCTGGGTATTTAAAGCTATTCGAGCTCGAAATTTTCTTAATTGCTGTATTCTCAGTGAATGTTCTTTTATCTCAATGCAACGACCCATTTTTCTCCTCAAAACAGAGAGCTGATGGAGTTAGGCTGCCAAGTAACATCATAAGGTGAATGAAAGGAGGGAACGTGGGCAGCCATTGGCATAAAAGGTGACACGTTGGAAAAACCCAATTCATGTTATATATAGTGATGTATATATTTAGGCAAGACAAGGTACACCATTTGCTTTGATTTCTGTATTGATAAAATGAGAATAATATAGTTGAGTCTTGAGGATTATCAGGTCATTCTATGAATATTTCTCCTTGACAAAAAGTCATTCTTGCATTCCTGATAATTTAAAATACCTCTTTTTGGAGAAAAGGATGGTGGTGGGAATAGGAAGGATCTAAAAGTGTTATTTCATTGGTTAAAGGAATTCCTGGTAGGAAAACTCTCTCCTCTGCTGTCAATTGACATCTTATTTGTAACATATAGCCATACTTGAGAATAATGGGAGATTAAATGATCTGCCCATCATCAGATGGGAAAGATGCTTCAGAGCCCAGATCTAGCTCATGGTCTTCCTGATTCCAAAGTTGTTTCTCTTATTCATGATGTAATATTGTCTCTCAGGAATTACATGGTAAAATGATAATTCACAATTTCCAATCTTTGGGATTAGAAAATGATTCATAGCCATATACTTATTTGATTCTCACAACAACTTTGCAAAAATAGGTATTAGAAGTACTTTTTGCCTGAAAAGATTTACATGAGCTGATGCTAGGTGAAGTAAACAGAACAAGAGAACATTGTACATAGTAACAACAAGATTAGGTGATGTTAAATTGTGTTGGACTTGGCTCTTTTCAACAATGAGGTGATTCAAAGCAATTCCAATAGATTTGGGATAAAGAAAACCATCTGCATCCAGAGAGAGAGAGATGGAGACTGAATATGGATCAAAACATAGTATTTTCACCATTGTATTGTTGCTATTTGTTTGCTTGTTTTTTTCTTTCTCATGATTTTTCCCCCTTTTGATCTGATTTTTCATGTGCAGCATGATGAATGTGGAAATACATTTAGATTTTCACATGTTTAATCTATTTCAGATGGCTTGCTGTTTTAGGGGATAGAGGGAGAGAGAGAAAAATTTGGAACACAAGGTTTTTCAAAGGTGAATGTGGAAAACTATCTTTGCATGTATTTGGAAAAATAAAGTACTATTAAAATGAAAAAAAGAAGTACTTTTTTGTGTGAGACAATTAGGATTAAGTAACTTGCCCAGAGTCACATAGCTAGTAAGTGTCAAGTGTTTGAGTTGGATTTGAACTAGGTATTCCTGACTTCAGGACCAGTGCTCTATCCTCTGCCTCATCTAGCTGCCCTAGAAATACTTATTAATTCCATTTTAAAGATGTAGGAATTGAGGCCAAGAGAGGATAAGAGATATATATTACATAGTCAATATAACTTCAGGAGTTTGAACTCAAGTCTTTGGCTTCTAAGTCTAGTGAACTTTCCATTAATTCATAATATTTCTTTGAATGATCCAGGAGAACAAGCTTCCTTCATTGCTTCCAACCTAAGCTCCTGCTGCCATAGAAAATGTGTTCCCTTTTCCATTGTTAGTTAGATTTCAGCCCTGTTAATGTTAAAGGGGACACTAGAGGATAATTTATTAATAATCTTTAGTTTTGTAGCTGGGGAAATTGCTTTGTTTAACCCCTTCATTTAGTGAATAGGAAAAACAGACTTACAGATAGTGGAAGCAATGCAGGAAGGACTCCTGACTCTTGGTACCTTTCTGATCTTGAGCAAATGAGTTAATCTTCTGGGGTTTCACTTCCTTCATCTGTAAGATAATGAAAAGTATTTTCTTTCTCGTTTAGTCACAAACAGGAAAGTAAATCGCAGAAAAGAGTGATTTTCATAAGAGTTCATAAGATAGGAAAGAGCTTTCTGTTTAATAGCAACAGGAATAGGAATCTCCTGTTTAAAAACTATGGTTTTAAATAAGAATAATCAAATTTGACTTGAGAAGATGCTTTTATATTAATGGAGCAGGAACCCTTCATTTCAGTAGTCACTCCTGCCTTGGAATGAAGAGCAATCTTCATTGACCTTCAGAGCTGGCAGAATGTAAAATTCCATTCAAATCAATTCACCTTCACACCATCATGGGAGAGTCAGAGCCCTTGGTCAGAGCATATGATTTGATTTGACCAGAGCTAATGTTGGTTGTTCAGTCATTTCTGACTTTTTGTGACATCATTTTGGATTTTCTTGGCAAAGATACTAAATTGTTTGTAATTTCCTTCTCCAACTCATTTTACAGATGAGGAAACTGAGGTAAACAGAGTGACTTGCCCATAGTTACACAGCTAATAAGTGTCTGAGGCCAGATTTGAACTAAGGAAAATTAATTTTCCTGACTTCAGGTCCAGTGCTCTACTTAGCCACCTCCCTCCCCTTTTAGGCAAAGGTTTTGGAGAGGCTTATGGATACCTTTTTTCTAAATATTTCTTTCTTTTCCCTCTGGTTGAATAGAACCACAGATTTGACTCAGTTTCTCTCTAACGTATTTTTTCTTTTCTCTCTGGTGAAAAAGAACAAAAAAGGCTGATTTTATTCCCTACTCTCTCTTTGCCCCTTCTTCTTCTTCCTTCTAACTCACCACAAGACAGAGTAAAACCTCCTTCTTTCTCTGTTTTGCCATAGTTCTCTTCCTGTGGGCTAAGAAAGCATAGTACACTCTCTCTCTCTCTCTCTCTCTCTCTCTCTCTCTCTCTCTCTCTCTCTCTCTCTCTCTCTCTCTCTCTTTCTCTTTCTTTCTTTCTCTCTCTCATCTTCTCTACTTCCCTGGTGAGTAAAGAGAGCATGGTTTGGCTCTACTATCCATAGCCTGTTGGCAGATCCTGCTAGACTTAGGATAGCAAGTCACTAATAGAACCTGACAATACTCTTTTCAGGAAAAATTGTTCTCATAATTTTAGGATTATTATTAAAATTGTTGGTCCTATTAAATGTTAATATGAATGAATTCTGATGTATTTGGATGTTGGTATTGAGTTAAAGATTTCCCAAGATTGGGAAGGCAGCCTGGCACAGTGAATACAGCACTGGGCATGGAGTCAAAAGGAACTGAGTTAAAATCTTGCCTTAGATGTTTACTGTGTGACCTCACATAATTTCTTTTTTTCTTTAAAAAATTTTTAAACAATAGCTTTTTATTTTCAAAATACATGCAAAGACAGTTTTCAACATTCACCCTTGTAAAACCTTGTGTTCAAAATTTTTCTCCTTCCCTTCCTCCTTTCCCCCTCCCTCCCTTCCCTAGACACCAAATAATCCAACTCACATAACTTCTTTATGCTTTAGTTGCCTCATCTGCAAAATAAGTGGGTGGTTTGAACTCAGTGGCTTTAAAAGTCCCTTGGAGCTCTAAATCTATGTTCCTATAAGCCCCTATCTTCCCCCACTCTCTACCCCATGGGATTTGGTGCCCCTGGCAACTCTCCAAGATTACAGACAGTTGGTGATTTATTTGATGGAGGGAATGTCCATCCTGGAAGCACCTCCACAGTGATAAAATTACAGGTTAGCATTAAAAACCTTCATAACATTCTTTCATAATGTAATACATTCCCAAAGGCTTTTGAGTTTTTGTTTAAAAATTCTAGTGAAATAAAACTCACTACTCTTTAAAATTGTCCATTCCACTTTCCTATAGCTCTAAAGGTGAGGGAGGGTAGCTAGGTGATGCCAAAGTGGATAGAACTCTGGGTTTGGAATTAGGAAAACTTCATGATCAAATCCAGTCTCAGGAAGATATTAGCTGTATGAGCCTGGGTAAGACACTTAACCCTGTTTGCTTCAGTTCACCATGTGTAAAATGAGCTGGAGAAGGACATGGCAAAGCACTTCAATATCTCTGCTAATTGGGGGGGAGGATCACAAGTCATACACAGCTGAAAACAACATAAATTTTTCTCACAGATCCTAAATCTGCCTCTCTTTTACTTCTAATTATTACCTTTATTCTACCATTTGGGGTCAAGCAGAACAAATCTAATCTACCTTCCATGTGATGGCCTCTCAAATAGTTAGAGATGCTGTGGTATCTTCTCTTAGCTTTCTTTTCTGCAGGTCAATCATCCCTTGTTCCTTCAGCTGATTCCAAGGTGGCCTGATTATGTGTCCCCTTGGTCATGTTTCTCTGAACCAACTAATTAATGTTGCTAATGGTTCTAATGCTAATGGTTCTAGGCACTAACAGAATCCAATAGTCTGTTAGAGGCAGAATATATGAAGATCCTATGTAGGGGGGGATGAGGCAAGATTAGTAGAGGGGAATTCTTACATCCTCCAGTTGTTCCATCTCCTTCTCCAACTCCCACATTGATAGCCAGACTATGGAAGGAATGTTGATGTACAGCTATATATGCTATTAGGTATAGCTAAGGCAGACATGGATTGGTCGGTGGAAATTCTAGAGGGACCCAAGGACTGGAGCTGAGGTTGCTAGCAAGGATTCCACAAATGACATGGTTGGGAGTGAGATTGTAAATGGGCAATAGTACAGGCAGGTCTCAAGCTAAAAGCTCAATTTCAGAAAGAGCTTTATGAAAAAGATCTGATCAGGAGATATGATCAGCATTTAAAACCTGCTGCCACCTTTAATAGGGAGCTGTTCCTAGTGTGTGTGGGAGGAGCAAGACCAGGTAAAGCAGAACCTGGGACCTTTATCTAAGACAGCACCAGGATTAACTCCCTTTGGACCCTGTGACCTCATTTGCCCCAGAACTTTGCGTCTGGTGACTGTGACATCATTGATACATTGAGGGCTGAGCTGTATGTGATCCCTAGTGAGAGGCAGAAGAAATTCAGTGGCAAAAATACTGAATTTGAGGTTTTAGAAACAATAAGAACAACTAGCCTTAAATCCCAGCTCTGTGACTAATGCTCTTACTATTTACTACCACCACTACTACTGCTATTACTACTACTACCACTACCACCATCACTATTATTACCAACAGTATCACCCCTATTATTGCTATTCCTATTCCTATTAATACCACCATATTATCACAACTACCACCACTACTTCTGGTATTACTATTATCATTACTACTACTACTACTACTACTACTACTACTACTACTACTACTACTACTACTACTACTACTACTGCTACTATAACTGCCACATGGCAGAATGGAGGCTGATTCTCCAGATCGTAGCTAGTTTAATTGTTGGAATTCTTGTCTTCCTGGACCTGGTCCCACCCTGAGTCAAGGATAAGGGATCTAAGACTGGGGATTTAGCAATATATCTTTGCTTTGTTTGGCTCAAATAGTTTAGTTATTCTTCAGCACTAGGCACAACTATCAATAACTCTTGTAAGTATAAAGCTGGAGTGTAATGACTAGCAGTCAGAATAATTTCCTTTAGGCTGGTGGTACATTGATGAGACATGAGTTGTTTTAATAAAAGTTATTTCTCCAGTGTTTGCTAATGCTGAGCTTTTGAGAGCATCCTGACGAGTCCTTGCAATGCTGTTGATGTTTCTGGTTGCTATGGTTCCCCTAATATACAAATAGACATTCTTCTTCTGCTCAACACCTACTGAACTTGATAGCAGCTGGCAGGAGCTGGAGAAGGAACACATGTGAGGAGTAGAGAAAAGTTTGTATCCTGGGGAGGCGAACGAAGAGCGGCAAGTGATAGCAATTCCTTTGAACAAAAACTTATTTAAAAATGACCTATGCTTGCTGGAGGACTTTTTTGCTCCATTGCACAGAAGGAGCTGAATCCTACAAACAGGTGCAATGAATATTATTTTAAGGCAGCTAGTGCGCCTGTGAGCTTTTACAAATGAGAGAACTTGGTTTTGAAGTTTTGCTCTGCAAAGTCTCTTTTAAGGAGGGCCCGTGGGCACTCCTTGGGTTGCTATGTGAGGAGATTTGAACTTTTTCTAAGACTGTTCCATGCATTTGTACCCTGCTATCGCCTTCAATAGGGAGCTGTCCCTAATGTGTGTGGGAGGAATTGAATGTCTAAGGAGAGATGATGAACTTCAGATAAATTATATAAAATGTCAATTAAATATTCGTGTATGTATACACCCCCATATCCACACAGAATCACAGTTCCTGTTCCTGGAATATGGTTTATCCACAGGAGGTGGTGCCTTTTCCTTTGGACTGTTATCACAGCTGGCAGCCAGTTTAGTAAAGGCAGCTTAATGGTCCATAAAATGATTAGATAAGGATGAGAACAGGATCATATTTGTCGTCCTGCTGCACAGCTGAAGAACATTAAATATGGCAAACAATGTGCGAGCTGCTCTGATAAAACATTCCTTTAGCTCTGGCTGGGGAGTTGCTCTTGTGAGGGGCAAAGACATCTCATGAGTGAAGGGTCACACCAGTGGGTGATTTTTGGCCAGTCTAGGTCTCTTCTTCCATGGAGGGGGAAGAAGGGCAAGAGCTGCAGAAAGAAAAAGGCAAAATGATATCCTCAAATATAGCCTGGGAAGTGCAGTGAATAGGGCACTGGCCTTGGAGTCAGGAGGACCTGAGTTCAAATTTGCCACTTAATCTTAATTAAGTAATCCTAAAAAAGTAGGCCTCACAAATATGACCTGGGAACATCAAAGGACTTTTTTGTTCCTCTTTATTTAGTTAACTCAGTACTAGGGTAACCAAATGTATCTGGAACCTTCTTGCTTAGAGTTGATGTGTTTGAATGATTGGATGGATGAGTGAATTAAAAAGCTGAAGTGGAAAATGAATGAGATGTGTTGATTATGTGTGAAGTACTGTGCTATGGGGTGGGGAAATGAATAGAAAAACATAAAGCATTCCCTATTAAGTCTCACCATTATAAGCCACTAAAGCCTGTTTTCTGAATCTACTCATTTATCCTTTAAGACAAAAACCAACATTGATATTTTGGGGAGGGTAAAGACGATTAACAATATGCCTCCTTGTGTGTGTGTGTGTGTGTGTGTGTGTGTGTGTGTGTGTGTGTGTGTGTGTGTGTAGACTAACCACCACTGGTTTGTATACTGTGAATAAGTTTCATGGTTAAATTAAATGGATTTGTAGCTAGCTGTACCTTTGTTCTTTAAAATTCCAAACTGGATATGCAAGCTAACATTGCTGTATTATTTCAAGATCTTCTCCTTATTACAGAGTTAGATGGCCTTCATGTCTGATAGAAAAAAAGTTCATTTGTTTTAAAATTATTTCAGACCTTTACAGAAAATTTGGTCGCCATTATTTTTTTTTAAATAAAGGATGTAAAAAAAATTCTCAATTAATTTAGAATTATAGAATCCCAAAAAATTAGATTCTGTAAGAGATCTTTTGAAATCATTTAATCCAGTTTCATCATTTTACAGAATTGAGGCCTATAGAAACAAAGCGGTTTGCTGCAGTTCAATTAAGGGGGCAAACTTCCAAGTAGGAATAAATGCCAAGTCTAGAGATTTCCTAGAGTCAACACCGGTGGGGAGGGATGGGGGAGGAGCATAACATGACAAAGAGATACTGATCTTCGAAGGTTACATCCAAGAATCAATCTGGTCCAAACTTCAGAGGCCAGAGGCCTAGGTTCCTTACACTTACTGTTTAAAGGTTATGCAAAAAAAAAAAAAAATTCCCCAGAAAGTGAGAAAGAAATTGTTCTTGTTATTTATCCTTCAGAGAGGTGATGTCATGACATGCAAGTGAAGGTTGGTGACTTTGTATGATTAGAAAGATAATTGCCTCATTGAAGGATTGACTCTTACCTTCTCTGAATCATAAGATCTCAAGACCCAAATGGAACAGCCATCTTATCAATGTTCTCCTTAAATTATAATATCTGAAGAGTAATAGAATGCTCTAAATACGGTCAAACCAGGCCAGAGAACCGAGGAACAATCATCTTATTTTTGGAAGCTGTTCATCTCCTAATGAAGTCCACATTTGTATCAATTCTTTCTCTCTGTCTCTGTGCCTGTTAGTCTATCCTCCCTGTCTTTGTTCTTTCCTCTCTCCTTCTTTCTTATTTATTTTTGCTATTGACTTTTTTGTCATTGACCACTAGGTCACTAAACCTCCCAAGTCTTTTTCAGACAACTTATTCTCTATGTTTCTCCATTATTTACGTGTGAACATCTTGTAAGACTTTACAATTATCCCCACCAAATTTAAACTTACTCAATTCATCCCAGTGTTCCAACCTGTCAAGACTTTTTTGGTTCAGTTCTGTCAGAGTATGACATCTCATTTAGATTCTGTCTTTCTGTCATCTACCAATTTGATGGGCATACCATCTATGCCTTTATCCACATTATTGATTAAAATGTTAAACAAAACAGGGCTAAACCCAGATCCCCAAATCCCTTTTCAGGAAAGTTCCTGGCAAGTTGAAATTGAGTCTTTAGTGACTGTGGAGTCTACCTGTGCAACCAGTTTTGAATCTACCTAATTGTATGAACTTCTACTCCAAATTTCTCCATCTTTTTCTAGAAAGAATTATTGGAAATGCTTTACTAAATGATTTACTAAAATCTAGATAAACTAAATTTTAGCATTTTATAAACCAGTTTAATAACCGTGACTAAAAAATGAACAAACAAAATGATTGATTTTTCCTACTTTATTCTTGAGATATATATATGCTTTTATAATCACCACTTTAAAAAATCTAGATTAATCTCTTTAATTATCTAAAGATTTTCCATTTAAGATGGGAGTAGATTGAGTAGAGGATGATATAGTTATTCTGTGCTTAAGGAAAATAATTTGATGGCAGAAATCTGGAAGATGATTTGGAGTAGATAGAGATTTGAGGCAGCAAGATCCATACGGGAGAAAGTTATTTTCATCTGGTATCAAGATGACGAATACCTGAACTAAGGAGGTGGCAATGTAAGTATAGAAGAAATATTAGCTTTTGCACCGACTGCCTCCCATGCTTGGAATGCTTTCTCTATTCACTTCTTCCTTTGAGTTTTCTTCATGACTCACCTCAAATCTCACTTTCCATAGGAGTCTTATCCTTATTCCCTCAGTGGCTCTAGCCACTAGCATTCCCCTCTCAGATGACATTATATATCTACTTTATAACTTCTTTGTAACCAATTATATACATGTTATCTCCTTCATTAATATGTAAGCTCAGGGACTGTTTTGTCTTTCTTTTTGTATATTCTCTTCTCCTGAAAGTGCTTACCTCAGGGCCTGGAACACAGGGACTAAATGCTTATTGACTAATTGCCTATTAGAGAATACATTGTGAATTTTGGAGATGTAACCATTTAAAAGTAGAAAACTACCTGTATTTGATAAAAAATAAGAGGTGGTCTTTTGGGAACATGGATCAGTTACCCCAGGGCGAGAGGAAAAAGAGAGAGTATCTTCCTATCTTCCTATCCTTGCCATTGACTCATGCTGTGGTTGTTCAGAAATTTCAATCATGTTTGACTTTTCATGTTCTCATTTGGGATTTTATTAACAAAGATGCTGTAACAGTTTGCCATTTCCTTTTCTAGCTCCTTTTACAAATGAAGAAACTGAGACAAACAGATTAAGTTAAGTGATTTACCCCAAATCACATAGCTAGTAAGTATCTGAAGTCATATTGGAACACATAAAGATATGTCTTCCTAAAAAATAACTCCAGGCTCAGTATTCTACCTATTGTGCCACCTAGCTGCCCACCATGGACTCATACTTTGATCAATGCCAAGGTGGGCCTGGCAACATTATCCCATAGACAGTATGATATATATGATATAAGTTCTACTTGTTTCCATTTAGATTTTTCCTATTATGTAACATATTCTGTTGGCATGACTGGCAGTATTTACTTTTGTAGGAGAAGTGAACTCCTGTATCCAGATATCATGTTTATAATGGAAATGGAGAAATGAATCCTAGAAGTCTATAAAGCACCACATCAGGCTTATAAATTCTAGTTTACTTGTTTCTTCATTATCTGTAATCAGAACAAAGTTCTCTGAACTTGTTCTTATTTCAGTCAGAAATTTAGGTAGCTGAAAAATCATCAAGTCCAGCTTCCTGATTTTTTTATATTTGAAACTGAGGTCTAGAGAGGTTAAATATTTTCCCAAAGGTCATGCAGATGATAAGCAGCAAAAGTGGGATGAATAGGGCCATGGAAAGAGCTAGGTTATCTCTTATCTTTGCTACTTGCTACCTAAAGTACCTTGAGGTTAGCATCATCATCTCTAAAGTGGGTGAATTGCACTAGATTAATTGGTTAATCAATAATCATTTCTAATGAGTCCATTATTTTCCAAGCACTGTCTTGGATATTGATGACCTGTAAGGTTCCTTCTAGCTCATAGCTATGGGACTCCTTTGTATGGAATTGTCATTTAGCAGTACCCCTTGCTGAATGCTGAATGCCATGTCTACTTTGAGAGGCAATATGGTATAATTAGGAGGACCAATAATTGGAGTTGGTTGGAAGAACTGGGTAAACATTTTGAGTCCATCTCTTAATATGATGTAAACTGGGGCAAGTCACTTAATCTTTCAGAGTTTTATTTTCCTTATCTGTAAAATGGGAATAATTGCCTTTAATACCTCCCTCACTGAGATATTAGAAGGATCAAATGAGGTAAATGTAAAGCTTCATTAATTTTATTCTTTCAGAGAGCTGCTTTTCAACTTTTTTTTAGCCCACCCCATATTCAAGTGATAAATCTTTCCATGCGTAAATCACTTTAATCCTTTTGTTACCTTTGCTGTCAGTAAGCAATTCTATTGTAAAATAGAAAAATGTGAAGGAGATGGAGATGCTATGATCTGTTCAGCCAACTTCTGATAACTACTAAAGCAAAAAAGACCCATTTACATGTATTAGCTTCCATTACATAGTCAATATCCAAGTATTTCTTATAATAGTAATACCTAGCATATCTATCTATGAATATCAGCTACAATGTGCCAGGCACAGTGCCAAGCACTTTCCTTTTATTTTACTCCCACACCAATTCTGTGAGGTAGGTACTATTATGGTTCCCATTTTGCAGTCGAGGGAACTGAGGCAGACAGAGGCCAAGGGATTTGCCCATGAACACCCAGCTAGTAAATGTCTGAAACTTGATTTGAACTCAGGATTTCCAATCCTGGCCCAATACTCTATGCCCAAACAACAGCCCCTTGACAGATATTCAAGAGGATGCAGTAGAGTGCTGGGCCTGGAGTTAAGAAACTTATCTTTATGAGGTTAAACACAGTCCTAGACAATTATTAGCTGTGTGGTCCTGGCAAATCACTCATTCCTATTTGTCTCAGTTTCTTCATCTGTAAAATAAGCTAGAGAAGAAAATGGTAAATAGCAATTTTGCCTAAAAAACCCCAAATATGGTCATAAGGAGTCAGACATGACTGAACAATAACAATAGCATCTACTTCAGAGTAGGGCACTCAGATTAGATCTGTAAAATGTTTTGCAAACCTTAAAGCATTCTAAAAATGTGAACTGCTATTACCGTATGCTCATCTGCAGATAATGCTGGGTGAAGAAATCCAGTAAACATAGACTGTCTTTTAAGAGCTTAGTTTTGTCAGATGATGGATCTCTCTGGACTTATCTAGACTGGAGTTAGACAGCAGACATCCCATCACTGGATGCATCAGAGATATAGCTAGAGAAATTATGCCTGTAGCAAATGGAGCTGGCAGAGAGTGAAACAATCCCAATACCTGGAGCAGAGGTCTGTTTCTAAGAGAGACCCAAGTGACCCAAGGACTGGGAGATAAGATGGAAGGACAAGGGACTACCAGTGGGAGGATATGGAAATAAGACCTACTCCCTCATTGGTACTGGAGACAGAGCCCCATTTGTCTTATTTTAGCTCTGGCTTGGGGCCCATATTCAAAGTCTCTTTAGCTTGCTAGATGCAGCCAGAGCTTATAGTCTACTGGCAGAGCCTTCAAGAACTCAAATTTATCTCTCTACTACAATGGTAATACTATAGAAGGAGATTGTCCCTGCAGTCTGAAGACCTGAGTTCAGATCTCACCACTGGTTCTGCTTTGTATAATTTTGGGCAAGGTTCTTGGTCTCAATTTTTCTATTTTTAAAATGATAGAGTTGAACTCGATCAGTGAGGTCCCTTCCAACTCTAGATTAGCGTGGCAGGACTTTACTAGAAGATAAGTTATCCCTTAGCACAAGTGACTCTATAAGCAGATTGTCATGATTGTGTCTAATTCCTAGGTGTGTACCTGAAGAGGAACATGGATAATATCTAAAATAATCTTTTTGATTTGGAAACTGTGTGTTCCTCAAAGACTGAAACTTTGGGTCTACCCCTTCATTGGAGAGTGCTTTGTATACAAATTCTTAATAAATGTGATTGCAACAGATGAGGAAACTGAGCTTGGCAAGTTGAAGAACCAACCAGGAGCAGAACTGAGATGACAGCCTCAGTTTTCTTACTCCCAATCTGCTTCTTGGTTGCCTGGTATATTTCTATAACTTGAATGTGAGTCCTTAGTAGTTCACCTAAGAGAGTTTCTTGGTTCCCTTAGTCAATGCCCATTCCTTTTCTAATACACTGTTGCCAAACACGTGTTCTGAGTTAGCAAGGAAGTGTTCTCAGAGAAGTACTCTAATCTATTGACATTAAGTCTTTTGATAGTCATCTTGCCTTAGGGCCACTTTTGGTTGAATGTCGATATTTACCTTGGAAAGGATAAGTCTATGATCAGTCCAGCACTCTGTACCACACATTGCCTTTTTGCTCTTATCTCCTGTCTGTCTCTTCTTACAATGACATGTAAGACCAATGACATGGTCTATTAATAGACAATGTTTGCTGCTATGGTGCAAATATGAAGTTTTATTGAATTTAAGTAGATAAAAGATAGGGTTGGTGATGAGAAAGTCTTGAGATATACATGTCTTCAGTAGTAAGTAACCATTGTTGCTGTTTCCTATTTCATTCCTCCCAAGGAATCCCTGGCATATCTGTTAACCTGTTCTATTAAAGTCAACCAGAATTATAACTTTGTCCTCTTTTGGTATATTGATGATGAAGTAATCATTATTATTATTATTTTTTTTTTACCTCATCAAGATTCATTATGTTGGGAGCATACACATTGATGATAGTGGTGGTGGTACTTTTGTGCAAGCGGCAATTGCTTGTCCTTCACTCCTTTTAGGAGGCATACAAGCTTGTTAAATAGCTTAGCTTTGCTCAAGAAATCTATGCCAGCTTCACAAAGCTCCCTATCCCTCGCCCATTCTAGAAAAACATTTATTCAGCTCTACCTTTGGTAAGCTAGCTTTCATTTTCCAGCCTTGTGTCACTCAAGGCTGCTATTTGGATACAATACCTGCTGAGTTCTCTGGCAACAAGAGCTGCTTGTTTTTCAACATTGGATTTCATGTTGTCTATATATTTCATGTACTAATGATAAATGAAACCATCTTTGCAAAAGATGTGTTTTTATATGTCTATATATTTTATATGTATCTATTATGTATATATATATATATACATACATATATATACATATATATATGAGAGAGAGAAAGTGTGTGTGTGTGAGAGAGAGAGAGAGAGAGAAAGACAGAGAGAGAGAGAAAGAGAGAGAGTGTGTGTATGTGTGTGTGTGTGTGTATGTGTGTGTGTGTGTATGTGTGTGTGTTTCATGTAGAAAGTTGGATCCCAATTTTAGGTTTTCTAGCCTTTCCTTCATGCCAGGAGGTGAGTAATGTGGTCCTTCTTAGACACCCAGGTGCTGCTAAATTCTCCTGATGTTTCATTCCAGTGATAAGATAACCTGTGGCCTGGACCACCTGTGGACAGCACTGTGACCACAGCTCCCAACATATCCACAACTGCTGCTTTGTCACTTGCTTATTACCACAGGACTTTAAGTTAGGTAAAAATGATATGGGTAATCTTTTTTAACTTGTACATAAATTGGATTTAAGTGAGTCAGAGTTGCATAAAGTCCTTGATCTCTCTCTTCTAGAGTTATGAGAGTCCAATGAGATGATAAAAGGTAAGATGATTGGTGATAGATATAAGATATAAGCTTATATTTTTTACTTTATTTTTCTTATGGCTATTTTGGTGGGGATAAAATTCATATTTTCTTTTACAACATGATTTTTATGGAAACGTTTTTCACAACTTCACACTGATTCACTACTATTCTGAAGGACTTCTGATTTTAAAAAATATCCAGAGAAAGTACTGATTGTGTCTAAATACAGATTGCAGCATACTTTTTTAAACTTTATTTTTCTTATGGTTACTCTGGTGGTGGTGGGGAGATCTATGTTTTTTTTTTCACAACATGATTTTTGTGGAAATTTTTTTTAACTTCACATGGGCTTTTTAGGGGAAGGGGGGAGTAAAAGGAGATAGAGAGAGAATCTGGAACTCAAAATTTTAAAAACAAATGTGAAAAGTTGTTTTTACATATAACTAGAGTAAAATAAAATAGTAAATAAAATTATAAAAAAGATGACTGGTGATAGATTGGAATATAGTGGATGACTTTGACATCTTTAGTGTAACCACACTCTAAGTGCTCTGCAGCATGTTTCAGTTGCTTTCATTTGAAACTGTACACATTTGTCTATTTTTATGAAGAAATTTTCATGTGTTTGGAGTAGACACCGTCCCCTAACTTAATGATGGATTTGACATCTATTGGTTATCATCAATCTTTTATAACCCATCGATGAAATAGTTTACCTGGGTATGGCCTTTCTGTGTGCTATACAGAGCTCCAAGTGAGAACTGGGTGGCAGGTGGAATAGCCCTCAAAAGGGCTTCGCCACTCTCACACCAGAGGTGCTGGTACCTCTGAATACCTATATATCCCAATTGATATGCAATCTACTCCTGGATCTATCATCTTAATAATATGGGAAAGATGTAATTTCCTCATTATGGGTAAGTCCTGAAGTGGACATTTCTTTCACCAACACAGATTTCAGCTCATCTTTGAATTAGTAGAGAAGTCCTAGGAAGTTTCCTGTGGCATAGTATGGTTAAATAGTACCTGTCAGTACCCCTTGATCTTCATCTTCCTTATTTCAAACTTAGCACTCCATCCACTGTGCCAGGAGCCTTTTATCTTAATGAAAATGAGCTAAATTTCATTTAACATCTGAAATTCCTTAAGTAGTATTTCCAATGTCAGGGTTAATTGAATATTTCTTGACTTTTGCTCTAATTCCTGGCTAAGCTTGATGGGAACACACTGGGAGTCAATCTGCCCAATAGAACCAAATCCATACATAGCCCTGAACCTGCCAAAGATATTGGCATTGGAAACTATCCAATAACTTGACTGGCAGCAATTTGACTACTAGACGTAATTGTACCACAGGCAGCCCTTGGGAGAATGATGATGATGAGCCTTGTTGGCAAGCAGTCCCTGATTCCTTAGGGGTGGGGAGACAGAAGAGAAACAGGGGAAGGAAGACTGGTCAGGAAAGACAAATACAATGACTCCTCCTCTCTGTTACCTTTGGGCAGCAGGACCTGTATTTCATAGAAAGTACTAGATGGTGGAACAATAATAACATATAGGGCAAAAGAGCTTCTGGGAAATTAGCTAGAGCTGGGGAAAACCTGTAAAGCTCTCCTTGAAGAGCTAATATTTCTTTACTGAAATCCTCTTTCTTTTCCTTCCTTTTCTGTCGCTGTCCCTATCCCTCTCCTTTTCCTTTTTCCTAGCACTTTTGCATGCTGCAGTAACGGATTTCACACTTTAGTCAATCAGAAAGACTCCATTCACATCAAAATACTCAGATCTTTGTGATAATTTGAGAGCTTGGGTGCAAAGATTTAGAGCAGCATTATTTTAGAGGCTGTCTCATCCTACTCTAGCCTTTTACAGATGAGAAAAGTGAAGTTAATGAAATGGACTTTATTTGCTTTATTGTATTTTTTCTAAATGATAATTTTTATATTATAATTTTTCTTACTGTGAATGATAAAATGTAATATTAGCAATAAGAACATTTAAAATAGAAAAGGAAGATAATAAAAAGTAATTAACTTGTTCTTTCTCCCTCCCTCCTTTCTTCTTTCCCTCTTTCCTTTCTTCCTTCCCTCTCTCTCTTCCTTCCTTCCTTTCTCCTTCCTTCCTCCCTCTCCTTCTTTCCTTCCTTCCTTCCTTCCTTCCTTTCTCCTTCCTTCCTCCCTCTCCTTCTTCCTTCCTTCCTTCCTTCCTTCCTTCCTTCCTTCTTCCTTCCTTCCTTCCTTCCTTCTTTCCTTTCTTCCTTCCTTCTTTCCTCCCTCTCTCCCTCTCTCCCTTCCTTCCTCCCTTCTTTACTCCCTCCCTCCCTTCCTTCCTTCCTTCCTTCCTTCCTTCCTTTCTTCCTTCCTTCCTTCCTTCTTCCTTCCTTCCTTCCTTCCTTCCTTCCTTCCTTCCTTCCTTCCTTCCTTTCTTCCTTTCTTCCTCTTTGTCTGCTTTACAGATTTTTTACTTCCTTCTTTTCTTCCTTTCCCTCTCTCACTTCTTCCTCTCTCTCTCTCTCCCTCTCTCCCTCTCTTCCTCCCTCCCTCCCTTCTTCCTTCCCTCCATTTTACCTCTAAATAGAATAATGAAGGGTCATAGTCTTCCTTTTTCTTATATACAGTAGACCAGGATCTGTGATCTCACTGATGGGGCTATTCTCTCCATTGATTCAAAGAGCAACCCATTTGTGTCTGTCTTTCCTGTGCAATTCTTTTCCTTTGCAATTCTGTGCAATTCATAACCTGTTGTATATTTGCTGCAGTTCTGCTCAATGTTGAGATACTTCCTGTTATTCTTTGACATTTCATGGATATCAATGGTACTTGTGGGTTAGTTGTCCCTTTTGTTATATGGCAGGCTCATAATTATCCACCCCCACAACGTACATTTTTCTTTCTGATGGCATCCTTTACAGAAGAGGTTTTCAAACACAATGGGAATACATGGCCAGCAACACTCTAAATGAATCAGATTAAAATGTTGGAATTTTGAGGAAGGTTTAACAAAATAAATAAAATATTTGACAAATAAATAAAAATACAATAATATGGATGTGTTACATTTAATTTTAAAATGGATAAACATTACATTTTAAAAACAATGTCAATATGTAGACACCAGAAATCCTTATGTACAGATTAGTGGCTCCTATTTCTATTTGAATTTGATACCACTGCTTTGCACCATTTCTCATGGGTAATTTCTCATTTGTAGTGCATTACATTTTACTAGCATCCATCATGCACCTCCCCCTTGCTCTTTGGTTGATTCTCAATTTCAGTCTTCAGAGACTATAGTATTCTGTGGACCTTAACCTAAATCATTTTATAAAGTTTGTATGATTTTTAAAAAACCCCAAAGAGATTAAATAAACTATGGTCTGTCTGTCTTTGTGTTCAAAAAGACTTAATGATGAAGAATTGGTATATATTTTATTTGACAGAAATAGGGTAGAAATGTCCAACTGAAATAGGAAACTGACTTCTAGTCCAATTTAATAAGCATTTACTATATACTAAGGTATGGTTTTAAGCAATGTGTATACAAAGATGAAATAACAAAATTATCCCTACCCTCAAGAAGTTTTCCAATGGTAAGGAGTTCAATCATCTGTGAATATAAACAAAATATGTGATTAATAAGATGCTGTAGCTTTTTTTTTTTTTTTTGTAAAATCAGTTTCCTTTTTTGGATATAACCAATGAAGAAATTTATTTTATTTAACTATTCAGATTTGTTACAAAGATTTTTTTCCTTCATTTTTTCTTTTTTTATGAGAGGAAGGAGTTGGGAGAGAAAATAAATGTTTATAAATTTAAAAACCACAAAATTATTTTAAAATAATGTCCATTTAGAAATACTTCTTATGAAACTGACTTAGGAGTGATATTTTCTTGTTCTTAGTTGCATATATTTTCTAAAAGGTATACTGCGGAGTTTTGAGACCAGATTTCTAAGTCTATTGCAATTGAATTTCTCTGACCTTCATCCTGCAGACTCATTGGGGGTAGCCTGTTATATGAAATATTAATCAGGAGCGTGCTCTGAAGTAGCATCTCATAAAATGAATGATGTTTCTTTGATGTGTTAAATCATCTTTTCAGCCTTAAAGATTGTGATGTAATATTGAGCTATTAAAAGAATCCATTCTTAGAAGAAACATTGACTTAAATGCCACTCACTCATAGATACATTGAGCCAATTTCAATATTCTCTTCTAATCTTAGACTATCTTATTCCTCACATGTCTTTCTGAAGTTCAGAATGTATTGATTGGTACAGGGAGAATGAAATATTGACTTGATAGCATTTTGTAAAATTTTAAGGAGGAAATGTTATTATGTTTCAGATATTTTTTTTTAAAGTAAAGCATTGAAATCTTATAGTCTAATCTCTGATTAAACTTATGAATTACCTCCCAGCATACCTCAGAATAATTTATTCAATAAATATTTTATTAAGCTTCTACTATTGCAAAATCCAATTTTGTTTATCCTTAAGAAGCTATGGATTGTAGTGTAAATAACATTGGAGTAGGAGCTAGAATATCTGGATTCAAATCCTGGTTTCACTACTCACTATGCTACCATAAGAAAAAAATCTCAGCTTCTTTCAGTCTGAGTTATTTCATTTTTTCCCCTGAGATAATTGGGGTTAAGTGACTTTCCCAGGGTCACACAGATAGGAAGTGTTAAGTGTCTGAGATTAGATCTGAATTCAGGTCCTCTTGATTTCAGGGCTGGTGTTCTATCTACTGTGCCACCTAGCTGCCCCGAGTTATTTAACTTTTAAATTGGAGATAATAATACATGTATATGTCTCCCCACAGAATTGTGGTATGGAAGATGGAAAATGCTTTATATAAGGTTAAACATGAGTTGCTATTTTGATTATTTTTATAGATGTACTTTTTCAAAGTAGGAACTCCCTCCACTAGTGCAGATTGTAATCTATCCACACCTCTTTCTCCTGTGTTACTTTTGGCCAGATTTTTCTAGACAATTTACTGGGTAGGTCCTCAGTTATTAGTAGATTATCAATTCACAGATGCCAGTGTAGCACTGAGGTTGCTCGGGTTAAATCTTTTATTCTGAATATTAACCCACCTCCTCTTTTCCAATAATACATTTCCTCAATAACATCTCATAGAGCACTTCTTATACATGTCATTGTTGGTTGCATGAAACTACTGTCTAATTATTCTCCCAGAGCCTCTTCCCATTGTCTTTTGATTTACCCTCAATTTTGAATCTTTTAAAAATTGAGATGCTCCATAAGAAGAGATGCTAAAGAGATGACTTTTTTGTTTCAGAGAGCAGTTTGGAATCATTGAATGCGCTGTCCAATTTCCTAATGCAATATTGCTCTTTCACCTTCCTCTGTTTAATTCTAGCCCATCTCGTCATTTAATGGCAGGGTCTGCTCAATATGTGTGTGTGCACACATGAAATAAATCAGTGGATTTAGGTACATCTGGATCTCATAATATAAACAGCGATCATTCTTCATTCACTTGTCTTTTCCTGTTTAGTTTGTTACACTTATCTCTTTTGAGTGGTTGTAATTATCACTGAGCAGGAGATTGATATCATTGGCACCATGCCTTCTCTTTGAGAGTAGCTCCAATTTACTCTGTATATATTTCATAAGTACACAGTTGTTTGTATGTTGTCACCCTCATTGTATTGTGAACTTCTCAAAGTCAGGGGCTATATTTTTGTTTTCCTTTATATACTTATATATTGTTCTTTACTGTGCATTTTTGAGCTTTTGGGGGTATGTTTATGGGTATCTGGGCTCCTTTAGCTTCTAACACACTTTTATCTTTCTATTGTTCATGATCTTTGAAAGACCATTGACAGTGGCTCAGCAATCACATCCTATAGACAGCCCATTGAGCCTGAAATGATTCTCATGTCATCAAAGAGTCATTTCCTATCTGTTAAGATGTTGCCAATTTCCAAGCTTGGGTTGGGCAGAGAAGATGAGAAAATTCACTCCCTTTCTCTCTACAGAGACTATGGATATAGAGTATTACAGAGTTCGCCAGATTAATTTGATATGTTGCTTTATTTCGATAAGTAACCTATCCTCCTCCAAATTTTTGTTACAAGGTTGTGATTTTTATTGGCATAGGGAACTCCTGAGAGAGGAAACTCTCTCTTGCCAAAGCAGGTAAACACTTTTAGAATCTGGTTTTTAGTCTCTGCTAGAGCAGGTCAGCACATTGCAATTTAGAGAGTTTGGGAGAATATGGCTAAGTGACTTGTCTACAGGCACAGATTCAGTATGTGTCACAGGTAAAATTTTAACCTATATCTTTCTGGCTTCATGGAGAGCTATTTACTAGAATATATTTTATCACTGATGGCTCTTTGGTTAAGACAAGGGGAGAAATATATTTGGAAATAAAGGTTATATAAAAATGATAGCTACATTTTTAAAGAGCAATATCACAAGAATTCCTTATGCCACATTTACACGGAAGCCACCAAAGTATCAAGATATATGTGGGCTTGGTTTGGAAGATCTTGTGCATTTCTGTGTAGCTTTTGCCTCTCTTTATTCTTGTTTCTATTTATTACAGTAGCTTTGAAATTTAAAGGAAGTTTAAAAAAAGCAGGTGACCAATATATATTCAAAACACATCTTTATCAGGGCATATTTAAATTCACATACAGGAAGACTTAACATTTTTAAAAATACCTGTAGATATGGACATAGTAAGGCAGGACACCTATAGAGCAGCTGGATGACCCCTGACTGTCCCAGCTATGCCTAGCTCTGTCAAATCAGAGTAGTATTGGATAGTTTGAAATCAAAATGACAATCACCATTTCCATAGCACAGGTGACAGATTGTTTCTGAGCCAAGTGGCAGCTCAAACTTCCAAACTGAAGTAGTCCATACACTAGTGCTCCTCAACATGGTCAGGGAAAGGAGATACTCAATGGTACAGTTAAGTAAGCTAAGTACTATAGTGGATAGATGACTGCACTTGGAATCAAGAAGAGTTTCAACCATGCATCAGGCACTGACTAGCTGTGAAACCACAGGCAAATCATTTAAACTCTGGTTCAATTTGCTTCTCTGCAAAGTGGGTAATAATAGTAACACTTATTTTAAAGGTTTGTTATGAAGATCAAATGAGATAATATGCATGAAGTACTTTGCAAACCTGAACATGTTGTATAAATGTGAGTTATTATTATGGGGACGAGCAATTTATAAAATCATCTTGATGCTCGCCAGCTTTTCTGCTTCCTATTTGTAAAAATGGAGGTTGCTTCTTGTTCATGTGAAACTAATTAGTTCTCTGATGTCACAGGAAGGGAGACATGGGTTACAGACTGGTGAAATCCCATTGTATAAGCACAGGACAAGAAAAGTTGAAGTGCAAAAGAATCCAGGAAATTGAAGGAAAAGGTTGAGAAGAAGTTAAGATGGGAGGAAGGGGCAGAATCTAAATCAGAAATTCTAGAGACCAGGCTCTTCAAATCAGAAGAGCTTGAGATATGAGAATTCTCATGGCATCAGTAAAGAAGTTTGAGTTTCTTTTGATATATTTTGTTCCCTGATGTGCTGATCCTTTTTTCTCTGTAAACCCAAGCAGATGAGGCTTTACCTCAGATCCAAGGGCCATCCCCATTATCTTTTCTTTGCCTTCTTTTGTCAAGGCTCTCAAAGTATGCGTATCCTATAGAGTACCATGGATAGTTCCATTTGACTAGACAGAGTATAAGAAACTGGGTATTAGAAAATAGGAATTTTCTATGGGTATAGATTGGGTATAAATTAGAAAGGTTGGTCAGTAACAGACCGGAAAAAGCATAGTCCAGAAACAAGTCCAGAAAAGGTATTTGACCTAGATATTATTAGCAATATAATTATAGATTTATAGCTAAAAGAGACTCTAGAAATCATTGAGTCCAATCCTCTTGATTTATAGATGAAAAAGTGGAGGAATTAAGCAGTTTGCTCAAAGCCACATAAATAGTGATGGCAGAGCTGAGAATTGAATCTGGATTCTGCAATTCCAGAGACAGCTCTCTTTCATCTATACCTGTTTGCCTATGTGGGCATAATACAATAAACAGAATCAAACTGCCTTGGGGATTTATTTATTATTTTATTGGGAAAGGGAATAATTTCAACTCTAACATGCCAGAGGTGACAGCAGGTATTTAGTATTTAATCACTCTTTTCAAAGTTTCATTTGGGTGGTTGAGAACCACTGTCGGTATCATCAAATACGTCAAGCATGCTTCCTTGGGCACCAAAAAGTGTGATAATAGGGTTTTCCTAGGATACTTCAGGGGAATTGTGAAGATCAAATGCCTCCCTTCTCTTTTTTGTAAATTAGGTCAGATCTAATTGAGAAGGTGACTATTCAGGATGTCCGTGTTTCTTCCAAGTCAATATGACTCATTCTGGAGAGAGACAGAGTCTGATCTGAGAATACCAAAGCAGCTTGTATTTGCACACAGAGGGACCAGAGAAATTGGCAGGCATCAAGATGGTTTTGCAAACTGCAAATGAGTGAAACTGTTCTCTTGTAATATCATGACGATAGAGATGTATCATAGAATGTCACAGCAGACGGGACTTTAGGAGATTAAGCCCACTCATCTTATTGTCCACTCCAAATCTCTTATAGATGAGAAATCTGAGGTTTGCACAGATGAATGAACTTTCTAGTTAGTGACAGGTAAAGGATTAGAACTCATTTCTTTAGTTTGAATCTACAATCCCATTTTCTATACAGCTATCCCTTCCACATCATTAGGATTAGGGGTGCAGTATCCCTACAATCTGGAAAATCCATGTAAAATATTTTGGCCTTCCCTTCATACCAGAGAAGAAGTCTGAATTTCTTCTTTTTTATGGAGTGTTTACAATATCTTATTGTAAAATTTGGGGTAAGTGTTTGATCATAGACTCTGTGTCATCTGCTGGCTTTTATGTATTGTCTGCGGCTCCTGCATAACTCTCTCCCCCACCAAATTCCCATTTGATTTTTTTTTTATTCTGTCCCAGTATATGTAGAAACTGTGATGAGAAAGTCATAATGTGAAAGTGATAACTATTATACCTCTTATCAACATATATCTTTCAAATGTGTTTCTTAACTCATCAGTCAAGGAACCACCATTAGGCAATACAGTTTCAAGAAGAAAAGTTAAAAAAAAAACTGGTAAGCCTCTTTAAGACAAGGATTCAATTTTTTTTACTCTTGTATGTATTTCCCCAGCTTTTGGCAAGGTACTGCTAATAATAATAGCTTGTTTTTCTATAAGTTTTTTTTAAGTATGTAAGATTCTCAATGCCAAGTGTTTTTCTTAAATAATTTAATTGGATTTTCACAACAAACAGATGAGATGGTTATGATTCTTATTCCCATTGTGCAGATGGCTGGGAATTTACATGACTGGTAAGTTTCTGAAGCAGAATTGAAACTCAAGCCTTCCTGACAATCAGTTCAATATTCTACACTGCAGTCAACTCAGCTTCTTCAATCATCAGGAGATGAACATCCTGGTGTTTAGCAAGTTTAGTCATCCTATATTTTATTTTACACTGTTGATTTTTAGTACCAAGGCTTTAGTCCATGATGAGGTTTAAGAAATGTTAGTAGTGGCTTTGTACATATGGTTGTCACTCTCTTTTTATTGCAATTCATTAATTAACTTCAATGAACATTAAGCAGAAGTTATTTGGAGGAGACACAAGGCATAGACCTGCCCTCAGGAAGCTTATAGTTTTGGGGGAACAAGAATTTTGAAAATTACTGATATTTATAGCATACTTTCTTCCCAATCTTGTAAGGTTGTTTGTACAAAGATGATTACCTCCATAAATGAGGCAATGATACTGCAATGTCCTCAACAAAGTTTCAAAATACAGATTTGACTTGAGTCTATATTTTCTCGTTTCCAACCAAGTATTTTTCTCATTCTTTCTTCCTGGCATCTCAATTAATAAGTATTTAGCATCTACTATGGACCAGATATGATTCTGTCAGGAATACGAAGAAAGGCAAAAATACTATCCTTATTTTTAAGGAACTCACATTCAAATTAGGGAGAAAGTAATATAAATAGTGATGTGCGTACATGACATATACAGAATTGATGGAAGGTACTCTGAAAGGGAAAGGCAAAAGCAGCTTGGGGGGGCAGATAGTAGGGCAAAAGGACAGAAAAGGTCTTTTACAGAAGGTGAGATTTATCCTGAGTCATAAGGGAAGGTTAAATTTGTCCTTCATTCTCAAAGAAAAGCATGACTTCAGGGAGATAATGCCATGACATGCAAGTGAATTGGAATTAGTCTGGGCAAAGTCACCAGCCTTACTTTCTCCTCTAGAGAAACTGAAGCAGAGGTGAGAAGAGAGAGCATTGACATTAAATAACATCAGCCCAAGTAATTACGGGATTCTACTCATACAAAGGCCAGCTGCCACACAAAGATCATATAACCATGCTTGGTTTTCTTAAACTTCTATCATTTTGTTCTTCTGTCTGCTGCCAAATCACCACAATCACTCTCTTAGCATAAGCAGTCTAGGTCATATTCTCCATGCCTGAGGTAGCTAACATCATTTTAAAAAATCATGTTTCCCGTATGTCTCTGTGGGAGACATTTTCTGCATCATATATCTAGCCCACAAAAGCACAAACGTTTCTTATTCCATGGATGATCATTCTAGTCCTGTAAACACAGAAGCTAGCATCTCTTCTTTTAATAAAACTCATTTTCTTGCTAAACATCTCAGTAGCATATTGCACAAGCTTTCGTCTGAAACCCTGTAGTGAATTAACCTTCTATTACCTTTGCCATCATCTGAAAAAATGAATATTCAAGAATGTTATGAATATATCCTTGTTTCACAACCTCTTAGCACTAAGACTAATGTTATTAAAATAGTAGCTAGAGCTAGTTTTTCAAATTGGCAGTTGCAGTTCTGGTGTGATAGGAGATATTCTGGAAAGATGGCTCTCCTGATTTCTTTTCAACCCCTCCTCAAATAAATTAATTGCACCATTAGAAACTGATTCCTTTGGGTTTTTAGGATTTTATGAGAGTTGTTGTAAAAATGGATCTTGGAGAGAGAAGTTGGATTTGAAACCTCAATTATGCACTGGTTGTATGACCACAAGTTATTTGTATAATAACCTCTCCAATCTTTAGCTACCTTATCTGACAGATGGGGATATCAAGACTTGCATGACTTCTCAAGGTTTGTCTTGAGGAAAAGGCTTTATAAGTTGTAGCGAACTATGAAAATATGACCAATTATTTCAAAACTAAAATCCTAAATGAAATCTTGGTCTTCATGGTTTTAGGATTTTAAGCCCATATATTAGAGCTAAAAAGGACTTTGGAGGTCATCTAATCAATCTCCTTCATTTTAAAGATAAATAAACAGGTACAGAAAGGTGATATCCTGAGTTAGGTAGCATATGGCATATGCAGCATTTAAACCAAGGTCTTCTAGCTCCAAATTCTAGATACATAGACAGACAGACAGACAGATAGATAGATAGATAGGGCAGCTAGGTGATGCAGTAGATAGAACACTGGGCTTGGAAATGGATAGAATCATTATTAGTTCAAATCTCGTCTCAGGCACTTACTAGCTATGTGACCCTGGGCAAAGCATTTAACCCTGTTGACCTTCATTTCCTCATCTGTCAAATGATCTGGAGAGGGAAATGGCAAATAACTCCAGTATCTTTGCTAAGGAAATCCCAAAATGGGATCACAGAGAGTTGGACACTACTGAAATGATTGAACAACAATACAGAACTGTGCTAAGCACTAGGAGTATAAATATAATCATACAGGGCAGCTTCTGCATTTATGGAGCTTATATTATATATATATATATGTTATATGACATTTATACATTATATGTTATATTTATATATACCCCAATTGGGGTAAGACAAGATACACAAAGGAGAATTAGGGATAAGTGGAGAGTATGGCCAGGAAGTAGGAGCCTGATTCCAAGCAAGAAAAGACAAAAAGCCACCAATAAGAATCCAGACTGGATCTGTGGGCAGAGTCTGAATCCAGTGGGATGGGATTAGGAAGAGTGAGGAATATGGCTGCAGTACAGGTATTCTGATTTGAAAATGGTACCTAGATTGTGACATGGAACACTAGTTCTGGGCAAGAGAATGTTTAAAAGTCATCTCTCAGAGTTCTGAGTGGTTTCAGGGGAGAATTCAGAGTTCTAGTTTGTGTATGTGGAGAAGTGTAGAGAGAAGAGAATGATAGTTATAATCTCAGATTTTATATACTTTAGGTACATTTGGTACAATGAAGAATAGTGAAAATACATCTTTATCAGAGGAAGAAGAGAGTAGAAAAGGTAAAATTCAAATTAGTTACTTTATTTACTTTGTATCTGATTTTTGGATCAGTTCTTAAGTTCAGTTATGTAGGCTAACCTCACTTTGAGTGGACTTCAGGAGTGCTATATGCATCATGGAGTGCCTAACATGGTGAAAGGGAGAGAATGCTGAGGACTTGGATTCCAAAGCTCCTAGTTCAAGACCCAAGTCTTGCTGGTTATGCATCCTTGGGCAGATCAGTTCCCAGTTGCCTCATCTGTAAAATGTTGGAGCAAAAGATCATTTAATCCCATTGTCCAGTTTAGATTAGAAAGAATTGCAGAAGTCATTTAGACTAAATCATATCTAGATAGAAATCCTAGAGATAGTATTCCTGATAAGTTGTTTCTGATAAAGGCTCATGAAATATGCTAATGAGATGTTTAGCAGAAAAATGAATTGAATTAAAAGAAGAGATGCTAGCCTCTGTGTTTACAGGACTAGAAGGATCATCTGTGGAAAAAGCAATGTTTGTGCTATTGTAAGCTAGGTATATGATACAGAAGACTTCCCTCACAGAGATACATGGGAAATATTATTATTATTATTTTTAATGATGTCAGCTACCTCAGGCATGGAGAATATGAGCTAGGCTTCTGCTAGGATAATGATTGTGGTGGTTTGGCAGCAATCAGGGGAACAAAATGGTGGAAGTTTAATAAAACCAACAGGATAGTAATTATATGATCTACATATGGCAGCTAGTCTTTGGATGAGTAGATTCCCATTGAGTCTCTTCTTGAAAATATCCAGAGATGGGGAATTAATTCACTTCCCAAGGCAGCTCATTCTATTATTGGACTTTTCTGTTGGAAGGCTATTACTTACATCAGCCTTCAGATCCTCAGAGCTTCCCAACTTGAGGATACTAGACTTATAATCAAGAAGATATAGCTATAGCTGGGTAATTCCGGACAAGTTATTTAGCTTCTCTGTGTCTGTTTCTTCATTTATAAAAGGAAGGGTTGGATTTAATGACTTCCAAATTCCCCTCTAGCTCTTAATTTATGATTATAGTTTTACCCTCTGGGGTAAAGCTCTTAAATTATGAAAGCATGCCTAACTAAACTTATAAGACAGGAAAGTATACATATATATTTTTAAAAGTTCATCAATTGTAATTTAAAAAAAATTTTTTTGGGGGGTCGAATTTTAGTTATACAGCAAATTCATGCCTTGAGAGCTTCCAGTTGTGAAGATCTAAGTATAACTAGTTGTTTTTGTATATTGTTATTTTCCATTCATTATGGACCCACAATATCATAGATGCTTTTCAGAAAGGTGATTATGACAAGTCTCTAACATAAATTTCATGATTTATTTCTGTGAATGATATAATGTTTTCAGATTCTACATTCAGAATTTATAGGAATGAGGTTTGAATTGGAATCTAAAATTTTCAAGGAAAAAATATATCAATGGTAGGAAAGCAAATTCTGAATTTGTGGAGTGGAAAGAAAGTATGCTGAAGGGAAGGGGAAAGTATGATAGCACTTGGGGTCATAGGGTTTTAGAGTTACCAGGACCATAAAATTCAGCTTTAATCCTCTCTCCCCCATTTTACAGATGAGTGAACTGAGGTTTCCCAAATTTCAGATTTGTTCAAGGTCACAGAGCTAGTAAACAGCAGAGCCAACATTGAATCCCATGTTTTCTTCTACTATAGAGTAGTACCTGAGGCTAAAATAGTTTGGATTAGAGTAGAATTGAATAAGGATTGGAGGATGCTCTGATGGTGATATCGGATGGGATTTTGTGGTTCACTCCTAATGGGATGGTAGAAGTGAGCTTAGAGAATATGCTGGGGAGAGATCTCTGGAAGGATAGCTATTCTACATGGAAGATCAGAGCAGTGAAGGAAAATGCTACTGTTGGGGAGGAAGAACTCCTTTTGTTGTCAGTATCTGGAGACAATGCCAAATTTGCCTAATGCTGATTGCATCTTTGCTATATATGTTCTTTCCTTGAATTTGTTCTGACTAATAGAACTTTAGAATCCTCCTTTTTTTTTTTTTCTTCTCAGCAATGACTCAGGGATTATAATTGACAAAATTGGAAAATAGTGAAAGGGAGAGGCCAGTCTGGTTGCTAGGGTGTCCTGGTCCTAGTTATAAGTGTATTCAGGAATAAATAAACACTTTGTGTAAACGTGAAATATGCAGACACATGCGGCTTTCCAGATGGGTTGGATATTTCCCAAACAACTTTCATATTGGCAAAAAATGAACCCCTTATAAATGTTAATTTACAAACTGAGAAGACACTTGCAGTATTTCAACATAGAGGAGACTAGATTGATAAAATCATTGTTCATAGTATCATGAGTTTTCATTCTTTGTTTTTTTTTTCATTTTAATCACTTCTAAGCATTTGCAGTTCCTTTTTAGAATCTTAGCATTTGTAGATGACTTTTAGATTTTCATAATCTATATAGAATGATAAAAATTTAAAAGGGTACTGGGTCTGGAATCAGGAACATCTGAGTTCAAATCTGGCCTTAGATGGTTATTAGCCACGTGACCCTGAACAAGTCACTATTTGCCTCAGCTCCTCATCTGTAAAATGGGGAAACACCAGAGAAAGAAATGGCAAACTACTCCAGTATCTTTGCCAAGAAAATCCCATGGGCAAAGTCTATGGCGCCACATCAGTCAGACATGACTGAATGACTAAACAACATTTAAGAAGCATTTCAATGTAAAAAAAATAAAACATTTATCAAGTAATCTTCACAAGAACCCAGGGAAAAGTAACAAAAATTGGCAAAGATGATTAAAAATAGACAAAGATAAAAAAAATGTTGAAATAGTCAGTGTTGGAGGGAAGACAGATATACAAATATACTCTTAGTGGAGCTATAAATTATCCAATCATTATAGAAAGGAATTTGGAATTGAGACAAGCTGCTAAAATATTCATGTTTTTTGTATAACACTAGGTGTATTCTTCAAGTCAGTCTAAAGCAAATGGAAAAGTCCATCAAAGGTTGATCAAAGGTTCTTTGATATTTATCAAAATATTTATGGGGGAAAGAAGAAGAGAATGAACATTTGTATGGTGCCTACTATATGCCATGCATTTGATCTTCATTGCAATCCTGTGAGATATTTACTATTACTATCACCATTTTACATTTGAGTAAACCGAGGCAAAGAGATATTATGTATCTTGCTTAGGATATAGTTAGGAAGCATTTGAGGTAAGATCTGAACTTGGACTTATGACATTTCAAGCTCAGTGATCTATTCAATGTACCACCTAACCGCTTTGTAGCACTGCTTTTTTTGTCTTGAAACCTGGAAACACAGGGGGTACCTAAAATTGAGAAAAACTGAACAAACTGTGATACATGAATACAATGGTAGAATATTGTACTGAGAGAAACAACAACTATGGACTCCAAAGAAACTTGAAATGACTTTATGAAGTGATGCAGAGCAGATAAAGAAGAACCAAGAAACCCCAGACAAATCTAGGGAACAATCTGCCCAATGTCTGCAATCATACCAAAAAAAGCAACATTAAAGGGCAGAAATCTCATTTTAATTCTTGAGAACTGACAATAAAACATTTTTGCTTGCCTCTTGATAGAGAGTTAGTGGACTACAGTGTGGAATAGAGCATACATTATCAGAAATATGTAAAATTTGCTTAAGTTTTTCTTTGTTGTAAGAGAGTGTTGCGAGAGAGTTGTGAAGAGAGATTTTGGGAACAGTGACATAAAAATTATTAAAATAAATATAAAAAGCTTATAAAACAAAAAGAAAGTGATTATTTTTTGGAATGGGCTATTGGGGGGGCAATTAGTTGTTTTTCTCCCCTATCCTCTTGCCAGATTATATAGATGCTGCATGATTTTACAGAATCCAGTATGTTGAAGTGAGGATTCCTTTCAACTCTGGGTGAGACCAGATAATTTCTGAAGTCCCTTGCAGCTTGACATTTCTGTTAATGCATTGCTCTGCAATTTAAATACTACCAACCTCATTTTACATATGGGGAAACTGAGGCTCAAAGTGGTAAGATCTGGTGTACTTTCTAATACATGGAACATTCTTGTCAGAATGAGGAAAAAGCAAAGAACTGAATTTAATAAAATTCACTTGGATAATTCCATTCAATTGAACAAGTGTAAATTAAGTTTCTACCATATGCACAGGAGGAGAAAGGAAGTTTAATTAAGACATGCACTCCCTTCTCATGGAATATGTAATCTAAAAGGAGAATATAATATTTATATGTATTATATTTACAATGTATATATATGTAAATATATATTATACAAATACAAAATAGATGCAAAAGAGAAATGTGAAAGAAATATGTTAGGGCAAAAAATATAGGGAGCAGTGGTGTTCATTATCAATGAGGGATATCAGGGACGGTTTCTCAGAGGAGGTGGAATTTCAAGAATGGATAGATAATGTTCAACAGACAGAAGTGAAAGATTTCCAAAGGTAAGGGAACACCTTGAGAAAAAACATGGAGGTTATGAAATATAGTTTAGTTTTAAGCTATTAAAGTACAATATTAATCCATTAAATCTAAACGTTTTAAGTTTTAATACATAGGGCATGTATATGGGAAAAGAACAACTCAGTTGGACTAAAGAATAGAGAAAGTTGAGGGAGCTGGCATGGAAAAAAAAAAACTTGAAAGATCAAGTGGTGCTAGTTTGTAAAAGACCTTGAATGCTGCACAAAGGAGTTTGAACTTTCCTCAGGAATAAAAGGGGAAATATTAAAGGATTTAATTCCAACTTAAGTAAATAGATAAGTCCTTTCAACAGCTAAGCATTGATGGAGCATTAAGATTAAGCTACAAACAGCAGTTAGGGCTTATCCTGTAACACTGATCTTTACTAATGAAGTTTATAATTTCATCAATGTTACTATTGATTCCCTCCAAAGGTTAAGATTATAATCTAACACCTTTTTATCTCATGTAGCTGTTATCTACATTTCCCAACAAAACCAACATGGAGTATATATCCAGTGTGCCCTAGGGATATTCTTCTAAGTCTCTTGATATTGGAAGGATAGCCTTTTAGTTATCCATCATGAATCATCTATGTGTATGTTATCCTTCTTTACTTAATGACAAGCCCATCTTTCTGTTGTTAAACCTTAACATCTTCTCTTCTACTCACTTCATTATAGCCTACTTACACCCGTCATGCATTGCTTCCCTGTCTTTTGAGTTTATATCATTCATTGTCTATGCAAGATAGAGAGAATGGAAATGAGCTGTATTGGTTTTCCATTTAACTGAGTTTGTTGAGTCATTTCAGCATGTTCAATTCTTTGTGACTCCATTTGGGGTTTCTTGGCAAAGATACTGTAGTGGTTTGCCATTTCATTCTCTAGCTATTTTATAGAAATGGAAACTAAGGAAAATAGAGTTAAATAACATGCTCAGGGTTACATAGCTAGTAAGTGTCTGAAGCTGAATTTGAACTCATGAAGATGAATCTCCCTGATACTAGGCCCTGCACTCTATTTATTGCATTGCCTAGCTACTCCATTTAACTGAATGCTATAATTTAGAAATCACATACTCTTTATCTACTTGGTTTGTCCTAGGTGAATAGTTAGGTCAAACTCATTTAATGATGGATTTCATTTAGAAGGTTCTTCAATATTCTAGGGTTCACAGGTCATTCACAATTAGGAAGCTCTGGAGAATCTCACAATTTATAGGGAATCATCCATCTATTTAGACTAAAGGTTTTTAGCTTTTTGTGTGATGGACTCCTCTGGCAATCTGGTAAAGTTTATGGACTACTTCCTAGAATATTGCTTTAAAGGCATAAAATAAAATATATGAGATTGCAAAGGAAACCAATTATATAGGATATTCCAAAAGTCTTAGTTTAGTTTTAAGCTATTAAAGTACAATATTAATCCATTAAATCTAAAAGTGTTAAGTTTTAATATACTAAAGCTAAAAACTATACTTTTGGGGACACTTTTACTGAAATATACCTATCAGTGTAATAATCATGATCTCTGACAAAGTTAAAGCTAAAATATATTTAGTCTAAAGGGAAAAATAGAAAAACTATCCTATATGTCAGCCATGTTAATCAATATTGTTTTAGACTATTTAAAATAACTAGACAGTTGGAATATGGAGACAGACTTGGACTTATGAAAGAAGATGCTATCCACTTTCAGAGAAACAGAGGACAAATAAACATGGTACAGTTTTATATAGATACATTTAAATGAATTGTGCATGTAAGTGTATGATTATAGATATGTATAGGTGTATATATGCATGTATGTGTGTATATGTGTATCCATGGTTAATTATAGCCTTCTTGGGAGGAGTGTGTGTGGGAAGAAGAAAAAAAGAGTAAAATAAAAAGTGAACAACAAAGAACAAAAGAATGTCTATAAGAAAGTAAAGAAAAATGGATGGTTGTGAACATAATGTATAGAATTTATTATATAGGATTTCTTGAAAAGGAAATTTACTGCTTTATATTTTGAATCTTCTCATGTTCTACTGTGCATATGGAAATGGGTTTTTCTTTTCCTATTTTCTATTTAGGTTTAAAACAAAATTAAAAAAAACATGAAATAAAGCTATCAAAAACACTTAAAAACTTTCAAATTTATAGGCCACAGTTCCAACTCTGTTTCTCTATTTCTTGCTTAACAATACAAAAGGTGTTGAAAAAATTCTCTCTCTCCTTGTATCTCTGAAGTAGAGGGATCTTTTAGGTTATGGGTCCAACTTCATTTTAAATATGAAAACAGAAATGTTAAATCATTTGCCTAAGGTCGCACAACATCTGAGTTCAGATTTGAACTCAGATCTTTCTGTCTCCAAAGCTAGTGTCCTTTTCACTATATCATATACAATCTCATGTGATTATGAAGTCCATGGGGAAAATGTTGGAGGAGTGCCCTTACAATGGCTTCCAAATTAAATGTTTTTCTATTGTCTGTGAGCAATAATCACAATGACATTATATAATTTCTAAAACCCAAAACATTTGACATGAAGTATCCTTCCCCACCTCATAGCAATGTCACAGTGACCTTGGACTTGATAGTGATCATGCGCTGTATGAAAGTGGAAAGATTTTGAATAACAGGCTCAGTGATAGTAATTTGTTCATTGCCTGAGGACTCACTTTAGCCAAGTTTGGAAAGGCTCGTTGTGAGGTTAGCCACAGGAGGATGAATTTTCCTTCCCTAGCAATTCTTAAAACCTCTCTGCCAAATTAAAGAGAGACTGTAATCTTCTTTTGGGGAGGGAACACCCCCCACTTAGGAATTCATGGGTCCCTGAAGCAGTGAAAAAAGGGGACATTTTATAAAAGTCTGGGTGATGAATAACATCCTTTCACCTGTTCTTACTTCCTCAGCCAGATAGTAAATGGTTCTGTTCAAGCAGTGCTAAATGAATATCTGAAATTGAACCTGATTATTGAGTGAGTCCCATCTATTGGATTCTCATCAACATTCTCCATTTTGCTGCTTTCATCTTTTCCCACTGTGGGTCTGATGGCATCAGAAGCAATGATTAGGTTGAGTGTGTTTGCTAATTATCATGCATAGGGGCCAAGTGTTTAGAGTGACATTTTTTTCCTTGCTGAGATTAAGTATATCTCCAGCAAATAGAGACCTAGGGAGGCAGTTCTGGAAGGAAGTTTCCTTGGCCTGTGTTACAGCTCTCTTTGTGTACAATCTCTCCATTTGGATGGGCTCCAGCTTACCAGCACTTGGGTGTTTTTGCCAGCCAGAGCTGAGGCTGATGAATTGGCTGGCTTGTTCTGTCCTCCCACATGCTACCTTTCTCTTGGCTTTACCTTTTTATCTTCCCAGGCAACCTCTCATGGGGTAAGAATTTGAAGGTAATCATGTCTAAAACTCATCCTTCCTCATTATATATAAAAAGGAATATTTACATAAAGACATATTCACTATTATTGTGACAAAAGAGAGCTATAGAGGGTATCAGTAAATTTCAACATAAAGGCAATTAAGGATGATGTTGAATAGATTGTGCAAAGTATAGCATAAGAAATGTTTGACTGAAAAATGCAGTAGGTGGATCATTTAGTGAGAATGAGATATACACAATAAATAGCCTATGTGATCCATTGCTATCCACCTAACATCAAGTGGAAGGCTTGAAGCCCATTGGGAAGTCTATTCTTTTACATAAGGACACGAAGAACCCTCAAACAAATAAGAAGCTATAGCTAGGGGAAAAGTGCACAGTTGGAGAGAGATTCCATATTAGTGTGATCACAGAGCCACCAAAATATGAAAGTGGGTTTATGTTCATGTATATACTTAATATTTCATCAAGATCTATGATTTCTTATATATAAGAACTCCTCCTACTGATAACAACCTCTCTGAACTTCAGTAGACATTTTCCTGACTTGCTGGAGCTAAAAAGTGTCAATCCTTGGTGGCTAGTCTTTTGGTGAACAATCTCTCTGAAATTAGTTTATTTGGATCTTGGATGGATTACTCATTGCTGGATCTGTGCTTGGTATCTTTCTAACTGGGACTTGTCAGAGCTTGTACTCAGCCTTTTAGAATTCAGGATCACCTTTCTAATATAATGAAGGTAAGAAAAAGACTTTAGCGGAGGAAGGTATGTGGGTGACTATATGTACAAGAACTCTTGGCTAGCTTATAAATAGGGATAGGGACTAGATCATCAATTTTAATTGCATAGGGAATTCCTGCATAAGGAGACTCCCTGAACCAATGGAAATCAGAACCTTTTCTATAATTTATAGTCTAGAGAGTTTCTAGAGTCCTGAGAGATTGAAATTCAGTCACAGTCGCAAAAATCAGTATGTGTTAAAGGTGGTATGTGAATTCAAGTCTTTTTGAATCAAATGAGATAATATCTGTAAAGCACTTAAGATACTGTCTGGCACTTAATAGACGTTTAATATACATAGTTTCCTTTTCTCCACCTTTCCTTTCCTTGTTCTAAGGTGAGCTCTCTATCCACTAAGCTAATACTGAATCTTGCTTATAATATAGCTCTTTCTGATTCATCCTCCAGCTATTTTAGAGTGAGTAGTTTGGTAGAGTTGGTAATCATGATCAGTGCTGTAATTAAGTGGAATAGACTTGTAACATCTTCTTTTTAGAAAATTTTAAAATTATGAATTAGAAAATCAACAAACATGATCATTTCTATATACAAAGGTCAGAAAATAGAGTTTTCAAAAACATAAATATGAAATTCAGTATTGTTGTTGTTCAGTCATTCTTCACTTTGTGACCACTTTGGGGTTTTCTTGGCAAAAAATATTGAAGCAGTTTGTTATTTCCTCCTCTAGCTCACTTTACAGATAATGAACAGAGGCAAATAGAGTTAAGGTGGCTTGGCCAGAGTTACACAGCTAGTAAGTTTCTGAGGCCAGATTTAAACTCACAAAGATGAGTCTTCCTAATTCCAGACCTAATTTTCTATCCTCTGAGTTACTTCACTGCCAAAATTTAATATAACAGTACCAGTGTTACCTTGTTGATCTGTGTCCTTTTTTGAGCTTCCTTATGTTCACTTCTGTATATTTTAAATATTTTACTGATACCTATTCCTTCCTCTTTAAAAAATCTTTCATTGCCCTCACTTCCTCACATTCTTACCAAATTAAAGTCCAACAAAACAAGCAAAATGTTGTATTGCTTGAAAACTTTTGCCTTCTTTTGCATCTAAAGTTTCCTACCAAGAGGCTGGAGGTGCACTTCATCTTCTGGAGTCTTGATTAATCATTACATGATTAGGATGATTAAGTCTTTCAAAATTGTTTTCTTTTAAACTGTTGTGGTCATTGTACAAATAATTCTTTTTTACTTTGCATCAGTTCATATAAAACTTCTTATGTTTCCCTGAATCTTTTCCTTTCACCATTTCTTACAGTATAATAGTATTCCATTATCTTCATATGACACATTTTGTCTAGCCATCACAGTTGATGGGGACTCTCTCGATGCCTAATTCTTTGCTATAACAAAACATTGCTGCTATAAATATTTTTGTGCATGAAGTTTTCTTTAATCTTTGATCTTTTGGGGTACAGGTCAAGTAGTAATATCATATGGTTAAAGGGCATATATGATTTAGTAACTCTGGGGGCAAATTACAAATTTCTTTCCAGAATGGATGAATTTAGGACTCCACCTATAGTTCATTGCCCCTGCAAGAATCATCATTTTTCTTCTTTGTCATCTTTGCCAATATGATGGGTATGAGATAGAACCTCAGAGTTTAAATTTGCATTTCTTTAATTCTTAGTGATTTGAAACATTTTTTCCCCACTTGCTTATATATATATATATATATATATATATATATATATATGATGTAGGGCCTTTATTGGAGAAATTTTTAACAAAATTTCACATCTCCAGTTAACCGTTTCCTTTCTAATCATAATTGCATTGCTTTTGTTTGTGTAGAAACTTCAATTTTAGGTACTCAGAATTATACATTTCATCTCGCAGAAGCTTTCCTGTCTCATCTGATCAAAAATTCTTTCCCTATCCATAGTTGTGAAAGGTATCTCCTCCCATTATTCTCTATTTTTTTTTATGATACAGCACCTTATATTTAGGTCATGTATTCATTTAGGACTTCATGTGGTCTACAGAGTGAAAAGTTGATCTAAGATTAACTTCAAATTGTTTTAAATAGTTTTAAAAATTTCTGGGTAGTTTTGTCACATATAAAGTCTTTACCTCAGTAGTCAGAGCTCTTGGCTTTATCTAATTCTTTGCTACTGTGTTCAGTTGTTCTGGATTTTATTTACCCACTTTATATCATGGTTCAACTTTTTTTTTGTCAGCATCAAATGTCTTGATAATGGCTTTGTAGTATAATTTGAAATCTGGTATTGCTGAGTCCCTTTCTTTCTGATTTGTTTTCATTATTTCCTTTGAGATTCTTGACCTTTTGTTCCTTCAGATTTTTGAACTGGAAAAGACTATATAATGCCTAGCTCCTTTATTTTATGGATCACTCATTCAACAAGCATTTATTAAGCATAATATTATGTATCAGTCCCTGTGCTAAGTGCTGAGATACAAAGAATAAGTATAAATCATTTCAGTCTCTCAGGGAGTTTATATTATAATCAGGGAGGAGTCAACACATATAAATTAGTACAAACAAGATATATTCGGTGGAAACCTTGGAGATATTGGATTAGTAGTTGGGAGTACCAGGAAAGATCTTCTGGAGGAGAAGATACTTGAATTGAGTTTTGAAGGAAGAAAAAATTCTAACAGAGAAGGCTGGAATTGTAGCCTTATGATATGAAGTGAGCTATCCAAGTTCATGATGCTAGTTGGTGGTGCAACTAGGATTAGAACTCTTGAACCATATTACTTTCTACTCTTCCACAGATTCAGCGTTTGATGTTCTCTTTTATATTATTGTGTCTCAGAGTATGAACTCATGTGGTGTCTGACTAGATACTTTTCTCTGTGTTAGGGGTATACAACAACCATTCTGCAGAAATTATTTGGCTTACTAAACAACAAAATTCGAGTAATGTTTCTCTGAAAGATCTCTCTGCCTTTGAGCAGTTTTTTAATGACTTGAAATGGTTCCTGAAAATCTATCATTATAGATTAACTTTGGGGGAAGTTAGAAATTATTTCTTCAGAAATCTAAGACTCCCTTAAAAATTCAAATATCCTTGATAGGGAGATTACACTAATGAATAAGTAGTCATTAGACTACTCAATAAGAATTGAGTTTGATGCAACATATTTAACATATTTAGGACTGCTTGCCATCTTGGGGGGGGGTGGAGGGAGGGAGGGGAAAAAACGAAACTTAAGCAAGTGCAAGGGATAATGTTGTAAAAAAATTATCCTGGCATGGATTCTGTCAATACAAAGTTATTATTAAATAAAATAAAATTTAAAATTAAAAAAAAATAATTGAGTTTGAATTCGTGTTTCCAGGGATTACAAGTTCAGCTATTTAAAAAGACCCTGAGTACATGAGAGATCAAACGGAAATAAGCATTTATTAACTCCCTTCCATTTGCAATACTTTGTATTAAGTATTTTACAAATATTATCTTATTTGATTCTCCCAGCAACACTATGGGAAAGGTGCTATCATCATCACAATTTTATTCTTGAGGAAATTGAGATAAGATTGACTTCTCCAGAGTCATGAAGTTAGTCAATGTCTGAAGCAAAGTTTAAAATTCAGTCTTCCTGACTCAAAATCCAATATTCTATTTACTTTGCCATCTAGTTGCTTAGCAAGATAATCAAGGTGCAAACTAGCTACATTGAGTACCTGAAAATGGGGGTGGGAGAACTCTAAAAAGAGAGGGAAATTTTTTTGCTTAACAGTTGAGGCTAGAGTTGTACCTGAATGACATAGAGTCTCAAAATATCTCTTTCATTGGTCCACCAAGTGTTGTATTTCTTCCTACTCATCCTAAAATTACTTAATTAGGAATTGAGAAGTATAATGCTGTCCAGGAAAGAGGGATGGTTTTGGTCTTGTTGCCTATGAAACCTATGTATGGACAGGTTTCATTTTCTGATCTGTAAAAAGAGATGAGTATATCAGGTGACCTGTAAGATGATCTCTTCCAGCGTCAAGTCCTATGAATTCAAGAAATTGAAGTTGTTTTAGCTTCTCCATTTACTAGTGTAACAAATTGACAGTAATAAGTTGAGTTTTGTGTGTGGCTCAAAAGAAGATAAACATAGACACATATCTAGTATCTCTACACTTCTCCAATGGACATTTTTAATTACTTCTGAGAGGTACGGTAAGGAAGCAGAAAGTTGGGGTCAAAGGAAGGACATAATTCCATTTTCCTCAGAGAAAGGGTATACTGGATGAGAGTTATATCTCTTTGGGCTTACTTAAATACTATTAGTCTAGAAGATGGATTTTTTTTGCTTCAAGTTAAACTCCTGATCATTATTTCTTAGTAGAGAAAGAAAAATCTCAAGCTCTCTATGCAAAACTTGACCCCTTTCCCCCCAGATGCCAGTTCAATGTCCCTAGCCTATGGGAGGGAAAAGATGGAATTGAAAAGAACAAGAACAAAGAGAGATCCAGTCTCTTGAGTCTCTTTGGGTTTTTCTGGTTTTCAGCTTTGTTTGAGATATTTGGGTAATGCTAACTTCTCTTCAGGTCACTGAAGGGAGACAAAGACCTGGAAATAAGCCAACCTATAAAACTTCAATCATGTCATTATTCTTAACTCACTACACTATTTTCCCATGAGTGAGATATGAGATTCCTTTTAGTGGTCAAATTAAGACATCTTGCTCTGAAAGAGAAAGCTCCATCAATCAGTATTGTCTAGTATGTATTCTCAAATGTATACTTTGTCTGATTTCTATTTTGGCACCGACTTGGGTAAATAGATTTCTTTGCTACTTGTAAGTGGGACTTCCAGATGCAGAGAAACAAGCTAGCCTAGCTGGGCTGCTCCTTTCTTGATCCAACTAACTTTCTGGGAGAAACCTTGACCTTTAAACTCTCCCTCCACCCCACACTGTCTAAGGTTCCTTGGTGGGATAGGGGATCTAGATGTGGAGGCAGAAGCTATGGTGCTGCCCCTCTGCTGCCCCTGGTTCTGATCACTGCTAAGGGCTGGACTACCAGGAATCTTGGGTCATTTTCTGGTTCTGCCTCTTCCTGGGTTTCAGCTGCTGGTGCTCCCTCCTTCTGCTTCTCCTCCTGGTGAGCACACTGGCCTATTCCATGCTCCTTCCAGCACTACTATTTTGGGAGCCAGGAGAGACTACAGGATACAGCCCCACCATCCTTTAGGAACTATCCCATGATTTGCTCAGCAACACACACAACTCAGCATTGTGAGATCCACCCTGATCGTCCTGTAAAATCATTGTCTCTGCTAGAGAGGAGCTGTCCATGGCTGACAGCATTAACAGTGGCAGCTGGCACCAAGCAGTATATCTGTCCAACCTCACTTTTCCACTGCTCAACTAAGACAGCAGCCAAATGTGATGAGTACCAAGCAAACATCAAGTGCTGAAGAATTTTTTTTTATTTTTAATAGCTTTTAATTTTCAAAATACATGCAAAGATAGTTTTCATCATTCACCCTTGCAAAACCTTGTGTTCCAAGTTTTCTCCCTCTTCTCCTCCCACTCTTCTCCCCTAGATAGCAAACAATCCAATATATGTTAAACACGTACAATTTGAAGAATTTTTTTTCTCATTGAAATATGTCGAATACTGAATTCAACAAGTTTCAAAGGAGTGAGTTCAAAGGTACTACTGTAGCTATATGCCCATGATCATGTAAAAATTTCTCAAGGATCCTTCCAGAGAGGAAAACATTAAAGATCATATAAGTTATCTGCAGGGGGAGAAAAGCATGGTAGAGTGAATAGAGCTGGCTTTGAAACTAGAAAAACTTGAGTTCAAGTCTAGCTTCTGACACATAGGGTGTGTAACTGGAGCAAGTTGGTTAACCTATCAAAACTTTAGATATTTCTCAAAGACTAAAAGTCGCAGAAAACATGCTAACCTGCATTAGTAGAGGGTGTTTCTTCTCCCAGGAACAATCTGTACCCAAAAAATCATGGGTCTGGGCCTCTTATTTGGAAGGGGAGAGAATATGAGGAGGCTAGCTTTTATTTATTAAGACATTAAGTTTAATGGTTAGTTTAAGCTCATCAGAGCAGCTTCTTGATCACTTTGGAAGGTTCAAGGCATGAATGGCCCTAGTGTGGATCAGAAATCTGGTGATGATATTTGATGGAGGTTCAGAGGGAGGGCTAATGGGTATGAGAATGAACACACTGTCTGGATAAAGGATTTCAATGAGGTATTTGGGACATGGAAAGAATATTAATTAATCCCTTTGATGAATGTGAGTAAGTAACAAGAAACAAACTTTATAAAATTAAATAGGATTGTGGTTGCCTCTGGGAAACTGGACAGAAGATGATGAAGGCAAAAGAGATATCATATCTTCTGAAGAGCTATATTGAGATTCAAATTCTGACTCTGACTCATCTCTGACCCCATGCCATCTCACTTAACATCTCTATTCCTCTTTTTGCTGCAGTAGTTGAGTTTTCCTGGCCTGCTCTCAGTCATTCACACCGAAACAGCCAAGACTATTTTCTTTTTTTTCCCAAGCTGAGCAACAATGTTTTCGTGTAATTGAATTGTGCTTCTGTTTGGCTACTTACTGACTATTTGATGGCATGCGTGGTCAATTCTGAGCAAATTTAATTGCATTTAATATTTTTATGGTCAGCAGAGATGAACTTGACATTTTGAAAATGGGAACCTCAATGCACTTGAAAATGGCATCTGGGAATGTGCTGCCTAATTTCTTGTATATTTAATCTGTAATGAATATTTAGAAAAGAAACTAATTTACTTAGATGCCTTTGTAAAAGTAGGACCTATCTATTATTATCTTTGGGTGAAAGGCAAGCACAGAGACTAGTTTGAGATTCAGGAAGACCTGGATTAAATCCACACTTCTCATACTTGATGAACTTTCCTCTCTGATCTCCACTCCTGAATCTCAGCACTTTTTTTCTCCTTTATGATGCAGCAGCCTCTTCACTCCAGAAAATTATTCTGCTACTTGCTGGGGATTCCAAAAAAGCAAATCCTTCCAAAAAGGATTCCAAGAGCTCCTTAAGGAGCTCACAACACAATGAGAGAGACAATATATAAATAAATATGTACAAGTAAGCTACATACAAAATAAAAAAGAAATAATCAAGAAAGGGAAGGCACTAGAATTCAGAGGGATTGGGAAAAGCTTCCTGTGGGATTTAAACTGGCATTTGAAGGATGCCAAGGAAGCCAGAAAGTGAAGATAAAGAGGAAGATCATTCTACATATGTGGGACAGCCAGTAATACCTGTCAGCTTGTAGAGTTTCTGTCCATGGAACAGCAAGAAGCTAAATGTCACTATCTCCTAGAATTAATGAAGGGATAAGATAAGATGATTTTAGATTTGAACCTAGAAGTGATAGAAGTCACTGGAATTTGTTGAACTGGGGAATGATATACATCTTAGGAACATCCCTCTGACACTGACTTGGAGGATAGACTGAAATGGGGATTTACTATAACATGAAAACCAACCAGCAGACTGGAGCTTGTTGTCCGTTTTCAAAGAGGATCAACATGACATTACAATGTTGGGTTCAAGGTAGAGTGTGTTTGACCATAGCCAATCAGACTCAAATAAACTTGGAAGGCTCCACCATGTTGGGCACAAAAAATTCTTATAATTCACATTGCATTATCTGTGTGTAAGGTAATGAAGGACTGCATTAAGATAGTGGAAGTGTCAGAGATGGTGGAGAGGGAGATGTTACAGGAATAAAATCAATAGATCTTGGCAATAGATAGGATATGGGGATTGAGAGTGAGGAGTCAAGACTTCAGTACTTGATGCTTGCTTGACACTCATCTCATTTGGTTGTCGTCTTAGCTGAGCAGAAGGGATATGAGATTTGGGTTAGCTCTTCTGGGCTTATATATTGAGTTGGCATTTCTCAAACTTTGTAGTCTCAAGATCCCTTTACTCTTTTTTCAAACCATATTGATATTTAATTTTTCCCAATTTTATTTTTTCCCAATTACATATAAAGATACTTTTCAATATTCACTCTTAGAAGACTTTGAGTTTCATGTTTTCTCTCTCCCTGTCTTCCTCTCCCTTCCCAAGATGGCAAGCAATCTGATATAGGTTATATATGTACAATCATTTTTAATATTTCCACATTAGTCATGTTGTAAAAGAAGGATTAAATCAAAAGGGAAAAATATACAAAAGAAATAAAAAGTTTAAATATCATGCTTCAACATGCATTGAAACTCCATAGTTCTCTCTCTGGATGTAGATAGCATTTTCCATCATGAGGAGTCTCTTACTCCTAAAAATTATCAAGAATTCCAAAAAGCTTTTTTTATATAAGTCATACTATTGATATTATTGTATTAAAAATAAAATTTCAAAATATTTAATAATTTTAAATAACAATAAATGTATTACATGTCCACACAAATAATATACTTTTATTTTTTTAACACCCTTATATTTTATGAACCAAAAAAATTAATGAGAAGAGTGGCATTGTTTTATATTTTTGCAAGTCTCTAAGGTATGGATTCCTTTGTTTAGTTTTTGCATTCAATCTGTTGACATATATTGCTTTAATTTAATATATTAAAAAATCTGGCTTCACACAGGTATGTTGTTGAAAAAGAGGGAGAAATGGTAACGTGGATAATTTTTTTGACACTATGTCAAAATTCAACAAGTGATAATTTCCTAAAGGTTAATTGCAATGTAAATCTAAAATCTTTCTTTTTCCTTCTCTGTTACATTAAAATCTAAAATGATCTGTCTTGTATTTTGAATGGTTCATTTACCCAATGCATGATGTTTATCTGGAAACTATTTGTTCACTATGTTATTCAGATCTTCCAAATGTTGACATATTTCATTATACAATTTCAAAAAAATTACATTCATTAATATCACTACTGATCTCTTCAAAAAAAAGTTGTTAGGAAACCGTCAAGTTCACAGTTACAAATATGAGTTTTCTAAAATTCTGATTTTCACTTGAAAGCTTGAATTTTATCATTGGCAATGAATACTGTCAGTTGTTTTCCTTGAAGTGACAGGCTCACTTTGTTAATTTTCAAGAAAACGTCTGCCAACTACCCTAGTCTGAATACCATCCTTTCTCTGTTAGTCATTTTTTCAAGTAAAAATGGTGTTCTATGAAAAAAAAAATGGTGAGTTTAGCTGGTGACTCAAACAACTGAACAAGTACTTTTCCTTGAGGTAATCATTGTTACTTTGTCATTCAAATGATTGCTTTATGTATTCTTCCCATTTCACTACACAGAATACTAAAAAGATCTATACTCAAGGGTCAAGATTTAACAAAATTAATAATTTTTATTACTGGGGATTTTAAAGTAAAACTGATTTAAATTTTTTAAAAACTGTGACTGTGCTGAGCTGAAGAATAGAATGATGACTACTAGAGTTTTAGTGCTGCTATCTTGATTTGTGCTAAAGCTTGAGAAATTTTACCCATCATTGCTTTTGCCCTATCAGTACAATGTTAGCAAAAGTCAGCACAATTCTTCTAGGAGAAACCATGATATTTTGAAAAGTTGTTTGATACCATGAATCTTTCTGTACCATATGTGGTGATAAATTTTATTTGTTCATGTATATAAAAGATTTTTTTTTTGATAATAGACAAATACAGAAAAAAAAAAACGGCTGATCTGGTCATATCTATCAATTTGGTCATTTGTAAGGAAAAAGTACAATCCTGTGGATGAGATAATAACTCAGTTTCATGTTTGCAGCAAAATCTTTAATTCACAGATAATATAGTCTTTGCAAAACTCCACTGTATAATCATAAGAGAACGAGAGTGAAAAAGACAAATAACATTTTAGTATTATGAAATAAGATTTGACTTTGCAATCCTTCTCCTCTCAGGTGTATCAGAGTCACAGGCCATGCTTTGAAAACCATTGTGCTAAGCTGGTGCTTATTTGTGATGACCTGCTCCATGACAACAGGAACAACTTTTGATGAACAAACATCTCCTTGTTTTATGTATCACTTGATATTAATTATCAGAAGGTCAGAGTATCATTTCTTTTGTTACATATTTTAAAAAAAAACTTCTGAGTTTGACATATATAACAGAGATGAATTGTTAGAAGAAAGTTTTTACAGAAGAATTTTCTTCCTCCAAATGAGTTTTTTTAGTAAGTACATGTTATGTCCATGGAGCTGAACAGAACTTTAGATTTTGTCTAGTCTAATATTCTCATTTTACAGATAATGAACTTTAAGCTCAAAGAAGTTGATAGTCTTAATTAAAGTTATACAGGTAGTGCATGATCCCAGTCACACTGTTTAACTGCTATTTGCCTCAGTTTCTTTATCTGTAAAATAAAGTGGAGTTAATAATAATCTCTATCTCACAGGGTTATTGTGAGGTTTAAATGAGATAAAAATTGTAAAGTACTTGGCACATAGTTAGCATTATATAAGTGCTAGTAATTACTATTATATTATTGTTATTTGGCAAAGACTTAAAGATATTTCAGAACTAAAAGTCACAGTCTCCTGACTTTCTGTACTTTCTACCAGATCACATTATTTCCCTTTAAAGTTTGAATTTTCTAATCAGTTTGCTCTTAACATGTTTTGATCTTTTATCACCCTTTCCTTTTACTTTTTTCCCTCTTAATCTTTAATTTTAAGTTTTATAATAGAAAATTATAATCATGGATATTTCATATTTAAAATTTAGTTATTGGATTTCACATAGAGGCTTGATGACTTAATGGTTAAAGGGCTAACCTTGAAGTCAGGAAGAATTGCGTTCAAACGATGTCTTCAATATATGCCAGCTGTGTGATCATGGATAGGCTATTTAACTTCTCAAAGCCCTCTAGGACAGGAAGTTAGAGATGACATGCCTGAGTAACATAATGAGAGAGAGAGAGAGAGAGAGAGAGAGAGAGAGAGAGAGAGAGAGAGAGAGAGAGAGAGAGAGAGAGAGAGAGAGAGAGAGAGAGAGAGAGAGAGAGAGAGAGAGAGAGAGAGAGAGAGAGAGAGAGAGAGAGAGAGAGAGAGAGGAGAGAGGAGAGAGAGAGAGAGAGAGAGAGAGAGAGAGAGAGAGAGAGGAGAGAGAGAGAGAGAGAGAGAGAGAGAGAGAGAGAGAGAGAGAGAGAGAGAGAGAGAGAGAGAGAGAGAGAGAGAGAGAGAGAGAGAGAGAGAGAGAGAGAGAGAGAGAGAGAGAGAGAGAGAGAGAGAGAGAGAGAGAGAGAGAGAGAGAGAGAGAGAGAGAGAGAGAGAGAGAGAGAGAGAGAGAGAGAGAGAGAGAGAGGAGAGAGAGAGAGAGAGAGAGAGAGAGAGAGAGAGAGAGAGAGAGAGAGAGAGAGAGAGAGAGAGAGAGAGAGAGAGAGAGAGAGAGAGAGAGAGAGATCCTGGAATTAGGAGAAACCAGAGAAGTTATTTTTTCTAACCCACTCATTTTATAGGTGGGGAAACAGGCTAAGAAAGGGAAATTTCTAGAGTCACTAACTTACTGTTGGAAATCAAAGGTAGTTTTCCTGACTACAAAACCCCACCATTCTTTCCATTGTCTCTCTTTTATTTTTTATTTTATTTTATTTTTGGGGGTAGCAGGGAGAGGCAATGGGGTTAAGTGACTTGTTCAGGGTCACACAAGGAAGGGTCAGACACGATTGTAATGACAGAAAAATGGCCTTTGCAAAACTACTTCCTTAATTTTGTTTTCATTTTGGTATCATATAGTATATTGAAGAGTTGAATTGTTGAGGTTTTGCGGGATTGGGAAGTAGTAGCTAAGGTGACATGGTAGTGATAGCTAGAAGGTAGGAGGTCTTTGCTGATTGGAGGAACAACAGTGTTGATTAGGAATTCTCTACGGTGGTTAAAAAAAAGACTTAAACTTCATAATTTTTCTGTTCTTGACTTGGTCCTGTTCTCCAGTCTACCAGGTCCAATTTGAGTACATGAAATCATAGAACCACAGAATCCTAAAGCTGAAATGTGCCATAGAGGTCATCCAAGTCCAATTCTTTCATGTTGGTGAGGAAAATGAAGGTCAGAAAGAAACATTGACTGGCTTTAAAGACTACAGCCAATTGGCCATAGAGCCAGGTGGAGAATAGATCTCCTTATTGCCAATCTAATGTACTTTCTATTATGTATTGCCTTCAATGCTGTTCTTAACAGGGATTTCAAGTTGCTCTTAAATAAGAAATAAATTTTTCTAGACTATCTGTGTCTTCACTGTCAATAATCTAGGAAAACTCCATTCATTTACCAAGGATTTATTGGGTTTGCTACTTGCACTATGTTTGGAATTATGGGCTTTTTAGCTCAATAGAAAGCAGCTGGCTGTATACCTGAATGCCATGAAGCTCTCTCTAAGGATTAGTTTCATTAATGGGTGAGTAACATCTCATTCTGGTACTTCTAATGTAACTCCTGACAGCTGTTTGAGTTGGTAGGTTTGCCTCTAGTAGCTCCTGTACTTCTTTTCTGTTCAATTCATAAGCATTTATAGAAATATTGTACTCTGTGCTGGATATATGAAGATAAAATAAAACAAGGCAGCTGTGACCAGTGATCTCAGTCCTCTCCTCTTTCCCATCATTTTTTTGGGGGGGAAAACAATTTGACAAATGGATTCATTCTGTGATATCAGTAACAATGTGCTTCCCCAAGGAAACCATTGCATCTTTGTCTAAAAATTGCCTGTTTGTATGTTTTATAATATTGAGAAAAAAGTCCTGGACTCTGTTACAGCTGGATGTGCCAGAGGTCTGTCAAAGGCAAGAGTCAGTCTGGGGAAGAATAGGAAAACTGCCAAGCTTCTTAAAGAAATCAATCCCACTTAGATTGCAGGTCAAATGTTGGAGAGGAAAGGATGCGTCTGGTAGATAAAAATTACTCTCTCCTGGTCAGAAAGGGGCCATTACTTGGGTTTCTTCATAGAGTCAGGGAAATCTCATACCCCTGACTCATTGTTCATCTTTTGTGTATGTGTATATTAAGAGAGGGGGAAGTAGAGGGTGGTGATAATTGTTATTATTGGAATGAAGTCACCAGAAATAAGAAAGCAGTTGTATCCCAGTACAGAGGGGTTGTAAGTGAGCAGAGACTTTAGAATCTTAACATTTTTTCCTGGGATTAGCAGATGAGGATCTTTCATTAGGATAAGAAATGTTAGAGTTGGGTCAGTCAAGCCAAATCTCCAAAATAATCTAAGTTAAGGAAGGCTAAAGGTTTCTCTCTAAAGCAGAATTAAAAGAAATCCTCAGTAGATTGAAGCTGGTTTATATTATATATAGGTTATATATTATACATATATAATATTTTCTATAAGTTGAAGTTTATATTATATATAATGCTATATATAATATACACATATATGTAATATTTATAGAAGTTGAAATTTAATGATGAAGGTACCTAGAATCAGATTTCTTTTCAGTCCCTAGGAACTTGAAAAGACAGAGAAGTCATAGGGCGTACCAAAATTCAAACAGGTAGTCAATGACAGAACCGAGACTTAATCTGAAATCTTTTGACAAACCAGACCAAAGCTCTAACCACTCCATTATGCTGTCATTATATCTAACTGTTTAAGTTTCTTTCAATTTCTTTCTAAATTATGTCTTTCAAATTTATAAGCAAATTAGAGGTCAACCAATAATTTCATAATTCTAAGGGAAAGTGACATTTTTATAGTAGAGGTAGACACTGGGATTGTGTGCAAATATCTGTTTGGTTGCTTATGTCTAGGGAAAGATTGTCTAGCAGGTAGCATAGCTGTAGTGGTTTGAATGCTAGCACAGGAGCCCTGGCTTCAGATTTTATTTCATTTACTTCGTTTATTATTCTAGTGATGTTGGGCAATTAATTTACCTTCTCTGAGACTTAGTTTCTTTATCTGTGAAATGGTAATCAGAATTACACCTTCTGCCCAGGGTTGCTGTGAGTACTGAATGGTATATTATTTATAAAGTTCTTTGAAAGCTTAAAGTGCTCTATGTAGTTACCCTTTCACATTGAGGGGTCTAGGGATAGAGTGACCTTCCTTCTCCATCATCTAGAAACTGTATATAATTTTTGACACTTTGTGAAGAACTTTTAATTTTTTCTTTTTCTTTTATGGGGTGTTTTCAGTATCTTACTATAAAATTTGGGTTAAATATTTGGTCATAGGCTCTGTGTTGCCTGCTGGTCTTCACATCATCTGCAGCTTCCACAAAATTCCCTTCAAATTTTCATTTAATTTTTTATGACAAAAATTGTGATATATCTAAACTTCTATGAGGAAAGTCATGTCATGGAAGGGATAACTGTAAATACCAGATATTATTATATTCGATATATATAATCATCTTGTCAGCTTGGTGGTAAAGCAGGAAAAGTGTCAGCCCTGGAGTTAAGAAGTTAGGAGTTAGGAGTTAGGAAGACTCATCTTCAAATCTGATCTCAAACACTTACTAGATGTGTAACTCTGGGCAAGTCATTTAGGGTTAGGGTTAGTTACCCTTTCACATTGAGGGGTCTAACCTTGAAGTTATTTAATCCTGTCTGCCTCAGTTTCCTCATCTGTCAAATGAGCTGGAGAAGAAATGGCAAACCATTCCAGTATCTTTGCCAAGAAAACTCCGAATACGGTCATGAAGAGTTGGACCTGACCGAAAAATGACTCAACAAAAACATATAATCACATTCAAGTACCATCATTCATCTGGTAACTATTAAGTGAATTATATTCTTTGTGCTTAGAAAGAGCTTGCCTTAGAGACTGAAACCTACAAAGTGATATTAGAGCTCATGCTCTCTTAAGGCATTTGTAGTTTTAAATTAGAATAATTATAATGGAGAATGAAGTAAGCAGAACCAAGAAAACAATATATATTGTCTATAACAATGTAAATGGGAAAAAATCATCAAAAAATAAAAAAAAAAGAATTTTGCAGGGGCTGCTAGATGGCAATAGTGGATAGAATACTGGTCCAGAAATTAGAAGACCCCTAGTACAAATTTGACTTCAGATACTTGGGCAAATCAGTTAATCCTAATTGCTTAAAAAAGTGAGTATTGCCAAATTGAGGATCAAACATGACAGGAATTGTGAGAAGATAACATTCATCCCACTCCTTTGTAGAGGTGGTATATCCACAAATATGGCCTGTTGTATACATTTTCAGAATTTTTCAATACTATATGGATCAGTTTTGGTGATTTTCTTTCTCTCTTTTTTGGCCTTTAAAATATCCTTTGTTATATTGGATGGCTCTCTTGGAGGAGTAGGGGAAGGAATTTTTGGTGAAAAATTTTGGCAATTCTAAGAAAAATACTTCATTGAGAACTTGCTTTAATCAGAACTATTGGGAAAATTGGATATAATCAATGAAAGAATTTGTGTTGTTTCATACATACATACAGATATTTGTTATAAGAAGTTTTTTTCTTTTTTCCTTTCAATGGGGTGGATGTAAGAAGAAGAAAAATAGATTTGTTTGTTAAAGAAAATTAAATTCAAAAAAGGATACTTGACAGGGAAGTGTTTAACTCAAAGGAATAAATCTTTAATAGTGGAAACTCAAGTGGGAGAGATTTTTGAGTGAGAGGTCTTCTGGGTATTCCTTACATCACATTTTAAATACAACTCTCTACTCTATATATGGCTAAGATCTGCTCTGTTTCCTTTGTGATAATGTGAATTTTAATTTAGCATTTGAGAAGCATAGGGTTATGTTAGCAACTAGGCTAGGATAGTAGTTGGATATTCTACTCTGATGAACTTTTCTTGACATGGTGTAAAAAGGAATTACAGAGATAACAATTCTAGAGCAGATAATGAGGAAATCTGTATATTACTTAGTTGAAAGGTCAACCTGGCATAAGATCTCAATATTTTGGCAGACTCATAGGTAAATAATCAATCAATCAAACATTTTACGGCCATACTATATATATCAAACATTGGGCTAAATTCTGGGGATACAAAAAAAGGCAAAATAGTCCTTGTCCTCAAAGTGCTGACAGTTTGACAGGGGAGACAAGATGCAGGCAAATATATACAAAAAAGCTCTATTTATGATAAATAGGAAATGATTAACAGAAGGAAGTATCTAGAAAAAAATATACTGTTAAAACTAACAAAAATAGTAACATTTATGTAGCACTTTCCAGTTAGCAAAGCACTGTACATATGTGATCTCATCTAAAAATCAATTTTGGGATAATTTTTATTTTTACATAGCCTAAATTATCTCCTTACTCCTTATCCCTCTTCTCAGAGAGCAATCCCTTTTAAAGAAAATGTTTTTATTTATTTTTCTTTTTTTTATTATAACTTTTTATTGACAGAATCCATGCCTGGGTAATTTTTTTTTACAACATTATCCCTTGCATTCACTTCTGTTCTGACTTTTCCCCTCCCTCCCTTCACCCCCTCCCCCAGATGGCAAGCAGTCCTATACATGTTGAATATGTCACCATATATCCTAGATACAATATATGTGTACAGAACTGAAGTTCTCTTGTTGCACAGGAAGAATTGGATTCAGAAGATAAAAAATAACCAGGGAGGAAAAACAAAAATGCAAACAGTTTACATTCATTTCCCAGTGTTCTTTCTTTGGGTGTAGCTAAAAAAGATTATTTTTAAAGAAAAAGAAGAGAAAAAATATCATCACCTTTGAATCTCACAGAATTCCTGGGAAATCGGAGCTATTGCTATTTCCATTTTACAGATAAGGAAACTGAGGTGCAGAGAAATTACTTGCCCAGGATCACATTGCTAGTAAGTGCCTGAAATAGGTACTTAAAGAAGAAAAAAACCACATCTTACTGGATCCAAGTCCAGCCTTATCTTCATTACACCAAACTGCTTCTGTTAAATTAACTAACCTCCAACTAATTTCATTTGATAAGGTGTTATATTGAACAGTCACCATTGAAAGTCTAGTCCAATGAGTATCTAGTTATGGTCTGAGATGATCCTTTCAAGGGGTCCATAATGTCAAAAGTATTTTCATAATAATTCTAAGATGTTTTAATTCATAATACAGAAAATATTGACAAATATAACCCACATAAACAGAAAATATTGATAGATGAAACCCACATAAGTGAAAGCTCTTGGGGAAGGTTCTTAATTATTTTTTAAGGATTCAAAAAAGTTCGAGAATCATTGGTCTTGTCTAAATATAGTTCTCTATTTCCATTCAATAGAAAAGCAGAAATTCAGAAGAAGGGATACAGAGAGGAAGAGGGAAAGGGAGAAAGAGAAGGAAAAGAGGGAATGAAATGTTATATATGTATATATATATTATATGGGAGATAATCTTAAAAAAGAAAACATATAGTCAAACAGATTAGCTGAATAATGAATCTACTTCACCTGAGCAATCTACATTTTCATCTGCTTTCTTTCTCCTCTTTCTTTCCACTTCCCTTTTCCCAATTGAGTAAAGTTGAACTGATCTGTCGCATTTCTACTGTATTTCATAGAATATGCAATTTTCAGGGACTTGGTGTAAAATTGCCTCCCTCTAAGTGATCCAGGTTCTGCCCTCTGGCACTGAGTAGAATAACCTTAACCTCTATTCTAGATGAAAGCTTTTCAAATAGAGAAAAGCAGATACCATGTCTCCTCACTTTTCTCCCTCTACATCTTTCTTTTACCCCTAGGCTAACCTGGTTTTTCATATTGGTTATTATACAGAAATTTCTTTTCTTCTCTCTCTTTTTTTTGAACGTGTTGAGTCTATCAGCATCTTATTTCTTTAAAAATAAAAGCTGAATATGTAGCAAATCCCTTCATTTTCAGAATACCTAGTTACAGACTTTTTGGTTGGTGCATGGAGAAACACTTTTGGGAAGTACTAATATTTTGACTGTCCTATTTTCTTACAGAGCTCTTTCTTTGCAATATACTTTACTTTCCCCCTCTTATTTGCATTCAATTGAAATGGATGAGCTGAATGATTCATGCTTCTGAGGAAATAACTTTGACAGAGAGAAATGAATGATGAAAAATTTTTTTATCTAATAAGGTTGAAAAATTGACTTAAAAAAATTAAACAAAGAAGTCTTATGTTCCCATGGCAATAAAAGAAGAAAGACATTGTCTCTTGGCTTTGACTCTGCTCAAAGATTTCTTCTTAAGTTGGTCCTCCATTGAGGAGTAATATAATTTATGTCACTTTAAAACTACTTTAGTTTGAAAGGCCAGTAAAATTTGACTATGAAATTTTGCTTGAGAGGTTGGTTTAAAATATTTTTTCCTTGGGTTTCCTGAAGGAAAGTTTCATTACTGAAGAACTTCAGAGAATAGAGAATCTGAGCATTTAGGAGATGTCTTAAAGGACTTCTAACTCCTACTCTCATTCAACATAGGAATACATAATTCTGTGTTAAGGATTCAGATTGACTTTATTTGGACATCTACAATGATGGAGAGTTCATTGCCTTTATAAAGCAGCTCATGTTAGCCCATTTGTTTCATCTTGCTGCCCTCTCTTCCCTTCTTTGAAGGGATCCAGCATATGAAAAATAAAGATGTCTAATACTGAACTTTTTGATTAGTGAAAGAGGTGAAAACCTGGTTTCCCACAGTCTCAAACCTGTTTCTTCACCTTAGTTCTGCCCACCAAAGTTCTGCTGTTTGCCCAACATTGCTTGGTTTAAAAAAAATGCCAAAGCTTCCTACTGGTTTTAGTAGGTATCATTAGTCACCGTTTAATAATAATGATATCTAGCACTTTAATTTTTAGGTATGTAAATGCTTTACAAATATTATTTTATCCTCACAATGACCTTAGAAGGTAGGTGCTATTATTCACATTTTTGCAGTTATGAGATAACTGAGACAGAGGTTAAGTGACTGCCTAGCTGGTGTTTGAGGAAAGATTTGAACTCCAATCTTCCTGATTTTAAGTATAGTGCTCTGTCCTTTAGGTTGCTTAGCTGCCTATGCTTCCTGTTGTTATCAATTACTGCTCCCCTTCCTGAAGCTCTCCTTGGTTCACTAACTATGTGTGAAGCTGTTTGTATCCCCAGCGCTATATATATTATACTCTGCAGCATGAATGAAGAAATGGAGAAGGTAAGTGATTTGCTTAGTAGTGAAAGTGCTCAGTCAAAAATAAACATTTATTGTCTACCCAAGCAGTTAGGTGGTACAATGGATAGAGCATTGGCCTTGGAATCAGGAAGATTCATCGTCATGAGTTCAAATCCAGTTTTAGACACTTGCTAGCTGTATGACTCTGAGCAAGTTAAGTGCCTCAGTTTCCTCATCAGTAAAATGAGCTGGAGAAGGAAATACCACTGCAGCAAATTCACCAAGAAAATCTCAAACAGAATTACAAAAAGTCTGACACTGAACAAGGGCAATAGTAAATGCACTGCTGTGTGCCAGCGACCACAAAAAGAGGCAAAAGACAATCATTGTTCTTAAGTACTTCAGTAGTCTCAATAGTCTAATGGGGAAGGGAACAAAATAAATACAAACAGCAAACATACACACAAGCTACATGTAGGTTGATTAAAGAAAGGAAGTCACTGTGTTAAGAGGAGTTAGGAAAGGTTTCCTGTAGAAGCTGGAATTGTGTTGGGAACTTGAAAGAAGCCAGAAGTCAGGGGTGAGCAGGGAGACATTGTAGGTCTGGGAGATGGTCAGAGATAATGTGTCCAGGGCCAAGAAATGGAGAGTCCTGTTGGTGGAACAGCCAGGAGAGCAGTGTCACTGGATCAAAAAACAAGTCTAAGAATACTGGAGAGATAGGGTGGGCCTAGATTATAAAGGATTTTGAATGTCAAGGGAATTTGTATTTGGTCTTGAAATTTATTGAGAGGGGGGTGACATAGACCAAATCATTTTGGCAGTTGAATGGAGGATGGATTGGAGTGGGAAGAGCCTTGAGGAGGGCAGACCCACTGGCAGACTATTGCAGTCATCAAGATGATGTAGGTCTATAGAGAGAACAATCACAATTCCAGATGAAGTTGTTTCCATATTTCTATCCCATTAGACCATGAATTTCTTGAGGGTGCACATTGATTTTTGCCTTTCTTTGTCTCCTCAGTGTTTTTCACAGTTGCCTGGCATATCATAGACTCTTAATAAATTCTTGTTGACTTCTTGACTCTCATGGAGAAAGGTCTTTTGTATTCAAAAGGTTTGATGTGTTCAGCACCATGTTATCTGGCCCTCTTCCTGAAGAAAATCTCGGCTAATATATAGATAATATATAATATATTGAGATATATAACTATATCAGTTATCAAAGATGTGACCATTTGTTTTGTCACATTAAACAATATTTTTCCAACTTATTTTTTACTGTCCTCTCCTATGTTCAGCTTTGCAATGGAAATTATTGAATGTCATTGTTGCTGTTGTTTGTCCCTCATTCTTAAAGAGGATCATGACATCAGGGAAGTGACACTATGACATGCAAGTTAATTGGATTTAAGTGCTGTGCAAAGTCACCTGCCTCATTTTGCCCTCCAGAGCCATTTGGGTCCAGTGGCCAGTTATTGATCAGGATGATTGGAGATGGCTCTGGATGATTGAATTTCAAGGTGTCCTCCACCACTCCAATACGCCAATGCAACTATGATTTCACTGATTTGGGTATTCTCTAGACAGATTTATATCACAACCCTTCCCTGCATATCCTTCCTCATGTCTCCTGTCCTTCTTCACATGTATTATATTTATGAGAAAGGTCTTAGCAGATCCTTTATAGAATTTCTTTACTTCCTCCTCATTTGCAACAGATGTTAACACATAATCTGCAATCATCTTCATGGTGGTCTTTTGGCTTCTTCTCTTCTGGAGCACTGCAAGATGAATATAAAGTCAAATATTATTTTTGGTACCAAAAACTATTAGTAGACTATTCATCTTATTTGGCAGACTTGTCTTGAAATGTCTTTGTCTATTTCTAAATATCATTGCTCATTCTCTAAGTTAATAATTTGCAACTCTAGAGGATATTTAAGAGAATATGTTATAGTCTGTGAAATCCTCATGTTCTATATGATATTAAGAGAGGGACTTGTGAGAAAGTTTCCAATAGCAATGATATTTTATCCTTTACAATATGAAATATAAAGTGTGCCAATTTTTCCAGCATGCAAGAACATGAACTTTCTCTATTCTACATCATCATTTCCATGATATTTCATACCCCTGGGCTTAGTCCATTCTTTTGACCTTGCAGACTAGCTTTTATAAATTTCTTATGTGTATATACATATATATACTTACACACATATAAATGCACATTTATGCATATAAATCTATGTCTACACACATATCCATATGTTTGTAACACATATTTATATATATGCATATTGTGTATATGTAATATATAAATGTATGTACAACTTCCAGAATTTTCTGGAGTCAATTAAATTTGGTAATGTTAGTCTAAGGCATCTCTCATTCTATTCTAAAAGCTTTTTGGCCGCATGAGAGACAGTGTGATATAGAAGAAGGTGCCAAATATGGAATGAATGAGGAAGTTCTGAGTTAAAAATCTCTAACCTTTACTAGATGGGTGAGCATGGACAAATTACTTAAAGTTTATTCATCTGTAAAATGGAGATAAGAATACCTGTAGTACCTTCCTCATGGTGTTTCAGGATTTAGATAGTTAAGTCATTTAAAGTACTCTGTAAATGTTAAAGAATTGTATCAATGTCAACTGTTAATATGAGTAAATGTCCTAGGTTAGGCGAGACCAATCAAATAAGTATTCTTAGCTCACAAGGAAAGTGGAAGTTATTACTGCATTATTATGATCAATTCTGAATTATCCTCAGGGATCATCTAGTTCATTGATTCATCAGCTTGCATTTTAGACAAACTATGGACTCTTTCTTCCTTCCTTCAGTTCATGTATTTTCAGGGGATGCGCATAGATTCCTTCCTTTTTCCCTCTCCTTCCTTCCTTCCTTCCTTCCTTCCTTCCTTCCTTCTTTCCTTCCTTCCTTCCTTCCTTCCTCCTTCCTTCCTTCCTCCTTCCTTCCTTCCTTCCTTCCTTCCTTCCTTCCTTCCTTCCTTCCTTCCTCCCTCCCTTCCTTCCTTCCTTCCTCCCTTTCTTCTTTCCTTCCTCCCTCCCTTCCTTCCTTCTTTTCTTTCTCCCTTCCTTCCTCCCTTCCTTCCTCCCTTGTCTTAATTTGCATCTCTCTATTCAATAGTGATTTAGAGCACTTTTTCATGACTATAGATGGCTTTAATTTCATCATCTAAAAATTATCTGTTCATATATATTGACCATTTACCAATTGAGGAATGACTTATGTTTTTATAAATTTGACACAGTTCTCTATATATTTTAGAAATGAGACCTTTATGGGAAACACTAATTGTAAAGGTTTCCCCAGATTTATACTTCTTTTTAAATCTTGGTTCTCTTGGTTTTGTTTGTGCAAGATCTTTTTAATTTAATGTAATCAAAGTTGTCCATTTTGCATTTCATAATGTTATCTAGTTCTTCTTTGGTTATAAATTCCTCCCTTTTCCAAAGATCTGATAGGTAAATTATTCCTTATTCTCCTAATTTGTTTATGGCATCATCCAATTATGACCTTATTTTGATATTGTATATGAGATGTACGTTTATATCAAATTTCTGACATATTATTTTCCGGTTTTCTCAATAATCTTTGTCAAAAATGAGTTCTTATTCCAGAAGCTGGGATTTGAGGGTTTATCAAATATTAGATTACTATGGATCTTGATCATTGTATTGTGTGTATCTAATATATTCCATTGATCTACCACTCTAGATACTAACTTTTTAAAAAATCACTAAATTGACTTTGAAATAAAAAAAATTGTTATGTCTACTGTTTGGGATTATACATGTTCTGACAATAAATCCAATAAATAATTATTTAGTACTTTTGATGTGCCAGGCACAGTGCTAATAAAAAATAAAAGGTTTTAATAAAAAAGAAAAGATTGTCTCTGTTTTGAATGAGCTTATGGTCTAAATGGGTAGTCAACACACAAAAGGAGGCAGGAAAAGAGTGGGGGTATGAACTACACACCTGGGGGTATTTGACAAGCTGAGGGAAGGGAATCTTATTCTGTGGAGTTGAAATCAATTAGTGTAAAGTAGCTAGAATAATACACCAGAAGCTCACTATTCTTTGTTAATCATCAGATGACAAATCTCCATTACATAAATATAAACCTTAAATATCCTTGAGAATTTAACAAAGTAGCTGTTAGAAGTAGAATATCTTTACAAAAAGAATGATTGCCCACAACTGCCAGAACATAATGTAAACAATAAAAATTTAAGAACATTTCTAATAGATGACACTATTGTGAACATTCATCACTTTCAGAATATAAAGCTTTTAAAATCTAGAGACTTAGAGAGAAATGGGTCCATGTAGAAAGAAGTATGCCATATTCATTGTCCTGATTGTTAATAGAATTGACTCAAAAATGCTGTTCATGAGTGCACAGAACATGAGTTTTGAATCCCAATATTCTTGTTCAATTACCAACACCCTCCTTACCCACTTATCCCAAATGCCCAAATCAAAATATTAATTTTATTCACTTGAACAACAGTCCAGAAACATTGAATACTTTAAATAAGCAAAGAGGGTGGCTTGTTCTAAGACACTTATCTAAATTTCACTAAGAACAGGGAGAAAAATAAGATAACAATAATATTAATAATGGAGACTGCAGAATGAAATGGAGAACTCATACATGGTAAAAAAAAAAAAAACAATACGAAGACAAGGGTACAGCAGGGAGATTGGCAGGAAGGGCAGGCAACACTCGACCTTAGGGAATTGAATCTAGTCATTGCTGTTTATGTGAAGGGAATAAAAGCACTTAGGAAATGTGCCCTGGTTCTCTCTCAAATAATGTGAGGTAGAACAGAACCTAACAGGAAATTCATTTCCCCTCTCTCTTTTTTGAGTCTTAAAGTAATCCTATTTGGTATAATTCAGACTAAAAATAGGCTGATTTTCATAGGCTGTTAGCCCTGTTGATCTTCTCAGCTTGCAGTTTTCATGGCTGATGGCTACTCACATAGCCCTGGAGTAGACTTACTAATAGTTTTTAAAAATATTCTATTGATATTTGCCCTCAGTCTGTAAAATATCTGTCCTTTTCCATTCTTGGTAATATCTGAGCAATGAATTTGAGAGTCCTGCAGAAGGCTTGTATGTGCTTGTATTTTTGTTCATTTATTTTCTGGCTAACCAGCATCAGGATTTTTTGGATTTAAGTCTGATTTCAAATGATCATAGATTTGAAGAGAGAAGGGATCTCAGCAATACTCATTTTATGGATGAGCAAACTGAAGCCCTCAGAGGTTGAGTGGCTTGCCCAGAGCTAGTAACTATCTGAGGCAAGATGACAGCATTATTCATATATTTAATTCTAGCCTAACTAAAGCCAGAGAAAGAGAAAGCTCCTGATGTATCCAGCCTTTGCTTGATTATTCTTAAAGAGGTGTAGATTTGGAGTACCCAAATGAAATTAGGGTTTCTGGTGGTCAGAGAGTTAAAAAAGGTCTAATTGAGGTCTAATAGTGGCGCAAGGGTAGGGAGTTCTGGAATTCCCTTCTGGTGGTGCAAGAGTCCCCTGTAAAGGAATTTATAGACCAGAAAACCTAGATTGATAAAAGAGGTTTATTATGGGATTGGAAGTAAGGCTAAAGTCTAATTAGTAAAAGGTGTTAGGCAAAGAGAAGAGGGCACTGGAAACAGTATTCTAGTGGGCAGACACCCTTGGGGTTGGAACCTCTGCAAAGAGAGGGTTTTCGTTTGGCTCTTTTATAATAGGGGGTTTTGGCTACAAGCTCAAGGGGGCTCATGGGTGGAGTCCCAAGTTGGCTCCTCACTGGGTTTCAGCTAGGGTTAGAATGTGAATTGAATTCAATGGGTTTCAGAGTCGACCCCACCCAGATAACAAAGATGAAACTGTTTGTGCTTGGGGTTGAGTCCCTTTACTGAGGCAGAGTCAAAGGAGGTTTTCTCCTTTAAGGATTTTCAGTTTTGGGGTTCCCTCTTCATTCTTATTGAAAAGGAGAGTGCAATAACTTTTAAGGTATTCTTTTGTGGTTTTGGAAAGCACTAATGTTCATAATTTCCCCTATTATAGCATATAAATCTATTCTGCTTATTACTTTTCCTTCTGGGGCTGAAGAGAACAAGTCTAATTCCAGATCCAGTATTTGCTAGATTTGGAGTCAGGACCTGGGTTCAGGTGAACAACAACAAGAAAAAGATCAAAGAATAGTACAGTGGAATATGGGCTGGATTGAAAGGCAGAGGCTTCAAAATTTCAGCTTTGACAGTGTCAGTTCATTCAGTGCTCCCAATTTGCCCTCTCAGCCCCAACAGTACATGTCTCATCTCTCTTTCTGTAATGGGCTGAGGCTTGAGTTGATGCACTGAGGTCCCAAGCACATGAGGCTAAATAGTAATTGGACCATACTCTATTAATACATAAGCTTGGAGAAAGAATGGCCCCCACCCACTCTTTGTGCAAGTCCTGATGTGTTGTGTAGGAAATGACGATTTTGGTGGGTGGAGGCAGGGGAGTGGAAAAGCAAGGGGAGGAGAGACTTTTGGGACGGCCATTGCCACGGTTGCCTCCACAGTTGGCTCCACTGTTGGCTCAGCTCGCGTTGCTCTCTCTTAGCTGGCTTCCTGTCGCAACTGTCTATATTTGCTATCGCAATCTTTCTTGCCTATATTTGCTATAGCAATCTTTATTCACCTCTTCACTTCAATAAATATTGAAGATTTTTCCCTTAACCTGAATTCCTGACTCCGGCTGACTTTAAATACGCGGTCATTACATTTGGCGCCCGAACAGGGACATAGAAAATCATTGGACTTTAAAACCCTCAGAAATCATTGGATTCTCTGAGACATAAAATTGTTGTAGGACTTTAAAGCCCTCAGGAATCATTGGATTTTCTGAGAAATGATAAGACTGTTACAGGACTTCAAAATCTGCTGGAATCATTGGATTCCCTAAGACATAAAAAGACTTTTGCTGGACTTCAAAAACTTGGGGGGATCATTGGATTCCCTGATATGTGAAGCAATGGACAATAGACTGGTTTTGGACTATCTCTTGGCTGCTGAAGAGGTGTATGTGTGACTGCTGTTTACATATTCTCCTTCTAGGACTTCTGGCAATCTTTTACATCATAATGTTGATATATTGTTTGTTATACTGTTACTTGGGTGCATAATTCATGTTTGTTATAACACATCAAGCCTGCACTGACTGTGGGGAGAGTCATCACTAATAGTCTCTGCGTTGTTGCTATGTGCTATGTGTTCCCATGCTGATGGGTTTGTGCATAATAAGACCCTTGAGCCCAGAAATCTGCTAGCAACCCCCACTTCCCTTTGGTGCTTTTCATCTCCCTTCCTGAGATGTCAGGGAGAGCGTGATTATCTCCTTTTTAGTGCTTTCACCTCCCTTCCTGAGAAGTCAGGGGGGTCGTGATCACTTCCTTTTTGGTGCTTTCACCTCCTTTCCTGAGAAATCAGGGAGGGTGTGATCACCACCCCTTGGGGGCTCTGACCTTCCTGAAGAGTCAGGGATGGCATGATCACCTGTGTTCTAAAACAAAAGAAAGCGGGAGATGTAATGGGCTGAGGCTTGAGTTGATGCACTGAGGTCCCAAGCACATGAGGCTAAATAGTAATTGGACCATTACTACATTATTAATACATAAGCTTGGAGAAAGAATGGCCCCCACCCACTCTTTGTGCAAGTCCTGATGTGTTGTATAGGAAATGACAATTTTGGTGGGTGGAGGCAGGGGAGTGGAAATCTTTCAGTGCAGCTAGGTGGGGCAGTGGGTAGAGAACTGGAATCAGGAAGACCTGAGTTCAAATATGATCTTAGATATTTATTAGACATGTGACTTTTTGTCTCAGTTTCCTCATCTGTAAAATGAGCTGGAGAAGGAAATAGCAAATCACTTTCTTTGCCAAGAAAACCCCAAATGGGATCACAAAGAATTAGACATGACTGAAATGACTGAATAATAACAACTTTCATATGATAGGCCTTCAAATTCTTGAAGATATTTATTGTTTGCTCCCTCTTCTCCATCTTCTCTAAGCTAAACATGTCCGGTTCCTTTGACCAATCTTCATATTAAAAATATAGAGCAGAGTTACAGAACTCAAATTGAAATGGGACCCACTAGGCCATACAAAAGAATCCTTGTGGGCTACATACTTAATGGGTTTTAAAATGTAATATTATCTGATTTTTATTGAATTTTTATTTTGTTAATTATTTCTCAATTATATTTTAGTCTGGTTTAGGCCATATATGGGAGTGTTGCTGCCTCAAGGTCATGCTTAGACACCTCTGGACTATAGAATCTTTACAATGGCCACCTTGCTTTTAATTATAGTCTTCTTAACAATTAAATAAAATTTGAATTTAAATTTTAAACTAGAAAAAATTAAAACTGAATTAAGACTTTTGGGACACTATATTTTGTCTTTGTAGACGTATACTAAGACTTTTGGGACACTATATATTTTGTCTTCATAGACATTATAAACATTATAAATCTTGTTAACAACTTTTGGGAAATGCCCAGCATATCTTGTCTTTACATGTTTTTCCTCTATTAGAATGTAAGCTACTTGAGGGCAGGGACTGTTTGTTTTTAACCTTTCTTTGAATTCCCAGTACTTGTCAAAGTCCTAGAACACAGTAGACATCTAATAAATCCTTGTTCTTTTTTTCACTGATTGATTGACCTATCCCTCTCATTTCTGTGCCGTCTGCATATTTGACAAGCATACCATTTATAATTTTATTCAAGTCCTATGACTGGTTGAGTGTGACCTGTTTCAAGCTGTTTTTTCCCCCATTAAGTGAGATAGAATCTGTCTTTTCTGACAGTTTCTATGCATCAATGTCTTGTAATATAGCTATATGGATTTTGATGTGTTCTCTCTGAAAAACCTTAAGTTCCTGCCATAACCTCCCAAGACACCTTGCCTTACTCCTACTCTAATTAAGTGTCTAGAAGATGGAAGACTTAGAACTATGCTGCGCTCTGAAGCAAGAACAGATGGCTTTTCTGGATGTAACTGTAAGGCTAGTATCTTATGGCTCTGTTTTAAAGCAATGCTATTCAAAGGTGTTTTAAAATGAATGCTCAAGAAAGAAACCAGATCAGATATAGGAAACACAATCGTATATCCTTCGTAAGGCTCAGAAATTGTAATGTGCTGCTTGCACCTCTGACCACCAGGGGCTATGAGGCTTTATTGTAATATGGGAATTTGGCTTTTCACAAAAAGTTATGTGTTATGGAGAGCAGAATTTTCTGGAACCAGAATACGTGTACAGCAATATTTTAAAAAATGTTCCTCTTTATATCCTTTTGACTATTATACCTCAGGGGGAAAAGGTAGTAGAAAATGTCTAAATGCTTATTCATAAGGGAAGAGAAAGGAAAAAATAAGGAGTGTCTGGAAGCTGGCTTTATGTTTGAGACTCACAGAGGGCAGCTAAGGGCAACTCTGTTTGCCTTAAGGCCTCTGTCAGCAGTCTGATAATTGTGGATCAAAAGCATCTGAGCAAGGAGATAATTAGGATCATACTATGAAAAAAAGGTTGGGCAAGATCCAAGAAAGGTCATCAGATCCTACTATGGATAAAAATTCTCTCTCATGGGCAATTAGAGATTGAATCCTAGTATCACTACACAACAAGACACACAGGTGGTTAGCCAAGAGAATTAACCACTAAAGTTAGCCACAAAAGTGGTAAAGGACCGAGAATCTTGATCCCAGCAATGGTAGAAGAAGGCAAAAGGGAATTCTGAGGTGCCAATCAAAAAGCACAGTGATGGTGGAGCTCTTCTGGCATCACCATAGGGGAGATGATCTGGTAATGAAGAAAAAGGAATACATATCTACAGGTACTGAAGGTACAAATATCTTGAGAAGCAGCATTGTTTGGTGAATAGGCATTGAGTCAGGAGGAAATAATTTACTAGCTATGTAACCTTGCATTGAGTAGCTCTGTGCCTCAGTTTCCTCAGCTGTAAAATGAGAAGATTGGATGACCATTCCTGATCTCTTTAGATATAGCTTTATGATTGGGTGAAGTGACTGTTTTTTTGGTCCCTCACTGCAGCAAGGTAATTCTATTATTGCTCCATAATTGACATTATCTTGCTTACTTTGCTTGTCCAAATTCATTTCTTCTCAAATATCTTACTGTATTTCCTCACTCTGAGTTTTTTGTCTCATATTTTATGGTGAAAACTCAAGCCATTTTCAATAAGCTTCCTCTTCCCCTAATTTCCTCATCTCATCTCTTTCTCTCTCTCACAAGTCCTCTATTTCTTCCTTTTTTTAAATCTCTGATGAAGAAGTGGACATTCTCTTCACCAAGGATTATATAGACCTTGATTCCATCCTTTCCCACTTTTTGAAAATTACCTCCACTTCCTCTCTAAACTTCACTTGCTTCCTATTTATTGCTTTCCCATTGCCTAATACCATATCTCCCTCATCGTTTAAAAACTTTCATCTCCACTATCATTTTATTCTTCTGCTTTACTTCTCAACTAAACTCTATGAAAATGCCACATACTCTTGATGCTTCTACTTTGACTTCTCCTCCTTTCTCTAAACCTCCTACAATCTTACTTCTGAAGCATAAAATGATAGCAAGTGGAGATAAAAGGCTCTTAATTAGATATATGGGATTACATGAGAAAGAAAAGTTTATTTTGAGCCTGGAAGATAACAAAAACAATGATTTCCTTATCAGAAATAGAAAAATTCAGAAGAGAAATGGATATGGGGGAAAAGATAGGGAGTTATAGTTTGGATTTATTGAGTATGATGTCCTGTTTTAAAAGTCTAGTGGTTTATATTGTGGGACAGCCACTTGAGATAGACTAGAAGTGCTTCTATTGTTCTGAGAATTATCTACATAAAAATGATTATTTGAGTTAAGCTTATGATGTTACCAAGAGGCCATGATGAAATCCAGAGGTATACCTATAGTATGGAGGATCATCAAATATAGCAGTTATGGGGGATCATCAAATATGGCAATTAAGAAATCAATTAACTGGGAAGAGTAGTTGGAGCTGCCACAATATAAACATTCTCAAGTAACCCCAACCATTTAATTAGTTGCCAAATATTGTTCTTTTTTCTTCACTCATATAACAACCATCTTTGTTCTGGTGTTTATCAGCAAGAGCTGATTGCAATAGCCTCTGACTTATTTTTTCTGCTAGATATTTCTTTTCAATCCAATCCATCCTCTATATAGTCACGAAAGTGATTATTTAATCATATTTTATTTTGTTCCCAAAATACATGTTAAATTTTTTAACATTAACAAAGTTTTGAAATCCAAATTCTATCCCTTTTTCCTTCCTCTTGATGCAATGATAATGAGATATAGGTTGTATATATATATGCAATCATGTAAAACATTTCTATAAGAATTGTACATGTTTAACCTATATCGCATTGCCTGCTGTGTTAGGGAGGAGAAGGAGGAAATTTCAGAACACAAGGTTTTGCAAAGCTGAATGATGTAAATTATCTTTGAGTGTATTTGGAAAAAAATACTGTTAGAAATTAAAAAAAATATTTCTGTATTAGTCATTGTGTACAAGAAGTCAATCACAAAATTAAAAAATGAAAGTGAAAAATAATACTCTCCAGTCTGTATTCAGATAATATTAGTTCTTTATCTGGAGGTGGATAGATGCTATGTTTCATCATGACTCATTTGAGATTGTCTTAGATCATTGTATTCTTAAGAATAGCTAAGACATTCACAGTTCTTCATCATACAATATTGCTGTTACTGTGTATAATGTTCTTCTGGTTCTGTTCAGTTCATTTTGCATCACTTCATGTATGTCTTTCCAGGTTTTTCTGAAATCATCCTTTATAGTATACTTACCTTGATAGAGAAGGTAAGAGCAAACCACTTCCTTATCTTTTTATGAAAACTCCCAATGGGGTTACAAAGAATTGAATACAACTAAAAAAAACAACTGAATACCACCCACCATACTCAGTAAACTACAAGGGTCCTAATGGTTTGAGGATCAAATATAAACTTCTCTTTTGGGCATTTAAAGCTCTGACTCACATGGCCCTTTCCTATAGTTCGACTCTTTCTTTATTTCACTCCACTTCACCACACAGTCACACTGACCTATTTGTTACTCCCTACAAACCCCACTCCATCTCTCATCTCCTTATTTTTGCTTTGCTTGTCTCTATGCCTAGAATATTCCTTCTCCTCTGGTTCCTTCCCCTTCTCTCCTTTTCCTTTTAAAATTCCTAGCTTCATTCAAGGCTTAGACTTAATGTACCTTCTTGAAACATTTCCTGAATTTTCCTTGTACTCTTCTTCTCCAATGTTGCTTTGAATCTACGTTACGTGTTTCCCAAGTATGTACATAAGAGCTATCATTTATTAACAATTTATTATTGTATGTTGTACAACCTCCCTCATTATACACTCCCTCTAGGAATATCTTGAAGACAGGGATTGTTTTGATTTTGTCTTCCTCAGCAATTGGTTCATACTTGGAGTTTAATAAATGCTTGATTATTAATATTTTAATAACCATGATTAATCAGTCAATAAACATTTATTAAATATTTACATGAAAATGCACAATATAATATACTATGTTAATAAGTCTTGGGGATACAAAGAAAGGCAAAAAAAATTCTAAAATGTTCATGATATAGGAAGAACTCTGTAGAAGGAGAGGACCAGTAACTACCAGAAGAAAATATACCAAAAAAAAAAAACAGGCAGCAATAAAACTTATACTTTCAGATTTCTATCAAAAAAAGTAGGAATGAGTTTTAAAAAAGCTTAATGTAATCAGATATATTCCATAGCTAGAGGTGCCCCCAGTTGTCTTATTTATTTATTTAAAAATGCCATCTAAGAATTCTTTGACGTCTTCAGTATCTTTTCTTCTTTGAACTATTTTGAATCTCCTTCAGTGCTTTCACAGATGCATACAATTTCTGAGACTATCTTTTCCAGTATTTTCTGAGCAAGATCTTCTACAACTTATATAAACATATCTAGCTTTTATTTAAAAATCTCAAGGATATTAAAAACCTATTCTTTGCCAAGGCAGCCCATTTTGCTTTTGGATAACTCACCATTGGGGTGCTGTCCTATTTATCAAGCCTAAATATGTCGATTCTATCCATTGCTTCTGTTTCTACATTCCTTCCTCATCTCCCAGTCTCATGAACCTTTATTTCTTTTCCTAAGGTGCCATCTCTTCCTTGAGCAGTACCTGGCTCATGTTGTGGTTGTTGTTGTTATTCAGTCTTGTCCAACTGTTCATGATTCTACGGACTATAACAAGTCAGGTCCTTCTGTTTTCCACTCTCTCTCTCAGAGTCTGTCAAAGATCATGGTTTTCTCTTTCATGGCATTACCTATCCATCTTTCCTCTGCCATCTCCCTTTCCTTTCTCCTTCAGTCTTTTCTAACATCAGTCTTTTCCAGTGAATTCTGCCTTTTCATTATATAGCTAGAGTATTTAAGCTTCAGCTTTAATATTTGACCTTTCAATAAATGGTCTGAATTAATTTCTTTAAATATTGACTACTTTGATTTCCTTGCTGTCTAAGAGACTCTGAAAAGTCTTCTCTAGCACAATAATTTGAAAGCATTGATTCTCTGTTTAGCCTTCCTCAGAGTCCAATTCTTACAGCTATACCTTGCTACAGGAAAAACCAGAGCTTTGACTATACAGACCTTTGTTGGCAAAGTTATGTGTCTGCTTTTTAGCATAGTTTTCCTTCTGAGGGGCAAGTATCTTTCAATTTCACGGTTGCAGTCACTAGCTGTAATGATCTTTGAGCCCAAGAATATAAAATCTGAAAGTATTTCCATTTCTTCTCTTTCTATTTGCCAGGATGTGATGAGACCAGTTGCCAAGGTCTTAGTTTTTTTTTTAATATTAAGTTTTTACATTTTCTTCTTTCACTCTCAACAAGAGACTTCTTAACTCCTCTTCACTTTCTACAACCAGAGTGCATATCTGAGACTGTTGATATTTCTCCTGATAATCTTAATTCCAGATTTTGACTCTTCTAGCCTTGCATTTTATATGATATGATCTGCCTATAAGTTAAATAAATAAGGTGACAGTATACAACTTTGTGATATGTCTTTTCTGACTCCTAAACCAATCATTTGTTCCATGTTCAATTTCAATTGCTTCTTCTTGACCTGCATACAGATTCCTTAGGAGACAAGTAAGATAATATGATACTCTGAGAACTTGCTAAATTTTGTTGTAATTCACACAAAGCCTTTAGTGTAGTCAAGGAAACAGAAATTGATATTTTTTCTGGAACTTCCTTGCTTTCACCATAATCTAACAAATGTTAGCAATTTGGTCTCTAATTCCTCTGCCTCTTCAAAAACCAACTTATTCTAGTGATTCTTGGTTCACATATTGCTAAAGCCTAACTTGCAGAATCTCAAGTAAAATCCTTCTGGCATGTGAAATGTGTATAACATTCTTTGATGTTGCCTTTCTTTAGGACTGGAATATAAACTGATTTTTTCCAAACCAATGGTCACTGCTGAGTTTTTAAAATTTTCTGGCAACATTGAGTGCAACATTTTAATAGCATAATCTTATAGGATTTTTAATATTCCAGCTGAAATTCTATCAGTTCTGTAGTCTTATTGTTAACGATGCTTCTTAATTTCCATTTGACTTCATTCTTCCAGATGTCTGGCTCTTGATTAACAACCACATCATCGTGATTATCAGGATGTTAAAATCTTTGTTGTATAGTTCTTCTTAGATTCTTGTCCCTTTTTCTTACTCTCTTTTACTTCTATTAATTCCTTACCATTTTTGTCTTTTATCATATCTGTTTTTGCATATAATGTTGCCTGAATATCTCTAATTTCTATGAAGAGATCTCATTTTTCCTATTCTATTGTTTTCTTCTATTTCTTTGCATTGTTTATTTAAGAAAACATTCTTATCTCCTTGCTGTTTTCTGGATTTCTGTATGCAGTTGAGCATATCTTTCCTTTTCTTCTTTACCTCTTGCTTTCCCTCTTTCCTCAGCTATTTGTAAAGCCTCATCAGACAGCCATAGTAGAGAGTTCTGACAAAAGCTGAACTACTGGATAACAAACCATTTCAGCTGCTTTGCCAAGAAAACAGTACTAAAATGATAAAAGATACAACACCAAACAGTGAGTCCCTCAGATCAGAAGGTGTCCTAAATGCTATGGGGGAAGAATGGAAAACAACTACAAGTAGCTCTAATACTAATAAAGCAGGTCAATTAAAACCAAAAGGAAGCTCAGTTGTGGATGTGTCTGGTGATAAGAGGAAAGTCTGATGATATAAAGATTGCATAGGAATCTTGAATCTAAGATCCATGAACCAAGTAAGTTGGATGTGATCAAACAGGAGATGGAAAGATTAAACCTCAACATATTGGGTATCAGTGAATTTAAATGGATAGGAATGGGTGAATTTAATTTAGATGATCATTACATATACTACAGTGGAAAAGATACCTTGAAAGAAAGGGAGTAGCTCTCAAAGTCCATAAAAGAGTTTAACAAAGCAATATTGGGATATAATTTCAAAACAAGCCAAAACTATTCAATATCATAATCATATCAATCTATGCTCCAACCACTGATGCTGAAGAGATCACAGTCTATCAGTTCTATAAAGATCTACAACATGTTCTAAAAATAACACAAAAAGATGTCACATTCATCATATAGCACTGAAATGCTAAAGTAGAAAAGTCAAAAGATAATTGGAATAATATGCAAGGTTGCCCTTTGAGTACAAAATGAAGCAGGGCAGAGACTAATAGAGTTTTGTCAGGATTTGCCATAACGAATACTCTAGTTCAATAACCCAAAAGACCACTCTACACATGGATATCACTAGATTGTCAATATCAAAATCAGATTGGCTATGTACTTTGTATCCAAAGGTTAAAAAAGCTTGAACAGTCAATTAAAACAAGACCTAGAGCTGATTTTGGCTTAAATAATTTTTGATTGCAAAATTTAAATTGAAGCAGGAAAAACCATTAGAATGTATAGATGTGACCTAAATATTATTTGTCATGTATATGAAGTGAAAGTGAGGATAGGTTTAAGGGATTAAGAGTACCTAAAGAACTGGCTCATAGAAGGTAATAAATTAATAAATACTTGTTTACTGACATCTTAGCAACCATAGTCAGTAAACAAACATTTATTAAACATTTATAAGTTGTAGGCATTGTGCTAAGTCTTGAGGATACAATGAAAGATACAAGAAAACAAACCCCCCAAAACAACTAAAAGATTCATGATATAGGAAAAACTCTATTGAGGTAGAGGACCAGTAACTAATTTAAATGACAACAACCAAAAAAAAAAAAAGGTGGTAATAGGAGATTGCATGATTCCTTCATTTGCTTTATCTTTTCTCAAATATTTCCAGGATCTCTATTCTGTTTTTTTTTCTTTCCTTCTTCACTTACTACCTTGTTCCATACTCATATGTACACATTATAGCTCCCAGAACAATATAAGCACCATGGGCAAGGACTATTTTTTTTCCTGTCTTTTATTCTATAGCTTAGCATACTATCTTGCATATAGCAGGAAATTACTAAATACTTATTGAATTGAAAGTATTTTAGAATTGATCAAAGCAGTCTGCTCTATTTATTCTGAGAAACAATATGATAGTACAGTAGAAAAACACCAGACTTGGAGTCAGGAAACTTTGGTTAAAGTCCTAGCTTTTACTACTTACTTGCTACTTGACCATAATAAGTAAATTAATTAAACTGAGTTAAACTTATTCATCTCTAAAATGGGGATAATGATTCCATCATCTAGCTAACAGAGTTGCTGTTAGGACAACATTTTGTAAAGCTTAAAGTTTTCTATCAATGTGATCTGTTATTTGTGTCCATAGACAACTTTCTTTTGATAGCTAATATATGTTTACCTTTTTGTTTTAGTTTGTCTTTTCATCAGTGGCAATTTTTTAAAAGGAGTTACCAGAGATGAGATGAAAAGATGATGGATTGTGTAGTTAGTTGGTATCAAAAATTCTTGATTTATTTTTTAAGGAGAAAAAAGGGACTAGGCATAATTTTTTCATTTTAATCCATGTTGGACAGTGTAAATGGAAGCAGATTTTTAAATGGGGAATGAAAACATCCAGCTATGTTGAAAGCAGTGGCTTGCTTTTTTTAAAAATGGAAATGATGTCAGATATGTAGAACATAGATGTGAGATCAAAGCATAATCTCCTAGAGAAGTAGCTAGGAATTTTTGTTCACATGTCAGACAAGCACCACAAACACTGTATGAGCACGGAAGAGAAACAGTGTGATTACTGTGGGGAAGGCTGCAGTCATGGAGGTAATGTGGGAATAAAAAGGAAACTCAAGGCAGGTCTGGCAAAGTAGTTCCTTATGATACTTTCATTAGGGGAAAGAAAACCATCTGGTAGTTTTGTCTTTTTACTAATCATTGTTGTTAACTACAAAGCTCTCTTCTATGCTGTAGTTCTATTGCAACCCTTTAAATTCAGTCCCCTGGGCAAAGTTCTAGTTATTCTGACCTAGCTGTGCTCAATTATCTAACACTGAGAATAAAGTGCAAATCACTTGCTAAAATGCTACAGTTGCACTGTATTCTGACAGAATGAAGAGGAAATATATTTTGAATAAAATTTGTTCTACCAAATATCAAAGAGCCCAAGGGTGCAAATAAAACATAATGTTAGCTCATAAAATGTTTTAAAATGCCAAGTCCATCCATCATGATATTAGTCACATCCCAGAACTATATCTGTCACAGTAGAAGCACTAGGTAACTACTGGATAAGGGGGAAGATTTAAAGTTTGAAGCCTTAGAGGGTTTTTTTTTTTGCCATATATTAAGTGCCAGAAAAACAGAAAATAGGGAAATATGAAAAGTGTCAAACTATATGTAATAGGCATTCCTAGTTCAATGTCCAATTCTTTTTTCTGTTCTTTGTATATGAAAATGTTCATGATTACAAAGTTCATAAGAATAAAAAAGAAAATTTAGATTAAAAAAGATACCTAGCACTTGAGCTCCGTTTCCTAGGATAGTTATATTCAATAAGGAAAGGGGATAGAAGGATGGATGGGTCTTGATGTACATGGTTGGAGTTTCCCATTTGATAATCTGATGGCTTTTATTACTTGCTAAATTAGTTGTCCTCTTGAAAAAGTGAAAATTTGTACAGCAGAGAACAAAACAAAACCTACAAGGAAGTAAAGAAAAACTAGACAGCTCTAAAAACAATGTGTACTATTTAAATATAGGCTTTCTTGAAATGGAAATTTATTGGTTCATATTTTGAATCCTGGTTTATGTTCTGCTATGCACAAGGCATTTTTTCTATTTTTCATTTAAGTTTTCTATAAATAAATTTAATTAAAATAAAAGGAAAAAGTTAAATTTTTGTAACTTACAGATGACTTTAAGCAGAAGAAACAAAGAAAATCTTTCTATTTAGAGATAGTTGGATTATAGGGTTACTTATCCAGTTGGTCTAAATCTTTCATTTTGTAAGTAGGATAAAGGAGGCCCAGAGAGAAATACTTCCAGAGTCAGACCACTGACTAGTGACAGAGCTGGCACCCCAAAACCCAGAGGGCTTACATTTGTATAGCATGTAAAACAAGTAGTTGGGCTTAGACCTGCTGATTTCTCTTTCTCCTGCTAGTTCCCACACCCTATTGATATTTTCATATAAAGTAAGAGACAGATGATAACTAACTGCAAATTTGTATCTGATTGTCTTTGAAAGGGATGTTGCCATTGATCAGATGATAATTGAAACTCTCTGTGACCACACTTGGCTTTTTCTTGGCAAAGATACTGGAATGGTTTGCTATATTCTTCTCTAGCTCATTTTATAGATAAGGAAACTGAAGCAAACAGGATTAGCTAACTTGCCCAAGATCATGCAATTAGTGATGTGAGATTTGATATAAGGAAAATGAGAATTTTCCTGATTTCAGGACTAGCACTCTATCCATTGTGACACTCAGCTGCTCCAATCTGTCCATACTTCCCCATCTTAGACTCATAAAATTATTTGTTATTTAGGCAAGACTTTTACATTTATCCCTATTGAATTTTATCTTATTAGATTTATCTAGTGTTCAATCCTGTCAAGTTCCATTTGAATTTTTATTCTGCCATTCAATGTGTTAGCTGTTCTTTTCATGTTATGTCATTTGCCAATTTGATAAGCATTTCATCTACATCTATATATAAGTCATTGATAAAAATGTGAACCAGCATCTGGCTAAAACCATATCTATAGCATACTCCACTGGACATCTCTTGCCATATTGACAGGACAGCATCATTAAAAACAACAACAAGCAAACACAGCTTGTAGTTTCATCTTGTTGAACTGGTTAAGAGCACATTTTGAAGCTCAGAAATGACATCCCCTTGAAATCACACTGATCTTGATGGCAGCAGGCTTGTGCCTTGAAGCATGAAACTATCTTGTCTATATTGTATAGTTTTTCATGGTCCTGAGAGTTTATTGTATTGGTGAATACAGTGTAAAATGCCCAGTCTGAATTCAGGTTTCTGATGCATTTTGATGTCAAAGAAATGCCCATGTTTCTATTTTTAGTCGTTAAATCTGTGCTAGGCTAAGTTCTCCAGATGGTGAGAAATGTATTTCAGGTGCTCACTTTGCTGAATACCAGGCAGAATAACTCACCCATGTTTCCTTGGAAAATATTTCTAGGAAATTGACACATAATGATAAACTTCAAATTCAAAAACTTCCCATTGCTCCTTTTCATATATTGAATGAAATTTGTTTCTTATATCAAGACAGGATTGAGACTCGGGTTCTACCTTCTCCCTGAATCTTTTCCATTTCACTATCCAGAAATTGTCTTTTTCCTCTCACATCTCTCAAAGAATCTTGTGTGTACCTACATGAACTACTATAATTGGGAATTCTTTCACCTATGGCAAAAACAGTTGGGAGAGGGATATGGAAAAATGGGCAATGTAGAAAACAATGCAGAGGTGGGGAGTGAGGATGAATAGGATAGTAAGGCAAGAGATAGAGTTCTTACTGGAAAAATAGGAAGCCTAGAGGGTCTGATTTTCTCCTCCTTAGGTGAGGTATATGTATTTGGGGGAAAGGAAGTGGGCTTTAGGAGAGATTCACCCTAGTAAGGGCACCCTGAAAGTAACAGTCTGAGATCAGTCAGTCAGCAGGCATTTAATAGGTGTGTTTCCTCTTATTGTACCAAAATTTGCCTCTTGAATCTTCCACCATTCCTAATTTTTCTATCTGGGTACCTGTCACATTTCCCCCACTTGATTGTAGGCCTCTTAAAAAGCACTGGATTTGCAGTCAGGAAGAACTGAATTTAAATCATGTCTTACACATTTATTATTTGTGTGACCCTTGGCAAGTCACTTTGTTTTTTGCAAACTCAGTTTTCTCATCTATAAAATAGGAAAATAAAAGCACCTACCTTATAGGGATGCTATAAAGATCAAAGTTTACAAGTATGTCTGTGTATATATATTTATACATATATATGTGTATACATATACACATATATGTATAAATATATATACATACACACACACATATATATGTGTATATATATATATATATACACATACATACATATAAGAGTAGATGTAAACTACCATTATCTTGTATAATTCCTATCTACCTGATCCCATAAATATTCCACAGGAATCTGTTTAATATTCTGGGGTTCTCCCAGAGCCATAACTATCAAAGACCAAATGAGGCATTGTCTCAAGCAACACCCATTTGAGTGGGCACAGTTCCTTAGATGCTGTGTTTTTTCTTCTCTATGGTAGCTGACTTGCCAGTGCTTTTTCTCAATACTCTTGGGACCCATATAACTATGCAGAAAAATTGTCATTGACTATTATACCACAATTCTTTTGCAAATTTTGTAAATCATAGAATTCAAATCTTTTAGGATAATCAGAGTTTTTAGAAAGTAGTGATTCTGATTAAAATATTGTTTGAAAAAAAATTTGTAAACCTCTAAAGTATTACGTAAATGTAATGTAAATTACATAAATGTAATGTATTATTCTTAAGGAGCCATAATTTCATCAGAATGGCAACTTCCTTCACTGACAAAGATTATAATTATGCTATGACTTAGTATATGATGTTCAAGAGTTATTATAGCTAGAAAATTTATTATCATATGTTCAAATTGTTAATGAGCTCCTCTAAAATTAGTCTGATTTTTAGAAAAGAAGACATATATTCAGTGACTGAGCCCACAGCTGAAATATTTCCCATTTGTTATGATCTACTTAAGCTTGTGCTTAATTGGCATAACCTTTTAGAAGTTGAAGTCACTACAATATCAAAATGAGGCAAAAGAGTAGAGCTTAAGTGGAGTTACACTGAATATACCTTATTTTAAGGAGAAGTTTATGGAAATTGTAAAACAAATGTAGGAAATAAATCAATTTTCATGCAAAAATGTGACAAATATTTTTATGTGCAATTTCATATTTTAGAATGGAAAATATCATTGGTATCAATTATTTTTTTGCTCTGCAAACTATTTGAGCAAAAGTCTACATTTTCCTTTCCTTTCCCCATCTCTCCTTGCTTCCCTCCCTCCTTCCCTCCCTCCCTCCCTCCCTCCCTTCCTTCCTTCCTTCCTCCTTCCCTCCCTCCTTCTTTCCCTCCTTTCCTTCCTTCCTTTCTACCTTTTCTCCATCTTTCATTACTTCCTCCCCTTTTTTCTTTCTGGCAAAGCAGCTAGAGGAAAGTATGTATATAAGGAGAGGTGTTAGATGTTTTGAAAGAAAACTAACAACAGTTATCTGCTGCTTAGACCATATGCCTGCCACAACCGTGATAGTTATTTTAGGAGAGCATTATGAATTTTTAGTATAATATGCCCTAGCCAAAATTGAAAGGAGAAAACATGTGTTTCTTAACCCAGTCTTTATTCAGTAGTAAATGTTTAATTCAATTCAGCAAGTGTTTATTAAACTATTACTATATGCCCCAGATTCTTAAACTGTGGGTGGTGATCCCATATGGGGTCTTGTAACTGAATATGGGGTTGCACAGTTATGATTTGTTATCGCTAAATGTTTGATTTGTATACCTATTTTATATACCTATATATCTGGGGTTATATAAAAATTTCTCAGGTGAAAAGGAGTCACAAGTGGAAAAAGTTTAAGAAGTTTTGTTATGTGCTAGGCAATATATGAAGTACTAAGGATTCAAAGTCAAAAGAATCAATTCTTTTCCTCAAAGCATTTATGTTCTAATTCAAAGTGGTGGTAGTGATAGTGGAGAAACATGTATACAGAGAAGAAAATTCAAAAATCATATGAACTGAATACAAATAATTTTGGGGGGAAGAGGGAAGGGGAAGGGAAATATTAAGAAAGGCTATTTGTTGGGGCTGGCACTTGAGCCAAGCCTTGAAGGCTAGATATTCTAAGAAGTGGATCTGAAAAGGAAGAATATTACAGATATCAGGTATAATCCAGGCAAAAGTATATAGATGGGAGGTGAAAAGGCTACTTAATTCTTTGATAGTAAAATGGAGAAATGAAAGACAGAGAAGAGTATTGAGATGATTCGAGGTATGTAATTAAAAAGGAGAGGGAATTTCTCATGGATAACCTCTTTTCAGTAAAGTATGAAGCAAGGGGATCTATGACAGTAGGAAGAAAGGAAATAAAGGATGATGAAAGTGGCAACAAGGGGGAAGATCACTCTTGGAACAGCCACTGTAGAAAATGTGATAATCAGAGAAGAATAAAAACACTGTCATATAGAAATGAAAGCCTTTTGGACATAACTTTGTTGATATAACTGTACAGTAGATTCTATTAGAGTGGTTGTGTGATTTTCTCTAGCAAACAAGAAAAGAAAATGCAGGACAAGGGAAAATCTAAATTCCTTTTGGAAGGAATTTTGGAATCGGAAAAAAAAAGGAAAAAAAAATTCCTTTTGGAAAGGAAGGAATGGAAAAGGGACAGAAGGAAAGGTAAGTGTTGAGAAGAGTGAAAATGTTATATTTGTTAATTGTAGGGCCATGGGAGGGTGGAAAGAATAGAGTAGAGTGAGAACCTGGGAGAGCAGGGAAGGGTGGAATAGCTAGAGAGTACAATGAGGCCCAAGGGAGAGGTAAAAGGACAAGGAGCCATTGAATCATGAAGTCATTAGATCACAGATTTGGAGCTGGAAGAAACTTTAGGTCATCAAGCCAATAGTCCTCTTCAGAAATAAAATACCTGGCTTGTGAATTCTAGTTTCCATGCTCATTTATTTTCTTGGAAGTTGAGACTAATTTCTCTGGATTTGTCCTAATTTCAAATGATCATTGATTTAGAACCAGAAAGAACCTTAGAATCTTATTTTTAAGAAAGGGAAATTGAGGTATAAAAAGTTAAGTGTCTTACTTGGAGTTATGAATCTAGTAAGTATCTAAGGCTAGATTTGAATCCAGGTTTCAAATATAGTCCCCTGTCAATCAGGAAAGAATAAAAGGATTGCCATACAGTAGTGAGGGCAAAATTGAGTTTAGATAACACAAGACTGTAGAGAACCCTTTGGGCCTGCTTTGCATGAGTTTCTTCAGAGCTCTGTGTTGGGAACTGGGCAAAACAGTGACAAAAATAAAACAGTCCCTGTCTTCACTGAGTGAGGTTACATCATATATAAATAAAAGACAAAGATAATTAAGGATGGAAGGGCTGGGGAAGCCTGTAAGGAGAAAGTGGAATTGAGCTGAACTTTAAAGAAATAGAAAATTGTCTAGAGGTAGAAATGATGCAATATTCTGGAAAGAGTTACATGAACTGACGTAAAGTGAAATGACCAGAACCATGAGAACCTTGTACACAATGATAGCAACTATGAATGACATAACTTTTCTCAGCAACACAGTGATCCAAGATAATGCAAGAACTGATGGAGTCTGAGTGCAGATAAAAAGCATACTTTAAAAAACCCTTTTTATTTTTCTTGTTTTTTTGGTCGTTTTCTTTCACAATATAACTAATATGGAAATATGCTTTGCATGACTACACATGCGTAATCAATATCAAATAATTTGTCTTCTCAATGAGAGGGAGATAGAAAATTTGGAATTCAAAATTTAAAAACTATTAAAATAATTTTTACATGTAATTTGGGGAAAGTAAAATATTAAATTAAAAAATAATGAGACAGAGCTTTCTGACTATGGGAAATAGCTTGTATATGTACATGCTCACACACATATACATAAATATATATATATATATGTATAGAGAGAGAGAGAGAGAGAGAGAGAGAGAGAAAGAAAGAAAGAAAGAAAGAGAGAGAGACATACACTCATGAATACACATATATGTTGGTGGAAGCAAGGTTTTGAAGAGCCTTAGATGCTAGGATAAGGATTAATATTTTATCTTAGAAGCAATGGGAAAACATGAAAGTTTACGGCCTAATGACTGACATGGACGGAGCTGAGCCACAGAAAAATGATTTTGGCAGCTGTGTGGAGGATGACCTATACAGGGGAAACGTTGGAATGGGAAAGGTTTCCTATCAAAGGTGAGAATTTAGTTTGGATTTTGAGGAATTCCAGGGAAGCCAGAAGGCAAAGATCAGGAGGGCATGGGGAGCAGCAAGAGAAAATTCCCAGATGTGAAAAGAGTATCTTATTTGAGGAATGGTGAGGAGACTGGTATCATTGGTTTAAAGTGTGTGTCGTGTGTGTGTGTGTGTGTGTGTGTGTGTGTGTGTGTGTGTGTTGTAAGATATATAAGATAGGAAAGGGGAAAGGTATATAAGACAAGAAAGGTGTTAAGTTAGAGGGATTTTGAATGTCAAACAGAGGATTTTTATATTTGATCCTGGAGGTGGATAGGAGTCACTAGAATCGATGGATATGTTACATGGTTGGATCTTCATTTTAGGAACATCATCTTGACAACTGACTAGAGGGCCTTTGGAGTAGAGAAAGACTTGTGGCAGGCAGACCCATTTTTACATATAATTTTGCAATAGTTCAGGTGTGAGGTGATGAGGGTGCTAATAGTGTCAAAAGAGAGAAAGGAATGTATATAACATGTTATGAAGGTTAAAATCTATAGGATTTGGCCATAAACTGGATATGGGAATGATGAGAGAGACTGACAAATAGAGGATATGTGAATTCAGTGGACTGGAAAATGGCAGTGCCCTAGAAACAATGAGGAAGTTTGAAAAGAGGGAAATTTAGGGGGAAAATGAGCTGATGTTTGGACAGGGTGAGTTAAAGCTGTCTATGGGGACAACCAGTTTGTGACGTAGACAGTAGGAGATACAATACTGGAGGTAAGGAGAAAGATAAGGGCTGGAAAGTAGATCTGACATAATTGAAATAGTTGCCTCCTAGCCAACTCCTCCCCACTCTTAACCCACTCTGGGTCTGGCCATATTGGGTGTTGTAAAGTAGACAAAAGTTTATTATTGGCAGTCTTTGTCCTTAATATTCCCCAAGGGAGGGAAACCCAGCTTTAAAGACAGATAGCTGTGTGTGGAAAATAAATAGTCATCATCATCATCAACCCTAGATTTCTCTTGTGCTTTGAGTTTTACAAAGCTCTGTACATGTGTTATTTCATATGATTCTCACAACCACCCTAGAAGATAGGGGCTATTATTGCCCCCATTTTACAAGTGAGGTAAAGACACTCACTCAGATATTACCCAGCTAGTAAGAGTTTGAGGCTGGATTTGAATTCAGAGCTTCCTGAGACTCCAGGTCTTTCTTACACTGTTAACTAATGTAGGTATACAATTATTCTGGATTACTCCCCAGGTTGTAAAAGAACAGCAAGTTGTTCTGACACTGGTGAGTGTTGTTTGGAATGTGTTACAATTGCTGATCCTTGGCTGTTTTCTGACAGTATCCTGAGAGTAGAGCATCAGCCATGTGGAGAATGGGTAATGTGGAGAGAGAACACATTGGGTTTAGAGGATAGACAAAGGTTAGTGTCTTGTTGGAAGAATTTAAAGTTGATGTGACTTAGCAGGTAAGAGATAATATTGTCTGATGATGAATCAGTGTGCACGATTTGTGGGTCATTTGTGTGAATGTACTTAACAGGAGGATTAGATTTGTCCCTCTAGAGATTCTTACATTATGGAGGGATGGAGAGAGCAGATACCTGTCACATTTTGTTGGCACTTTTAGGCTTCAAGATGATTTGTGACTCTCAACTAGATGCACCAAACATGGGGCTGTGTCATACAATATTGTGGCATTCATATAACTCTTGAGAGTGACTTGAATTAGATGAAAAATTCAATTGGGAAATATTTAGCAAAATAAACAAAAATACAATTAGATATTTGTTATTTTTTCAGTCATTTTAGTTGTATCTGAATCTTTTTTTTATTCCATTGGGTTTTCTTGGCAAAGATATTAGAGTGCTTTGCCATTTCCTTCTCTGGTAGAAACCTAACCTTCATCACTAAAAACCTGGACATTAACTGAGACCTGTTAAAGACCTTAGCTAAAAAGACCAATGTCTCCCTCTGCATCTAGAACTATCTTCAATCATCCTGTTCCATATCATGCCATTGGATCCAGCTGGCTCTGAAGCAGAAAGTGAAGCTGGTGTAACTTTGCACAGCCCTTCCTTACTTAAATCCAATTTACTTGTATGTCATGGCACCACCTCCTGATGTTATGATGATCTTTGAGAATGAAGGACAAACAACACCACCAAAGGAATAAAACATAGATAATAATAATATACGATTTTCTAAAATGACACAGAACCCTCAGGGATCCATTTCTATTTGAGTTTGACAGCCCTGATCCATTTCTCAGGAAACTTTTGCAGTGATGTCAGCATTTGGGAAATCATGAGGAAAGATTCCTAAGAGATGAATAGGTTGAAGGACAAAGTTCTGATAGTCTCTGAACTAAGAAAAAAAATTTCCTAGATGTGGTGTTCAAGTGGATCACTCCTTGTAGTAGTTGAGGCAAATGTAGATTGGAGTGGGTCCATAAATCAAAGCTTGTATCATGGAAATAGTATTGAGCTGGTATTCAGGAGATATTCAGGAGATTTGAGTTGAAAGATTACTGATAGAAATCTTGGACAAGGAAGGAGACAAAGGTTAAATAGATTGTGATAGGTTAAAAGAAAAGCTTTGGAAGGGAGGGGTTAGGGCTCCCTTTTATAGTATCATTTTGTACTAGCCCTGCCGTGGGCATGAGGTGGAGTTAGAAAAAAATGATGATGGAGGCCAAGAAAATTGTCGACCTTCTTAGTTTCCTCTCCTTTCTCCCCATTTCCTCCTCTGCTCCCATTATCTCCTTGCTTTTGTCCCATCTCTATTTTCAAATTCTTGACCTGATTCAAATCTAAGTGAAATCAGTCTCATTTAGGCCAGATTACAATGGTTGTATATTGAGCAGTTACCAGGAAAAAAAATGATCTTTTTCTTCTTTATTGAATTATATGTCCAGGATGATATATTTCCAACTATTCCTCCCAAGAGATTTATTGTATAAGACTCTTTTTATAGTTTCCATTGTGGTCTGACTTTCTCAGTCTTCTCAGAAGGGACAATGGCAATTCTATTTCACTGTAGGTTCACTTGCAGTTACATGTACTCTGAGGTATATGGAGCATAGCAGGGAGTGGTTTCCACTTTCTGTGTTAACTTCACTCTTATGATGATGATGATGATTTTTGTTAATTATAAGCTTGAAGAATGGATTGAAACTGTTAAGATGAAACAATGCTGATGAATGCAAATCCATTTTTCTTTTGTTTTACTGGACCTGAGATTTCATCAGCACTGGGAGCTCTAAGGAACTTAATTCACTCAGATCAACAACTTTCTTTGAAACTTGTCTCCTGGGAGAACTGACCAGGCCAGGGTCACAAATAGGAAGGATATGGCAGAGGTAGAATTGGAACTCAAGGTTTCCTGACTCTGAGGACGTATTTTTATTCACTCTGTCACAGTGTTTTACAATCTCTCTGTTTGTCTATCTATCTCTGTTTCTGTCTCTGTCTCTCTATGTCTGTCTGTCTATCTGTCTGTCTGTCTGTCTGTCTCTCTCTCCTTTTCCTAGGTGATGCAGTGGATAGAGTGCTAGACCTGGAATCAGAAAGACCTGAGTTCAAATGTTATCTCAGACACTTCTTGGTCCAGTCACTTACCATCTGCCTGTGTCAATTTCTTCAGTTGTGAAAAGGGGACAATCACAAGGTTGTTGTAGGATAAAATAAGTTGTTTCCTTTTGTATTTCCATTTCTTTTTCTTTTCTTTATTTTTAATAATAGCTTTTTATTTTTAAAATACATGCAAAGATAGTTTTCAACATTCATCCTTGCAAAGCCTTGTGTTCCAAATTTTTCTCCCTCCCTTAGCCCCACTCTCCTCCATAATAGGCTGAAACTGAGCAGATGCACTTGGATAGCGGAGCACTTAAGGCTAATTACTTATTGGACAATACTCTATTAGCATATGTTTGGAAAATGGCTCACCCCACTATTCTGTGGTGGCTTGATCTGTTAGTGTATAGAGAGATTTGGAGGAGGGATTAGAGAGTGGAGTAAGACAAGTGAGTGTGACTCCTGGTGGAGTGAGGGAGAGGAGATTCCTGTGTCCATTCCTCTTGTTTCGACCAAGAATAAAGACCAAGGATTTTTGCTTATCCTGACTCCAGCTGATTCTAAAGCATCCAGGGTGTTAACTTGGTCCCCACACTCCTCCCCTAGATAGCAAGCAATCTGATATAGGTTGAACATGTGCAATTCTTCTATACATATTTCCATAATTATCATGCTACACAAGAAAAATCAGATAAAAAAGGGAAAAATTATAAAGAGAAAAAAACAAGCAAACAACAACAAAAAAGTAAAAATACTATGTTGTAATCCACATTCAATCCCACAGTACTTATTTTGGACATAGATGGCTTTCTCCATCACAAGTCTTATTAGAAATGGCCTAAATCACCTCATTGTTGAAAAGAACCAAATCCCTCATAGTTGATCATCCCAATCTTGTTGTTCCTGTGTACAATGTTCTCTTGGTTCTACTCATTTCACTTAGTTCATGAAAGTCTCTCCAGAACTTTCTGAAATCATTCTGCTGATCATTTCTTATAGAACAATATTATATAACATTCATATACCATAACTTATTCAGCCATTTTCCAACTGATGGGCATCCACTCAATTTCTAGTTCCTTGCCACTACAAAAGGGGATGCTCCAAACATTTTTGCACATGTGGGTCTTTTTTCTTTTTTTATGATCTCTTTGAGATACAGGCTCAGTAGAGACACTGCTGGATCAAAGGTTATCCTCAGATTGATAGCCCTTCGGGCATAGTTCCAAATTGCTCTCCAAAATGGTTGGATCATTACACAACTCAATCAACAATGTATTAGTGCTCAGTTTTCCCACATCCCCTCCAACATTTATCATTATCTTTTTCTGAAAATGAGCTACTTGTAAAACAGTTAGCATAGTGCTTGGCATGCAGCAGGCACAAAACAAATACTTATTTCCCTTTCTTTATAAGTACATTGTATAAATGTACACATATATGATACTATATATATATACATATATATGTATGTATGCATGTGTTACCATAAATAAACATTTGTAGATTTATATGAGTAGCTGCAGATATATTAAGGTTGTTACAATTTATCATCTAAAGCATAAATTTAGAAAAATTTCTTGAAGTGTCAAGTTCTTAGGGTGATATTTCCTATTAGAACATAAGTTCCTTGAGGACAGAGATTGTTTTGCTTTTGTATTTGCATTACTAGCACTTAGCACAGTGCCTGGTATATTGCAAGCACTAAATGAATGCTTACTGATTGATTACTCTAAACATAATGATTTTATATATTTTGTATTAGAAAATAAATATAGGATGGGGGAGTAAGCACATTGAGGACAGTGCATTCTGAAATTCTTGGCAATAGCAACAATTGATGGATATCAATATTTATTTGAATTATTGTATACTCGACACATAGTAGGCATTTATTTAATGAATTTTTGTTGATTGATGAAACTGTAAAATGGAGCAGCTAGGTGACATAGAGCACCAGACTTGGAATCAGTACCTCTGACCTCAGATACTTCCTAGCTGTATGAAGCTGAGCAAGTCACTTAACTCTGTTTGCCTCAGTTTCCTCATCTGTAAAATGAGCAACATCAGGAAATGGCAAACTACTTCAATATCTCTGCCAAGAACACCCCAGATTGGGTCACAAAGTCAAATATGATTGGAATTGGCAAAAACATATTGTGAAGTAACCATTCCAAATGAATCCTCTTCTTAAGTTTTATAAATTTTTTTTATTATAAATAATATTATTTGTTTTTATTAGCTAGAAGACTTCAACTGTTCCTCAGGCATTTATTTTCAATGTCTGCTAGAAATGTCAAAGAACCAATATTGACTCTGACATTTGACTTCTAAACCAAAATATCTCAGGAATATAGTCAGACTTTTCTGTAGCTGTCTTGAGATGCTAGTGTCAGCCTGAGGCTTGTATATTGCATTTATGTTATATTGCTAAGTTTCATAAATGTCCTTTTTGGGAACAAAAAGCTTAGTATTCTATTTATTTGGGGAAAATCTGTCACCTAGGAGTGGCTTGTTCTTGTGACATAAAATAACCACTTAATAAATGTTTGTATTAAAATATTACATAATCAGGTAGTAGTATTATTAAAATTCACATTCATTTTATGATTCCTCCCATATACAGAGATTGTTTGAATGGTATTTACACCTATTAATTAACATTTATTAAGTGTGTACCATGTGCCAGACTCTCTACTAAGTGCTGAGGATACAAGAAAGATGCACAAAATAGTTTTTAGTCCTCAGAGAGCTTACAATCAAAAGGGAGAAACAATGTGTGAGCAGATACATTGGTATCTGTTTGTAACTAGTTCCAGGAAGCACGACAAGTGGTGAAAATGATAAGTACTGAACACATTTTTTCCATAAGGAATACATCTCCAGTCTGAAGCCTAACCATTTCTCCCCACTAATTCTCCAGAGAAGTAAGGAGGCTTCCAACTCAGCCCAGCCCAGCCCAAATAGACTCCTTCCTTCAGGACCCAACTCACTTTTTGAGAGGAACCACAGTCTTTGTACTGTCCTTCAACCCTATGCTGTCCAAACTTCCTTCTGGTTGAAGGCTAGGGACTTGGGTGTGAAGGTTCCAAGCCCTCCACTGCTCAGGGCTCTGTTCACTATCCAAGGTGGGGTTTGGGGCTAATAGGAGTCCTGGATCTCCTCCTGAGCTCCTGTTGCTGCTGCTGCTCCTACTGCTTCTCTTTCTGCTGAGCGTGCCAGCTGCTTGGTGCCCCTTTCTGCACTACTGTTTTGGGAGCTGGGAGACCATATGCTGCAGCCACATTGTACTGCAGGAAATGCCCTGAGATCTGCCCACCAGAGTTCACAATATTGTGGGTTCCAACCAGACAGTCTTGTGCATGGGGCTTCCTTCATTGGGGAGGAGCTGTTTATTACCAAGGGCAATAACAGAAACTATAGAAGAAGCAGTGGCAGTGGAGGCTATGCAGTATGCCTGGCCAACCTGATATCCCTACTGTTCAAGCATTAAATGTGTTAAATATCAAATTTGATGAGTTTTGAGGCAGAGGAGTTTCAAGGTACCACTGTATATACAAAGCAAGCTATATATAGGATAAATAGGAAGTAACATTTGTCATTTTTTAAATGAAGATTTTAATAGTATTTTATTTTCCTAAATACATGCAAATATAGCTCTCATCATTCAAAACCTTTTGTTCCAAATTTCTCTCCCTCTCCCCTCCTGAAAAGAGCAAATAATACAAGTTAAACATATGCAGTTCTAAACATATCTACATATTTGTCATGTTACACACAAAAAAATCAGATCAAAAAGGAAAAAAAAACACAAAAAAGAAAAAAACCCAAGCAAGCAAGCAAACAATAACAAGAAAATATTATGCTTTAATTCACATTCAGTCTTCTTAGTTCTCTCTCTGGATGCAGATGGCATTTTCAATCCCAAAACTATTGGAATTACCTTGAATTATCTCATTGCTGAAAAGTGCCAAGTCCATTACAGTTGATCATCATATAATCTTCTTGTTATTGTATACAATGTTTTCTTAGTTCTGCTCAGTTTACTAAGCATCAGTTCATGTAAGTCTTTTCAGGCCTTTATGAAATCATCCTGCTCATCATTTTTTTATTTCATTACATTCATATATAATAATTTATGTAGCCATTCTCCAATTGAGGGGCATCCACTCAATTTACATTTCCTTGCCAATATAAAAAGGGATACTACAACCATTTTTTGCACAGTGGGTCCTTTTCCTTTTCTTTGTGATCTCTTTGGAAAAGAGATACTGCTGGATTAAAGGGTATGCACAGTTTGATAGCCCTTTGGATATTGTTCCAAATGACTCTCCAGAATGGAGATTATAGAGTGTCCCAGTTTTCCCACATTTCCTCCAATATTCATCATTGTTTCCTGTCATCTTAGCCAATCTGAAAGGTATGAAGTGGATAATATATGTGTGCGGAACCATATAGTTCTCTTGTTGCAGAAGAAGAATTGGATTTAGAAGGTAAAGATAACTTGGGAAGGAAAACAAAAATGCCAACAGTTTACAGTCATTTCCCAGTGTTCTTTCTTTGTGTGTAGCTTATTCTGTCCATCATTCAATTGGAACTGAATTAGATCTCTTTGTTGAAGAAATTCACTTCCATCATAAAACATCCTCATACAGCTTTGTTATTGAAGTGTATAATGATCTCCTGGTTCTGCTCATTTCACTCAGCATCAGTTCATGTAAGTCTTTCCAAGTCTCTCTGTATTCACCTGGTGGTCATTGATTTCAGAACAATAATATTCCATAATATTCATATACCACAATTTACCCAATCATTCTCCAATTGATGGGCATCCATTCATTTTCTAGTTTCTAGCCACTAAAAAAGGGCTGCCACAACATTTTGGCACATACAGATCCCTTTCCCTTCTTTAGTATCTCTTTGGGATATAAGCCCAGTAGTAACACTGCTGGATCAAAGACTATGCACATATGAGCATAATTCCAGATTGCTCTCCAGAATGGTTGGATTCATTGACAACTCCACCAACAATGCACCAGTGTCCCACTTTTCCCACATCCTCTCCAACATTCATAATTATTTTTTCCCGTCATCTTAGCCAATCTGACAGGTAGGTAGTGGTATCTCAGAGTTGTCTTAATTTGCATTTCTCTGATCAATAGTGATTTGGAACACTCTTTCATATGAGTAGAAATAGTTTCAATTTCATCATCTGAGAATTGTCTGTTCATATCCTTTGACCATTTATCAATTGGAGAATGTCTTGATTTCTTATAAATTAGAGTCAATTCTCTATATATTTTGGAAATGAGGCCTTTATTAGAACCTTTAATTGTAAAAGTGTTTTCCCAGTTTGTTGTTTCCCTTCTAATCTTGTTTGCATTAGTTTTGTTTGTACAAAGGCTTTTTAACTTGATATAATCAAAATTTTCTATTTTGTGATCAATAATGATCTCTAGTTCTTCTTTGGTCACAAATTCCTTCCTTCTCCACAAGTCTGAGGTAAACTATCCTATGTTCCTCTAATTTATTTATAATCTCGTTCTTTATGCCTAAATCATGAACCCATTTTGATCTTATTTTTGTGTATAGTGTTAAGTGTGGGTCCATGCCTAATTTCTGCTATACTAATTTCCAATTTTCCCAGCAGTTTTTGTCAAATAACGAATTCTTATCCCAAAAGTTGGGATCTTTGGGTTTGTCAAACACTAGATTGCTATAGTTATTGACTATTTTGTCCTGTGAATCTAACCTATTCCACTGATCAACTAATCTATTTCTTAGCCAATATCAAATTAAAACCTTTTAAATTTAATATAATCAAAAACATTTCTCAATCTTGACTCAGAGTGAAGACAAAGTGTCATAGAATGGTAGCCCTGGCAAGGAGCTTAGAGATTATCTAACACAACCCCCACATTTTATAGAAATAAGAACTCTAGATCCCAAGAAGCAAAGTGAATTCCCCATGTCATGTGGAGAACCTGAACTAGAATCCAGGTCTCCTAGTTCTGAGGCTATTGTAACTATTGTAACTATTACTTGTAACCAGTTACAAGGGACCTCAAAAGCTACTTGCTCCAATCCCTCATTTAAAGGAGTTTAGTTGATGTCTAAGATCACACAGATGGTAAGGGTCAGAAGTAAGATTTGAATCAATAGTCTCTGACTCTAGAGTCAATGAGCTTCCTCCTGTACCATAGTGGTCCAATGCTGTTTTCTTTAAATTCAGCACATATACTGACCTAGGTCATGACTTTATATCTTAGTAAGGTCCATGAAAGTTTTGCCTGTATTATAGAATACCAGACCAGTACTAGGATCTCTTGAAATCTCTAGATTTTTTTAACTCATTACCTAAAGCCAGAATAGAAAAGCATTTAAGTCTCATCAGATATGCTCAAAAAGCAGGAGAAAAGTTAAGTGATTTGGTCAAAGGAAAATATACACAGTGGCTTTTTATGACAGTTACCTTCTAATGACCACAGGAAGTGGTGAAGTTTTTATCTGTCATAAGGTTGGGTTGTTTCTGAATATAAGCTGACTGAAGGGGCTCTATGACTCAGCAATTGGCTGATCTCAGGCACCTTCCAGTTTGATTTCCCCATCTTGGAGGCCAGAGGAGGGGAGGTAAGCATCACAGTTTCTTCCTGCCTGGGGAAAGGTACAGTCTGGAGTCTGGAATTGCCAACCTCACCATATGATTATTTGTTGATGCTTGGCCAATAGTCAAGAAACTTCAAAAGAACAGGTTGGTGTGTATAATGAGGTTCCCCTGGCTACTAAAAGTTTTCAGCAGCAGCAATAAAATAGCATAGGCTGTGAGGTATTTTGTTGGGGGAAATGCAATAGGATTGGCAACAATTATTTAAATTCATATTCTTTTAATTAATTTAAAATAGAAAAGTATTCTGGAAATCTGAAGCCTGGATTCAAATTCTCACTTTGTCACCTACCATGGCAAAGTCACTTAACTCTCTGATCCTGGGTTGCCTCATCTATAAGAAGAAGAATTAACTTTTAAAGTCTCTTTTCTCTAGACCCATGATTCTATGTTTAATAGAATATAATATAGAATATGGAATAATAGCATATAACATGTTTAATGTTATATGTGAGGATATTCTTTTATGCAGGCTCTGAGTTCACCTAGGCTTGATTATGAGATCATATAATTATCCAACAATGGCAACATCATAGATTATAAATTTAGAACTGGAAAAGACATCTCAGACATTATGCAGCCTAAATCCCTTATTTCACAGATAAGAAAACAGAGACCCAGAGATACCCAAGGTCACACATTTGAGATCTTCTGACTTCAAATTTACTGCTCTTTCTACCATGCTACATTGCCTTTCAAAAAGTGTCAATACTTTCAGTAATGATGGACTACATGTTCTAAGGTTTCTTTTATAAACAATTCACTGTATATATTTTGGGCTAGGTACCCTCTTTTCCTCCTCTCCATCTTGAATTCCCAAACTGCATCTTGTTCATTCATCTTTCAGTCATGTATGACTTTTTGTGACCCTACTTGGCAAAGATAATGGAGTGGTTTGCTGTTTCTTTCTCCATCTTATTTAACAGAAAAGAAAACTGAGGCAAACTAAGTTTGACTTGCCTAGGGTCATACAGTTAGTAAATATCTGTGGCCACATTTGAACTCATGAAGATGAGTCTTCGTGACTCCAGAGCTGGTACCCTGTCCATGTAGCTATATGTCTTAGTCTTGTATCTTAGTTTCTACTTTACTTGGATGTTGTATCTCGGTAAACGCACAAGCACAAGTTTATCTTATCTCAGCTACCCATTTTTCAGTTATCCTATTTTGGTGCTTATGCACTATTACCCAATTTCTTCTGTTCTGATATAGGTTTAAAGCTGAAGACACAATAACTGATAGAGATCTTGGTTTTGTGGAAAGTGTATAGGCTTTGTAATCAGAATGCCCAGGTTCAAATACTAGCTTTCAACCCTCCCTTTGTGACATTTATATCTCATATAGCCTCTCTGGTCCTCAGTTTCATCAATACATTGATTGAGGACAATATTGATGTCCTCAGACATCAATAAAATGGGAGATTTGAAGTAGGTTATTTCTAGGGCCTCTTCCTGCTCTAGGTTTATATGAATTTACTAATCTAATCCCTTTTATATAAAATTCATTTTACAAATGATGAGATCAGGGCCAAGAGAGGTGACGAGTAGGGATTGTGACATGGTAGAAAGTTTGCTGGATTAGCAACTGGAGGTCCTGGGTTTGAGTCCCCAATGTTCTATTTATTAACTGTGTGATCCTGGAAAATCTTTCTCAGCAAAGATTTTTTTTCCTGGCAAAGATCCTAAAGTAGAACATTGGATCCAGATCACTGCACAGGTATGACCTATGTAAAACCATCTCATTGGATAGGATGACCTGTAAGATTCTGTCCAGCTTTAATTCTATACTATTAAATAATTTGCCCAAATACATGAGATATTTGTGAAGTGCTTGGCCTGTACATTGTATGAGCTATATAAATGCTACCTATTATATATATATATATATGTATATATACAAACAGATATATAACCTACTACACACACACATATATATATACACAAATGCTATATCTATATTATCGTTGTTGTTTTTGTTTTCTCTGAGCTATCCACAGTCAACCAAGATTCTTAAATAGAGACTGTATATTGTAGAGTAGTTTCTTGGTCTGATATACATTGTACCATATGATCAATGAAACTCCTTCCAACTGGAAAAAAAAATCTACGGGTCCACAGCTTTACATGCATATATATGGTGACATTTTATTAGAACAATGGAACTTTGTCACCAGGGATAGAAAGCCAAAAAGTGCTTCTTATGGGGAAGCAGTAATGCTGAAAGAAATAAAATAGTTTGTAGAGAGATTGAGAGTCAGAAAGCATTAGAGTAAAGGGGAAAGAACAAACCAATCAATCAACAATATTATTAAATACCTATTATTCTGGGGCTATGGAGACAAAAAAAATAATTTCTGCCCTCAAGGAACTCATACTGTTTCATATATATATATATATATATATATATATATATATATATATACGCATATGTATATAAGCATATACATATAATATATACGTGCCTGTGTTTTATAGATATAATTATATGTGTATATACAAAATTATATCATGCATATATACATGTAATTAAACTAAAAGTAAGTATTGCATAATTTTGAGGTAAAAATGGTAGCAATCAGGACAGAAATCTCAGGTATGAAGAAAGAACTGAAAAGCCTCTTTTTGACAGATGACCATTGACTGGATGCCCCCAATAGAGAAAGGAACTAGTTGAGAGACATTCCTGTAATACAATCATAAGCCAAGAACCCCATCAAATTGAGGGTGAACTTTTGTTTAATTAATATATATTTTCATTTATCTATTTCTGTATATTTCCTTATCTCAAGTAGAATATAAGCTCCTTGAGGGAGGGAACTATTTGTATGGTATCCCCAGTTCTGAGCACAGAGCCTAGCCCATAGTAAACATTTAAGAAAGACTTTTTTCATGAAATAGCCAGCAAGTCTCCGAGAGAGCTGATAGAAATAGCTTTGGCAGAAGACCAAGACAATAGTAAAAGTAGACTCAAAGGTTGGAACAAGACAGGACAACCACAATCTAGAAACCTGATTGTTATGTTAGATATATAGTTTGTGTTATTTAACAACAGCTAACAAGACAGAACTTGTGATTGTCAACCTTGATCTAGTTTATGTTACCAGGTCTAAAAATAGTTTTGGTGAGATTCTTATAGGAGGATCCTAATGTAAGTTCGCCTTAGGTCACGAAATCATGGATATAGGGCTAGAAGGAAACTTAGAAATCATTGGGTCTTCCCCTATCCAAACTCCCACTTACTAAGAGAAAAGTGATGCCCATAAAGATTTAATGATTTATTTGATATCACAGAATTGGGATGAGAATCTCAGAATTTTAAAGCTGGAATGAACTCTAAAAGCCCCCTGATCCAACCAATATCCCAAAATAAGATCCCGCCATATCGTTCTTGACAAGTGAATATCTCCACTGAAGGAATACCCATTCTATCCTGAGGCTGTTGTTTTTACTTTTGGACAATTTTAATTTTTAGTATGATTTTCCCGGAGTCTAGCCTAGTCTATCACAACTTGGGAACATGGAAAAGCTCATGGTTTCTTGTTCTGTCTTCTAGAGGTAAAAAAAGAGAAAGGCTAATGCTTTCTCCAAAAGTCAGTTCTCCAGATACTTGAAAGTAGATAAGGTGTTCCCATTGTCTTCTCCCCAAGTAAATATGTTTACTTGTTTACACTGAGCTTTATGTAGGATGGATTGGAAACCCTTCATCATCCTACTTGCTCTCTTGTGGATGCTTTCTAGTTTAGCCTTTTCTAAATCATGGCATCCAAGGCTGCACATGATACTCCAGATATTGTCTGACAAAGGCATAATAGAACAGAACTGCATTTTAGGAAATAGAGGAGTGGTGGGAGAAAGCTGATTTGTGATAATACAAGGAAGTTCCACTGAGGAAATTCCCTCTACCAATGTAGATCTGTATCTGTTCTGCAATTTATAGTCTTAGAGATTTGCTGGGGGTTAACATTTAGAGTTTAAAGGACTTATCCAGAGTCACATATATGGTGTGTGACAGAGGGAAAGGCTTAAACCCAGAACCACTTTCGATCCATTACCTTACACTACCAAGAAATATGATTCCTGGAACCAATTCTTTTCAATGTAGCCTGAGATCACATGAATTTTCTTGGTTGCCATATTGCTGATCTTGCACTGACCTATTCTTTCCTCTCATTCCAGGTCCTCTGATTCCAGAATGAATGCACATCTCATTGTACCACACTGCTTATGGGATGAACATGTGGTAAGCACTTTGTAAACCCTAAGATGCTATGGGCCACATGGACCATCATTAGGTACTATATTGAGAAGGACCTCATGAAATGGCCAGTATCAATAGGACAACAAAGGTGAATAGCTGTGGACCCATATTCGTTGGGAAAATTTGCCAACTAGACTGAAATCTTCTGATTGGGGACCTTAGACTATTTTACCATACCATCTTCATCCTAAAACAGCTATTCATCATCATATCAATAAATATCACACGGAAAACTATTTTACATAAACCAAGCGATTTACATATAATATTGCAATTTCTGTATCATCTGATTCTTTTTTTATAAAAGAACTCATCAGCCATTAAAAAGGCAATTATCATTTAAAAAATCTAAATGAAATTTTTTGTTGAAAATTCATGTTGAATATCAACACAACCACCTGAGATTACTTAGTAATCATTCAATCAAATTAATGTCAATGAAGAGAATATCATAACTTAAATTTTTTTTCATTGCGTATTTTTATCTATCAACACATCTCTTCTCTTTTTTTGCTCTCCCCCCTCAAAAAAATCTTAGTTTTCTCATCTATAAAATGAGGGCAACAATATCTGCCACCCCTATCTCATAAATGTAGTTGTGATACTGTAAAAAACTGATGTTGGTAGAGTACCTTGCAAAGTTATATAAATTTAGAAAGCAGCTAGGTAGTACAATGGATGGAACACTGAACTTGGAATTCAAATGCAGGTTCAGACAAGTACAAGCTTTGTGACCCTGGCAAACCACTTAATCTTTTTTATGCCTCAATTTTTTCATCTGTATAATGGGGATAATAATAGCACCTCTCTCCAAGGACTATCACAAAGATCAAATGATTTTGCATGTGTAAAAGGCTTTCTAAATATTAAAATCTCTATATTATGCTATTATCATTATCACTATTATCAATGTTAATTATGATTTAATATCACTTTAGTCAAGAATCTAACAGTATCTTTTAAAAAATGATCATGCATTTTTACATCTCCCAATGTTGGTAAACTATTTTGGATTAATATAAAAAATTCTGTGTACAGAAAGATTGTAGTTCAGAAAAATCAGAGAAAATGGCCCAGTTAGGAGAAAAGCAGGGAGTGGAACTAAAGGTCTATGATTCTGAAACGACTGGGTACAACTAGGCCACACTGTGTTTCTGAGAATTACTAGTGTTGTCTCTTTCCCCTTCCTTAAACAGACCTCCTTTATTGCATGGAATAGAAATGCTGCCCTACTTTTTCTTTCTCTGAAACAGCTGAGAGTTGGGCATGGAATTAAGACCTACATATTTCAGGAAACTTTGTTCTTGCTGCATACATAAAGTTGACAGAAAACAAGGTGGCTGCCAGAAGGTTGGAGAGGGAAGGTTCTTGAAAATATGTCCTTGGTGGATCTGATGATTTCATTTAGTACAATACTTCCAGAGACAAAGACTGGGACCCTCTGGAACAATTAGTGAAGGAGGGATGGGGTGGGGATTGGGGGATAGGGGAAAGGGGAAGAAAGGGGAGAGGGAGAAGGCAGTGGAGGGACAGGAATGGGGTCTAAGAATAAGGGAGAGAAGAAGGGGGAGAGGGAAGGCTAGGGAGAGAGAAAAGGGGAAAAGAAAGTGTTGATTTCCACTCTGCCTGCTTGTTAGCTACTTCACACCAGTTCTCAGTAATTACAAGACATGTCACCTCTTCTGGGAAGACTTTCTTTATCCCTCTGGAGATCCTCACATAATGGGGTCTATTCTTGTCTATTTACATGCTAAATGCCCTCAATAGATTATAAGCTCCTTGTGGCCAAGAAATGTTTTGTGGTTCTGACTTTATGAGGTTTGAATTGGTCTTCTGCTTCTAAGGTTTGCCCTTTATCCAATGCTCTACACTGCTATTGCAGCAGAATTATCCTAGTTTAGATGGTGCAATGGAAAGAATATTGGACAAATCCTACTTACTAGCTGTGTGACTTAACAAAAGGCATCTATCTCTCAGCCTTAGTTTCTTCACCTGTAAAATGGAAAAAAGAACAGTATCTACTTCATAGGCTTAACTGAGTATGATAGCATTTAAAATATTCTGCCAGCTTTAAAGTGCTGGATAAATGCTATTATCATCATCATCATCATCATCATCATTCTTGGTTGCCATATCACACAAGGAAGTGCACATTTATGTATATTTACCCTTTGGGGGGTGGGGTGAGGGACAGAGCTATGATTTCATTAGTCTTGGGAGCTCTCAGTAAGGAACTCCCTTTACCAGCAGAGATTAGCATCTATTCTCCAATTTCTAGAGTTTTAAAAGAATTATCTGAGACACCAGAGAACAGAAGATTTATCAAGGATCACACTGAGAGTATGTGTCATGGGCAGGATGAGAAAATGGGTCTTCCTGAGTCAAGTTCTCTCTTTGGTAGGCTATGGTACATGTTGAATAAATTCAGTCAGTTAAAAAGCATTTATTAAGGATTTATCCTACACTTACTCTGTACTAAGCATTGGAGACAAAAAGCAAGGAGCTCAGCATCCTAAGGAGCTCACATTCTAAATATATTTTGGATTGAATTGCTTTTCCTGTGGTCAGAACTTAAGTATAATGTAGTTCAACACTTTAATCGCTTGGCCATCACAACACGCACTGCATCCCGAGTCATCTCCAGACATCCTGATCTATATCTTGCCACTGGACCCAGATGTCTCAGGAGGAGAAAGTGAAGCTGATGACTTCGCATAGCCCTCACTCATTTAAATCTAATTCACCTGCATATCACGGCATCACCTTCCTGATATCATAGTCCTTTTTGAGAATGAAGGACAAACAACAACAACAATATATAATAATAATTAATACACACAGTATACAGGCCCAAATGACTTACATTAGGCCAGCTTCTGGCTACTCTTTCCAAATGGTAAGTGTTTTTTTTTAAAACATTACTTCAAAGAAGATTATCCACCACTCTAACTATCCTACTATCTGTTTTTTCCTAAATTGAAATTTTTTATTTACAAATTCGTACAAATATTTTTTCCAAAACACATAACATAATGAAATAGCCACCAGAAATCTTAGAATTGTTTGGTTAGTCTTATTATTATTTAGAAATAATGTTTATTATTTAGAAATAATATCATTTAGAAATAATAAGACCAATATTAGTCTTGGTCTTATTTCTTAATGATATTATTTCTAAACAATAAACATTATTTCTAAATAATAATAACACCAAACAGTTGTATAGCTTCTGATGGCTACAAAGTATTTTATACATGCTAACTCATGAGTGGAAGTAGGGTAATCATTTTCACTAATGAACACTTTTATGAGGGATGTTTTTTAATGAAAAGGAATGTACAATGCAATCCCAGGAACCTCTGAAAATATGTCAACCATCCATCCTGGTATGCTAGTGGAATCTGCTCGTGTTCCATAGAGCAATTTTAGAGGCTCTTATTGTGGAGTCTGTCCTATGGGATAAGTGGGTTTAAAAAAAAACCATTGGAAATAATCCCTACAAACTTTGGAATATGATCAAAGGAGTATAACCCCTTAAAATAGCCTATTGCCAAGTAAGGAAACCATAGAAATAAATAGAATAATTGTAACAAAGTTAATTTCTTTACACTAATATAGTAGTGAATTGCTTTTAAATTTTAAATTTGGCTCATCATTTATGGGATTCAGAGCAAGGAAGGTCCTTGGAAAAAAAAGCTTTTTCTTCCCATCTCTGTTTCAAAGACAAGGAACTTGAGACCTAGACACATGAAATTATTTGTCCACACAGATAGAAAGTAACAGAGATAAACTCAAACCTAGGCTTTTTGATTCCAAAACCAGTGGTTTTACCACTTGCTCACCATTTCCAAACCATGAAGTCCATATCCTGGTCATCATTCTCATCCTTTTTATCTCTGTTTTGCCCAGTTTGTGGTTTGATTCCCAACTGAGGACTTCTTTACCTTTCCCTTTTTGTCTCTTTTTTGATGTTGACTTCCTCAGTAGAATGTAAGCTCCTTGAAGAACAGGGACTGTCTTTCTTTTTCTTGTATTTGTAGTCTCAGGCTTTAGCACAGTGCCTAGAACATAATACGCCTTAATATATGTTTGTTGACTTGAATTGTTTTCCTTTTTGTATATTTTCTTGCTTTCCTTTATTAAGGAATTCCTTAAGGGAATGTCATTTCTTTGAATATTCACTATATAGCATAATTCCTTGTATAATCATAGAGGTGCCACAAATATTCATTTTTTATATCTGGCTCAAAAAGTGTCACTAAATAAAAGAATATTAAATATTACTCAACTATTAACCTACTTATCAACCTTTTAAGTATGTTACATTTTGATGAGTTTTCACCTTTGAAGTTCATATTGGGTTTTGGTTACATTTAATTATAGGAAAAAACATCTGGATTAACATAAATTTTCAGAGAATGAAGTATGCTGGTTCATTAAGTTTTCTGATTAACTCTTTTAATCAAAACTCTTCTTTTGTCCCACTGAAAACATTTTCTTAAAATGTATTAGACCAGTCTCCTACATAAATACTGTTTATGTAACATAAATGAATCTTTCAGAATCTCTCCATGCTTCAAAATTATGTGTGTATGTAATTTTTTAGAATGTGATATTATCAGTCTTATGTAGGCTTTTCTTTTCTTTTTTCTTTTTGGAGTTTCTAAGGATGATCCAGAGAACATCCAAAGCCTTAAGGCAAGTTGGAGAAAATTATATGTGTATGTGCAGGAGGAAGGAAAGAGAGACATACACACAGACAGACAATGACAGAGAGAGAGAGAGAGAGAGAGAGAGAGAGAGAGAGAGAGAGAGAGAGAGAGAGAGAGAGAGAGAGAGAGAGAGAATGATAATATTTAGAGTCTATTGAAACCCACAATGCTTGGGGCACAGAAAACATCTCTAATTCAGAAAAATTCTGTAGTCCACATTTCTTAGAGACAGAATCTACATTTCTTTTCCAAGAGAGTGTATCTAATGAAGACTGTGGGGAGTGCTCTACAAGAAAGAAGATTAAAAAAGTAGGTCAGCCCAAATTATGATAGGAACAGGAATGAGAAAGGCAAGTCGAGGGAGTGAAGTTGAAGGGGGAAGCTGGAGGGGAATCTAAGAAATCAAATAGTCATAGTATCCTCAAACCTAGAAGTTCTAGCTACTTCCTGATGACTACAGAATCAAGCAGAACCACTTGAGCCATTTCTATTCTAAAGTTTTAGATGCTCTCTGTCTTACCTTAGAGATGCCCACCATTTTCCCCCACAAAAAAAGGAAAAGAAAAACCTTCCATAAAATTGATAGTGCCCCCATTCTAAATGATTGTTTGTGTTTTAAAGTGAATATGTTCTTTTCTCATTACGCTTACTTTCTCACCATGCTTACTCCTTCACTCTCTTGTTGTAATTTGCATTTTCTTATGCTTTAATTACATGCTTTACTACTGAATGCCTGTGTCTTTTTGTATGATATGATGGTAGGACTGGAGTGAGACTGGAGTCAAGAGTTGCATGTTAGACATAAGTATCAAAGAATGTCAAAATTTAAAGAAATCAGAAGTCTTCTGGTCCACTCATTTTATGGATGAAAAAATCATGCTATTGATGCAGTCAATTGACACTGTCAGTTTAGGAGATTAGAATGAATGTGTACTGATCCCAAGAAATCCTTGAGATATTTTTGACTGTTTCCCCCCTTATTCATTTTTGTTTTATTTTGTTCTTAATTACATGTAAATAATTTTTTTTACCATTAACAAATTGAGTTCCATATTTTCTCCCTCTCTCTTTCCCCTTCTTGGGAAGGCAAGCAATTTGATATAAATTATACATGTGAAGTTATGTAAGATATTTTCATATTAACCATTTTGCAAAAGAGAACACAAAATAAAAAAGCCCTAAGAAAAATAAAAAAGTAAAAATAGTGTGTGCTGATCTGCATTCAGATTCCATCATTTCTTTCCCTGGAAATGAATAGCATTTTTCATCATAAGTCCTTTGGAACTATCTTGGATCACTGTATTGCTGAGAATAGCTAAATTATTTAACAGTTTATCATCATGTTATGTGTTCAAATTCTCCTGGTTCTGTTTACTTCCTTTATATCAGTTCCTGTAAATTTTCAAGGTTTTCCTGAAATCATCCTGCTTGTTTTAGTACAATAATATCCCATCACACCATATATCACAACTTGTTTAGCCATTCTTCAATTGTTGGGCATCCCCTTAATCTCTATTCTTTGCCACCACAAAAAACTGCTGCAAATACTTGTGGATAAATACATTCGCTCTGGGGGGCTCTTTTTACTCTTTTTGGGATACAGACCTAGTAGTAATATTGCTGAGTCAAAAAGGTATGCACAGTTTTATAGTTCTTGGGCATAGTTTCAAATTGTTCTCCAGAACGGTTGTACCAGTTCCCAAATCCACCAAAATGCATTAATGTCTCTATTTTTCTACATCACCTCCAGAATTTGACATTTTTCTTTTCTGTCACTAAATTGATTTATGATATTGTGGCTTTTTCCCTTTGCCATGGGCATCTTCCTTCCAAAAGTTAAACATAAGAAAAAAATCTTGATTCATTCAAGATCCCTAATTTAAAGTTAATTAACTAAAATTAAAATTAATTTGAAGTTAATTTAAAATCATAAAATTCTTAAGTACTTTAAATTCAATAAAACACGATAGACTTATCTTAGCAATTCACATTTATAGAATGCTATAAAGTTTATAAAGTGCTTTCTTCACAGCAAGTCAATGAAGTAGATTGTACAAGTATTATTTAACTCCATTTTACAGATGAGGAGACTTATGTTTAGAATGGTTAGAGTAACATTAGTAATTGCAAAAGGTAGCATAGGTAGGAAATGATGGGGCTGAAAGACAAGACCAAGTTTTCTAATTTGTAATCCAGTGTTCTTTCCTTTAACACCTTGATTTGTATGTACTTGCCTAGGCATTCCTACTGAATGGATTGATGATCTGAGCAGAATACTAATTAGATGAAAATGCTTTTAAAAAAATTAAAACAAAACTTTCTCTGACATCTGGCAGCAACAGATTGTTCATTGGACATACAGTTATGATTCCACTAAAATTCTTATTCCAGAATGTAAATGATGAAAGTATAAGAAAAAGGAAGCGTGAAAAAATGTTTATTCTTGTTACAAAGTGGATGATCACGTTCTTCCATCCCCACTCCCTTCGACAGGTTTGAGAGGTTCCCTTTCAGGTACATGTATGGACAGGTAGGGGTTGAAGGAGGTTCATTGAAGTGTGTGGTGATTAATACTATCTCTCAAAGACTCAGCTACTTCAGTGATGGGGGAGGGATGAATGGGGAATGGGTAAGTTTTTGCCCCTGAATATGATGATGAAATAACTTTGATTTGATCAAAAACCTATTTTATTTTTTTTACTACTTTGTATCTTGAATGTTTTCTAAATTGTCCAACAGGCTGGATTGGTGGCTAGTTGAGAAATAGACATTCCATTTGTTGGACAAACAGACATATTGTTTGTGGGACAGGGAGGCTCTAAGGGTGGCAAAGTCTTAGTTGCTGTCCTGGTAGATGTCCCCTCTCTCAGCAAGCAAGACAAGCCAATATTTCTTCACTGTGGGTGATGGGGTAGTGCTATCTCTCTGAGAACCTCTGCTTGGCCAATACTTCCATCCATGGTGAATGTCAGAGTGAATTCACAATTCAGATATCCATTTATTTGACAATGACCTAGAATTATCAGTATTTTTCACAGGATAGCTGGTCAATTACTTTTCTTGACCTTTGCATCCTCCCCCTTTCATCTTGGGTTTGATTTGGACCAAAAAGTCAAACTCTGCATGTCAATCAATACCCATTCAGATCAAGTAAGCTTTCTGTGGAACACTTTGAAAAACAAGATCAAGGTCTGTTGAAAGATAACATATTAGTCAGTCATGTATTGTGCTATTGCCCCGAGTGACTCTTCTGCATTTACACATTTATTCTGTGCTTTTCTGTGTAGTCACAGTAAAAATCAAGTCAGTGGATGTTTATTGACTCTGCACATGTCCTGCTCACAATAGGCAGACTTTCTGAGCATGAACTTCATGCTTCATGCTCTTAAAAGAGCAAAAGTGTTCAGGAGTATCAAAATTGGGGATAAAAGAAATGACTCCATGGGTAAAGTTCTTACAGCCAATCTATACTCTCACTCTTTGCTATGTGGATATTTGCTTTTGGGATATTTTTTCTAATGAGCAATAGTAATTTGTAGCTATTTTTCTAATATCTGGACTATTTTTCAACATTATCAACAAATTCCTCCCAAAACTCACATCTGTAGAAGAATACAGTACAGAACATATAAAGATGATAAACATATATAGTGTGTGTATACACACACACACACACACACACACACACACACATATTCCTATCCTCAAGAAACATTCCATTTACCTCTTCCACCACCCTCTCCTCACATCTTCCCTTCACATGCAGGGTCTTCTTTCTCCTTCCAGCCCCCTTTTTGGTAAGTGCCATTATAAAGATTATTTAGTTGTTTGTTTTTTGGATTTATTGGGATAAGATGGTCCAGGAACATGATATAAATCTCTCCAGCAAAATGGAATTAAAGATTCCACTATAGGGATGAGAACCAGAATGTAAAAACTAGAATATGCTATATTGAAATTTCATTGTCTTCTGTTGCTAGTCACTATCCAGGCATCTCAGTACCATGTGCTTGTATTTTGGTTCCACCCTTAAGACTTTTCGTAATCCTAGCAAGGGTTGCCTTCCCTTCATCCTTCCTGTTCCTCTTCATTTTTCAGGAGTTTCCTGAGATGGGAAATGGGAGATGGCTACTATGAGAAGCTTTTCTAAACTGCCCCACTTCAAGAATTTCTGCTCTTCCTTGTACTTCCAACAAGTACAAAAGAAATCCAAAACATATCCATATTCAAGACAATTCATAGATGAGTTGTATTTTATTTATACTTAGGAGATGAGCAATGTGGGGTGGTACCTGCAAATAACCCCTGCTGCTGGGGAGGCTGAGGGATCATTTGAGCTTGGGAGTTCCAAGTAGCCATAGGGCTAAACAGTAAATCCATTGCCAGGGTGGTGAGTTTCTGGGGGCAGAGGGACCTCCAAGCTGCCTAAAGAGAGGCAGACTAGCCAAGGTCAGATAAATTAAATATCCTGTACCAGGCAGCAGTGGGGTTGGGCTTGGGAGTTGCAATTGTACTTCCAGCCTGGATGAGAGAGAAAAAAACAGAGTCAAAAATAAATAAATAAAATAATAGAGCTCAGATTGGAGCCTCCTTAAAATTGTTGAAGACCAAGGTCACATGTGGATTTAGCCCTCTTATTTTATCAAATCCCCATTAACTTACCTGCTTCAGCAATTTTAGTGTCTTGCAGAAATAAAAGCGGTTATAAATATCCCTCCTGGGGGCTTTTAGAGCAACATGAGAGATAAATCTTGATTTTATATGGATTGCTTTCAGAGTAGCAATATGATGTAGGAGTGCTTTTTGTTTTTTAAATAAAAAAGGAAGAGGCGAGGAAACAGAGAAGAGGGGAAATAATGGGGAAGAGGGGGGAAAGACTGTTGAGGGGAGAGAGTAGGATGGGGAAAGAAAGGAAGAATGAAATTTTTGCTTGGGATTTTATAAAAGATAAGTTGCTAGAGATAGAGCTGCCCGACCTTTGAAGGTGAAAGCCTTCTGTTATTTGTTTTAATGTGATGAAAACAGCTGGACCAAGCTTTAATTCTTTCACGTGGACATGCTGTGACTTTGACTGAAACCAATTAATTGCCACAGCCCAGCTGATCTTTATTATTTCTTTGGCATTTGAAGCAATACTATCCAGACTGTGAATCACAGCCTGGAAATGGAAGAGGTCTTGCTTTTAAAGTGCCTCATCTTTTTCTTCCGTGAACGTGGACACTGATTCTTTACTAAATGAGTTGTACTGTTCATATTTCTTCAGCAATTCTCTAACCATTGTAATGATTTAAAAAAAAGAAATTTAGTTTTTCAGCCCCCAATCTCAAATTGTTTGTTTCTTTTTGTTTTCTATCTCTGTTTCTTCTTCCTTTTCCTTTGGATGCTGTGGAGGAGAGGAATAGCTCTTATGTGGGGGATGGAACATTTTTCCTGAGAGTTCCAGGAGCAGGCAGCAAAGTCTCAACATGTTTCTGGTGTAGGAGGAAATTCAACGGGAGAAGCATTTGCTGCCACATCTGGGGGAGGAATAGGTGATGAAAGATGGCAGCTGTGATGGTGGGAGAAAAAGACAGTTTCCAGAAGCACCCAGAGTCATGGAAGGGGCAGGCTTCTTCCTTATTTCATCAGATTCCCTCTTCTCAGTGTTTACCAAATATAATTTTTTTCAAATCAGTGGACATTTGATTCCAACTAATTTGACTGCTAAATTCAGATACTCAGATGCCTTTTTGCCCTCTCTACTTGTATCAGAAAGGGCCCTCAGTAGCCCATAGAAAGAACTCCATTAATATCAGGCAGGGATTTTCTGTGTACAGAAAGGCGGGTCACTTGGAGCTTTCATAATAAAAATAAAAGAATGGGATATTCCTTCTGGTAGCTTTAAAGGACACTCATCATCTGCATCAACTGATAGCTAGAGTAATGTTCCACAGACCAAGGCTTTATTTTTATAGCAATTTTCAATTCAACAAATATTTATTAATCACCTATTATGTGCAAAGTGAGTGCAGCGAATAGAGCACTGGGGCTTGGAATCAGGAAGACATCCACAAAAGTTTAAATCTGGCTTCAAAAACTAGCTGTGTGACCCTAAACAAGTCATTTAACACTATTTACCTCAGTTTCCTCATCTGTAAAATGAGCTAGAGAAGAAAATGGCAAATATTTCAATATCTTTGCTAAGAAACTCTAAATGAGGTCATGAAAAGTTAAACACAACTGAAATGATTGAACAATAACAGCAACATGTTACAAGGCACTGGGCCAGATTTCTGGACATAACAAAGATAAAGACAAAATGATCCCTAATCTCAAGGAGTTTACTTTGGGGATGGAGCACTACGTTCTGTGAAGTTTGTTGGAACTCTTGTTGGAACTGTGTTTTGAAGAAAACTTTGAGGCAGAGGTGGGGAGAGAGCACTAAGATTAATGCATCTACCCTTAAGACTCACTCATGGTGAAAGCACTTCCCTTCAAAGCAAGCTGTATGCAGACCCTAGGTTCTCTGTGTATCACCTGAGAGGCAGCTGAGTGGTACAGTGTCTGAATCAGGAAGATTAGAGTTCAAATCTTATCTCTGATATTTACTTATGAGCTTGGGCAAGTCATTCAACCTCTATCTCAGTTCCTTATACTGTAAAACAATAGTAATAATAGAATCCACCTCCAGAATTGTGTGGAGAGAGTGTCATATTTTTAAACCTAATGCCTAGTAGGTGCTTAATAAATGCTTGTTTCCTTCTCCTAATTTATTACTTTATACTCCAACCTCTCTGCTCCCTCTCTGACTATTATAATACAGACAGGTAGAATGGTGAGTACAGCATGACCTAAAACCTTGACATTTACTCTTAAGCAATCTTTTACTCCCTGGAGATTTTCATTCATGATTATGAAATAATATTTATTAAATTAAGGGGCTGAGTGATTTGCAAATGAGGATGGAGTATTTGGGTCCATGATTATAATCAAAACATTTTCTTCTCCCTCCCTCCCTCCCTTCCTTCCTTCCTTCCTTCCTTCCTTCCTTCCTTCCTTCCTTCCTTCCTTCCTTCCTTCCTTCTTCCTTCCTTCCTTCCTTCTTTCCTTCCTTCCTTCCTCCCTCCCTCTCTTTTTTTCTTTTTTTTTCAAGCAACCCATTGAGGTTATACAGTTAATTAGTGTCTGAAGTCAAACCTAGGCCTCCCAGACTCCTGGCCCAAAGCTCTATCCATTATACACCAGCTGCCTTAACATTTAAAACATTTCTAAACCTCATTATGAACACTTACTTCTCAATTCTGCTTGCCCTTGAAATGCTTGCCTATAAATAAGTATCTAAAACAAAGGCTAGAAACAGAAGTTTTTATGTAAATCAAAAAAAGGAGCATTGGTACAGCTTGTATTTAGCTAAAAATATGATAATAATTCACACTTATATTTAGAATTAAATTTTACAAAATTTTCTTGTCATAATCAATGAATATTTATTAATCTTATCATATGATTTAGGCTCTGTATTAAGCACTGAGGAAGAATCTTGCAAGGGTTGATAGTACAAGTATTATTTTCTCCATTTTACTGGAAGGAAAACTGAGGCTTAGAGAGGTTAAATGACTTGCCTACAGTCACACAGCTAGCAGATGATTAAGGTAAAATTCACGTCCAAGTTTTCTGATTCCAATACCAGCACATTTTCCACTAAAAAAATCTTAAGGGCACCACATTACAAGAAGGGTACTGGCAAATTGGAATTTGTTTAGGGGAGAAACTAGGAAATTGAGGGGTTTGTGAGCTATGACAGGCAAGGAACAGTTGGAGAGAGTAGCTAAGTTTAGAGAAAAGAAAAAAATTTTTTCAAATATTTGAAAGGCTGTTTATTTAAAGAATAATTAAATTGATTCTATTCAGTTCCAGGAAGCAGGATTAGAAGAGATTTAAGGCTTGATGAAACCTTAAAGATCATTTAACCTAATAACCCTGTCATTTTACAGATGGGGAAACTGAGACTCAGAAAGGGCCAAGATCAGGCAGATGATAAGAAAATGATTGTTAAAGCCTTCTAACAATTTGCATTTTTTTTTCTGTGTGGGGAAATTAAATTGGAGTAAGAAAGTCCTTTCACTAATATAGATAGAACAACTACACAAAATTCCTTTAAGTGATAGGGAGGCAGATTAATAAAGGAAGCACTTAATAAAAATTAGCCTCTGCTAAAAAAAATGGAGTGAGTCATTTTGTGATAAATAGTGAGCTATCTAACTGAAAGCAAGGACTTTTTGGATAATTGTCTGTTATGAATAATATAGTTCAATGATTCTCAAAGTGTAGTCCAGAGATCTCTGGGGTCCCCAAGAACATTTTAGGGAATCTATGAGGTCAAAATTATTTTCAAAATAATACTATATTTTAATTTCAAATATGGTAAATCTTGAAAGATATAACCCACTTAAACAAAAGTTCTTTGGAATCCTCAGTCTTTAAAAATGCATTTTGAAAACCATTGATAACAGAAGAAGTTATTTTATTCAGGGAAAGGAGCTGTACTAGAAATTTATCTCTCAGGTTCCTTTGAACCCCAACTCTAGGGTTCAAGGCAAGCTGCTAGTGGGAATATAATGGTGGAATCTGTGCACTGGTCTGATGAACTTGTTTGAGCATAGGAATTTGTAGCATTTAAACATGCAAAGACTTGAATTGCTAAATGCTGCAGAGGGCTCCTGCTGGCTGGCAGCTAAGTAGAGCTTTCCAATTATTAAAACTGAAATACTTAAGACCCAGTTGAAACTCTTTCCAAGATGCCCACATGTATTCCCTCTATTTGCCCTAATAATTTTGCCCCTGGCAGAGTTTAATGTTAGGGAAACACTAAGCAACAATCTAATGAACAGTTAATATCCTATTGTCTCTCTCTCTCTTGTCATGATGCAGTCTCAGCAGTTAGCTCCACTGGCCTCGACATCATACATAAATCTGAAGCTATCTCTGTGAATTGGGAGCAAGTCATAAAAAAGCGTCTCAGTGGTTCAGTTTGTCTACCACTTGGCTACCCTGTAAATCCAGAGGGTTAAGTTTTATGGACTGTGCTAGGCACTTTGTCTTGTTGGCAATAGCTAGATCCTTGATATTATACTAAATTGACTCAATTAACATACCTTGCCAAAGAAGAAAAATATTGTAGGAGATGTTCCCCACCATGGATGAATGGGAGAAAAGAATAAAAAGATTTTTGAAAGGCTGAAATATTTGAAGGGCTGTCATCTACAGAATACTTAAATTGATTCTGTGTAGCTCCAGGAAGCAGGACTAGGAGAAGTTTATAGCTAGATGAGATCTTAGATGTAATTTAACCCAACAATGCTGCCATTTTACAGATTGGGAAACTGATGACTAGAAAGATTTTCATTATGGACATTTTTGGAATTTATGGATAAATTTTCTTTATGGAATGAACTGGAAATGAGAGAAATACATAATTTAGCTATTCAAATCCTTTCTTTATTAAAGTTAATATTTTTATAAAATTTTCATGTTTAATATGATGAAAAGGAAGTGGAGTTGGAACCAAGAGGAACATGAATTCAAATTCTACCTCTGAAATGTGTTGAGTATATGATTTAAAATCTCTGAGACTCCAATTTTTTAATGTATAAATTGGGGATAGTAGTCTCTGAGAACTCTACAGAGGTATCATAAGGATGCTATTGGTCCTTTTAGAGAATGAACAATGAACAACAAACTATAAGCATCAGAGGCCCATAGGCTGAGCGATGGAGGGGACCAGAGGTGAGCTGGTCCAATCTTCTCATTTTACTAATGAAGAAAATGGGGAAGGAAGAGATTAAGTAACTTGCCTAAATTTATAGATGTAGTGAGATTAGAGGTGGTTCTCTGACAGACCCCCACATTTGGTGTTCTTCTGTGCTTCTTTCCAATGATAAAATGAAATACTATAAATAAAACATTTTGTAAATCTTAATTAACTGGGGAAATGTCAGTTATTAATTTTCTTATCGCATGAATTAGTAGATACTTACATTCTGATATGTTTTCAGAACAATATAAATGCCGCTATTGGGTAGCATTCAGTGGAGGCAGAATTATCTGGGACTGCAACCAAGGAGATCTCCTTAGTGAAATATTCATTATAAAATATTCTCGCCCATAAGCAATATCACAATGTGAACCTTGTAGAGAGTATTTTAGATGGATGCCTGCCCCAGCCTGGCTTCCTACAATTAATAATGCATAAGTAGTTGAAAGCGATACTCTTTGTCAGCATTAATCTGACCAGGTGGTCAAATTTCCAAAGGAAATGTCCGAGTTCGTTGCTAAAGACAGCACAATACTTACCTCTATTAAGAATGTATGAAAAGCTTTGTGAACCTGGTATTTTTCTTCCATCAACAAGTAGTATTTAATAATTCCTCTTATATTCATATTGCTGTCATGGGCATTACACAGAGACAGCAACAGACACAGCCTCTGCTCTGCACTGCTCTAAATGTCACGTCTGCCGTAGGCTTAGAAATCACATTGTGCAATTAAGAGGATCTGAATAAGACATTCATCTCCACAGGCTGTGACTGGCTTTTTTCTTTAGAAATAATAATTGCTTTTCTCACTCTAATAAGAATTGCTTCCTTAACTTATGGAATTTTTTTAGACATCTTATCTTGTAAAGCTGTAGCTGATTGCTGTCTTATAGTTAAATCTGAAAAAGTTTCTTGAAATTAATGGTAAAACCTTAGCTTAAAGCAGACTGAGTGTTAATATCTTTTAAAAAAGAAGCAAAGTTAGTCCAGAGATTTAGAATAATGTATTTTTCTGTTCTGGCTTTTTAAGATTATAGCTTGAGAATCGGAATGGACTTTAGAAGTAGTTGTTCTAGGAATAATGCTAATGATGGGGACTGTGATGATAGTATTTACATAGTATCATCTTGACTTTTGTCTTGCCACTGGACTTTAATGACTTTGGAAGAGATTGAGGCTGCTGACTTTTTGAAGCTTTACCTCCCTTAAATCTAATTCATGCTTAAGTCAAGATATTATTGATATTATTATTATATTATATATATTATATGATGTTATTGGTCCTCTTTGATAATGAAGGATACAACTACTCTTTATGTCATATGTGCCAAGCACTGGGCTAAGTGTTTCACACATTATCTCATTTGATTTTTACAATTGCCCTGAGTGCTTGTTTAATCACAGCTGACTCTTTGTGACCCATGGACCTTCTATCCTCTACTGTATCACAAAGTCTGTCCAGATTCATGTTTGTTGCCTCCAAGACACTATCAATCCATCTCATCCCTTTCTCCTTTTGCCTTTAATCTTTCCCACCATCAGGGTTTTTTCCAATGAGTTCTCTCTTCTCATCCTGTGGCCAAAGTGTTTAAAAGTTCCAGCTTCAGTATTTGTCCTTTCAAAGAATAGTTTATTTAAATGTTGACTGATTTGATCCAATGGTATCTCAAAAGTTTTCTCTAACACCAAAATTTGAAAGAATCAATTCTGAAGTCCTCAGGTTTCTTTGCAGTCCAACTCTTAAAGAAATACATTACTAGTGGAAAAACTGTGACTTTAACTATATGACCTAACTGGCAAGATGATATCTCTAATTTTTAGTATGTTGTCCAGATTTGTCATAGTCTTCCTTCAAAGAGAAGGCATCTTGTATTTTCAGATACTATTAAAAAGGGGGTCACTCCATTTTCCAGTTGAGGGAACTGAGGCAAACAGAAGTTACATGATGTGCCCAAGCTAGCATGTATCTGAAACTAGACTTGAACTTGGGTCTTCCTGACTTTCTAGCTGAGTAGTGCAAACAGGTAGTAAAGTGGACAGAACACCAGGTCTAGAGTCAAGAAGATGCATCTTCCTGAATTCAAAGCTGGCCTCAGACACTTACCTTGTTTGTGACCTTGAGGAAATCACTTCACCCTATTTGCCTCAGTTTCCTAATCTATAAAATGAGCTGGAGAAGGAAACAATAGACCAGTCCAGTATTGCTGCCAAGAAAATCCCAAAAGGGGTCACAAAGATTTGGATTGAAAAATAACTGGACAACAACTTCTTAACTCTAGGCCCAGTGCCCTATGCACCACCTACCTGCTAGGTCATCTAGACCAGTCTTTCTATTTTAAAAATCAAGGCCTAGAGAAATCAAATGATTTAAGTAATATTGCATAGTCTGTGAGCAACAGAGCTAGCATTTAAATTTGGTCTCCCTCCTCCAAGTTTAACCTCTTCTATTGTACTTGACTCATTGATTTATGATCACAAAGTCATGGGTTTATAGTTAGAAGGGCACTCAGAGTTCATCTAGTCCAACTATTTATGAGCATGAGGAAACTGAAGCCCCAAGACCCCTTAGGTAATTACCCAGGATCATATAGATAGAAAATAGAAAAGAGGAGATTTGAACTCTCCTTCTAACTCTAAGACCAGAACTCATTCCACTGCAAGATGTTGATACAGGTACAGATGACCTGCACATCTACAAATAACCATCTAGGATAATGTCTGCGTCATTTAGCATAGTTGCATATTGAATATATAAGTATTTGCATATTCGATTGTTTAAACTGTAGTAGAAGCACCTGAAACTTACAGGAATGGGGAATTCTTTTGCAAAGCAAATATACAGCCTAATTTAGCATATATATATGTATATGTGCACTCTACATATATATACAGATATTTGTGCCAATGTGTGAATGTATATGTCCTTCCCCCCCTTCTCTCTCCCTTTCTCTCTCTTTCTCTCTGTATGTGTGTATATACATACATATATATATATATATGTATGTATATACACACATACATACACACATACACACACATATCCTGCTTTTGGTTTGCTTCAAGGAGACTACTAGTATTTACTGGTAGAGAGAATAGGAATGCTGTGGTAATATGAGATTTATTGATGTATAAACTTATTGAGCTCTCCAGAGGGAAAGCAGAAAACAGAAGACTTTTTGAAATACAGGTTAGACTAGATGGTGGCTAATGTCAGTCAGTTAGCTAAGGAGCATTTATTAAGCAACCATCAACTCTGAAGCTAGACACTGAGCTAAGTACTGAGGATACAAAGAAAAGCAAAAGACAGTCTGCTTTCAAAAAGCTCAAGTGTTGTGGGGAGATCAACAAGATATAGATAAAATAAATAGATAAAATAAAATCAATAGAAGATAGGCACAAGAATAGAGATTAGGAAAAGCTTCCTGCAGAAGGTGGAATTTTAAAGTTTTAATAATGTTAATAATAGCTGTAGTAAGTTAGGTAGAAAATAATAGCTAATAGCTAGCATTTATATGCACTTTGAGGTTTGCAAAGTGCTTTACCTACCTCATCTCACTTAATTCTGACTACAACCCTAGGAAGTAAGTCCTATTATTATGCCCATGAGGAAACTGAAGCAGAGGAGAAATGGCTTATCCAGGACCACACAACCCTTAAATAGCTGAGGCTGAGACAGGTCTTCAGCATTCTATTCACTGTATCTTCTAGTTATAGTCACCTACATGGTGAACATTTGGTGATTCTGGATTGAAATACAAATACTACCACTGGTATTTTATAATATAAAGGATTCCCAAAATACTTCCAGCATGGGTAAGCCTAGATTTATAAGACAATTAACATTTCTGAGATCTATAGGATTTCACTTATAATAACAACTTGATCAAGTTGTATTTGTGGGATAGTACAATATTTAATTTTCTTAATATATGATTATGATAGCTAACATTTATATAATACTATGTGCCATGCACTATACAAATATTGTCTCATTTGATCTTCACAGCAATTCTGAAGGGTAGGTGCTATTATTTTCCCCATTTTACAGATGAGGAAACTGAAGTAGAGGTCAAGTGACTTGCCAAGAGTCCTACAGCTAGGAAGTGACTGAGGCTATATTTGAACGCAGATCTTCCTGATGCCTGGTCTAGTGTTGTCTTCCATTTAGAAGGAAATTTCAGGTTTAAGTTTTGAAAGGTCCTGGAGTTTCTGCTAAATTTTTATAATGGCTGGACTAATTTAATTTAAATCGAGAGGAAGGGCAGAGAGGCAAGTCAATAATTATTTGGTAGGATAAAGCAAGTTTTCAGTTGTTATTGGACTGAACATATCAATTTCTCTGCATATTTGTTTTCACTTTCAAAGGAATGCTGATTTTGACCTGTTGGGGAAGAGTGATTTGTGATTCAGTTTTCCAAAATTAAACCAAAGAATGGTGAGTTCCAAGCCTGGAATTCACTTTTTCCTCACCTCCACTTCTTGGAATCCCTGTATGCCTTCCAATGAAGCTCAGATGCCAGCTATCCTTCCTGAGCCCCGACTTGGTACCCCATGTTATTTTGTATTTACTTCTTTGTTTACAGGCTACATCCTTGAAGAGAATATATTTCCTGAATCAGAGACCTTCATTGTTGTCTTTTTAGTCCACTTATCACAGTGCCTTGAATGTAGCATGCGCTCAATGACGGTTTCTTGAATTGAAATGAATTAAACAGCTACCACGCTATGTATCCTAGCTCTGGAGTTAGAGGATTGGGGTTCAAATCTTGATGAGGTTTAGATTCAGGAAACCCAAATGAAATTAGGGTTTCTGGTGATCAGGTTGTTAAATGATAAGGTCTAGTGGCAGGCTCAGAGTTCAGGGAACCAGATGGAGAGGTTTAGCTCCCCTGTACCCCCTTGGGATTTGGCACAAGGGTAGGGAGTTTTGGGGACTTCCTTCTGGAGGTGCAGAGGTTCTCTGTAAAGGAATTTATAGATCCAAAAATCTAGATTGATAAAAGAGGTTTATTATGGGGATTGGAAGTAAGGTTAAAGTCTGGTTGGGGAAATAGGTGAGGGTAAACAGAGGATGGCACTGGAAAGAGTATTCCAGTGAACAGAGGCTCCTTGGGATGCCAAGCATGGTATAGCTGGCATGTTTGGAACCTCTGCAAAGAGAAGATTTGTTTGGCTCTTTTTATAATGAGAGATTTAGCTAAAGGGGGCACATGGGTAGAGTCCCAAGTTGGCTCCTTGCTGGGTTTCAGGTAGGGCTAGAATTTGAATTGAATTCAATGAGTTTCAGGACTGAGCTGACCCCACCCAGATAACAAAGATGAAACTATTTGTCCTTAGGGGTGGGGTCCCTCACTGAGGCAGAACTGAAGGAGATTTTTTTCTTTAAGTATTTTCAGAGTTTTGGGGTCCCCTTTTCATTCCTCCCTCAAGCAATCAAAACTTAAATTCATTTAAGGGAAAAAGGACTTGGGGCAGGGTCCCTTATTGAGGGAGCATTGAAGGAGATTTTCTCCTTCAAGGATTTTCAGAGTTCTGGGGTCCCCTCTTTAATCTTACCTGAAGTTTTTCTAGCCATATGACTCTGGGAAAGTTATTTAACCTCTCTTTGGTCTCAGTTGTCTCATCTATAAAAATCAGATCATTTGACTTAGTGATCTTAAATGTATCTTCCAACTCTAAGTGTATGCTCCTAAATAGAATACTGCATAGAATAGAGCACTAGGTCTGGAGTTAAGACTCAACTTCCTAAGTCACAAATATGCCCTTAGACACGTCAATTAATTCTGTTTGTCTCAGTTTTCTTATCTGTCAAATGAACCAAAGAAGAAAAGCCATTCCAGTATTTTTGCCAAGAAAACCCCAACCTGGGTTGTAAAAAGTCAGATACTACTGAAAACAACTGAACAACATTAAATAGAATATACTTGGAGAGTGAAAGATTAATGCCCACATACATGCACACCATGCATGTATGTTCTTCTTGAACAAAGAAACAGACACTAAAATATAACAAAATCTACATTGTACAGTATGAACTTTGTTATTATTTATTATTGTGTTGGTTTTAATTAATTATATAAATAAATTATTATTATTTTAAAAAGTTATTATTTTAAATTAAGCCCCACCCCTAAAATAATTTTTAAAAATTTAGACTAGGGAGAGGGATATGTGGGATAAAATCCCTGAAGTAGATTTCATGGAGGTAAAGAGGAGCAGAAGTACAAGCATGGGATGGGAAAAATCAGAGATAGGATTGAACATGACTTATTCCGAGGGCAGTGAGGAGACATTTGATTGGTGCTGAGAATCTCACATAAACCACTAATGTGGCAGGCCATTTTCTTTTGTTCATAGAAATGAATAAAAGTTAGCCTTTATTCTCACTATAATGGCCTTTTGAGTTTTAAACAACTTTATTAAAATGTCTTTCAACTTCTTTCCCACAATGAATGGTTCCTATTTGTTATTTCACCTTTCTTCATAGGTATTACTTCTTAGCCCTTTCATCGTCGTTATGCTTTTTGTTGAACTGTCTTCTCATTTCCAACTTCTCTTTCTCGTTATGGAACCCAGGAAATGACATAGGATTGTATGAAGGACTCAACTAGGTGCTATGAGCAATCCAAGAAGTGACAGGGCCTCCATCCCTTTATTAGTTGACAATCCAGTGGGGGAACTAAAACACATATAAGAGAAACTAGAGAATAATCGAAACAATAGGCAATTAGCTGAATAGTCAGACCCAAAAAAGAGTCATTAATGATTCAGTACCATTGGAAGAAGATCTCCAGTGTGAAGCCTCAAGAGGCAGAGGTTGGTCCTGGACTTTTTTTTTTTTTTTAACATTTTTTTTTATCAGTGACATGGTTAAAGACATAAATGGTGTGTTTATTAAATCTGCAGAGGATAGGAAGCTGAGAGCAAAGGAATCTATAGACAAAAGAGTAAAGTTATTCAATAAATTGGGCTAAGTCAATTAAAACAAAAAAAAAATGACTGGATCTGAATTCATTGGTATAGCAAGGGAATTCCCAGTGAAGAATGTGGTCGGCCCCTCATCTATGTCTTATAGCTTTAGAGAATTGTCTGGACTTTGGGAGAGTATTGACTTATTCAAGATCACAAAGTCAGCCAATGTGTGTCAAAGCAAGACTCAAAATCAGCTCTTCTTGACTCTGTCATTAAATTATGATTTTTTAAAATTAAATTTACTGATTATAAGATATATGTATGTTGCCTATGTAGGTTTTGTGTATGTTTTTCCCTCATAGGTTATATGTATTGCCCATGTAGATTACGTGTGTCTATGTAAATGGACTCTCTAGATGCAGCTTGAAAGGAAACATGGATAGATAGATATCTCTTAAAAGCCAAAGGAGATTTTGATTACTGCCTGGAAAAACTACATCATAAAGCTAGCCACTTTGCTCTTCTCAGAGAAACATGGTAGCAGACTAGAGATGTATCTATCAATCCCTTAAATGTTGTTGATTGAAGGGTTTTTAGATTAAAGAAATTTCTAGGTTCAAGTTGGGTTCCAAATTGCTATCTCTTAATGGGAAAGAGATGCCCCAAGCTATATATCCAAATTCTGGTTCCAAAAAAAATCATGAATAGGAAAGAAATCCATTTATCTAAGCTAATTATAATCAGAAATCAGAGAAGTTATATAGATGAAACATATCAGATAATACGAATGAATGAGCTCTTCAATTAGAGTGCTATATATTCAGTTCAATCAAGGGAGAAAGTCCCAGATCTCAGCCAAGGAGAAATTCCTCAGTCCCTAGTATAGTAAATTGGGCATAGGGACATGGTTAAGATGTCAGCTCCTTAATATGTCACATCTTCTTCCTAGAGAATTTAAACTATGTGTCCTCTCTCTTGAAGGTGGAAGCCAGAAGAGCAGAATTTTTTTTATCCCCAAGCTCTTGCCAACTCTGTCTTGCATGTAGGTATAAAGTACTGAGCAATCCAACTCCACCAGTTGGGGAGAAAAGTCTTATGAACCTATGCTTGAGCCTCTAATGATGAGCATTAATCTTAAATCTGGCATGTTGTGATTTCAAAAAACTGACTTAATAAATAGATTCTGGGCAGGCATATTAAATAGTAATCTCTCTGAAAAAGATAAGAGTGACAGATTAAAAGTTCCATGAGTCAGCATTTGTGATACCATGACCAAGAAAGCTAATACAATCTTTGATGATGTTCTAAAGTTTCAGTTATGCTTCACTGGGAATTTTCTTATCAGTGCTACTTGAATGGTTTGTTGTTTTCTTCTTTAGCTTATTTTTACCAATGAGGAAACTGAGGTAAATAAGGTTAAATAACTGGCTATACAATTAGAAAGTATTTGAGGCCAGATTTTAATTCACAAAGATGAAATGTCCTGATTCCAGATCAGGGCTCTATACACTGTGCCACCTCATTTAATCTTAGATGGTATCAAAACACTATAAGAAATGATAGACCTCCAAACTCTATCTAAAATAATGTGCTCAGCTTTAGATAACATTTTCTTCTAAACATTGTAAAACAAGAGACCATATAGAAGGATGGTATGAGTGGAGGGGGTCTTATGTTCATGCCATCCATAGATCCATAGGAAGACCTGGAGGTATTTGGGCTGAAGAAGATAAGATTTGATAGCTGTCTTCAGATATTTGTCATGTGGGGAAGGATAGATTTGTTCTGGTTTAGTCTGCCAGAGGGCAGAAGTAGTTGCCATGGCTGGAAATTAAAAAGAGGTTAATTTAAATTTGATAAAAGGGAAATCTTGCTAACAATTAGAGCTATGTAAGGGTGGAATAAGCTGCCCCAGGGAGTGGTGGGTTACTCCTTACAGCAAATCCTGGACAACCAGCTGTTAAGAATGTCAGTAGAAGATTTTTTTTGTTTCAGATGTGGGTTGGATTTAATGGTCTCTGCTATTTTGCCAATTCAGATTCTTTGATTCTATGAGAAACTGTCATAATCAAGTGCCAAATGATAACTCACTTTTTTATAGTACTTTAATATATAAAACACTTTACATATTTTATCTCATTTGACTGTATAACAATCTTGTGAGGTGGGTACTTAAAAGAGTATTGTTCCTATTTTACAGATAGAAAAAACTTAGACTTGAAGCATTTAAATAGTTTTTCCATGGTCACATGGCAAATGTATGTCAGAAGCAGGATGTCAGTGCTTTATCCACTATACTACATGGCCTTTTAAATGCTGGAGAGTGCCACTAGCAATAAGTGTTATGGGAGGCCACAAGAGGAAATGACCAATATATACCATAGTCAGTTATATAATAAACATTTATTCAGCACTTATTAGATGTCAGGTATCATGCTGCCCTCAGGAGAGAGCTTACAATCTAATTGGGAAAAAATGACACACAAAAGAAAGTTAAAAGGGGGCATTGTGGCCAAGGAAATAAGCAGATGGGCTAAGTTAAGCTCCCTCCTTAGATGGAAGTTTTGAAGTTCGTATCCTCTATCCTCCAATCAAAGGAACAGAGGAGAATGGTCATTAATGAGGTGAAGTCTCAAGGTTGATGAGATTTTTCTCAATAATGTGCTTCCTGGGACATAATGGAAAAATCAGAGAAGTCCCAAAGTTGTGCCACTGAGTGAGAAATGAGGAGTAATCAGGAAATCCTTCATGGGAAAAGTGACAGTATCTTAAGCTAGGGACTGAAAAAATGTATTTGCGAAATGAAAAGCATGTCAAGGGGAAGATACAGCATGGAGCAGGTGAGCTTGTATCAGGGACAATGAGGGCACTGATTAGACCCAAACAACCATTTACTTGGACTATTATGATAACTTTCTATTTGGTTTCTTCATCTCCAGTCTTTCCCTTCTCCAATCCTTTCTCTCCACAGGGGCTTCGATGATTTTACTTAAGTGCAACTCAGACCATGTTATCTCCTTACTCAATAAATTCTAATGGCTTGTGTTGGGGAACAGTGGGGAATAAGGTTGAATAGACAGCCTGGCTGCCAAGTGTATACAAGAAGGAGAATTATGTGGAAGTACTTATGAAGACACTGTAACAACTCTGTCATATAATATTGAAGCTATCACAATTAGAATAAGGAAAAATTTAAAGAACATTTTGAAGGAAAAATTACAGAATTTGATGGCAATAAAATCTCAGACTTTAGGATATTAGATGTAGAGCTAAAAGGGCTCCTATGATCACTAATGCTTGGTTTGTCTTTAAAATTCTCTGATGTACAATCAAACAAGGAGCATTTATTAAATACCTGCTATGTGCTAGGCACGGTATTAAACCCTGGAGGGATACAAAGAAAAAGCAAAAACAGGATCAGTCTTCAAGGCCCTTATATTTAATAGAAGAGACAACATGTGTATATATAGGTATGGTTTATAGGGATTGCTTTCAATGTGGCACCCATTTCTCCTTTCTCTCTTTTTTTTCTGCCCTGAACTCTTTCATCAGGCTTAGTAATCTTAACTAGAAAGTTTGGACAATTTTCTGAGGTGTGCTAGGATTTGGTTATGACTAGGACTATGCTGCTAGCACTCAAGGCTTTTAGGGCTCTAGTGTTAACCTTCAAGTAGACAGATATATACACACACATACATATAGAACTTATCACAGTAGCTGCTGAGCCCCCATCAATATGTTTCCCATTTACACAAAATCAGGCATGGTAATAATACTGACTCAAACATAAGACATTTATTGAAGAGGGATAGGGACTAGATCTGTCATTTTACTGGTGTAAGGAATTCTCAGGAGGGGAAAGAAAGGAGAGGGATGAGCATTGTTTGAACCTTAATCTCACAGGATATGGTTCAAAGAGAGAATATCAGACATATGCAGTTTGTATGGAAACTTGACTCACTCTACAGGGAAGGGAGGAGAGGAAAGGGGAAAGGAAAGAAGGAAGGTAATAGAAAGGAAAAGAGAAGCAGAAGGGGAAAGGAATAAGAAAGACAGGAGGAGCTGTAAAAGGGGAGGGCAGATTGAGGTAGGTGGTGGTTAGAAGCAAAACACTGGTGAGTAGGAAAAGGGGGAAAGGAAAAAGAAAAGTATAACTTGATCAGGAAAAACAGAATTAGTAATTTTAACTGTGTATGTGAATGGGATGAATACTCCCATAAAATGGAAGTGGATAGCAGACTGGATTAAAAGCCAGAATTCTACAATATGTTGTTTACAAGAAGCACATTTAGAGGAGAGTGATATAATCAGAGTAAAAGTAAAAGGCTGGAAAAGAATCTATTATGCTTCAGGTGAAGTAAAAACAAAAACAGGAGTAGTGATCCTGATCTCAGATCAAGCAAAAGCAAAAATAGATCTAATTAAAAGAGATAAGAAAGGAAACTACATCTTGCTAAAGGATACCATAGATAATAAAGTAGTATGAATACCAAACATTTATGCATGAAGTCGATAACATTCCTAGTGGAGAAGTTAAAAGAGATGCAAGAAGAAATAGATAGCAAAACCATAATAGTGGGGATCTCAACCAGGAATTCTGAAAGGGAGCTCTCTCTGTCTACCAATGCAGGTCAGCACCTTCTCTGAAACTTAGGTTTCATGAAACAGTAAGGGATAAAGTGAAGACCTGGGTCACACATCTAATATGTGTCAGGGCCAGTAATTGAATCCAGATCTCCTTAGCTTTAAGGCTGACCCTCAAATTTTAAAAGTTTTTTTTTTCTATTTACTAAATGATGAGACAAAAATAAGAATAATCATAATTCTTAGTGCATAGAAGACAGCTAGGTGGTACGTGCATAGTGTTGGGCTTGGATTCAGCAAAATCTAAATTCAAATCTTGCCTTAAATAGTAATTAGTTATATGATTTTGGGCAAATCACTTACCCTACTTTCAGCTTTGGATTTATCATCTGTAAAGCAGGCATAATAATAGCACCTAATTCAAAGCACCATTATGAGAATCAAGTGAGATAACAAATACAAAGTATTTTATCAGCCTAAAGTATTACATAATGTTATATTATTATTTTTGTTTTGTTTTTTATTTTTTAATTATTATTTTAGAAGCAGGAATAATTGAAATATTATAGTCTACTCATAAACCTGTATCATACTCTTCTGCCAATGAATGTAGTGTTCATGGTGAAGGAGGAGACATAGATGCACATTTACAGCAATCTAACAAGGAGGCAAAAACTCATTTGTCTGGCAACTCATACCTCTGGACTGAAGTTCTTGATTTCTTTGTCTCTTTAGGGAGATCAGTAGCTAACTTTGGTTTTCCTAGCTCAATTGCTGGACAAGGCTGCTTCTCTGTTACTCATAGATTACTAAAGTAGTGTCAAACTCTCTTTTAGCATACAGCCACCCTTGGCAGAGTGTTGAGAAAGTGTTACACTCATTTTGCAAAAATATATCAACATAACTTCCAGCAAAACAGTTGCAAAATGCATGTTTCTCCTCCTTCTTGTAAGCTATCTAGGGCAGTAAAAGTTTCCCCATTCTCAAGCTATAAATAGAATCAGAGGGCAATAAATTCAGGCAACTCTTCACATAGTAGCAAGATTCAGCTGTCCAATGAGGGGTCAGTACTTTCATGATTTATTTGACTTCTGTTGGTTCTCTCTGCTGAGTCAGCCTTTCCTCAACTAATTAGCTCTCAACAAAACACTACCTTTCTATTAATTAGTATTACTGTCATCAAACCAGGTTAAGAATTGGTCTGTTTGCTCAACTATATCTTCATCTTGTTATGTCTCTCGAATAAATTCTATTGCCTCAAATTAGGACCTTGTGTTCAGTGTTTCATCTCTACCTTATGATATAAAATCCATCTGTCAGATGCAATTCTAACAGCTGCTAGGTTCCTCTATTCTTCTCTTTATACTCCCCCCCCCAAATTCTTTGATTTATAGTTTCTCAGTTATAATCTTCAAAACTCTGAAAATTGTCAGATATAAATGAAATGCTCATTATACCCTACTTCTTTAAGAAAAATTTTCTCTTAAGTCTTTAAAAAATTTATTTTATTTAAAAAACAGAGTAAGGAGAAAGAAAAACAAAAAAGGAATACAAAATAAAACAAAACAAAAGAGAACATTGTCATGTTCCCAATAGAACACTAGTGAGGATTCAAAATATATAACAGCAAATTACCAATTCAAGAAAGTATATATCTTAGTAGAAGAAATTATATTCATTAGTATCTATATTTTCTTTATTTCCTTGTTCTCTGCTGTGCACCCTTTTTACTTCATTCTTTTTGTCCCCCTTTTATCTCCCCCTCTATCCCTAAGTAGGCTGTAGTTAAGAAAGGATATATGTACATATATATACATACACATATACACACACTGCCCCCCATACACACACATGAATTTCCTATCCCTGATGACTTTTAGCTTTAATTCTGCTCTTTAACTTGCCTTGCTATTACTTAACTTCCTCTCACCCTTGAATCCCTCCCTTGTCTTCTTCCCTCATTCTTTGCTCGCCCATCTGTCCATCTCTGTCATCTTATTTCATTACAGATTTTGGAAGGTGCTATACTTTTCACAGTATAATCTATTCCCAATGTAAGCAGGTTTTCAGAATTACAAACCCTTCTTCTCCCTCTATGACTCTGTGTCTGTTCCTGCCTTTGTACCTCATTTGCATATATAACATAATTACTATTTCTACCTTAACGCTGTCCCAGTTTTTTGTTTCAGCTTCTTTATTGTTGTCATCAATTTTAAACATATGGTATATATTTCCCATGTTAAAAAACATAAACAATTTGTCCATGTTGAGTTCCTTGAAATTGATCTTTGATATTGGCTCTTATATGTTAAATTTTCTATTAAGTTCAGATTTGGTTGATAGAAAGATCTGAAAATCTGAAAGTTTGTTGAATGCCCATTTTTCTCATTCAATATTATAGATAATTTTGCTGGATATGAAATTTTTGGCCATAAGCCTAATTCTTTTGATTGCTGGTAGATATGATTCCAGGACTTGTAGTCTTTTACTATGGCTGCTGATAAATTCTAATTGTAACTCCAGTATATTTAAACTTTTTTCTTGTTTCTTGCAATTTTTTCTTTTGTGTCTGGGGGTTTTAGAAATTTGGCAATAATATTCCTATATGTTTTCCTCAAAAGATGTTGTTGAGACAGAGATAGGTGGATTTTTTTTCTATTTCTACTTTCCCCTTCATGTTCTATCACTCCAGGACAATTTTCTTAGATTATTTCTTGCATTATTGTGTCAAGGTCCCTTTTTTGGTCACAGCTTTCAGATTGTTCAATTATTCTTACTTTTTTTTTCTTGTCTATTCTCCAGATCTGGCATTTTTCTTATGAGATGCTTCACATTTTGTTCTATTTTTTTTTTTCATTCTTTACAATCTGTTTTGTTATTTCTTGATCTCTCATAACTTCACTGCCTTCCCCTTTCCAATTCTAATTTTCAAAGAGTTATTTTCATTTTTGAGACTATCTTTTTTTCTAGTTGGTTAGCTTCTTTCCCTCCCTCCCCCCCCCCCCCGCCCCAAATCTTCTTGTTTTTCTTGGATGGTTTTAATTTATTTTTTATTTTTTTTAGTTTTTCCTCAATGTCTCTCATTTGATTTTTAAATCCTTTTTTGAGTTCTTCCATAAAGTCTCTCTGGGCAAGGAGCCATTTCATATTAAATGCTTTGGTAGAAGCTTTTTTTACTTCAGTATTCTCCTCTGAAGATGAACCTTGGTCTTCCCTCTTCTCTTAATAAGTTTCTATGGTGGGATTCTTCTTTGCAGATTCATTTTTTAAAAAAGAGGTATGAGTATAAGTAACTCTAATTGTGGAGTGGGCAGGATGGTACCTCAAGTTTCCCTTTAGCTTTCCCCTTTGACCAGGAACCCCAAACCAAACACTTTTGTATGATGATTATGAGTCTTCTCAAGCTGATTTTATCAGTAGTTCTACAAATAAATTTTCTTCCCTTCCCTATCAGCAACCAAATCACACATATAAAAAAGGACAAATCATAAATACATATATATATGCATACAAACAAGAAAGGTATATACAAAGTAGATAGAAGGAAGCTTTAGAGAGGAAGATCTTAGTGGCTTTGTTGGTGAAGGGTGGAGTGGGGACACAGTGGAGGAGGAAATAGGAAATAGGAAAAAGCCTCACTCTTGAAGTAGGAATTCTAAGAGGTGGAAGTGAGAAGAAAGAATATTTCAAACATAGGGATATCTGTGAAGGGTATAACCAAAGGCATAGAATCCAGAGATAGAACATGGTATGTGAAGAACAGCAGGTGGACTGATGGGTATGTGAAACTGTGTTCCCTTTTGATTTGTAAAATTAACACTCTAAAATTGTGTATTCTTTGATCTGTAAAGAAGAGAGATTTTAGTCTCAGGCCTTCCTGGGAAGCATATCTCCCCAGACAAGTTAAGTGGCTTCATCAGACTTGGCCATTTCTAAGGCAAATCACCTCCATTGATAGCAGGATCTCCGTTCAAATTCAGGCTAAAAAAGCCTTAAAAAAAAAAAAAGATCTTGGTCTTATCAGTTCAAACTGCCCCCAGCCTCCTTCCCTCTCCCCCCATACCAAGCTCTACTCATAAAATAGGTTTCTACTCTCTCATTTTTTTTTTTTTTTGGCAGAACATCCAAGTTGCCTCTTTGGCATAACTGCCTGCTAAAGGCAGGACTCTGCCTACTGAGAAGGCATCCTCTTCTCAGTGCCAGCCTCCATTTCCCTAACAGGACTTTGCCACTGAAGAAATCAGTTTTTCTAGCAAAGCTGACTTCTTGTCCAAGAATAAACTTCCATTTTTGGCTACCCAAAACTCTTCATGTTTGTGAATTCTTTCATGAAAGACCTACATCTCCATTCAAAAGGGGATTTCCACAACTCTCTGACTGCCACTAGAACTCCATCAGGACTACTATGATTATACCAAAAAATATTGTAGCCAGAATATTTTACTTAAACATTTCTTTTTAGAGCTAGAAAAATAACAACAAAATTCATCTGGAAGAAGAAAAGGTCAAGCATATCAATGTAATTAATGAAAAGATTTTGAAGGAAGGTAGCCTAGATCTCACCAGATATCAGATCTCAAACTGTATTATAAAATGGTAATCATCAAAACAATTTAGTAGTAACTATGATGAGATGCAAATAATGAGGTTAGTGGTAGTTGTGATAAGATGTGAGAATTGAAGTGAGAAATCCCCTCTGGTAGGAGGTACAGGTCCCTTGTGAAAGCGTTTGAAAACATGAAATCTGTGTGGCAAAAAGGGATTTATTAGCACTGAAAAGCCAACTTTCTAGGAAAACAGATTTCTTAGTGGGCAAAAGGTCCTGTTAGGAAGATAGCTAAGGTTAACACTGAGAAGAAAATATCTTCACTAGTGGGCAAAAAGTCCTGGCAGGATAGCTTGCTAAAAAGACAGCTTCCTTAGGGAACATAATACTGTTTAGGACTTCTACAAAGATATGTGGGCATGAAGCCCTAGATATATTGGGGCTTGCTTAGATCTTTGGCCCAGAGAAGGGGAGAGAGGGGGAAGGCAACTCTTGAGAGACTGATTTTCAATTCAATTTAAAATTGAATGAGATTACTTAACTGGGAGTCTGAGCTACTGAGAATTGTTTGTGGCAATTCAATGGAGGGTGATTGACCAAGATCTCCAATTGAATGAAACTACTTAACAGGGAGTTTACAGGCTTTCCCCAGGGTCTGGAAGCTCCTAAAGGGGATACAGTTTATGTCCAGCCTTCCCAAAATATTTCAGTTTATGTCAACTAAGAAATAGTGGTGGATCAGTACAATAGATTAGGTACAAAACACATAGTACTAAAGAACCATATTAGTCTAGTATTTGATAAATCCCCAAAACCCAAGCTTTTGAGGCTTTTTGATAAAAAATAGTTAGAAAAACTGGAATACGGTATGGCAGAAGCTAGGTATGGACTAACATTTTATACTATATACCAAGATGAAGTAAAAATGGATACATGATTTAGATATGAAGGGTGATACTATAAACAAATTAGGAGAGCATGGGGTAGTTTACTTTCCATATCTATGAAGAAGGGAAGAATTTATGAACAAATAAAATAAAACATTATAAGATGTAAAATGGATAATTTTGATTACATTAAATGAAAAAGTTTTTGCACAAAAAAAACCCAGTGTAACTAAGATTAGAAGGAAAGCAGAAAGCTGCAGAAATTTTTTTTCCAACAAGTATCACTGATAAAGGCCTCACTTCTCAAATGTGCTGGACTGTCTGTATATACTATTCTAGACTGCCAGGGTCATACATACCAGTCTTTTGGATATTCCCGGATACACATGAAGATGAGTCAATCTTGGAGTACAAAACAGCTTTTCTTTATTAGTACTCACAGCAGAGGTTAGCAGGAAGCAAGAGCAAGAGAGTACAAGAGCAAGTTTGCATATGGGTACCTGCATCTCTCACTGAGTTTGACTCAAAGCTAGCCAGTTAGCCAAAAGGGGCCATACCCCTTTTTACCTCCTGTGCCCACCCTACCAGCTGACATGGCATACATGACAATTCTCAGAGAGAAACATCCCTAACACTTAAGTATATAAATAACTGAATCAAATATAAGAATTCAAGTCATTCCCCAATTGATAAATAATATATAAACAAGGCAGTTTTCAGATAAAGAAATCAAAACTATCTATAGACATATGAGTAAAATATTCTAAATCACTATTAGAGAAATGCAAATCAAAACAACTCTAAAGCACCTTCTCATACCTATCAGATTGACCAATATGACAGAAAAGGAAAATGATAAATATTGGAGATGTGGGAAAATTGGGGCACTAATATCCACTGGTAAAGTTGTGAACTGATCCAACCATTCCAGAGTGTGATTTGGAAACATGCCCAAAGTTTTACTCTTTAATCCAGCAATACCACTTTATCAGCCGTATTCCAAAGAGATTAAAAAAGGGGAAAAAGGATCTGCTTATACAAAAATATTTATAGCAGCTTTTTGTGGTGGTAAAGAATTGGAAATTGAGGGGATATTCATCAATTGGGGGAAGCTTGAACAAATGGTAATGGATTTGACTGTATGGAATACTATTGTGCTATAAGAAATAATAAATTCAATGATTTTTAGAAAAACCTGGAAAGATTTAGATGAACTGATTCAAAGTTAAGTGAGAAGAATCAAGAGAGCATTGTATATAGTAGTAATATATTGTATGATGATCAATTGTGAATGAGTTAGCTATTCTTAGGAATACAATGATCCAAGACAATTCCAAAGGAATCATAATGAAAAATGCAACCTTCCTCTATAGAAAGAAATGATAAGAGTCCGAATGCAGATTGAAGCACACTGTTTTTTACTTTTCATTTTTGTCTATCTTTTTTTTTTAAGAAAAGAACATAATGAATATGGAAATATGTTTTGCATGATTGCATATATCTGAGCCATGTCAAATTGCTTACTATCTCAGGAAGCAAAAAGGAACGGGAACGAGGGAAAGAATGTGAAGTCAAAATTTTAAAAAGTAAATGTTAACTATTTTTATATGTAGTTGGGGAACATAAAATATTAAAAACAAACAAAAAAATTAAACCCAATACTTCTTATGAAAGAAAATTAATGACTTCCAAAGAAATGCACTTAATTTTAGAGAATTTCAATTATTAAACATTTTCCTTAATATTGACCTAGGTCATTTCTCTCCCATAACTTCAATGACTCTTCTAAACCTATTCCTGAACCTTTTTATTATTTCAAGAAATCGTATCCACATCCAGTCTTTTCCTCTTCAGATTAAGGAGGCAGAATGGTTAAAGGAGATTAGGAGGGAGTGAAAAAAAGGTGATTTTATGGTACTTATTTGGAAAGAATGGAAGGATGGGAGTATTATTAAAATAATAAAGTCAAAGAATGAGTCGGAAAGAGTAGTAAAGGCCTTCTGATTCAACCAAATCATATTACTTAAACTTGAAGAGGCTAAGATGCTAGTTGAAAGACAAAATTACTACTTAATGGCAGAGATAGAAAGCTGGGACTTTTCTGTTTTCCCCAGTCTAGTGGGATTAAAGGATTAGAGAACCAAAATTAGAGGGGGACTTTAGAAGCTATTTAGCCTAGTATTTTTTTTTTTAAATGAAAGCGGAAACAGAGGCACACAGAAGTGTAGGGACTTTTGAGTTTGTTCAAATAAGAAATTTATGACATAGACAGGATTTGAACTTGGGTCCTCTGCCCTCAAAGTCAGTGGTCTGTAGCTCTTTCCATTAAATCATGCAGCTGTCATCTTGGTCCAAGTTTAATAACAGAGTCTGATTTGGGATTCCACTGGCACATAGATAATGTTTTTTGGATCATGTCCCCATACTGATAGTCGATGAACCATTCAGAGAGGTCATCCTGCTCTCTGATCAACATGAGCAGTCTTTTGACTACATTGGGAAAGCTGGGATGGGAAGCCTTTTTAAATCTTTGAATGTTTAATGAGGAGTTTAGAATTAATAGGCATGGATGTTCATTATAGATTCATAGCTCTAGAATGACATAATAAAATAGTATTTTGAAAAGATTAATCTGGTTACCATATGTAGTAGTTCTTTCTCTTTTTTGCAAATTTTCTTATTTTCTTAAATTTTTTAAAACATCACTCCCATTTCCCAATGATCATTACTCCCTCCTCCCCTCCCCCCCCAAAGTAGAACACTCCTTAAAGCAAAAAAAAAAAAAAAAAAAGTTTAAAAAGTTAAGCTAAACAAACCAAAACACTATATCTGGTGGTGTTTGTCCTATTCTCTATGAATTTTCCATCATTCCTCTATCATGAGTAGAGAAGCATATTTTATTATGAGTCCTCTGGAATCAAGATCATTCATTGCAGAGATCTGAGTCCTGCTCTTATTACTATTTCCCGTAACATTATTGCTCTATAGTGCTTTAATGTACATTGTGTACATATTTCTCTTCCTTTTAAAAAATTTTGTTATGCATCATTTCATACAAGTATTCCCAAGGCTCTCTTAATTCTTCATATTTATGATATTTGTAGTATAATAATATTCCATTTCATTTATATACCATAATTTGTTCAGTCAATTCCATATGGATGGAAATCTATTTCCAAATAAGATTCTGCTATAAATATATTTGTATGTATATATATATTTATATGTATGTATGTGTTTATATAAATTTCACACGCACAGGACACTTCATCTGTTTTTGACATTACTGATCCTGGAGCAAAAGGTATATAATGTTTTTCCTATAGCATAGAGATCTGACCACATCATATCTCTGGCTCCCTTACTTTGTAAACTTCAGCGGGTTCATATTACCTCCAGGATAACAGATAAACTTTGTTTGGCTGTCAAAATCCTTCACAGCCTGCTCCCAACCTGCAAGTCCAGGATAATTGTACATTAACACTCTTCCCTCTTTTCCCCTCATTCCTCATTCTATGGTTTAGTCTTCTTACTGTTTCTTACATCCAGCATTCTATTGTTCATCAAGCAGCCTTTGTACTCCAAAATTGGAATGCACTCCTTCTTCATCTCCATATCATAGAATCATTTATTTTCTATAAGACTCAGTTTAAAAATGTATTCTGATTTTTCCTCTCCCTCAGCTAATGGTACCCTCCTTCCTTAGACTTAACTTAAACATACATACATATTATTTATATATATATATATGTATATATATAAATAATATGTATGTATTTTTCTCCTATAAATTGTAAGTGCTTTTAAAGGAAGAACAACTTCATTTTTATCTTTGTATATCAATCATAGTCACTGATACATAGTAAGTAGATAATAAATGCTTATTGATAGATGCATCTTAGTGACTTTTGTCTTATAATTTAAAATTTTTTTTCAAAAAGATTAAAATAAATCACAACTCCATCTACAGGGTATTAGTGTGCCTGTTTTTCTACAATCTTGACATATATTCATTGACAGTGACTTTGCTGGTTTTATGGCATATTCCAATTATGTGCTTTTTCATTGGCTGTCCACAAAATCTAGAATCCTCTGTCTCCTCACTTCTGCTTCTTCCAAATAGTTTCTCTGTAAATGCATTAGAGATTTTTGCCCCTTTACTTTTAATTGTAACAATTCCTATAGGAGATAGAAAATGAAATATTGTCCTATAGTAGACATTTTTTGTGTCCTTGATTATACAATTCATTATATTTGGAAATCTACCCTCTAGGTTTGTGTTCTCCCACCCTTCTGGATGTCAGTTACTTATTTAGAACTATAATGCCCCTTCTTCTGAGACAGTATGCTACCCATGAACAACATTCTCTGAGTAGTGGTTTCTCTAATCACCAAATCCCTGAATATTATACTCTTTTAAGATCCCCATCTATGATTAGAGAATAGCTCTCCCCCATGATGGGAGTGTCCTTTAAATAGGACCCTTCCCACTCCTGAGTAAACATTTCTCTTTTTTCTTTCCCCCTATTTTGAATTCCTCCCTTTCCTATCTTGACCTTTCTTCTTCCTGGGAGATGACAGTATTTTTCCCCCTTTATTATTTACCGTGATCGGATTAGAGAACATTACATATTTCCTGCTATCTTCCTCCTTCTCTCTCCCTTTAAATGCAGCTTCTCATTCTACAGGTTAGTCCCACAAAGATATTGATTCACCTAGAGCCAGTATGTTATAATGTTGAATTCATGGAATTTTAGGCCTCTTCCTCCACCATCCAATCTACTTAAGTTTCATTTTACCCTTGTAATTTCTGAATGAATTTTTGTGGCTAATTTGCTCTTGGTTTGTTGAAGGAGAACCTCTAAACAAGTCTTTTTCTGTCCTGAATCAAATGCTTTAAAAATAAACAATACTGATGAATCTTGCATTTTCTATGTCATTAAATCAATTGTTTTATAGTAAAGATATGATTTGTGTGGAATATTACTTGGGAAAGTCTATCTCTTCCTTCCTAATAAATATTCTCATCAAGAGTGCCTGGATTTATTTAGGAGAAAATTCTCACAAATTTTATATAGAGAGGAAATATGATTGGTAGTTGATACCTTTCTCTTGATTGATTATTATTTTGTTTTAATAAAATTGACATTTCCCCCTCATGTCTTTGATAGCTTTCCATCATTCAGATACCTTGGCAATAAAACTCTCCACGTTCTCACAATTGTGCTCTCACATCTTTCAGGATGTACTTCTCTATATACTTGGCTTTGCTGCTTTTCCTGTATCTGTCCTCTTTTGAGCCATTCCTATCACCTTGATGAGTTCACCTGGGGATATGTTGGCCAAGTATAATGGCACAATTGTTCTTGGTGACAAAAAAAAAAAGATTATTAACAAATCTTCACATCTTTTATACATTTCTGTGTTTGTTGTTCTTCTAGTTTCATCCTTTGGAATGAATCCTTTTCTTAGTTAGGTCTTTTGTCAAGCTTTCTTTAAACTTTTTTTTTAACCTTCTACTGCTTTCCTTTCTTTTACGTGATACTAAACATATTATTTTAGCATCTTCCTCTATAAGAATTTACAGCTGAGTTTGCAATCAATGCCATATTGCAAACCCATGATCACATTCAAAACTCATGTGGTTCTTGGCTTCCATAATTCTTTGCTCAGCTAGTAGGTTATGTGTTTGCAAATTTAGGTGCTTTTTAGGTTCTTTTAATCTTCTTATGTCAATTGGCTAAACTACTGTAGTAAATGGCAATATCCTTTCTCTTATCCATTTTTGGGGGTTGTGAGGCACCAATAGCTTGTGTAAACAGGTCAGATTGGAACGGGTTTAATTGTATGCCTTATATTTTTCTCAGCCATTTTTTTCTTTCTAACTTTGCACTATATCAATATTTTCCCAACCTATCAGATAGGTTATTCTGATAATAGACAACTAATTCAGTTGTCTGACTCCACATTCAGTCATTCAGGAATGACTCCACATCAATAGTGAATTACTTCTCATATTACATATTATAATCATTTTTTCCTTTCCTTTCTTTTTTTTTGGTTGATGCTATATATTGTTCACCATGTGCAGTACCTTTTGATTCTTCTCTTTAGGATGGTACTCCTGATAATTATTCTTTTTTCTTGATCTATATTTCCCAGTTAATTTCTTGTCACCCCTACTAATTTTCATCTTTGAATTAAAATCATTGTGTATCAAAATATATGTTTATTTAATTTGAAAGCTCGTATTCTTATGTAGCTAGGTGGTGGATAGAATGCTGAACCTAGAGTCAGGAAGTTATTGTTGTTCAGTCATGTCCTACTCTTCCTTACTCTATTTAGGGTTTTCCTAATAAAAGATACTGGAATAGTATGCCTTCCCTAGCTCATTTTATAGATGAGGAAACTGAAGAAAATAGGGTTAAGTGACTTGTCCAGGGTCACACAGCTAGTAAGTATCTGAAACCAGATTTGAAGTTAGATCTTCCTGGCTCCAGGCCAGGCATTCTATCACCTGTGCCACCTAGCTGCCCAGTGACAAATCCAGCCTCAGACACTCATTAACTACAGGGTTCTGGGCAAGGTTATTAACTTTTGTCTTAGTTTCCTCATTTGCAAAATGGGGATGATAATATTACCTACTTCTTTGGGTAATTATGAAGATAAAATGGAATTAATATTTGTGGAGTACTTTGCAAACCTTGAAATGCCATGCAAATGTTACACATAATGATTGTCAAGTTCTCTGAAGAAATTTTCTGCCTCTTTATTTTTTACTATAGATTTTTGAATTCCTAAGCTACAATATTTCCTGGTGGTTTTTTCACAGCTATCAGTTATGAACATTTTAATATCAGATGATTAAATGTCCTATGAAATGTTCTTATTGCTTTTGGACATATGCTAAAGATCAACTTGGCCATTTTCTTTATTTGTCTGTCCAAGGACCCATCCTTCCATTTGATGATAATTTCCCTTTGCCTCCTGATTTGTTTATACCACGAATGTCAATATGGGTGATTGATTTCCTCCAGAATTATGTTTTCTCACTGGTCATTGTACAAGAGTTCATTGCAAGAGCACCAACAATTAAGTTCATGTTTATGAGTGGTCTAAACATTATGTGATTTTTAATGTCATCCCTTGCCCCATTACTTGTAATTTTGCCACCATCATTGTTGAATTGGAAAGGCATTACACAAGATTGAAAGTTCTGTATTTTCCTTTAATCCCTGAGCAGCCACAGTCAAGGATTCCTCATCATATGACTAGTCTTCCATTGATGAGATGTCTCATGTTCACCCTCAGAAAGCAGGCTCAGTTTGCATAGGAACTGTACTTGAAACCTTGACATCATGCTAAGACCTGCATGGGAAGTCATATACTTTGCTGAAATTCATCTTAAGATACTACAGTTACTTCCACACCAAAATAAATCATCAGAATAAAATTTTGTGCATAGGTGGTGCACTACATAGAGCACTTGAAGTCAGGAAGCTGAGTTCAAATCCAGCCTCTGATAATTATCAGTTGTGTGAGCCTGGGCAAGTCATTTAATCCTGTTTGCCTCAGTTTCCTCATCTGTGAAATGAGCTGGAGAAGGAAATGCCAAATTACTCTGGTATCTTTGCTAAGAAAACCCCAAATGAAGTCATGGAGAGTCAGACACAATTGAACAACAGCAACAAGAAAAGTACTTTAATAAATACTTGCTTAAATACCACTATTAGGTCTGTATTCCGAAGAGATCATAAAAAATGCAAAAGAACCCACATGTGCAAAATTATTTATAGCAATTTTTTTGTGATGGCAAAGAATTGGACATCGAAGGGATGCCCATCAATTGGAAATGACTTAACAAATTTGATACATGAATGTAAGGGAATATTATGTTATAAGAAATGATGAGCAGACTGATTTCAGAAAAAAACCTGGAAAGACTTAGATGAACTGATTCTGAGTGAAGTGAGCAGAACCAGGAGAATATTGTACATATTAACAGCAACATTGCAGGATTATCAACATTGATGGATTTGGTTCACCTCAGCAATATAATGATCTAAGATAATTCCAAAAGTCTCATGATGGTGAAAGAAGTAATTATTTTGGACTCCTATTCCAATCAATATTAATCAATTTGATAGAATCACATCAAAGTTCTGTACATAAGACCCCAGACTTGTGAGCTACAGATTCTAAGTTCACTTATTTAACTAGAGGAAATTAGTGAATGGCCCTTTACTCTTGTTTTGCCTTGTGATAATGACCAAACTCAGATTGGCAGCGTTGACAACTACATGTAAAGTTCCCCAAAATATTTTTGTACCCTCAAACCAATCATTTGTCTAATAGGATCAGATGACCATCTTATGATTCCTTACATCACTCACTGTGACAGCTTGCGCCATTTCCTCCTGCCAAATTAAGGAGACGCTTGTTTATCTTATGTGGAGATATTCCTTGATTCATCCAACTTGTGACCATGCTGACATATTATTTTGCCCATCCAATGAAATTATTCTTGTTTGGTATAGCTGTTCTGGAATGATTAGATATATAGTCCTTTAAAAATAGGGCCCTGGAAGGAGGAGTCATCTCATATTGTGAGGAAGATCTGAGGTCCACTTCATTAAAGAGGATCATGGATCCTTTAATAAAGTGCCATTGACTCAGATCTCTGCCTCCATCTCTCTTATTGTAGGTGAGATAATTTTAATCATCTCTACAATGAAAAATACGATTCATATCTAGAGAAAGAATAATGGAGTCTGCAGATCAAAGTAAACTATTTTTACTTTTTTGGTTTTTTTCTTTCTCGTGGTTTCCCCCCCCCCCTTCCCCCCTTTTTGTTCTGATTCTTCTTTCACAAATGACTAATGTGGAAATATATTTAATGTGCTTGCCATCTTTGGAATGGGTGAGGGGAGAGAAAAAAATTTGGAACTCAAATTTTTAAAAAGTGAACGTTGAAAGCTGTCTTCCCATGTAATTGGAAAAAATAAAATACTATGGTGGAAAAAATAAATATTTGCTGAACTTAATTGAATTGTCAGGAGAAGGAGATAATACTTTATTCCTGGTTTCTTTACTTTTCAAGAAAAGGAATTTATTTCATCTTTGAGATGAGTAAAACATCCAAGGATCTTTTATTCAAGAAGAAGATGCATTAAATTCACTGTTACTTAAAGAACAATTGGGTTATAATTTACCACAAATTTCAGGTAACTCCATAAAACCCTTAGTTGAAATTCCTCATTCATTTGCCATTTTATCTTGAGAAGAAATAGGCTAGATAGAGTAAGGCTATGGCAATGAACCACTTTCATCCAAAAAGACTAATTAATCACTTTTCTGGTACATGGAAGCCTCAAGGCTTAAACTGTTTTATAATTGAATGGTTGATACTTTATTTAATTGAAGTTACAAGTTGGGTACCTACAGTAAATCAGGAATAGATAATCCAGCTGGACAGGGAAGAGTCTTCTTTCAACATGCATTGGTGGAGAATTTCCCTCATTGGTTTTTCCTGATGGAAATAGTAACTATTTTATCTCAAGTTTTTATACTTTACTCATTGTAGGAAGATAAAGATATAATAGGAGAGAGGACAGTTATGAATCGGTTAGAATAGCAGGGTGATGCAGAGGAAATGAGGTTGGACTTGGAGTAAAAGACCTAAGTTTAAATTCTGGTTTTATTATTTGCCATTTGAGTGAGGGTTAGGCACTTAGCTTCTAGGCCTCAGTTTTCCTATCTGTAAAGTGAGGTGGTTTTAGATTAGGTAACCTCAAAGGACCTTCCCAGCTCTTGATTTTTGCTCCAAAGATGTTTATACAAATTTTAAAATCCAAAACTTTCAATTTCTTTTCTGAAGCAAGTTCCACAATGGCAAAAAGAAGTTACATTTTTTTAGTTTGTTAACAGCTGCAAAATGCTTTTTTAAAAATTATTTGATTTGATTGCAGCTTCTGTAAACAGTATTATCCTCATTTCACAGATGCGAAGACAGATTCCCTCCTCTTATAGTTGATACCATCTCTGAATTGTTAACAGTGGTTATTAACAGCAGGAAGCTATCTTCCTCAGGGGGGAAAAATCAACTGAACTGTTATCAACTGCTTTGTGCTTTTTGAAACTAATAATCATAGCTTCCATTTAACCAGTACTTTATGGCTACAAAGCATTTTCCTGAGATTATCTCATTTGAGCTTCACAACAGTCCTGTGTGAGATAAGTGGTGTAGGACTTACAGAAAAGAAAGGTTAGATGATTTGCCCAAATACCCATGGGTATATGGGACAGACAGGACTCAAACTGGATCTTTGGTCTTCAGTGTGAAAGTTCTTTCAGCATGTGAAAAAGAAAATTCTTCCTCTAGCTTGACTACATATTTTAAAAATTCTAATGTTATGATTAAGGATTGAAAAAATAAATGTATATATTCAATTTCATTCTTTAATCATTAGTCATTTCCAGTCATATCCAATTCTCCATGATCCCATTTGGGGTTATCTTGGTAAAGACACTGAAATTGGTTCGCCCCTTCATTCTCCAGTTCATTTTATAGATGAGGAAACTGAGGCAGATAGGGTTAAGTGACTTGCCCAGGATTACACAGCTAGGGAGTGTCTAAGTCACATTTGAACTCAAGGCTGGTGGTCTATTCATTGTACTACCTAGGTAACTACTATATGCTGACCATTTGGGATAAAAAGAAAAAAAAGGCAAAATAGCAGATAAAACAAAACTCATCAAGGAGTTTACATTCCACTTTGGAAGAAATAACATGTACACAATTAATATGAAATATAGAAGAAGTAATTTTCAGAGATTTGCTTTACCAACAGCTGTGAGAAATGCTTGCTTGTCTGACATGAGAGGGAAGCAAAGACTTGGCAAAGCTTTGTGTAGAAGGCTCTTGATCTGAACCTTGAAGAAACTTGGAATTCCAAGAGATGATGGCCAAGAGGAAGAGTATTTCAAGCTAGAAAGCCACTCTGAGCAATGGCAGGACCTAGAGGTGGAATACTGTGTAGGGAGAAGAACTAGTAGATCAGGTTGGATGGATCATAAAATGTGGAGTAATTTAAAATTAATCTGGAAAGATATATTGAACTTAGACTAGAAAGAGCTTTAAGGCCTAAAAAAAGGATTCTTTATTTAATCCTAGAGGCAATTATTTGAACAGAATACTATATGGGAACTCAGGAGGACCAGAATTCAAATTTGGCCTGGGATACTTTCTGCTGTGTGACTCTGGTGAATTCACTTAACTGCTGTCTATTTCAGTTTTCTCAAGTGTTCAATAGGGATCTACTACAATTCAATAAATATTTATTAAGTACCTACTATGTTCCAGGTATTGTGTTAAGTTCTAGGGATATAATTAGAGTCCTTAACGAGCTTGCTATCTAATGGAAGTAGGATGGTATGGAGAGAAAGGAACAATACATAAAAGGATACAAAGGTGGAGTTGAAAACTAGCAGAGCAGGAGATACAGAGTAGGGTCAAAAAGTCCAGTTTCTGCCATCTAGGTATCTGGAGAAGTTTGATGTATTACCCTTCAACCCTCCAATCAGAGCGGAAAAGAGGCTGAGGAAGATGGTTGGAAATGATAATAATTGTACCTACATCCAGGATTATGGAGAGGATCAAATGAAATACTTGGAAAGCACTTAATTAACATATTGGTTGGAATAGAGCAGATGTTTGATAAATGCTTGTTTCCTTCCTTCTTCTTACAGAACTTCTTTTTTTCTTTTTTATATATTAGGAGCATAAATTTTTGCAGTTGTGTAGATAATTCTTATTGTTTGTATAAAGATATGGCAAATCTACTTCTTATTGAATATAGGATCAGAGATTGAGAGCTGGAAGGGATCTCAGTCTATGAAGTCTAATCCCCTCCATTTTCCAATGAGGAAATAGACTGAGAGAATTAAGAATTGAGAATTGGGACTTGTCCTGAGTCACATGGCTAGTAAGTGACAGAGGACTCAATTAAATAGTAGTCTATTTTCCCTAAAACTCCCTTCCCTGGTCTCCATGCCATACTCACTCACACTCGTCCATACAAGTGCCATTCTTCTTATGCTTTCCTTTATCCCATTGCACTCTCTGGAACCCTTGCTCTATTCTCACCAAACTACTTTTAATATTAAATATGTACCATCCCTTTGGAAATTATATTTTTACCTGTATTTGATTTTCTTTGTATATGTTGTTTCCCCCTTAAAAGAGAATGAGAAGCTCGTTGGGGTCAGAAATTGTTTCATTATTTTGTTTCCCAAGTACCTAACAGTGCTGGAGCTAATAGATGTTTAATGTTATTTGTTTTTTGAATTTTTTGAAGAGGATTAATGCCATCATATGGTACTTATGTATGAATTGGATTACACGGTAGTAGAAATGTACAAAATTCCCACATCACAACTTATAGCTAATGGAAAAATAAATAAAAATATTATTGTTGTTGGTTTTCAAAGAGAACCAGCGACATCATGGATGAGGTGTTGACTTGCATATGAATTGTACTTAAGTGTGATTGACTTGAACAAAGTCATTCTTCCAGATTCATCAAAGCAAGACAAAGCCAAGACAACTAGTAATGGCCTGGGATGCAGTGGATGACCTTGGCATCTTCAATATTTGACCAAACTCTAAGTGCTCCACAAGTTTGTTTCCTCCACCTTTATGGCCATTGGAACAAATTACTCTCTTTTTCCCATTCTACCAGAAGACGTCACCACATCTTGGGGTTAACTCACTTACTCTCAACCTGGTTTAGCTTGTCTACTAGGATGCCTTACTGGAGTGTAGCCATTGTCCAGTTACAGCTTCTATGAGCCACAAGTGAGAGGTGGGTGAGAGATCGACAAAGCAGCCCTTAAAAGGGCTCAGAAAGGCCCCATTCCCAAGGGCTACTGTTCCTGGATACCCCATACTTACTTGTTAAATGAACTGAACTGTAGGAAGGATTGGAGGGAACTGAGACTAGTGTCAAGGGAAAGATGACCAAGGTTCGAGCCAGATGAATGAATAATAGAGGACATTTGAGAGAGATGTTGTGGAGATAGCATTTTGCAGCTGTTCAAATGTGGCCAATCTTGCCCTGGAAGTATTTAATGAAATATGTCAGTTACCTAATAGAGGAACTTCTTTAAAAAAGTACAAACTGGCTTTTTATGGAAACCATTGAGTTAAATGTTAGTACCAGCCACTTAAAGACTCTCTCCCATTTATTCTGTGTTTATCTTGTATTTGCTGATTAATAGATGTTATTTTTCCACTGGAATATTAGCTCCTTAAGAGCAAGTACTGCTTTTTTTTATCCTGAACCCATAGCATTTAAGACAGTGCTGTGCACATAGTAGTTTTACATAAGTTCTTGTTGGTTGATAAATATATTGACTAAAATGTACTGCATAAGGTATTTTAAATGATTTCATAATACTGAATACCATGAACTAAGAAGCTGTCATTCAAAGACAACTCTGCTTGCTCTGTTCTGAATTTGAAGGGAATTATTTTTAGAAGAAAAATATTTTTAGCCACAGAAGGTAAACTGAGGGTTTAGGTCTTTATTGTTTTCCAACTCTGCAGACAGATAAGTGGTGAAATGATTGATTCTTGGAAGGAGGGAAACAAGTAATGATTAAGTACCTACTAAATGTTGGATATTGGGATGCTATTGGTCTCTATAGCAATAGAGAACTCAACAAATAGCAATGATTATTCATCATTAGAAGAAAATGAAGTGCTTTTATGACAAGGAAAGCAACCTTTTTCAAGGTATAATGTAAGATTTTGAAGCATTCTCTCTGATGATTAATTACTAGCTGATCCTGGACCCCAAAACATAGTTTATCTCTCTCACCCATCAAATCCTTCAAGTAGGTCCTTTTGTCACCTGACTGCTCTTGCTTCTTCCTAGCTGAACTTTTGCACTAGACCTTGACCTTCACAAATCATGTCCCTTATCTCTACAGAAGTTAATTCTTTAGCATTATGGTTCTCAACCAAGGGCTCAACTCTTTTGATTTCTGCCTAATTGCTTTCTTAGTGCACCTTATCTCCTAGGCTACTCTGTTCTCCAGCTTCCAGACTCTAGTCCATGATTTATTTTAATATACCATATAGCTCTCCAATTGTATACTCCCTAGCATCTTGTAATCTGGCAACTACCACTGTCTGATACCTCTTCTATGCCCACTTTACATTTTCTTTCCTCTTCTGTTCTGGGCTCAACTAATCTACTACTACCAGCCCTTCTAGAAAGGGTGTCTCAATTCACATATATAGACAGTTTTTGCTTTTTGTAAGTGGACTGTTTCTACAGACTTCTAATAAAGCAAATTTCATATGTACTATTCATTTCATTTAGAGTATATGAGTAAAGGCATGCACAAAATAATATTTTAATGCAAGCCACAAATATATACTAAAATGTGGACATTTAAAAAACTGATATGATAATAAAAATTATGAAATGATAGGAAAAATTAATAAGATCTTAGACTATGTGGGGAAGATATCCTTAGTCTTGATTTTTAAAATCCATATACTAGTCTTAAATTTACATAAAATATTTCCATTTGGATGTTTTACTATTCAAAGTTAATATTAAAAATATTGTTCAAATCTACCAAGTTCAAAACTGAGCTTCTTGCCTTACTTTTAAAACTACTTCCTCATCTCAACATTTCTTTTTCTGCCGATGATACCACAATCTTCCTCATCACTCAGCCTCAGGAATTGTCATTATCTTTAACCTCTCCTATCTTTCATCAGTAGTCAAATCCTGATACATTTTCCTCTGAACTATATCTTATGTTCATTTTATGTGTGGACTATTAGAAAACTTTGTTTTGAGTGTGCTAGTAAATGTTTAAACATTTATCTCTGAAAAATGTATTCATTACATATTTTAAAATTTAATCTACACTATTAACATATTCTGAATCATTTTATCAAGTCTAGAAATCAATAAAACAATAAATCAATCCCTCATTTTTAGTATTTTCCAATTTCTGAGCTGTAGATGTTCATGATGAAAATTAAACAGTCATTTCTCCTGAGCCAGGATAAGCTGGTTCCAGCACATCCCTGAATGTATCCTATATGTTCTTATAATGTTGATCTTCCTGAAATGCCAATTTCATCATGTCTTTCTCTTGTTCTAAAACTATTTCATGATGTGGTTTCATCTTAGAGGCAGCTAGGTGGCAGAGTGGATAAAATGCTGGGCCTAGAGTCAGAAATTGAGATCAAATGTGGACTGGAATGTCTACTATGTCCAGTGACCCTGGGCAAGTTATTTAAACGTGTTTGCCTGTTTCCCCATCTGTAAAATGAGTTGTAGAAGGAAATGAAAAATTACTTTAATATCTTTTCTAGGAAAACCCTAAATGGGGTCACAAAGTATCGATCATGACTTGACAACAACAATAACAAAAATGATTGTTAAATTCCAAAATCTTAAATCTAATTGAGGAAAAAAGTGAATGGGAAAGGGAAGAAATTTCCTAAGTTAGGTAAATAGTCTAATCAAGAGGTCAGAGCACAGGATGTTTCCAAGACATAGAGGAAAGAGTAGAGGTTTTTTATTGGGAATTTGTAGGAGGTAATTTAAATAAAATAATAACTATTATTAATAACAATTATTATTATAGGTTGAATTTATGTAATGATTACTATGACCCAGAAACTGTGCTGAGCATTTTATTGTATTCATTTTAAGGATTATAATTAAATTTAATATTTTATTTTTTTCCCAATTACATGTAAAACCAATTTTAAACATTTATTAAGTTTGAGTTCTAAATTCTCTTTTTCTTTCTTTCCTCTACCTCCCCTCCCATTAAGAAGACAAACAATTTGATGTAGATTATACATGTGCAGAAATGTAAAATATATTCCCATTTTAGTCCTGATCTGAAAGAAAACAGACAAAATCCTTCTCAAAAAATAAAGTAAAGAAAAAGTATGTTTCTATCTCCATTCAGATTCCATCGGTTCTTTCTCTGGAGATGGATAGCATTTTTCATCATAAGTAAGGTCTCAGAATTGCATTGGATCATTGTATTGCTCACATTAGTTAAATCATTCACAGCTGATCATCACACAATATTGCTTTTATGGTATACATTGTTCTCCTGTTTTGCTTGCTCATTTTACTTTGTATCAGTTAATTTAAGTCTTTACAGTTTTTTTTTTCCTGAAAGCATCTTGCTTGGCATTTCTTATAGAACAATAATTTTACATCAGAATTATATATACTTGTTCGAGCCATTCCACAATTAATGGGCATCCCCTCAATTTTCAATTTTTTGTCACCACTAAAGGAATTGCTATAAATATTTTGGTATATATAGGTGTTGTTCCTTTTTTTTTTGTCTCTTTGGGATACAAACCTAATGCTAAACATTTTATAAAATTATCTCATTTAATCATCACAACAACTCCCATTATGAATGACAATAATTTTAAAGATGAGAAAATTGAGGCAAACAGATTTAGTAATTTACCCAGGATCATAAAACTATCAAGTGCTTGAGGCTGGATTTGAATTTGTCTCTCTGACTCCAGGGCTGTTGCTCAATTCATTTCACCATGGCAGCTATATCCGACTTCTTTTCACTCACAACCTGCATAGGATAAAGAGAGCTCTGCCTCAGGTTATCAGTGACTGGATTAAATGATCACAGTGACCATCTTTTTTGGAAGGACAGGCTTCCTTTATGGATGATTGTAATTCCTCTTTGTAGCAACTACTACATTTTGCCTTACAACCATTTGCTGGCTTTTGCCTCCATGCAAAATAAATGTTATCTCCTATATATTGTTATTAGGTTGCACCTTTCTTGGACATACTTTCTTCTCTAAACCCTTAACCTTTCATTCTCTCATTATGATCACCTCCATGATCTTTACCTCTATTCAGTTGTTTTTGTTTCACATCTAGAAATTTTTCATTATGGCTCTACTTTTTTATATTTCCTTACCAAACATAGTAGAATATATACAGTATGTATCCAACAAATGATTGCTTAACTAATTAATTAAATCAAACAGGATCCCATATCTTCAGGGTGTAGGAAGCCTTGACCACAAATTAGAGCTTAACAAAAAAAGTTAGCTATAGGATGGGGATAGGGAATAGATTTGTGATTTCACTAATTTAAAGATCTTTTAGATAAGGAAATTCCTACCAAAGCAGATTATCTTTGTCTTATAATAATATATTAGATCTTAATTATATAATCATAATTAGGTCATACTAGCTTATAATCTAGTTAGAGAAAACAAGAAAGATATGCATGGAGTAGTTCAACTTCAATTCAATTTAACTGAATTCAGCAAATGCTTACCAATCATCTACTCTCTTATGCTAGTCATTGAATATAAAAAGGCAAAAATAAAACCAAGTTGCTTAGGGAAGTGAGAAATTAAATGACTTACATAGAGTCATATAGCAAGGTTGTGATAGAGTAGACAAGAGTATCAAAGAAAAGATTGGAATTTTGCTGGGTGTAAATAGCACAGAGCTGGTAAATTATTTTATTTTTGTTTTCTCTGTCAAAGCAACCTTTTTACTGAAAAGGACAGAGAAAAACTGACAATGTATATACAAGATAAGAAAAGAAATGGTAAGAGTCTGCTTAATTGCTCTTGATGGATTCATTTGGCTTAGAGAAACTTCATTCACAGGTTAATAGAACTGATCTGATGCTGAACTAGTATTATTAATATTTGAAAGATGATGGAAAATGGAAGAGGAAGACACAAGACCATAATATAAAATGGCAAAATGTCTTGATTTTCAAAAAAGGGAAGAGAGCAAAATCCATAAAAATATGTTGGTGAGCTTGTTTTCAATTCTTGAGAATAATTCCAGAATGTCTTATTAAAGAGATGATTCTTTAACATTTAAAAAGGAAAACAGTAATTACTAGGAGTCAGCACAGTTTCACAAAGAACAGGTAGTGCTAAAATAAGCTGATTTCTTTCTTTCTTTCTGGCAAGGTTAATAAACTGTTAGATGTTAGAAATGCTGGACATATGGCATACTTTGATCTTAACAAGATTTTTATAAAACATTTCATACTGTTCTTGTTGAGAAAATGAAGAGATGTGGAGTAGTTGATAATACAATGAGATGAATGCCAAATCAGTTAGATGGACAAACTTAAAGAGTAATTGTTCAAAGTCAATTTAGTAGGAGGCCTCCAGAGGAGTGCTTTAGATAACTGTACTTTGCCTTGTAACATTTAATATTTTTATTAGTGACTTGGACAAATGTATAAATGGCACATTCACCAAATTTGCAGATGACACTAAAGGGGATAGCTAAAATACTAAATTTCAGAGCTGGGATATGAAAAGATCTTGATAGGTTCAGGTTTTTAAACTTTTTCTATTCATGACTACTTTTTGCCTAAGAATTTTTTCTCAACCCTGGGTATATAGGTATCTAAAATAGGCATAAAAATCAAACATGTACTGCTAATAAGTCATAATTTCATGATCCCTCATTCAGTAACATGACCCCATATAGGGTCCTGATTCACAGTTTAAGAAAATTTGTGATAGGCTACCACACTTGGATAAATCTAATGAAATGAAATTCATTAATGATAAGTGTAAGGACTTAATTCAAAAAATCAATTTCGAAATACTGAAAGGATAGTTATGGATACATAGCAGTTTTCCTGGAAAAGACTGGGAATTTCATTGTCCTTCAATTTCACCATTTATCAATAATATGATGTGGAAGCCCAAAAACCTAGTCTAATTCTGAGCTGTATTAAGAGCAAGGAGGTGATAATCCCTTTTTATACTCTACTGTTATCAAATCAGATATCATCTAAAATGTTGTGTTCTGTTCTGGGTACCATCATTTAACAATACAATCATTCAGAGGGCAACCTGGTTGGTGAGGTATCTTGACTTTATACCATATGTAGAGTATTAGCTAAAGTAATTAGGGATGGTTAATTTATAGAAAAGAAGCCTACTGGGCAAGGAGAAGACATGATAATTGTATCAAAATATTGTCAAAATCAGGAGAGATTAGACTTGATCTATTTGGTCCCAGAGGGCAGATCTAAGAGTAATGACTAGGAGTTGCAAAGAGGCTTTAGACTCAATGACAGAAAAAAATATAGTACTAATTAGAGTTTTCCAAAAGTGGAATGGATCATTTTGACTTAGGGAAAGTTTCCTTTCATTGTTAGGTTTTAAAAAAAAGATAGACGACCACTTTTCAGATATGTGATATTGGTGATTTCTTTTGGATACAGACAGCTGAGGAGGGCCCTTCTAAGTCAAAAATTGGTTAGATATCAATGCCAATTTAATCTTGAAAGAGCATGAATATAGTCAGTTGAATAAGTGAACAGAAAAGAGTACAAAAAGTAAAAAGGTTGGAAAAATTATGGGAATGACCTGTTCTTTGTTTTCTACGTTCTGCAAATGATTGGACCCCACTCTGAATGACCTAGAAGACTGTCTAATTCCACATACCCAGCCCCCACCTTGGAGTTTAGTGGTAACAAATGGCCAGGCATTAGAATATTTCATGGATGGTCTCACTAGACTGGTGACGAAGCTAATTTTGAGCAGCTGGAAGGGCTTATCTCTCACACATGCATCATTTATGGTTCAAGCATTAAGGAGAAGAAAACCACCATGCAAAGAAATCTCCTGATGTCACAGAGGAAGAAAAGGTCGGGAGGGAAAAAAATGGAAATTTTTATTAAACATTTCTCTCTTCAAGTTTTGTTTTCTTTTCTCTGTCTTCATGCAAATATGTTATATCTCCTGTTACTGTGCTTGATTCATTAATTGTATTTATACTGCCCTTTTGAAGTGATTTTATGTTTTAAATATTAACCATTAAGATGTTTTTGTGTTGTGTCTTGTTCAATTTCTTCTTCACATATACTATTTGCATGCAGTATTCCTTAGATTGTTAGAACATTTTGTGCTCAGGATAATGCATCAAGAGATTGAGAGGGGATTTGTCATTTTAGTGGTATAGGAATTTGGGAATAAAGAGACTCCCTCTCCTAAACATTTTTGCTGCAACTTATAGACTTACAGATTGACCTAGTATAATAAGAAGTTAAGTAACTTGTTGAAAGTCTCAGAAAAAGATGTACTGGTAAATGTTTAACAACTATTTAAGAGAGAATGGTCTATATGGGAAACATTTTAAAGTTTAATATGCATTATTAACCTTTCCTCCATCATTTTCTTAAGTCTATATAAGCACAAAATAACAAATCAACCCTGATTTCTAGTATTTGCTGATTCCAGTTTATAAATGCTCACACTGAAAATTTAATGATAGGCTCTCCACATGAGAGGGAAAGAAAACATAAGCACTTATTGAGTGCCTATTGTGTACAGGAGGCTATGCTAAGTAATCATTTTATAAATATCTTTTCTGATTTTCATAATAAGAAATGAAGTGAATGCTCTTATTATCTCTATTTTATAATTGAGGGAACAGAAAGGCAGAGGCTGAGTTATTTGTCCAGAACTACATAGCTATTATGTATCTAAGCTAACAGTCTTCCTGACAGCAGGCCCAATCCTTTATATCACCTAGCTATCCCTGCCTCCATCATACTTCTAAACATAACTAGTTTGTGCCACTTCAAAGAATAGCTCATTACAAATAAACAAATAAATAAGAAGATACACAAGTAAATAGACAGATAAGTAAAATAATAATAAATAAATAAAACTGAAACTGTTGGGCACCAGAAGTGTATTCCATTGAGCATTACAGCCAAACTCAGGACAGTAGAAAATTGAGATGGCTAATAGTATCATAAATAGGACAGTGGATTGGAGTTAGGAAGAATCAATTTCAAATTCTGTCTTTAGACATTAGCTGTGTGTCCCTAGATAAGTCATTTAACTTCACTTCTGTCTCCTCATTTTAAAAATGGAAGAATTTGATCTCATAATCTCTATGGCTTTTTCTAGCTCTAACTCTATGATCCAGTGATTTTATGAAAACATCACAGTTACTGAAGATCACAGGACTCAGAATCCTTGAATTCCAATTCTGGCACTTATGAGATAGGTGACATTATGTAAATCATTTTATACCTTAGAGAATTAGTTTCTCCATCTGAAAAATTAGGTGAGTAAATAACATTTCCCCTACTTTTATAATAGAGTTTGTTTTGAAGAAAACACTTTGTAAACTTTAAAGAGCTTTAGATATTTGAGTTATTGTTATCCAATAGTTGTTGAATAAAGTTCTTTAAAGAGAAGTTTTTCATCAAATCAAGTATTCAAAAGGCTCAAGAAACCTGGAGAGAAGATTTCTTCTGTCTTCCTTTTTTTCAATCCATGACCAATGTTGGTCCCTTCAAAACAAAACAAAATTCTATTCTTCTATTCTATTTTTCAAAATCATTAGAGAAATTAGAACCTAGTTTTATAGTCTGCCTTTTTAAAGTCTGTTTTATAATGATTTGTGTACATATTTTATTTTCCCTTCATAGACTGTAAGTGCCTTGAGGGCAGAAAACATTTTTCATTTTTCTTGTTGACCCCTAGTTCCCCGTGTAGTGTACAGCACTAAGTAATCATTCTGTTGAAAGATTAAATTGAAAAAAAAACTTTCAAGAATGTGCCAAGCAGTGGCTAATCATTTCATAGGCTTATACCTTATTTTTTATTTGCATTTTGATGTTCATGAAGTAGAGAAAATCTAGATAGTATTATGAAGATGGAACATTGGAATCTCTCTTTGGCAACATATTTTGGCCAGCTGTGAGCTAGTCAGTCATCGTATATCACTTGAAGGGTGATGTCACATTATTTTTTAATCCCATAGAAAATTAACCAGTGCTTTGAAAAAGTGGAATAGAGCCCTAGACCTCTCTTCTTCTCCATCTGTAGAACATCTGAATATGATGGAGAAACATTTGGGTGGAAAATTTTGAACTCGGACCAAATAGGACATGGATAACCAGTTGTCTTTCTCCAAGCAATTTTGCAACAACCTATAATTTTGATTCTAACAATATAACTATGGAAACTTGTATCCAAGATGATGGGAAGACATGGTATTGACATTTAAGAGAGCCTGGCTAGACCATATGATTTGATTATTAAAATGTTATTATTTGGATTATTAAAATGGATTGTGTCCTTATTCATTACCATAGAATCATAGGATCATAATCTAGATCTCACAGGCCATTTAGTTCAACCTCCTTATTTTACAGATCAGGAAACTGAAATTCATGGAGGTTAAGTGACTTACCCATGATGATATACATATTAAGCGTCAGAGGTAGGATTTGTTCTTTAACTAGAGAACAAGGGTTCTTTCTACTGTACTAAAAATCAAAATCTATTAAAACATACATTAGCTACATTCTTTGAACTTCTCCCAGATCCAGGGTGTCCTTAACTTATCAATAGACATACCTCCAACTCAGAACTTCTCAGATTATGTTAAGGTGCTTCCCATTGGGAAGTAATAAGCACCTCTCATCTGCTTTTGTGCTTACTGCCTTGTGAGAGGTCCATTCTGTAGGTGATTCTTCTCAAAATATTTTTTTGACACTGGATTTTTTTTGGGGGTGAAGAATCCCTCAAGAAGAAAGGTGCTTCTTGATGCTGGACCTAACTTTTCACAATAGAATGCATGCTGATGTCACCTTGGCTATTATTTTCCATTAATTAATTGTAAAGGGAATCTTACCTTTGCTAATGTCAAGAAGGCACAACACTGAGGAAGACATCTACCTTGATGAAAATGGGAGGTGGTTGGGGAATCAAAAAACATTTTCATCATCATCCCCCTGAATGGTAGATACTGAAAAGGATGAGTCTGGCTAGCAGTTTTTTGGACTCCTTTTCACTTTCCTTAGAAAGTAAACAGGTGGCTTAAAAATGCTGGTGTGCAGCCACAGACTACTGTCTGTAACCAGATGAAAGCAGGCCGATCTAATGAGAAATTCTAGCCAGCAGCCACATTTTCCCAGGCATATTCAAAGAGAAGACAGATCAAAATGAAAGACTCAGATAGACACTACCAGCAGAATCCCATTCCTTTTGACTCGGTGTAACTCAATTCCCTCATCAATGTAATCAAGGCACATTGATTGAGACAGCTTGAGAAGCTCTAGCCTTTGGAGGGCTTCTATTACCAGTGCCTATTGATTGCTAGTATTCACCAGTGGCTTGCAGGGGCTTCTCTCATTTTATTTTAATATAATCCTGGGTCACTTGCTATGGAAGTATAAAGCATAAGTACTGATGACTTATGGAAAAGGCTCTAAAATGTGAAAGAATTAAGTGGGTTTATTATCACTATTTGAATTCTGTGTATTTTAAGAATTGTAAGAGCTTGAATGTGTCCTTGGTATTATTAGTTCATTTATTCATTCGTTTGTTTCTTTGTGGAAGGAAGGAAGAAAGAGAGGGAAAAAAAAGAAAAGAAAAAAGAAAGGTAAGAAGAGAGGGACAGAGGAAGGAAGAATGAGAGAATTATCATTTATTAACCCATCCACTATATGCCAGCTACTGTACTAAGTATTTTACAAATATCTCATTTAATCAACGAATGCTTATTGAGCACCCAGTATGTGTGAACAATATGTTAGATGTCCTCTAATCTTCAGTTACAATTCATATCAATAGTAATATTAATGCTGAACCAGATAAAGTCATTTGATTACTCTTCAATTTGGTTTTCAAGTTTCTAAATTTGTGACTATGGAAGTAGGGACTTAAGTCACAAAAGAAGGAGAAAATGTAGCCACATAATTTTCACCTCCGCCCCATCACTATTGCTTTGACAATGTGAGTTATTTTCAGAAAAGTGCTCTGTCCATTTTAAAACACTCCATAAATATGAGTTATGGACTTTGGGAACAGTTTTCATTTTAAGTTATTGTTCATTTGAATTCAATAAAAATGTGATATGTGTTAAGTGCCTGCTATGTGCTGTGATATGCTGGGGATGGGGGGAATAGAAATGAACAATAGCCTAATTTCCAATCCATGTCTCTGAGCTTTATGCACGCATGTGCATATGATGCAAATAGAAATCAAGATAAAATTCTCTATGAAAACATGATGATGGATAATGATAATGGAAGTGTCCAAAGAAAATTTGATGGAGAAAAAGACACATGAATTTTGCTTTGAAAGAAGAGAAGGATTTCTGTAATATAATCATTTGGATCTTGTGGAGGAATTTTAAGCATCAGGGACTCCTTTGGAGAGGTGTTTGGGGCCCTGATGCTCCTTAAAATTAAATTACATAGAAAGCTGCCCTCTTTTCCTTTCCTATATCTGATATAACATTGACATTTATACTTTACTTAACCAAGTTCACTTAGATGGCATGGAGGGAGATAGAAGAAATATGGGACTTTGTGGGCTCTAAAAATTATGTGTTACTCTCATTTTGCTAATACCTAAGGTTCATAGGGTTATCGGTATAGAACTGGAAAGGGACCTTTGAGACCCATTTGAGTCAATGTCTTTTATTTTAAAGAATCTGAGGATGAAAGATTAATTTACCCTATCTTATGATTCGTGTCTTTCCTTTCCAGGTGCGCCTAGTAGAGCTCTCTCTCTCTTTAACTTCAATTTCTTCCTTCTCAACATTCCTAGATAGTTTTCTTGAGATGTTTCCTTTTGATCTCACAATTGGCCAGTAGAAATTTGTGAAAGGAATTTAAAATTTGCCAATATTAGAGTAGGTCATTTAATTGCCAATAAGCATAAGAACAACAAGAGACAACATGACTTAGAATTTCTTAAACTTTTTCTACTCACAACCCTTTTTTGCCCAAGAAATTTTTACATGAACCAGGATATATAGGCATATAAAATAGATATACAAATCAAACATTTACTATTACAAATCATAATTTCATGACACCTACATTCAGTTACAAGACCCTATATGGGGTCACAAAACATAGTTTAAGAAGCTGGGGCTTACGGGATAGGTAACTGGCCCCATAGCCAGGAAAACCTGAGTTCAAATTCTCCCTGTGATATCTGTTGGCTATGTGACAATGAGTAAGTCATTTAACATCTGTGTCTCAATTTCCTCATCAGTAAAATATTGATAGTAAGAGCACTTATAGAGTAGTGGTTAGAATCAAATGGAATAATATTTGCAAAGTGTTTTACAGATCTTACAACACAAGATAGGGGAAGCTAAGTGGCTCGGTGGATAGGGCAGAGATCCTGTAGACAGGAGGATCTGAGTTCAAATTTAGCATCAGACAATTTACTAGCTATGTGACTTTGAACAAGTCTCTTAACACTGATTGCTTTTCAAAACAAATGAACAATTTATTTGCTACAAAAATAATGGTCATGTAACTTTTAAAACTAGTATCATTATAAATACTTTGGCTCTTATACAACAATATCTTGAATGAAAATAATTTGTTCTATCGCTAGTGGCAGTTCAAAAGAGGATTTCTCTTTAGGGCTTTGAATTGTCAAGGGAAAAAAAACCAAGTAAACAACTTTTCCAAGATTTTTAACTTCGTAGTCAAGAGGTCAGGAGAAAAAAATGCTTTATTTCAAAGTTTTAAAAAACTGGAGTCACATAGTGAGGTTTGGATGGAAGGTGAGAAAGGCAATTTGTTAAGGTATTTTTAGTCAAATCTCACTTCCCCCTCCAAAAATTATCTGGAAAATGTTATTTTTTCCTGCATAAAATACAAGAATAATAAATCATCAGATTCTTAGAATTCATCTAATAATCCTATTTCACATTTCTAGATGACATACAGATGGATTTGAAGTCATGCAGGGCTGAGTTTAATTTCTGACTCAGATATTTGCTAGCTGTGGGACCTCTTGGCTTGTTTCCTCATCTATAGAATGGGGGTAATATTAGTACTCAAATCATAGAGTTGGGAGATTATAATGAAAATATATAAAGGACTTATGCTATCTTGGTACTATCTGAATGTTATTTGTAATACTTTACAAGTTACAAAATGTTTTCATATCCAGTGTTCAGCACAGTGGTTGGCACATAACAGACATTTAACAAATGTTTATTGCCTGACTGCCAGTAGATCAATCAACCAATCGATAAATATTTATTGGTCTTCTATGTGCTAGGCAGCGTTCTGGAAATTACACAAATAAGGGTAGCAAGATAGTGAGGTAGGTAAGAATGTTGGACCTGGGGTCAGGAAGACTCTTCATGAATTCAATTACAGACTCAAACATTTAGTATGGCCTTGGGCATGTAACTTAATCCTGTTTGCCTCAGTTTTCTCCTTTATAAACTGAGCTGGAGAAGGACATGGAAAACCACTCAAGTATTTTTGCCAAGAAAACCCCAAATTAGGTCATGATTAGTCAGACATGACTGAAATGCCTCAACAACAACAAAACAAGATGACTGTAAAAGATGAAAATTAGTCTCTTAGCAGTTGTGAAAAGAGTAAGAGATTCGATATGAAGAAACTAGTAATTAGTGACATTGGGACTTAAAACCAGATAGTCTGGCTCCTGATTCAATGTTCTTTTTGTGCTGGTAGTAGGTACCTAATAACTAAAAGCAACCAAACTGACTAAGCATGACTTAATTTGAATGTGGTTGTAGAATATTAATCAGGGCCAATTTAAGATTGAGTACAGACTCAATTTTAGTCAAAAGATTATAATATTTATAATCTTTCTCCTTTTTTCATTTTTAATTCTTTTAGAAACGAATTTCTCTTATGTAAGTCTTATCCTATCAATGATTTAGTATGGGACAAAATAATAGCACATGGAAAATGTGAATTTCCAAGTTTCCTGAAATATGCTGAATACTCTCATGATCTAAGACATTTCAATGAACTAGCTTGTGATTGAGGGGGAAAAAATCCCATGATTCATTACAAAGATTTAAATACAGAATAAATACAGTGGAATATGAACAAATTGCCCTACCACAACAAAGACCACAAATGAGTGTTTTATTATATCTAAAGAACTGTGGTAGTCAGTCAGTCAATAAACATTTAACATCCTACTACGTGACAGACACTGGGCCAAGCAATGGGAATACAAATAAAGTTGAAATGGTCTTTGCTCTCAGAGAGCTTATAGTTTGATGAGGGAAGACAACATATAAAAGGGGGTGGGGATGAGGTTGAATACTTGACATGAGAGTTTGATGTATTCATAGAGCTAGGTAGGAAATAAAGAAGTTTCTGGTCTAGGATCCTTCCTTAAATAGAGCATCTAGGAGGAACTCTCAGCTGTCTATCTTCCACCCTCTGCAATCAGAGTAAATAAAGAAACTCAAGAGGATATGGGAGGCATGAGTTTCAGGATATTGCTAGAAAAACATAGGTACTGTCTATACCTTTAAGAATCTACTAAAGGAAGAAAGGTTAGGTCAACATATAAATATGATGTGCTTCAATAGAACTATGACCTCCCTTCTTCCCTACCTTGATGTGGGTACTCCCTGTTATAAAACAGAGATTACTTCCAGATGGAAAAATCATGGAGGGCTTCAAGGAGGTTGCATTTAAGCTAATTCATAAAGGATAGGTATAATTTTAGTACATTGAAATGGGATGGAGATGCAATCTAGGTGGCAGACATAGTGAGAGTAAAAGTTGTTTAGTCATTTCAGTCATATCTGACTCTTCATGACTCCGTTTGGGGTTTTTGTACCAAAAATATTAGAGTGATTTATGATTTCTTTCTCCTTGTCATTTTACAGATGAGAAAACTGGGGCAATAACACTATTTGAATATTATTGTGGTAGCTATAGTTTGCTAACCATTACTGTTTCCTTTCTGCTTCCTTCTCCCTGTTGGAAAATGGAGACCAAAATTTTTTCTAGTCCTTTTCTTTTTCTCTTGGGGGTTGTTTAGAATATAACATTTTATTAGTCACCATCCTTTTTTCCCTACTCAGTTTTTCTTCTTCAATTTCATTAGCCATAGGCTGTTAAAACAATATGTTTACTTTTTATACAAGTAAATCTGGAAAGAAGTTTGCAGCTATAGTGTAGGATTCCAAGTGCTTGGACTTTATGGCCAGTAGACCAGAGGGAACTATTAAAGGCTTTTGAACAGAGATTTGATTAGATCAGAGGTAAACACTAGGGAAATTAACACTGTGATAGCATAGGTTGAATTAGAGACTGGAGACAAGAAAACTAGTTTGGAAGTTATTACACTAATCCAATTAAGGACTTGGGATAAGTTAGTGGTAGTGGAAATGAAGGCAGCTAGATGGCAAAGTGGGTAGAATCCACTGGTTTAGAATCAGGAAGGCTCATCTTGAATTAAAATTCAGCCTCAGCTGCTCCCTAGCTTATGATCCTGTGTAAGTTATTTAACCCTGTTTGCCTCAGTTTCTTCATCTGTAAAATGAGCTGGAGATAGATATTGCAAAGCACTATAGCATCTTTGCCAAGAAAACTCTAAATACACTCCCAAGAGTCGGACATAACTGTACAACAACAACAAAGGCTGAAGAGGAGGTTGGATAGTGGAACAATTATTAAAAAAAGAGACAGTTTGTGATCAGTTAGAAAAGGAACAAATGAAAGTTACATGCCAGTGACAATCATTATAAGGATCATAGATTTTGAATGGCAGGAAGGAATGTTGGGGCCATATAGTCCAACCACTTCATTTTACAGGTGAGAAAAATGAAGTTCATAGATGAAAGATAATTTTTTACTAGTCACATGAGAGGGAGGAAATTTGAACTTGGGAAGTTGTAGACAGAGGTCTTTTCCCAATGCACCATGCTTCTTCTTTTTAAACATACAGCAATAACCTGACTTCCCGTAGCTATTCAGTAGCAAGTGAGTTAGGTGTAGACCAAGCAGATGGTGAGAATTAATCAGGATTCAGGTTTGTCAGGGTGTGAATGGTTTCAGGACAGGGTGCAAGGGACTTAAGGGTAGAGAAGAATGTAGAGTTGAATTGGTCATCTAAAGATCAGGGAAAGGGGAAAGAGATGCCAAAGCAGAGTTGATGGTCTGGGAAAGCAGCCAGGGAGTTGGAGAGATTAACAATCATAGTGAGGAAGAAAAATTCTAGGATAATTACATCAAAGATTTCAGGAGGTAATGATGGAATAATGGAATTTTGGAGTTCTTAATTATGAACGTGGATCCCTGATGTGTGGTGATAAAATCAAGAGTAGTCAAAAAGGGTTAAATGCTCAGGGTTACTTTAGCTTACAAGTGTCTAAGGCAGGATTTGAATTCACAAAGATGAGTCTTTCTGACTTCAGACTTGGTACTCTAGCCATCACACCACTTAACTGCTCTAAGAATATTATATTCCCTCTAAAAATACAAAGATATCTATCATTGCTCCTCCTAAGTCAATTAATGAGCACTTTTTTATTAAACACTTACTTAACATGCAGGGGATTCTGCTAAATCCACGATACAAAAAAATTTTAAACCAAACAAAAACAAAACAAAAGAAAAATAGTACAATCCTTGCTTTTAAGGATCTCTCATTCAAATGAAGAAGACAATATATACATATAAGGTGCATATAGAACAAAATACATGAATGGTTTTGTTCATCCTTCTTTCTTGGAGAGGACCATGACAACAGATGCTATGACATGAATGAATTAGATTTAAGTGAGGAAGAAGGGCTGTGCAAGGTCATCTGCCTCACTTTCCCTTCCAGAGCCTTCTGGAGATGGATCTGGATGTAGTGGGAGATCTTAGCCTTTTTAAGTTAAGGTCTTTAATATGTCTCAATTTGACTGAGGCAATGTCCATTTGGTAATTATGGGTAAGTAAGAAATGAGGCTGAGAATAGGCTCTTTTACTTAGTCATAAAAAACCAAAATAATCTGTGAAGGAAAGACCTTCAGGGTACAAAACAGAAAGAAAGATGGAAGGTAATATCAGAGGGAAGATGCTAGCAAGTAGTGGGGGTGAGGATGGATGGAGAAGGACCTCTTGTAGAAATTGGGATTTAAAATAAATCTTGAACAACATGGAGGAAGCCAGGAGGCAGATGTGAAGAGAGAAAGCATTTCAAGCATGGGATACACCCAGTGCCAAAGCTCAGGTTTGGGTGATGGCATCCAATGTGTGAGGAATGGTATGTAGGCCAGTGTGACTGGACCAGAGTGGGAGGAAAGTGGAAAAAGTCTGTACAAGTATAAAAAGATTGTAAAGGTAGTAAAGAAGGGCTTTAAATGTCAAATAGAACATTTTCTATTTGATTCTGGAGCTAAAAAGAAATCACTAGTATTTATTGAATAGAGGGCTAAAAATCCTTGCAAGTTTCCCATCTTACCCTCTTCTAAATGGTTTTAGCTTTTCAGTTTCCTTTCTAGAACATGACACATATTCCTCTATAACAGGAGGGAAAGAAAAAGAAATGAGTGACAACAGTAGTTCCAAACTATACGAAATCAAGGACTTATGGGAGATCATGGCAAATGGCCCAAGTGTTTAGTAAAGCAGAACCCAAAGTTATTTGCTGAGCTTGAATAAGGTTGATGGAAGGCTTTGGGAAATTGAGGAGAGTGGAAAAGTTTAGTAATAACCAAAGGAAGGAAGAGAACCTAAATATCTAAGAACTGAGTGAAAGGAATTCTGTGGAAAACTTTACCCCTCCTGGCTTTGCTTTTAATTTGGTGGACTTTTGACACCTTGCCTCACCTGTGGCAGTGCCTGGGAACTCCTTACCTGGGAACATCCTCATCCATTAATTTCTGTGACCTAATCTTCCTGGATCGTTCTTCCCTGCTGGCCCCCTTCTCCCACTGGTGAGTTCCTTCCTTGAGCCTCCATTTTGAGGAGGGACCAGATCAACTATATTTCATTCATTCCTCAATTTTATTTCTGTCTTTTTCAGACTGTGATATCATGTGCTGCCTCAGTGCCTGGGACTTCCTCATCCTGAAGCATCCATTGCTAATCCCTGCAAACTTTTCACTCTGGAACATCCTTCATCATACTTACTTCATTCTCCCACTGTCTACATTTTGAGGAAAAGCTGAAGCTGGCTATCTACCCCACTTCCAGCTTTGCCTTTGCCTTTCTAGACTTCACCAGCTTGCCTCTGCCTGTGTCTCCCCACCTCTAAATTCACTCTCACCTGCTTTTCGGTTCTTCTTTTTCATGTTATCTTTCTTGGCTTGAGTGTCAACTCCTTGAGGAGTTTTTTCTTGTATTTGTGTTTCTAATGCTTAGTACTGTGACAAACACATAGTAAATGCTTAGTAAATGTTTGTTACATTGCCTTTTTGCTTTGTAACTTTTTTTTGATAGTGCATTGGACTTGGAGTAAAAAAAAATCTGTTTAAATCCACCACTTACTAGTTGTGATTATGGACCAGTTAATCTCCTAGAACCTCAGCTGCCTCATCTGAAAGGGAGATAATGATTTTTTACCAGATAGCTCACATAGTAATGGTGAATAAAGTGCTACTTTCTTAGATCACTTCCAGTAAACCTTATTTTGTTTGTATGCACCAGCTTACACCTCCAATTGAAACTCACACTCCTATCCTTAGACCTAAGATTTTTGATTGTTGAGCATTTATTTACCTCTTTCCTGGGCCTACACCCCATCACATCCAATTACTTACAAGCCATTCTCATGCTACACCACAGCCCTTTACTACTCCCTCATCCCCATCTGCTTTTGATTTCTGGCTTTGAGAGCAGTTATCAAAATAGCACTACCATTCCTAGAAAGAATTACCACTAATTATCCAATAATTACAAATATCATCCCCTCGGTCTTCCTGTTCAAAACACTTCTTCCTGTAAAATAGTGCCAAGTGGGTGTTATCTTTTCTTATTAAAATATAAACTCTTAGAGGGCATGGAATATCTTATTTGCTTCTATTTGCCATCTCTGGCACATAGCACAGAGCCTGACACATAGAAAACACTTAATATACCTTTTCATTCATTCATTTGTTTATTCTTCATAAACTTAAAGTGCTAGTTATTGTTGTATTGTTATCATTTAGCAATAAGAGTTCACTTATTTTGTCCTGGGTCTTAATTCACAAGAGAATCAGCAAGGTATGTTGACAATATTCCAAGTACTCTAACTTAGCTCATCCAGAATGAGCTACAAATCCACTTGAAAGTTCTAGAGATATCCTTGAGGAGTTGGAGCACCAACTTCCCTAATACCATCATATTGAGTCCTGATTCTTATATAAATGTGAGCTACTTGTGATAATTTTCTCAGTTCCAATCAACCAATTAGCATAAATTAGCTTTTACAAAAGGATAGTTACTTTGAAGATATAGAAAGCAAAAACTATAAACACTTTCCCCCAACACCTGAGAGGCTCAGAACTTAACACAATTTCAATAAAACATTGTTCTCACATAGTGCTTGTCCAAATGTGGCACGGCTTCTGTATGAACCCTCGTCTTAGGTACTGATGAATTGTCTCTCCAAGGTTGTTTCTTGTTTCTCAGGACCTCTAAACTACACTGGCTGACTACAAACTCCAGCATGGTCTACTCTCTTGGATTTATGAATAGCTTATTCTTATGACTTTTGAAACTCATAAAATTGTAGCCTCCAATCTCTTCTACCTAAAACAAATGAACACACCCTGAAGCAAAGAATCAAGACTCTTATTCATGGGTCACATCTTGAGAAGGACCCAAGGCCTCTTTTCTTACATGTAGTTTTCCTTATATTAGTCAATCAGTTATCATTTACTAAATACCTACTATGTACCAGGCACTTTAATTAAGTGCTGAGACCAGCATGGAAGAACTTTCCTGAAAAGAGAACTGATTCTTGTAGACAAGTTCATTTTGAATTGCCCCCAGTTTTGGTGATAGTCAATCAAATATGCTCTTTTTCAATGTGTGGCTAGCAGACTGTGGCCAGTTAAAGAATGTCTAAGCATGTTCTAAAATTGATGTGGAAATTGCATCAGATATCCTCTGTGCATATTCATAGTGCCTGGGCACATCAGTCAATCCTCCATATCAAAACTAATACTGAGACTTACGGGATCCAAGATTGAATTCAGTCTCTGGTGTGGTCTTTGCCAAACTCTGTGGTCTCTAAATCCTAAGCTTTATCATTTGAAAAATGAGAGGTTCAGGATAAGATTTCTAAAATATGTTCCAACATTAATATTCTATAACTTTTGTCCTTTTGTGATGTACATTGACATTCTTAGCTGTTCTAAATGATGAAATTGTTTTGAGATGTGGAACAAAGAAAAATAGTACTTGGTGCTTATCAGCTATTCTTCCTTTTCCTAAGGCTGACAACACCTGTCAATTATCCCATTTCTTGAATATCCAATGAAGGAAAAGGTGATAGTCAAATGGTATAATTAGTCAACAAAAAAAGCAGGCCTGTCATTTTCCTGAATCAGCATGACATGCTCCAGAATGCAGTGAAAGTAATTTAGTTGAATGATATAATCTTTATCATATCTCTTTTATACCTCTAGGCTTTCCCCCATGCCTAAAAAGCATCCCCTCTTCATCTCTGCGTCATAGAATTCTTCCCTTTCTTCAAGACCAATTTCAAGAACTATCCTCTATATGAAACAATTTTTACCTGTCATCCCAACTGCTAATAATTTCCTTCCCAAACTGCCTTATATTACACTTTCTATTTATTCTTATTTTTCTTTCCCATTAGAGTGAATGCTCCTTGAGAATTTCATCCACTAACTGTGAATGGATCCAACCATTCTGGAGAGCAATTTGGAACTATGCTCAAAAAGTTATCAAACTGTGCATACCCTTTGATCCAGCAGTATTACTACTGGGCTTATATCCCAAAGAGATATTAAGGAAGGGAAAGGGACCTGTACGTGCAAAAATGTTTGTGGCAGCCCTGTTTGTAGTGGCTAGAAACTGGAAATTGAATGGATGCCCATCAATTGGAGAATGGTTGGGTAAATTGTTGTATATGAATATTATGGAATATTATTGTTCTGTAAGAAACAACAAGCAGATGAATACAGAGAGGCTTGGAAAGACTTAAACGAACTGATGTTAAGTGAGATGATCAGAACCAGGAGATCATTATACACTTCAACAACAATACTATATGAGGATAAATTCTGATAGAAATGGATATCTTTGGCAATGAGAAGATCCAATTCAGTTCCAATTGATCAATGATGAACAGAACCAGCTACACCCAGAGAAAGAACACTGGGAAATGAATGTGGACTGCTTTCATTTTTGTTTTTCTTCCCAGGTTATTTTTACATTTCTAAATCCGCTTTTTCTTGTGCAACAAGAAAACTGTACAAATATGTACACATAGGTTGTAATTAATATATAGTTTAACATATATGAGACTGCCTGTCTTCTAGGGGAGGGGTTGGAGGAAAGGAAGGGAAAAGTTGGAACAGAAGTGATTGTAAGGGACAATGTTGAAAAATTATCCATGCATATGTTCTGTCAATAAAAAAGCTATAATAAAAAAGGAGAATTTCATCCACTGCATTTGTAAACTTTATAAAAAGTTTGCTGAGGCAATTGGGACTAAGTGACATATCCAGGGTCACACAGCTATTAAGTGTTAAGTGTCTGAGATCAGATTTGAATTCAGGTCCTCCTGATTTCAGGGCTGGTGCTGTATCCACTGTGCCACCTAACTGCCTCCATTTGTAAATTCTTTAGTACAATGCCTATCTCACTTCTTTCTATGATTATTGTCAATTAGATAATAAGATTTGTGTTACAAAGAAGTATTTACTACAGGAGTAAAATTGGCCAAAAAAATAAAAAATAAAAATACCTGCCCTCCTGTTTCCCAAATCTCCAGGGAGATGTACAGTCTAGAATACAGTGAACCACAGTTTAGAAAGAAAAGTGGCCAAAAAGGTTACTTAAAACTCTTGAAATCCTTTATTTGTAATCCTCAAGACCTTCTCCCTTGGGTGTGATGTAACTTTTCTGCTAGGCTCTTTGGAAAACCTCAAATCTGTGTATCTTGTTAGTCTGTCCTTGGCTTTCCTTGTCAATATTGTCACCAATTGTTGCAGTCTTTGGGATTCTCATGACATTCATAAAAAATCTAAGTCCTTTGGTTCTCTAAAATGTACTAGGTCTTCTTCTGGTTGGGGATGATGATGTTGAAGAGAGACTAAAGACAGTTTCAAGACATTCTTATTTGTTCCCCACCTTCCAAATGATTCTTTTTCAGAGGTTCTTTCTCCTGTTTGCTATGAGATGCTCAAATCTTTCAGTTCTCAAACTGCTTCAATATTTTCTAGCTGGTCCAATGACTAGGTTTCCTCAGTCAATTCAAAAACACTTACTTTGTGTTTCCCACCCAATTCACCCAATAACTTTGGGGTTTTTTAAACTTTCTCCAAAGACTTTGATCGAAATAGATACTCACATGGTTAAGATGTCAGCATTTTAATCTTATTCCTTTTTTTTTTTAAATTAGACGGGATAATCTCTTTCTCACCTTTGCAGATCATTTGATCTCTCCTAGCCTGTTGTGCTTAATAAATGTTTATAGTCCTGTATCTCTTGTAAAGATAGAAACTTAAATTTGTTTTCAAGATAAAAAAAATTTTTCTAACAATTAGAACTACAGAAAGGCAATGAATGAGCTACTTCTAAGTAGTGGACTCCTTTCACTGGAGTTTTTTATTATTATTCGTCCTTCATTTTTGAAGAGGATCAATATCACAGGGAGATAGTTTGACTTGAATATAAATTGGATTAAAGGGAGAACTAATGACTTTAGTGAAGCTGAATTGGGCAGTTATCAATCTCACTTTCTCTTCCACAGTCATCTAAGTTCTTGATATCTTCTGTGTTTTTAAGCAAAAGCTGGCTGATCATTTCTCAGGTATGTTGTAAAGAGGATTTTTTTTCACTATGGGTTTGATTAAATGGCTATTGGAATACATGGGAGAGCTGTTGGAATACTCTGGAGCCACCTGACAGTGGCTGCTGGAGGTCCAACCCAGAATGGATCTCCTCTTGTGAGAGAATGATACAAGGAGATTGAGAGGCAGTTGCTGTTCTCTGACCTCTCTGAGAGACCGTTGCATTGTCTGACCTCTTTCCTCTTCCCTCTGCCTCCAATTTATCTCATTCTCAGTGCGCAACACAGTCAGCAAAGACTGCCTTGCAACTCCTTCAGATACCATGATCCACAGCTGTGGAGGCTCTTGGAGAATTGACTATCTCTTAATAGATGGCTTTGAACTCCTTTCTAATTTTGAAATTCTGATTCACAATAATAATGCTAACTCTAGTAAGTTAAGGTTTACAAAGTCTTTTCCTCACTGCTATTCATGAGGCAGGATGTACTAGGATAATTACACCCATTTTACAGATTTTGAGGGTCAGAGAGGTTGCTTGGGGTTACATAGCCAATAAATAACAGAATTAGGAATTGAACTCATGTATCCTGAGTCAAATATCAGAACTCTGGGCTTTAACTATTCTTTTCCTGATCCTCCCCAATCCATAAGAAAAATTAGAAACCATGAGAAAAGGGGACAAGTTTGTTCATATTGTACTTTGTTCTAACACTGTACTTTGGGAGAAGCAGCTGGTTTTGGCTTTATAGCCCTGGGCAAATGTTTTAATGTAACACATTAATAAGAATCTACAAAGCAGATCTGAACTCCCACCACCTGATTTCTTATTATTGTAGGGATAGAGAAAATGGGACTAAAAGCTAGGGAGAGAGGCCCATTGTCATTTTATTTCCCAGAATGAGCATGGCATGAGGCCTCCCTCCTGATTGTCTAATGTCATTTAACATCTCAGTGAATTTGATGAAACCTCCAATTAGTGGTTCACAATCTTCAGTTCTTTTGCTCCTTGACCTTCTTTACTTGAGCTGTTTAGAACAGAGTCAAAATTGCTAGAATTGGAAGGGACTCTAGAAGTCATCTCATTCAACCCTTATGTGGGAGCATGAAACTCTTTTATAATAGACTAATGATTGGGGCTGTTAGATGGCATAAGGGATAGGGCACTGGGTCTGGAGTCAGGAAGATCTAAGTCCAAATCTGATCTCAGACATTTACTACCTGTATGACTCTAACCAAGTCCCTTAATATTGTTTGCTTTAATTTTCTCATTAGTAAAACAAGCTGGAAAAGGAAATGGCAAACCAATCTGGTCTCTGTGCCAAGAATGGCAAATGGGGTCACAAAGAGACAGACATAATTGAAGCAGCTCAAGAACAATAAAAGACAAATGCTCTACTTGCCTCTTTCCAGTGATTGCACTATTTAATGAACCATTCATTTCTGTCTTTGGACATGTTTAATTGTCAAGAAGTTCTTAGAATTGCACATGGTTAACCTATATTGGATGGCTTGCTATCTTGTAGAGGAGGGAAGGGGGGGAGGAAAGGGAGAAAAAATCGGAATACAAGATTTTGCAAAGATGAATGTTGAAAATTCTCTTTGTATGTATCTGGAAAAATAAAATACTATTAAAATAAAAAACAAGCCAAAAAATTCTTCTTTTCTTTTATGTGAAAGAATGCATGGCATAATAGAATGAATATTCCATGTAGATTCTGAGTTCCATCCTTACCACATTTATTGACTGTGTAAGCTTTGATTACTAAGCATTTAAGTAATTTAGCCTCTCAGATATTAGTTTTCTCCTTTGTAAAACTAGTAAATGGAACTAGATGACTTATATAATCACTTTTAGCTCAAAATATATGATCCTGTGAAGATGACTCTCAAGAAGTCTCCATCTTAGATGGAAGGAGGAAGGTCTTCCTTCTGTCCCCTGGTATCATACAGAATAAATCTAATTTTTCATCCATATGACAGCTTTTTAAATATTTGAAAACAGTTATAATATCTGCTCCCCTCCCCAAATCTTGTCTTCTAAATACTAAGTATTCATGAAGTATTATGTATTAAAGGAAGGAGACCAGGTAAATTCAACTGATAAAAAGAAAAAGTTGAGTATAAATTTTCTTCTCTCTGCTGCTGCTTGTTGAACATGATGATTTTAAAGACTCACCTAGAAAATACAGATAAGTTATATTTCTATCTGAAACAGAGTAAAATAGATAATTACTCACTGTTTTTTTTGACCACTTATTTCTAGAAAAAAAATTGTCCAAGAAAAGTTATCTTTAGGCTAAGCTGTGGCCTGAAATGATGAATTATAAATAATTAACTTTAAAAAAGAGAAACACTATGTAAAAAGCATTATTTTTTATTTACTAGACATATAGCATGATGGATATTTATATACTGTTTTAACATCTGTAAAAAGTATACAAAGACAATAACAGAAAAAAAAGTTCAGAATGGAAACGAACAGGACAGTTTTGTTTCTATCACATTGAAATGAATACTCTTAAAATCCTCCTTTTTATTTTTAATTGTATACTTAAAAATTGCTTCCATTAATACTGTTTATATCTTGTATTTACACCTTCTACCCCAACCTGTCTCCATTGTCTCTGATATTATAATATGAGCTCCTTAAGAGTAGGGATTGTTTTTGCTTTTGTTTGTTAGCTTAGTGCTTGGCACTAAATTCTTGTTAACTGACCAGTTGGAATGTTTAAGTTTATAGATCATTATGTTCATAATAAAAAGCACACAATAGTAACAACTGATATTTTATCATTAATAGGATATTTTACATTATCTTATTTAAGCATCATAATACCACTATGATGTAAATAAGAGCAGATGATTTATTTAACTTGCCTGTGATATAATTATCAGAAGGAAGATTTGAACTCAGGTTTTCTGGAGTCCCAGTCGAATGTTCTGTACATTATTGCTGCTATGTACATTGCTTCTGTTAGACCATTGATACTATCTGTATTGAAGGAAAAAGGAAATCACTGAGGAAGGATGCCTAGCGAGGAAAGGAAATCCTCTGACTGATTTATTTTTAAACAAATATACATAGAATCCTAAGGTTGGCAAATGTTAGAGAACAAAGACATTAACCCCCCCCCCAAATGTTATCATATGAAACAAAGAAAAAAGGCTTGTTGGGAACTACACTTACACAGTGCATACACAGACACACATGGCAGAATCTTGCTAAACATAATATAAAACTTTGGTTGTGGGAAGGCAGAGAAAGAGAAATGTATAGTGGAAATAAATGCAAGATAACTAGTAAAATTCTCCCTAGAAGTCTTATGTGTGGAGTGCATCTTAAAACCACTGGTGTCTATTCCAGCACCAGTAAATGTAAAGACAGCCTTAATTGTGGAAGCATTCATGCTTGTGCTGCTGGGGAATGGTGTATTAGAGAGCCTTTCAATTTGTATCTAAACTCTACCCTGGCTCATTTGAACACACTCATGAGGGCAGGAAAAATCTATAAGATCCTCTATATGTCATAGATCTGTGGATTTTTTGATCCAAACCTGGATTATCATAGGAATAGGAAACTCTATTCACAAAAACCAAAAGCAATGTAGTTTATAATTGCCTTAGAGAATGGAATAACATCACTAAGAGGTCTTACCCAAGATCACACAAATATATATCAAAAGTAGCACTTGAACTCAGACCTTCCTGGCTCAGAAGTTGTCATTCAGGCAAATTTACCTTAGATAGATTTTAATGGAATTATCACTAGAGATTAAAAGAACAAGGGCATTTCAGAATAAAAGAGGCTAGACCAGAAATTGGAGGACAACAGGGCAGGAAAATCTTTGTGATGAACAAAGTTTTGTCTGAAAAACAGGGCTATTTTCCTTAAGGCACCCCACCTGGCACACCAAGTGTTTATAAAGTCAAGAAGCATGTCTAGTATGTGCTAGATATTGGTAAAGTACTGGATATACAAAAAAAGCAAAACAAATAAAACAACAAGGATTTCAGTTTAATGGGAGAAACAATATATAAACAAAATATAGACAAGACAAATTAGAGATGATCTCATTATCATTAAAATGGATAGAATAAGGCTTATTGCAGAAGGTAGAGTTTTTTTTTTTTTTTAAAGTTTCCTTAAGGTCATTTATTTTCTTTTACATACACCTGGCAAAAAGTAGGCACTTAATAAATATTTATTCACTGATTTGCCACCCATTCTCTACTGAAAGAATCTCACTTATTGAAACCCACTGCCTTTCAAAGCACATTATTCTCTTGTTGGCCATATATAAGTGTTGACAAATTTTATTTTGCAATAACCCCAAATATATGTCTCGGCATCTTCTATGAATTTCTGCCTTTTGAAGAATAGCCAGGACAAGTTTAACTTTTTATTCATTTTGTAGCTCGCCTTATGACATTTCACACTACTTTGTTAACACTGGTTGAAGGTAGAGTGGTGGGGGGGCATTTTGAAAAACTTGAGCTTTAACAACTCCGAGGTCGACAGGGAAGAGGGACAGTATGAATTGTATAATTGTGGGAAGCGTCTCCAAGGACGCACAGGGAGGACCAGGCAGGGGAGGGTGCTGCTGCCTTTGAAACCACTAATAACCTGTTTTCAAGATTCCCTGTAATCCAGAGCACCCGAATTTCCCCGGGGAGGGGGTGTGGCCCCCTGTTCTCTCCAATGTGACATCTCTGCTCTGTTTCCTCTCTGTCTGCGCTCACTGATAGAGCTGCCCTACTGAATACCTTGGGGTGGTGGTGCTGGTGGTTATCTTGTGGAAACTCTTGTCTGATCACTAGCCATTTGCCCTAAGAGGCAAAGTACTGTGGGCCTAGAGTGCTTGTCCATGGCTGTAGCTGAAAAGCATGTCGGATGCTCAGGAACTGACAGGTAGAAAGGGAGGGCTGATGGGCCCGGGCTCATTGCCGGTGACACTTTCCCCACCGGCCGCCCCACTTTCTTCCCCAAACTGACGTCCTGCCGGCTTCCTCAGCTCCTTTCCACCCTCCCCTCCAGGGAATCCACAGACTGTAACGAAACTGGCTCGGGCTGGGGAGCTCGGTTGGGCATGCTCAGTAGCCGGCGAGGTTTTGATCGCGAGTAGGAAGCTTTTTTGCACTCTACCGGGGCTGCAGCTCAGGCTGCTGACACGGGGCAAGTAGCAGACGGAAGAGAGCTAGCGAGCGAACGAGTCACTGCAGCTGCTGCGGCTGCCGCCGCCTCTGCCTCAGTGAGTCGGAGCAGAGGCGTCTGGAGCTCGGCTGCGCTCAGAACTCAGCCCGGGCGCGCCGCCGTGGCAGCCTAGCCCTGCTTGACCGCCACGCTCCGGGCAGGGGATCCCCGAGCCCTCTTCCACTGCGGCATATACCTCTTTCTCTCTCTCTCTCTCGGATAGTGTTAGAGGAAGAAAGGGGGTGCCCGTAACTCACCGGCTGTGTCCCGGGAAGACGACGAGGAAGAGGAAGCCTCGGCAGCTCTAGCATCCCTTTCCCTCCCAGCCCGTCTCAGTCCTGGGCTCTGTCGGGCATGGAGCCTTGGAGACAATGCGCTCAGTGGCTCATCCATTGCAAGGTGCTGCCCGCCAACCACCGGGTGACCTGGGACTCTGCCCAGGTGTTTGACCTGGCTCAGACCCTCCGCGATGGGGTCCTGCTCTGCCAGCTGCTCAACAACCTGAAGGGTCACTCCATCAATCTCAAGGAGATCAACCTGAGGCCCCAGATGTCCCAGGTAAGGAGAAGGGGAGCAGAGCGTCTCCTTTCTCTCCCTTCTTCTCACCTCCCCGGGCCATGTCTCCTCTCCTCTCCCGTGTTCCCCATCCCTCCCCTTCCTCCCGCTAGCATCCCCCATTAATCATCTGGCTAATTTCTTTGTGTAAATGCAAAGATCTTCTAGGTGCTCCCTGCCAGCGTCTTATCTCCGTCCCCCTCCTCCTTCCGTGGCCACTCTTGGCTTTTTCTATATCCCAGCTGCGAGACACAGTTTAAATCTCTTTAACTGAATTATCAAACTCTCCAAAGATGATGTAGGAATTTGTAAAGGAGGGATGGTACTGTGAGTATTGGAGGGGGGGGGGGAAGAGGAGGGGAAGCGTGTGATTTGAAAAATAAAAGTTGTCTTAAAGTGCACCTCATATATTCTCTGACTCTCAAAGACCAATAACAGGAATGAGGCAACGGAGGAATGGGAGATGATGAAATAAAATTGTATTTTCCACTTTGCTCTTTGGGTTTGGTTAGGCAGCTTCCCCTTGTTTTCTTGATCTGCATTTTTGAAAGAGGAACCATGTTACGGAGAGTGTGGAATCTAGGAAGTTGAATATGTCCAATACCGTTATCTGTACAGTGATTGCATGAGCCAGAAAAGAAAAAAAAGCGGGGTAGGAGGTGGGGGTGGGGTCGGGTCATAAAACTGCTACTGCCCTCTGAAGGTCTCCTGCACATCTCTCCACTGAGATGTTTAGTATTTACAGCTTTCTTTAAACCACGTGAGATGCATGAGTCCAGCCTCTTTCAGCAAAGACTAGTTTCCTGTCTCAAATTCAGGTTGACATTATTCACTTCTCCCTCCCCTCCAACTCCTGCCTCAGGTCTTGCTGCACATTTTGTTCCTGTGTTAGGGGCCACAGAGAAGAGGTCCATCTCTGAAACTGCTGGGGCTCAGGACAGAGACATGTAAAAAGGGGAATTCAAAATTCCAAAGTATGAATAAAATCTTTTCCCCTGCTGGAATGTTTTGGCCAAGAAAGCACCTTAATATGATCCTGTCTCAGTGTTCTTTGTAACAACTTTAAATAAGACTGGTAACGTCAAAGGGTAGAGAGAGGAACAACAAAAAAAGAAGTTTCCATTCTTGCATTTTGAAATCTCAGTCATTTGATGCTTTTAGAATTGGAGGTATTGTGATACATAGCTCATACTATTCAGCGTGTAGACAGTAGCAGTAGCAGCATCTTTATAAAGAGATCTGTATTTGCTATGTTAATTACCTATAGATTCCTAAGTAACATTATAAATTCAGCTCTTTGAATTCCTGTTTCAGACTCTCATGATGGTCCCATTATAACCCAATCCCATGGATATCCTATTGATTTCCTTGATTTTGGCTTCTAGGTGCACAGCAGTAAGCAGGATGTGTGAGTGCTGTTATTTTCCACACTTATCACTTAGACACAGTTTCATTATTTGTGAAATGGGGAAAATAATGCTTGAAGAGCACTGTGTGGAGTAAGAGGAGGATTGAAATCCCACCCTTGATGTTTACTACCTGTTTGATCATGGATAAATTGCACAATCTCCCTGTGCCTCAGTTTTCACAACTGTAAAATGAGCATGTTAGACTAAATAGTCTCTGAGGTCCCTTTTTGGCTTTAAATCTATGATTTTATGAATTATTTAGTTTGAAGGGTAGTTGTGAACTTTGTAAACTTAAATTGTTACATAAAGTGAAGCTTTAAAGTTTTATGATTCTTTTGTAAGTCACATTAGTTCATGTAACAATATAATTTTAGTGTTCTGATATTAACTGTGCCATCCATTTCACCCTTGAGCCTCAATTCTATCATCTGAAAAATGGGGATAACGATACTATTTTTGATAGGGGTGGTGTAGGGCAGAACAAAGTATTTTGGAAAGCTTAAAACATTACTACAGAAATATGAATCATTTGAATGATATTAGTAACATCAGAAGCAGCTCTCCAGATTCAGAAATTCTCTGTGGAGTTTGGAGTGTTCATCAAGTCCCATTACTAAACAAACCATAACAAACTTAAACATCATTTCCTACCTTGCTGCAGCCCCTTCTGGACGGCAAGGTCTGTTGCACCAGAGTGCAAACTATCAGCAAAAAGTATTGTCCAGGACTCTGCAGATGCAATAAAACCCAGGGTGTCTGGAACTCCTAAGCAATGAAAATGTTTGAGTAGAACTAAATTTGCCAGCTACTTGAAATTAAAGTCTTCATACTACAAAACTACGTTAAAAAAAAAAAAAACCTTAAAACTTTTTCAATCAATTTCTTTCTAAGTTGTATTATATATTTCTCTATTTGAACAAAGTATATTAAACCTAAATTAACTTTTCCTCAATGATTCATGCTCATTAGTGTGGTATAATTAAAAAAAAGTAGTTGGGGAGGAGCATTGTGGGACTTTATAACCAACACCTGACTTCATCACTAAAGTTGTCACCTTGAACTAATTAGTTCTCAGCTACGGAGGGAGTTGAATTTGATATCTAATGCCCTTCTCAGTACTAATGACACAGGTTGTTGAAATGGCTGGAAAACTGAATCAGAATAATGATTTTTGACATTTTCTATATGTGTTGGTGGCCATGGCGAAGTCATTTAATTTCTCACTTAGTTACTATTTCTTTGTCTGTAAAATAGGACTATTTCATCCAACTCCCCAAAAAGTGGTATGTAAACTCTAAAGGGACAAAGTGAATCTATGTCTTCAAATATTATTTTAAATTTTTTATTTATTTTAAATTTATGGAATAAAAGAGTATAACTTAAAGAAAGATGGTTACTCATGAAACTGCAAATTTATTATGTACAGTTTGCTATTCCTTTTAAATATATAAAATTAACCCTTCTTCCCTTCCTCTGCTCCCTCCTGTTCTAGAAATGACTACCATTAGACATGTGTATATATAAAAATCATAATAATATGTATATGAATGTACAGGTGTACACATAGATTCTACATATAACAACTCTGCTCACTGGCTTCCTTGGATTCCTTTAAGTTATAACTAAACTCCTACCTTTTACTGGAAGCCTTCCTAAAATCCATTTAATTCTAGCATCTTTCCTAAGTTAATTATTTCCTATTTATCTTGTCTATAGCAATGCTTTGTATAGAATTGTTTACATATTATCTCCCTCATAGAAATGTGAGCTCCTCTAGGATAGGGATTGTTTTTTTTTTTTTTTTTTTTTTTTTTAACCTCTGCTTGTATCCTCAGTGCTTAGTATGGTGCCTGGCATATAATAGGCACTTAATGTTTATTGGTTGATTGATTTGTGTGTGTGTGTGTGTGTGTGTGTGTGTGTATGTAAATGATTATGGACTTTTTATTTTACAAAATACATTATTTCATTTGCTTCTTGTAATACTCCTATACAATTCTATAGTTAATGTTATATCCATTTTACAGAAGTTTACTGCATCTTATTCATGATCACAAAGAAAGTATCAGAAGCAAGATTTGACTCTTGTGGCTCCAAATCCAATATTCTTTCTACTATAATTGTTGACTTCCATAAATAACATAGTGATGCCCTTATCTATTCAGTCTATCAACAAATGCAGGCATTGTTCTCGGATCTGCGAATGCAAAGACTTCCCTATCCTTAAGAAGCTTATATTCTTTTGTGGGGAAACATTATATATACATATATAAATAAGGTCAAAATATTATTACTCTAATTGCAAGTTGTCTGATAACTTATGGTGGATTAATAAAACAGCAACTCATTACTTGTGTGCTATTTTTACTATCAGGAAATGGTGAAAACCACAATTGTTTCAATGTTATTATTGATTTATATGACCTAAGTTAAAAAACTTACCAACCAAAGCTCCCTTTCCAAAATACTCTTACCTCAAACTCTCCTTCCAATAGACATGCAAAACCCCCAAGACATTTTGGGGATTTAGTTGTACTTTGTCTATTGTTTCCTTATTGTAGAATATTTTTCAAGAAAAGTTCACGTTATCACTTATCTATTTTAGTTAATAAACATTATAACTATTCTGTAAAAAATAATTATTATGCAAGGTCACATTGGAATATAAATTTAATTAATGAATATTTGGGTAAAGTGCTGCAATAAATAGAACTCTGGATTTGAAGTAAAAAAGTCCTGAGTTTAAAACCAGTCTCAGACACTTACTAGTTGTAAATTTCTGGTCAAGTCACTTAAGTTTGGTATGTTTTCGTTTCCTCATCTGTATCACAAAGATAATGATAGTTCTTAAGTATTTGGGTTGTTATGAGGATTAATGAGATATATTTGTAAAATGATTTGTAAACCTCAAAGTTTTATATAAATGTTAACTATTATTCCTATTCTTCGTATTAACTTTATAAAATATAATAACTCACATTTATATGTATCTTTGGGTTTACAAAGCACTTTCCTCATGAAAATCTTTCAAGAGATAGGAAATACAATTATAATAATTGCATTTTGTTTGCTGAATTGAATTTTATAGATGGGGAAATGGGATCTCAGAGAGATTAAGGGATGTATTCCAGGAATAAATTTCCAGGAAAGTTTTGATAAATACATTTTTAAAAAAAATTGACACTTTTTATGAGCTTCTGAGAGACCGTGTAATGTTTGTTGAAAGACTGATTAGTTGATGCAATAATCTTCCAGCTTGTTATCCTTCCATTGTCAACCATAATCTTTGTTTATTTAGACTGAAGTCTCCAGACTTCATTAGCTATGGGTGGTTAGGTTTTCATGTCCATAAGTATGTGGGATTTTCATGCATCTTAAGAATAAAGTGACTTACTTAAGATAGCACTTATCTATCTTCCTGATAGAAATGAGCACAGCCCCCTAAGTCATAGATCTCAAAGCCTTCTTTCTTGTTCTATTTTCCAAGAAGCCCAGAGGCATATGACATATGTACTCTTAATGCAGAGTCATGGTCCACATAGCATAATGTTCTAGATAAGGCATATAGCAGCCATATCAACTGAGTGAGGTATTGCTTTTACTTTTAGGGGGCACTGTTGTTCATATAGTACCTGGATGTGAAGTTAAGGGGATATGAATTCAAATCTGTAGTTAGACAGACATCTGTGTGACTCTGGGCAAGACCCTGTTTTTCTCCAGTTTCTTTATCTGTCAACTTAGGCAGAGAAGGAAAAGGTAAAACCATTCTAGCATCTTTGCCAAGAAGACCCCAGGAAGAGTTACAAATACTCGTATAAGACTGAGAATTGACTAAATATATTGATTTTTTTTTCCTCCCCATGTCTTCTATTAACATAGTCCTGTCTCTTGATGGATATGTGGCATTTCGATTGCTGCTATTTGAGTGAGCAGTTAAAATGGGCAGTTCTATGGCTGCCCTTTCTTACAAGGGGAGAAGCTAGGATATAGAGATAGAAAGGGATATAGCATTGTCAAGAGAAAGACAAAGGGGTAAGATTGGAGGAAAACACCAAGAAGGGAAAACAATGGGGGTATGTATTTTATCTTTAAATCTTTAAAAGGGTGTCACATGGTAGAACGATTAGACTTGTTAAGCTTGGTCCCTGAGATCGGAATGAAGATTGATGGGTAAAAGTTGTAAAGAAGTAATTTTAGTCTTTTAAGAGAAAACTTGTCAAAAATTCCAGCTATTCAAGAGCAGGAGATGCCTGATGAAGTATGGGTTCCCCATATTGGAAATATTCTAGAAAAAGCTCGCTATCTCCTTGTTGGATAGAAAGAGTTCTATGTATTAGACTAGGGAAGGGTAAAATCCTGTCAAGCTCTGAAATTCAGTGAAAAAGGAAGATAAGAAGCAGAGCAAAGCATGAATATTTTGGGATTGCTGCTAGATCCTAATTTCTAGTAGATTTTAGCTGTCTCTTGTGCAAATAGAATTGATGGCTTGGGACTAGGGCATTTACAGCATAGCATCCTCTCTTCATAAGGCACCAATTACAATCTTTGCTTGCCAGATCCCTTTGCATGATCCTTTGAAGTAGTTTTTTTTTTTTTTCTATGAAGCCTTTTCTCCCACTAGATTCATGCATTGTCTATCAGTGATAGGGAAATGTCAGAGCCAGCACAGAAGAGGGTGGGATATAGTAATATTGGAACTAACAAGGCATGGGGGAATGATTCTTTTCTATTCTGTCTTTGCTCCATTTTAGGCAGCCAGCCCAAGTGTAAGCACTGAAGGCAGGGATTACTGGTCTTCATTCATTAGTGTTTTGAAATTATAAAAAATTTAATAATATTTTATTTTTCCAAATACATGTAAAGATAGTTTTCAACGTTCACTTTTGCAAAACCTTGTTTCCAAATTTCTCCCTCTCTCCTCCTTCGTTTCCCCCCTCCCCAAGACAACAAACAATGCTGATATTATGCTTTTTTTTTTCTTTACTATGTAAATCTTCTTTGAAATTGTTTTCACAAGAAGTGTGGCCAGCTTTTTAGTGATTGCTTAATAGGAAACTAGTATTATATGCTACTCACTTGGGAGTTCCCTAAAGACTCAATTAATATGGAATATTTAGTGATACATTTGATACTCACCTTCCATGTTTTTCAAAGTAGTGCACTTAAAATAGATTTGTAACAGCTGGCCTGAATAATAAACAAGCTTGGCTTTGGGACAGGCAGGATGCTGTCAAGATTCTTTTCTTTATGGAATCATGGCATCTTAGGGTTAGAAAGGATCTCAGAGAGCATCAAGTCAGATCCCATACCTAGCCAGTATTTTTTACTTGAGGCTTATATTGCCTGTCCTAGAGTAAGATGTCTCAGGTGGGAAACATCCTAAGAAAGTATACAGGCTTGCATCAAGAAGTCGACATCCCAGTTCCACTGTGACGTTAATTAGAAAAGTGACTTTGGTTAAATCTCTTTCTGTTTCCTAACTTCCTAGGCTGTAAATACTATAACTTGCATGTAGTATTGGCTTAATAAATTGATTATATGAAATGTGAATAATACTAGCCCTATTTAACTCAGAGTGTGGCTCTGTGGATAAAGTAGATGGCGAGCGAGGGTTATCCAAAAGGTGCTTGATGCAGATATATTTTTGTCATATTGGGAATATAGAGAGAATGAAAAATACACATTTATATGGTATTATGGGGCTTCAGAGTGTGGCAATTAATTAGCAAAAGCACTTATTAGCATATTATAGCTAAACACTATTATAGGGGTACATAAAGTCTTAGAAATGGAATCATAGATTTAAAGTTGAAAGGGATCTCACAAGCCATCATGCCCAACCATTGAGGTACTGAGAAAATTAATGGTTTTCAGTATCTGTCAGCTAGGAAGTAGGTCTGAAGTAGGATTAAAATCTAGATTTTTCTGATTCCATGCCAATTGTCCTATCTATTATGCAATGCCCCTGAAGTCCTTGACCTTAAGGACCTTATATTTAACCAAAAGTATGCACTATATACCAGGGAGAGGATACTAGGATAGGATGCTCTGGCCAGTTGAAATAGCGATAGGGATTGTGAATTGAATCAGAGGACATTGGATCATTAAACCATTTTAGTGGCAATATTGTTTTTTATTATTGTTCAACAGGCAAGAGATAGAAAGTTGTGGAGGATGGAAGATCAGAATTAGGGTGTATGGAGTTCCACACTATCGCTCATAGTTTATTGAGCTATAGAAGAGATGTTAGAGATCATTTAGCTTAGCACCTTCATTTTTACAAATGATGAAACTGGTTTAAAGAGGGTAGGTGATTTATCAAGGTCCTAACAGGTAAGAGGCAACAGAATCAAGATTTAAACTCAAGTCCCATGGTTATAAATTTAAAGCTTCTTCCATTGCACCATGCTGCTTTCTAAGAAGTCTGTATGGTCACTGATCCTGGTATGGAGAGGTATTCATCAATATGACAGGTGGCTTTTCCTATATCTTAACAATAGATTACATTGGGGCAATTAGATGGCACAATGGCTGGAACACTGGTTCCCTGGTCAGGAGGAACTGAATTCAAATTCAGCCTCAGATACATAAGCTTAGTAGTTGTGTGTGTGAACCTGGGCAAATCATTTAACCCTAATTGCCTTGCAAAAAACCCCAAACAAAAACCCAATAAACTGCAGTCCTCCAATTTCTTTTCTACTGGCAAATCCAGATCTTGGATCACTGATATCTCTTTCAATTATAAGGGTTTATCATATCTCTTTCATTACTCAAGTTTTTATACCCACATTCTGTTGTTAGAGAAAAGGAACAACAAGATCTTTCCATTAGTTCCTAAGAATCTACATACTTCTTTAATACTTACACGGGATTCACATATTATAGCAACATTTAGTGTGGTGGTCTGGAAGTGGGAAGAGAAGAATCCCTTTACTAATGGAAATATTAGCAAATTACAATTTACAAAGATTCTTAGAGTTCCTATTATGGTCAACTTGAGTAAACACCCACAGTCCAGATCTAAGAAAAACTTGTTTTTTCTTCCTAAACTCCTAGTAAAAACTCTTTCCAAATGGGTCCCAAAGCTACCTTTCCTTCAGTTTTGGAGTTGTGTTATCCTAGCATTCTTTGACTTAATCTTTGATACTGTTAGTCATGAAGGCTTTTGGAAAATTATGTCAAAATTTGGTTGCCTAGGGATATTCATTAGTACAATGCATCAATTTCATGATGGCATGCTTGCCTGGATACTGGACAATGGGCACTGCTCTAGAGTTTTCCCAGTCACCAATGGAGTGAAACAAAGCTGTGTTCTTGCTTTAATGCTTTTTAGCATGATGTTTTCAGCCATGTTGTCAAATGCCTACTGTATGTCATTGTTATATGTCTGCGAAACCTGGACAGTATACTAGTACCATACCAGGAAACTGAGTCGCTTCCATCTGAATTGTCTTAGGAAGATTCTGAAGATCACTTGATAGGATAAGATGCCAGAAACTGAAGTCTTTTCTGGAACTAAATTGCCAAGTATTCCAACTCTACTGCAGAGAGTACAACTCTATTGGCCATATTGTTCAAATGCCAAATGTAAGCTTGCTAAAAAAATTTTATGGAGAACTCATGCAGAGCAAGTGCTCACAAGGTGGTCAGAAAAAGTGATACATGGACACTCTCAAGGTATCAGAGCAGAATTGAATTGGCTCAGAAGGAAGGCAAGATATGCAGAGTTAGAGAAGCCCCCCGAAATGTTCATAGGGACTATTTGTGTCTGGCTATGGCAGAGCATCTCGAGCTCATACTGGTCTGATCAGCCATAATTGGACACACTATAATTCGACTTTAATGTAGTGATGTCATTTTGGTCCCTTTGAGAATGAAGTACTTAATCAACCAACCAACATGTTCAGGCTACATCAGAAGTCGCTTCCTCTTTAATCTCATTTACTTTGCTGACTAACCTAATGAAAAAATTTCAATGGATCTATAATCTCACTGATTTATACAGTCATTGAATGTACATTAAACGTCTATTATATGTAAGATACTGTGCTAACTGGGGATACAAAGAAAGACATAAAATAATATCCCTGATCTCAAGGAACTCATAATCTAATGTGGGAAGGCAAAGCATAAAAAGAAATAGAAAAGTTGGGGGTAGAAATGATATGAAGAGTTGTGAATTATATATTTCATATGAAAAGATGCTCCAAGTCATTATTAATCAGAGAAATCAAATTAAGACAACTCTGAAATACCACTACACACCTGTCAGACTGGCTAGAATGACAGGGAAAGATAATGTGGAATGTTGGAGGGGATGTGGGAAAACTGGGACACTAATACATTGCTGATGGAGTTGTGAATTGATCCAGCCTTTCTGGAGAGCAATTTTGAACTATGCCCAAAGGGCTATCAAACTGTATTTACCCTTTGATCCAGTAGTGTCTCTATTGGGTCTGTATCCCAAAGAGATCATAAAAAAGAGAAAAGGACCCACATGTGCAAAAACATTTGTAGCAGCCTTTTTTGCAGTGGTAAGGAACTGGATATTAAGTGGATGCCCATCTATTGGGGGATGACTGAATAAATTGTAGTATATGAATATTATTATTATTCTTATTAGAAATGATCGGCAGGATGATTTCAGAAAGGCCTGGAGAGATTTACATGAACTGATAATAAATGAAGTAAGTAGACTTAAAAGAACATTGTACACAGCAACAGCAAGATGTGATGATTAATTCTGATGGATGTAGCTTTTTTCAACAATGAGGTGAATTCAGGCCAATTCCACTTGTGATGGAGAGAGTCACCTGTACACACATAGAGGACTGTTGATTATAAAATAGTATTTTCACTTTTTTGTTGTTGTTTCATTGATTTTTGTTTTCTTTCTCGTTTTTTTCTGATATGATTTTTATTGTGCAGCATGATAACTATGTAAATATATATAGAAGAAGTGTACATGTTTAATATATATTGGATGACTTAACTGTCTAGGGAAAGGGCTGGAGGAAGGAAGAGAGAAAAATTTGGAACACAAGGTTTTGCAAGGGTGAATGTTGAAAATCATCTTTGCATTTATTTTGAAAATGAAAAAGATATTATTTTAAAAATTATTCAGAGCATTCATTGAGACTTCACTAGACTTCCAAATAGGTCCATTAAACATAAGAAGTTAGCCCTTGCTCTTGAAATACAAAGAAAATAAAAATCTTTGCCTTCAAGGGCCTTATATTCTGTCCTATGCACATATCCAAAAGAGTACAAATGATTTACAAAATAAATAAATAAACTAGGGTGCTGACCAAATAAGTAAAAGGAAAGTGTTGATTTTGTCTATACCTAAAGCCATTTCAACTTGGTAGCCCCTGTCAGATTTTAGATTTATGGGCATAAATTTCTAAAACCCAGATCTCTATCTCTATGCTTCTTCAATATACCTAAAGAATAGAGCTTTAGTAAAGGATTCTGTTATTTTAAGTTAATGTATGACTTCTTGGGCACATCAGAATAATTGCATATTCTCACTCTTCTTACTCTTGAGTTGGACAAAAGCATTCACTTAGAATTCTTTATAGTCATGAAAAACTTTGTGGGCACTCATTTTATCTCATTTGTTCCCCATGGTTCCCTCTTGAGGAAGATACTAGGGTTGTTATTCTTGTTTTGCAAACGCGAAACCTGTGGTTCCCTGAGAAGGAGTTACTTTCCAACATCAAAACATCTATTAAATTTGGGCCATTTGACCCCCAAACTAGCACATCTTCTAGCACTGTATGACAGTGATGAAATTTGAGGGGATGGTAAAGCTTTTGAACCAATGGTGAATTCGATTCTGCTTTAAAATCTAGGGAAAAAATTGGGCAAGAGAGAATATGAACGTGGTAGCAGGATAGCACGGGTGGAGCCTGACTACATATAGTGGGCCACGTTGTCAGATGAGAGCAACAGGCACAAAATCTTTTCTTTTTTCTTTTCTTAATTTCTTTATCTATCACCTCTTTCCTACTTTTCACATTTGATGAACCTCTTATGGGTTGAACCTCATGGAGACTTGTCATTGACCAGCATTCCCTCTTCAGCTAGTTCTTTAACCTTCTTAGACTATTCCTGTCCCTCTTCCCTATCCCTGATCTCTGCAATGGATCATTTCAATGTTATTCTATTACCCTAAACTCCTCTTAAGGAGTGCTTTACTCCTCCCCCCAAGTCCAGTCTCCAATTCAGCTTTTTTATTTCCTTTTTAGTTACTTAATGATAAGCTGTTATTTGTTATTTGTTGTTGTTCAGTTGTTTCAGTTCAATTTGTTTTTTTCTTGGCACAGAAACTAGAGGGGTTTGCCATTTCTTTCTCCAAGTTAATAGACAGGTAAGAAACTGCGGTAAATAGGGATAGGTAACTTGCCCAGGGTCACACTGTTAGTGGCTGAGGCCATATTTGAACTTAGAAAGATGAGTCTTCCTGATCCTATACTCTGCACTCTGAACATTTCATTACCTAGTTGTCCTTGCCTGGCCTGTAATATGTGCTTAATAATTTAATTTTATTCATTTACTTCCTATTATGACATTCTGAGAAGAGAAAGAGCACTTTAAGCTGGAGAGGACGAGAGGAAAAGAGATAAAGGAAAGCCTTTGAGGAGGAGGTAGCACCCCAATTGAAGCTTAAAGGAAAAGCAGGATTCATTCAGACTTAGGAGCTGCCTCTTCTCTTTTTGTTAGTTAGTGAACTCTGTACTTCCCTCATCTGTAAAATGAAACAAGATCTACTTTCATGGGGGGTACTTTCAACTACTAAATAAGAATTTCAGATTTAGGCCCAAAGTGTTGAATAGACTGACTTTTCTGCTCTTACTTAGTCAAAATAATATGTAGGATCAGATACAATGCCTGTTCAGTTTATCAAAGGTCTCAATTCTATCTTATTATTTAAAATTTAAAACCTGTGGTATTTTCTGGGGGAAAAAAAAGTTCTATGCAAATTATCTGCTTTGCTCTAGTTGTGAAAAAAGAAGTTTATGATTTTTGCCATATCTTCTCATTGATGATTTCAAGAAGCTCTAGTATGAGCAGTGGCTACATCCTTGGTAGTTGGGATAAACCAGGTGAGGGTAACTGAGGGATCTCAACCCCATTAGGTAGTTAGTGGAATAACTACCCCAAGCTAGTGAAGACTTTTAGAAGCATGGATGGTTGAGAACAATTTGATACTATAGCCATGAAGGTGGTTGCCCTAGGAGATGTGGGGTGCTTAGAGCTTGGTCAGATATCAAAGACAATAAGATAATCCACTTCATCCCAGATCACCTCTACTTGTTTTAACTTTTCTCTTGCCACTGGACTTTAAGGACTCTAGAAGAGAGAGTGAGGCTGATGATTTTTGTGCAACTCTGCCTCAATTAAATCCAATTCATTCACAAATCAAGATATCCCATTTGTGATGTCATTGATCCTCTTCAAAAATAAAGAATGGACAACAACAACAATATCATCATTTTCCCCCATTAATTTTAAGTTGTGATATAGGGACTTAACAGAATCAATGTTAATAGAAGTAGGGGATCAATATGAGCACATTATTCAAAACATTTTACAATGGCATAACTAGGGGAGAGCAAAGGGAGCTTTGTCTTTGGGCATAAAATTTAGAAAGTTCCTATCCTTCCTGGTATATCCAAAAATTTATTCTTAAGTAACATAAATTATATGCCCTGGATCATTCTTCTTTCCCTTGGGCAGCTATATCCCAGATAAATTTCTTTCCTCTCTAGTCCTACTCCCTCTTTTTCAGGATTTATAAACTCTTCTTTATTATTCTGCATGGTAACCCTTAAAAAAGTAGAGTCCTATGAAAAGATAACCTAAAGAAAGGGCATGGAAAATCTTTATATAGGAGAGTATCTTTATACATGGGAGAGGATTCAGGTTGCTAATTATGTAATACCATGATCCAATCCATCTCATAGACTCATACAATCTAAAATGCTCTTTTGTAATTATTTCTGCTATCTCTCTGGATGGCTACACTTTATTTGAATGCGGAATCTTATTAAATATGCAGCTCCATTCACTAGGCCAAGATAAAGGAATAAGAAGACAAGAAACATAATGGAATCAAAATAGACACCACAGAAGATTATGTTCGTAAAATTTGAATTCCTTATCTCTCCTTTCAAGTCCTTGTGAATGGTACTCTAGTTTACTGTCAGACTTTCTGTGCAGTAAATATCTCTTTAGTTTAAAATGTGGATAAGAACTAGAAAACAAAGAACAAGACCTCTGAATAGCCAACACAGATTTTGCAAAGTCCATTCCACTCACATTTTTACATTAATGCTCCACTATAATAAGGGTATTATTGGCACTATAAGGAGTGATGGTTGGTGGTATGGGACCAGTGGAGTAAACAATACCTGAAGACACAGAGTAGAGGCTACTGAAGTAGACAAATAGTTTGACAGACCTTACCAGTCCTGAGGGTATCATTCACCATAATGTTATAGTCATTGAGTTTGACCAATTCTTCATGACTCCATTTGGGGTTTTCTTGGAAAGAATATTGGAATGGTTTGCCATTTCCTTCTCTAGTCATTTTATAGTGGAGGAAATGAAGCAAACAAGATTAAAGGACTTGCTCAGGGTCATATAGCTAGTGCCTGAGGTCAGATTTGAACTCAGTTTTTCCTAATTCCAGGCCTGGTGCTCTATCTACTGACCTACTTGCCCCTCCCTGTATTATGTAGTTCAGTATAATAATTAATATTCAAAGTCATCAATGATCTCTCCCTTTTATGAACTCAGCCCCCTTTTCCTACTTCTTATGAATTTATCTCATCCTATTTTAAAATTATAGTTACATGTATATACTTCTTATTTTCCTCTCTAGATTTTAAACTCCTTGAGGGTATAGTCCATGTCTTGTGTATCTTTCCCTTACCATCTCACACAATGCATGGCTCATAATAGATGCTTATTAAAGTTTTGTTTGTTAAATGAATTATAACCCTCTAAGATTTGAAACTGGAAGATGGTTACATATATGAAAATTGAGATCTAGAAAAGTTTAATGGTTTGCCAAACATCACAGTCTCTATACTATGTACTTCCTCCACAGACAAGATTCAAACCTAGGGGCTCTGAGTTCAAATTAATCACGCAGGGACTTAATAGCAAAATCAGGATTAGAACATAAGCCATCTGTTTCTCATTCTATGGCTCTTTCCAGTATGCTGTGTTGGGAACCTGAACTCATTAAGGAATGGCTAAATTATGTTTGATATATTCTGTTTAAGGAAGAAAAATATGTATTAGAAAGATTTCTACCCCAAATTTAAAAGTTTTAAATTTAAAAATTTAAATTTTTTTTGACACTTAAATGAATGAAAACAACTCTCCAGAATGATCCATTCTCCAGTACTTTGGATTTCAATGTATTAAAAGTTTGAAACAAACAACCTATTCATAACTAACATAAATTTAAATTTGACAGGCAACCTTTTTTGTCTTTTCATTTAATTTTTTTCAAATCCATATATTGAAATTTGTATTATGATCCTTTAACATAAAAACTACATTATGAATATCACATCTATAAGTAAGTTCAGCAGGCAGTGGTGGAACAGAGGATAGAATGCTGGGCCTGGAATCAGGAAGGTCTGAGTTCAAATCCAGCATCAGATACTTTCCAACTATGTTACTAGGACAAATCACTCAACCTCATTTTCCTCAGCCATAAAATGGAGATAACAATAACACCTGCTTTCCACAATTGTTGCTGTGAGGATCAAATGAAATATTTGTAAAGCACTTAACATAATATCTGGTACATGATAGTATATAAATGCAGGCTGTGGTTATTATTATTACCATTTAAAATGACAACAGCTCAGAATTGAAAGATGTTTTTGTCTATGACAAAATGGAATGGAAACACTTTCATTTTTTTTTTATTTTTGTGCTTGCAAACTAGAGAATATAAAATATTGTATTCTCAAAGATCTTACAAGTTTTTTTTTAAGAGTTTCTGTTCCTTGATCTCACCATCCTCTTAAACATCTTGATTTTATTTTTTTCAGATGAACTGCTATTGAACCAAACCTCCTCCATCTTGTACTTGTGTTGTTTATTTTTTTAAACTTAAGATTATGTTTTTCCACTGATCTTTATTTAATTTGATCTTTGTAAGAGTCAGATTTTTGTAACCTGTTGGGGTCTTTGGGGATACTCCCTGCCATGCAGAATGTTAACTATAGCTGAAGGGGGTAGTGTGTAATTATGATCTCTGCTACTAGGGAGGTTATGATTGGTGGATGGCTTGAGTTCAGAAATTCTAAGCTACAATGGACTATGTGTTTAATAAACTCAACACTAATGTAACGAGCCCCTCAGACCAAGGGGCCTATGGGTTGCCTATGGAACGATGAACCAGCCCAGGTCAGAAAAATGGATTAAAACAATGCTATTGTGCTGATTGGGAGCATGAGGACTGCTTTACTTCTTTTCTGGGTGAGATAGGGAGACCTCTGTACCTAAAAGACCCCCCAAAATGTTAAATATTCTTTCTCAGCTTTGTATTTTATCTTTTCATTTATCATTCATATACTGATTTTTTCATTTATTATTGACTATATGAGATTTCTTCTCTGTCTACTTTTAGCATAGGTCAAGAATGGTTTGCCTGGTTGAAATCATGTCCTTACCCTCCTTGTGATTTGAAATTCTAAAGATGTCAGAGCTCTTTTTGATGTATGTGACTTTGAGTACAAGTAATAAATATGTCCCGTTCTTGGTGAATAGTTTGAATCATGACTGATAAATTTGTTCAAACATTGCAAATACATTTTTTCTTTTGGTGGCATAAAGAAATAAAATTTGAGAATGACAATAAACTCTTGTATGTTGTTAAAGTTGTTTCAATCATGTCCAACTCTATGACCTCATTTGGGATTTTATTGGCAAAGATACTGGAGTGGTCTGCCATTTCTTTTTCAGCTCTTTTGACAGATAAAGAAACTGAAGCAAACAGAAGTAAGGGACTTGGCCAAAGTAACATATTTAATGTCTTCACTTTCCCATAATAATGTAAATGGAAAAATAAAAACATCATGGCGACCATTTTCATGAAATATGTTTCTTGTATACATATTCAGGTACAAAGTAAAGTGGCCATTTAGCAACTGTCCTGCAATCATTATTGCAGTTGAGACAATTGCTTTGTCTGATTCACTGTTAGTTGTTCTAGAGAGATCTTTTAACAAAAGCTCTCTAGGTGGGTACTTCAAATTTTGGTAAATACAACTCTAGTTACAACTCAAAAATTTGAGCAGTCTAAAGAGAGTTCATAATATTATAGAACTAGAAAAGTAAAGGGATTTCAGAAATTACAAAGTCCAGAACTCTCCTTTTACAAATGAGGAAACTGAGGTCCAGAGAGGTTGTAATTTGCCCACTGTCCAGTAAGTAGCAAGCACCAGGGAAAGGATTTGAAAGTAAATGCATTGATTCATAGCTGGATCGTCTTTCCACTATGGGATTTCTCTTTTGTATCTGTTGAGACGCAAAAATACTTAGAGCTTAAATCTCAGAGGTCATTATTCAACTCCTTAATTTTACAGATGAGGAAACTAGGGAAGGGAACTGAAGTCGCAGGCCCAAAGTTGTAGAAGTAGTCAGTAACAGAACTAGGATTGCAATTACTGCTATGCTTCAAATTAAGAGCTTTTCACATTGTACCAGTTCATCTTTAGGATTCATGAAATAATTATTGGGGGGCAGGGGGTGAGCTAAGAAAGAAAATTAAAAAAAATTAGGAAAATATATTTGCATGTTTTATACTACATGTCAGCTGATCTCTGCATTCTTATTCTCTTTCTACCCTATCTCAGGACTTTAGTTTAAATGGCAAGATCCCATAATAGGTCTTCATGGGGGCAATTAGGCATTTTGAGAAAACGGATATTTAGGTAATGAATCATGAAAGACTATTTTGAATGGGGATAAAAGAGGAAGAGGAAAATCCCTTAAGGAGAAAAATAATTTCAGGCCTATTCTTCCAAAACTCTCATCAATTTCAAATTATTCAGTGAAATGAAAATTGTAGGCTTTGATCAGATGGCTTTTTCTAAAGCTCTAGTAAAGCTTCATTATTAGATTAAATGCTTCCTCATTCCATTTAAGAAGTGGCAGGTCAATAACCTCTTCTATAGGCTTCTTTCTTCTATTTTCATGAGAATAGGATTGAATGTGATAAGAGTAATGAAAATGAGAAACTATTTCAAATTACTTGAGGAAAGAATAGACCAGTCATCTAGGGTAGTTAAGCCAATACTCATTCCTGGCCCATAAAATTCTAGCACCAACTCAAATCAACAAGTATTTCTACAGTGTTTGCTATGTACTCTCCTGGGATCTTTGAGCCAAGTAATCCAAGCATATTTTGGTGAAGATAAACATTCTTAAGAGATTAAAGGATTCTGAGTCCTTTTCTTTTCCTTGGGACTTAATGTCACTTTCAAATAGTACTCTCCAGAAATATAAATCTATATTTTTTCTTTTTTTGAAAGAGTGCTGGGATCAGGAGTCAGGACACTGAATTCTTAAATATTGGCACTGTCATTCACTAAGTTTGTGAATTTGGGCAAATCACCATTTGGAGTATCATTTTTCTCATTTACCAAATGGATCTCACTTGTCTCATCAACTGAATGGACAGAATCCTACTTTCGAAACTTTACTCACAGGGATGTTTTGTGAGGAAAACTTTTTGTAAACTTTAAATGAATCCATCCCCACTAGTTTGATTTTTATAATTTTTATGGAGAAGTATACAGTTAGACCTACATAAACCTGTTCCACAGCATGGTATTAATGGAACCAATTACCTCTAAAATTACTTCCAACTCTCTCTCTAAGCTCAGGTCAAATGCCACTTGCCACATGGAGTCTTTCCTGATCTGCAAATCTGACTACCAGCTAAGTGTCTTCCTTTCAAAATCATCTTGAATTTGTTTTCATAATCTTATATGTCAGAAAGAGCATTGCCTCATGGATAGAGAACTGATCTGGGAGCCAGGAAAACTTATGTTCTAGTCCTGCCTCTGACATTTTGGTTATATGATCTTGAGGCTTTAAGATTTTGTGCAAAGAATGTGCAAAGAAACTACATGTTTACATTGATACAGGAGGTTTCCTTATCTAGGAATTTTCTATATCGATGCCAGTTCCTTGGTGTTCAATTGTACCAGTCACATGTGATTCTCCATGAATCACATTTTGAAATTTCCTTGGCAGACATACGGGAGTGGTTTGCCGTTTCCTTCTTCAGCTTATTTTTTTAACTGATGAGGAAACTGAGGCAAACAGGATTAAGTGACTTGTACAAGTTCACATAGCTTTTAAGTGTTTGATGCCAGATTTGAACTCAGGAAGATGAATATTCCTGACTTCAGGTCTGATACGCTGTCCACTGCTACCTAGCCGCTGTTGAAGTAGCAAATACTACAAAGGAAATGCTGAAATAACTTTTATAATTGGGGACTTCTTTTAACAGGGAACAAAATATGCCCCCCTTTTGGTTTCATTACTCAGTAAGTTTCTAGATTGAGAGATAGTATCTTTTTTAAGCATTTAGTATGTGTCTGGATTTAACTAAGTGTTGGGGCTACAAATATAAGCAACAAGACTGTTCCTGCCTTTACAGATTTGCTGAGGCCTTAAATCCTGATGCACTTAGGTAGAATGGGACATCCACAGCTGTTCAGAAACAGGAAAGTAATCTGAGTGGGATGTCAAGTGGTAAAGTGCTAGGAGATCAGGTGGAAGATAATTTTGAATTGGCACAAGAAAGCAAGTTGTGAGTGCTCTACTTAAGGATGGGAGAGAAATAATTTCAAGTGTATTCTTAATATTCATCATCAATTTCAAATTAACCAAGGAAATTAAAAGTCCTTAGGACTTTTTGTCTAAATCAAGAAATATAATAGAAAGCTTAGGTGATTCCCTGCTTTCATCCCATCCTTTGGACACCAGGGTCAATTCCCAAAATGGGACATGAATTTTTTATTTTATTTTTGAATTTTAATATTTTACTTTTCCCTAGTTACATATAAAAACAATTTTAATCTCCATTTTTTAAAATTAAGTTCCAGATTAATTTGAAATTAAGTTCCTCTCTCATCACTAAGAAGATAAGCAATTTAATAAAGGTTGATTTATTTGTATTCATGTAAAACATTTGTCCATATTAGTTATAGTGTAAAAGAAAATGCAGGAAAAAAACAACAACAAGAAGAAAAACAAAGTATCATAACAATATGCTCCAATCTGCATTCAGATTCCATTAGTTCTTTCCATTGAGGTTGATAGCATTTTTCATTATAGGAATTTGAGAATTGTGGGACATGCATTTTTGCAGGCACTGCTATAGTGTGAAGACTGAGTTAGCACCTTGGATGCCTTAGAATCAGCAGGAGTCAGGATAAGCAAAAGTCCTTGGTCTTTATTCTTGGTCTTAAAGGGTAAAAGTGAATTGGATGGACTGGATGCAAGCTCTCCACGACCTCCCTTCTCTTCGTCTACCACCAAAGTGACTCTGGCTTGTCTTACTCCACCCCTCAATCCCTCCTACAATTCTCTGTATACACCAAAAAATCCAGCCAGCACAGAATAGTGGGAAGGGCCATTTTCCAAGCATATGCTAATAATATTGTCCAATAAGTAATTAGCCTTAAGTACTTGGTTGTCTGATTCTACTCAATCTACTCATCTACTCAAGAGTTTCAGCCCTTTACACTATAGAAACTTTTCTATTTCTATCTCTGCTTCTCTCAGGGAAGACAGTTGTAACACTATGGTATCTGTGAGTTTTAGAGAAGGATCACTATATTTGGAATCTAGGAATCTTCATTTGAATGAACTTCTGCCACCTTAAGTGAATCACTTCTCTAGGATCTTATTCAAGACTGAAGAACTGAATCAGAGGACCTCTAAGGACCCTTACAATTCTAAATCAAATCCATTTTAGCAAACTCCCTGCAAACTGCCCCAACTTCCACTTCAAGATTGGTCCCCAACATACAATTACTATTTTCTTTTTGAGATTCTGGTCACCTGCAGACAAAGAGATACAGGCTCGAAATTCATGAAAGCTGAGTTGTTCCAAGTATTGGTATCAGAAGTGAGGGTTTTGACACTTGGGTAAGCATTCTACCTCTTTGCTTTTGTACATGCTGACAGTCTCCCATGTTTGTAAGGCTCTGCCTTATCTAGCTCCCTTAACTTCTTTCAAAGCTTAACTCTGGACATCTTTCTCAAGAAAATGTCCCTAATTTCCCTTTGTATTATTGTTAGTTATTTTTAGTTTTGTCCAACTCTTTGTGACCCCATTGGAACCCATTTCTTGGCAAAGATCCTAGAGTAGTTTGTCATTCCTTTCTCCAGCTCATCTTTCAGATGAGGAAACTGAGGCAAAATGGGGTGAAATGACTTGCCTAGAGTCACACAATTAATAAGTATCTGAGGCCAGATTTGAGTTCAGGGGTCTTCCTGCCTCCTGGTCTATCCACTGTGCTGTGCAGTTGCCATCTAATTCCCCTGCTTATTCTATTTTTCCCTCCTCAAATTATCATACATTAATTAACTCTTTATATGTTATAACTTCCAGTGGAATATAAGCTCCTAGAATACATTTGTTTATTTCTTGCCTTTTTATTACCAGTGTCTAGAATAGGGCCTTGCACAGAGGAAGTACATATTAAATGACTATTGAATAGAAGAAACTAGGTCTTTTTTTTTTTTAAACAACAGTTTGTGATTTAAAAATAACAGCACAATAAGGCAAGTACTGGTCTTAGAAGCAGTAAGATCCAGGATCAAATTTTGCTTCATACCCTTACTAGCTAGGTGATTCTGGAAGTCATTTAACTTATAAGATTGCCTCAGTTGCTCACTGGGACTTATCTGTTAAGACATAAATCTTTTAAAATTTGTAGCTACTTGATATATCATCTCATTTGATTATGGACTGAAGTATTTTTTGAGACATCCCATTTGGCTCCAAAAGGAAGAAACTAAGGGCTATGAATGAAAGTTACAAAGAGGCAAATTTAGATCTGATGTCAGGAAAAGGAAGTTATACTGTAAAGGTCTCTAGAAATGGAATGGGCTATCTCTGGAGTCTGGGGACTCCACATTCCTGGAGGTCATTGAGTTTAAGCTGGGAGGCCATTTGTCAGATACTTTGTTGTGAGGATTCTTGTTCATGTATGGATTGGAATAGATGAATATTTTAGTCCTTTCTAATTCTAAAATTCTGTGATTTAGAGGGAATTTGTTATGATGAGAAGATCTTTACAGTGTATGACCTAGGAAAAATCCTTGAAACTTCCCAAATCTGAATTTCCTTTTCTGTAAAATTTTTAAAAATTGCATTACTTGCCTTATAGGGTTTTTGGGATGATTAAATGAGCTTCCCTCCATAAAGTACAGCCTCCCTGAACTTCATAGTTTATCTTAAAATCATATGTAAATCTAAATTCTTGTTAATAATGATCCTCCTTTATGGTTGTTGCCCTCAGTTTTGGCTTCACTCTTTGGCACCAAGGCAGTAACCATAGATTCCCTTTTCTCACTCTTGAAAACTTGAATTCTTTGTATTTCTCTTGGTACAAATTGGTAAATAACATTGTTTATAAAGGTGTTTTTCTTTTTTATTTTGTCATTATTCATTTGTCTGTTCATCATTTGTCCATTCATTTTGTTTCTGTCTGCCTATCTGTCTATCCTTCTATCATCTTCTTTCCTTCCTCCTTCCTCCCTCAAAATTGGAGATATTGAGAAGAGAAACCTCTGTGAATAGCAAAGTCCTGTAGATGAGTGCGCTGTTTAAGGGATGGGAACTGGACTTTTTGTCTCTTTGGCAGAGGGAACACCTAGATGAGGAAATACTTTTTACTCATGCAGATCTAGACCTTCCCTACAATTTCTACTTTTAGAGTTATCTAGAGCACTGATTTTCTCAGTAACTTACTCAGGATCACACAGTCTATGTCAGAGGCTTGATCCTAGGGCTTTCTGGCTTAAGGCTATAGTTCTATCTGTATCCTTGTGCTGTTTATTTATTTAAAAAAAATCAAAATTCATCAAAATTCAAATTAAAATGCCATTCTAATTCAAGAAACTTGTTTTTCATTTATTTATATTAAAATGTCTTTGAGGTATAGTGTTATAGAGAAAAAAAAAATTGGACTTAAGGTACCTAGATACATCCTGTCTCTTTATTATTGTTGGTGTGACTTTGGTTAAATCATTTGACCTCAACTGTAAAATGAGGCAGTTAGACTCAAAGACTTCTAATGTCTCTTCAGAATTTAAATCAATAGTCCTATGATCCTCAGTGCCTCATCAAATGGCAAGTGTATATTAGCCTCTTTAAAGTGCTTAACAAAGGAATGATTCCAATGTTCCAATGTGAAATGTTCTAACTTTTTAGTCATTCTGTTTCCATCAAGTTCCTGTGTTTCTACATCCATTCCCATTTCCTTTTTCATTTATATAGTCATAGTTACTCTATTTTTCTGGTTCTTCTTCCTCCCATCCTCTGGCTCATTTTATATTACTTCATAAAGGTTTTTCCAGATAACTTTATATTTCTCATACTTGTTGATCTTACCTGCACTATAATGTTCTTTTGTAGAAATTTCCAATTTATTTAACTAGTCCTGTATTGTTGGGCATTTAGATTGCTTCCAATTTTTTTGCACTTATAGATAATGTTGCTGTAATTAATCTTTATAGCACAGACCTCCTTTCCCCCAGTAGTTTTGGATAAGGATATAGTCCAAACAATGGAATTATTGGATTGAACCATTTATCTTAATTAGATGGGTTTCTGGATTCATTACTTAAAAAAGAAAACAGTTCATTTGAGATGGGCTTAATGATTTAGAGAACTGATTACCAGCCTTATGGGGTCTTTAAGCTTTCTGTCTTTCCTTTTGCTTCCCTCTGATGGCTATATTACTTTAACCCAACCCCTCCCCCTGCTCATGGACTCTGGGGAACTTTGGGAAGATCTTTGTTACTTAAAGCATTTTAAGCTTTCCTGCTTATAAATGGTATAAACAAATAATCCAAGCCTTAGAAGCAGCTGCTGATTGGACAGCAATATAACCTCCGGGCATTTTAATAAATCTAAATCAATAGTCACATCGATTTATTTTTCTCTTTATCTGAAACAAAACAAAATTGGCTTATTGAGAGAAGACATTTGCAAACTTGGGAATTTGCTTGAAAAGTTATTACCTGATGTTAGATCTTAGAAATCAGCTAGTCCAGTCTTCATTTTACAAATGAGGAAACTAAGGAAGGTTAAGGGAATTGCCTGATGTCACACAGGGTATAATCTTCTAGCTCCAGTTATACTCATTTTTTACTATACCACACTGCTCATCTCCCATCCCCTTTCAATAGAAGGTGATTAATCAATCAATCAAACAGCGTTTATTAAGACATTAGTGTATGTATAGGTGTGTAGGAAAGGCTAGTTCTCCCTAGCTGGTCTGGGCTTGCCAAGCTCTTTTCAGGGCTGTTCTTCTATCTTTGGTGTGCACTTTCACCAAGCTCTCACCTGTAACATGAAACTATAACATGTAATCAGCCGCTTCACAGTAAACCCAAAAGAGTTGAACCAAGTTGAGAGTAATCAATAGACCTCGAAACTATTGGTGAATTAGGGGTTATCTATCGGAAGCATATGAAGCTTCCCCCAGCAGACCGGCTACATGAGACCAGTTTGTTTCAATGACCATGAAGGTGGCTGAGGAAAGCACTGTGGAACACTTACTTAGAACTGGTTAGATATTGAAGAACCAAGATTATCCACTACATCTCAGGCCATCACCAGTCATCTTGACTTTTATGCTGCCTCTGGACTGTGATGACTCTGGAAAGGAGAGTGAGCCTGATGACTTTGTGCAATTCTGCCTCACTTAAATCCATTTCACATGCAAGTCAAATCACATGCAAGTGAGATCATAAGTTTTCTTCAAGAAGAAGGGTAAACAACATTTGTGTCAGGCATTGGGCCTGTTAATATGATTGATAAGGGTATAAGTAGTCCTGATTACATGAACTATCTTTACAATTTTAGAGAGCGGGTCTAGTTAGAGGGCACAGTGAATGGAGCACTGACTCTGGAGTTAGGAAGACCTGAGTTCAAAATCCAGCCTCAGACACTTATTATTAGATTGCCAAAAACAAACAAACAAACAAATAAAAACCTACCAAATAAATCCCCAATTCTACTTTGGGGTTATTAAGGCACAAACAGTAAACAGAAAATATTATCATTCTATGCTCATATGTCCACTCATATATTCATTAATCAAACTCTTATTGAACTCCTATGTTTAAGGAGTGTGTTATATTCAAAGTTACTACAATTTCCTTGGTATATTTTTCAAGTGTACAGTTAATTTTGCTGATCATCCAGATTCATGTGCTTTGATTCACAGTGAAGTGTTCAGTCATCTAGTCATTCATCCAATAAACATTTATATAAGCACAATATTGAACACATACAAAAAGCACATAGGATGTCATGCTGGGGGGACCCCAGAGCTCATCTAGTCTGCTCTCTTGGTTTAACAGCTGAGTCAGCTAAGCTTCAGAAAGAGGAAATGATTTTTCTGTGGCTACAAAGTATGTGATTTACATAGAGAAGCTGGTCAAAGGACCCTGACTCTAGATGTAGTATTCTTTCTATCATACTACATTGCTTTCTCTTTACCACAAAATGGCACAAAATGGTCCTCACAGAGCTAACAAGTTAGGGGAGATAAAAGATAAACACTGCAAAAGTAGAATATGCAGATATAAAAGAATTCAAGAGAAAGAAAGAATATTCCCAATGGAAAGGGTAAGAGTTCATTTTCTTTTGTCAGTCCTTTCTTCTTTATGAATGATATAATTCAGAACAGAGATTATTTACCTGGGTAACACAGTCCTCCAAAAGGTCCATGAATAAGTTTCAGGGGGTCAATGAACAATTTGGATGGGGAAAAAACCTCTCTCTCTTTATTTTCATTCACTCTGAAGTGAGATTGAACATTTCCTTTGACTTTGAATGTAGGGGGAAAAAACGTTATTCTGAGGAGTCCATAGATTTCACCATCATCATAGATGTCAAAGTAGTTCGTGATATGAACAAAGTAAAGAACTCCTGATTTAGAGCATCCTAGATTAAAAAAAACCTGTCAAATAAAAAAAGATAAAAATAAAAAACAAAACCTCCAAATTAAAGAACTCAATCCTGTAGAATTACATAATTAAATGAAAAAAAAATTAAGAATTCTATTTCAGGCAGGCCTGCATTGATTTTTACTACAGATTAAATTTCAAACAAAGTTTTTCTATGTTAAGAATTCCACTGAGCAATATATTGTTAGTATTGAATGAAATTTTCTATTTTTATTTTGTTTACAATTCTACTGGCTTTTTTTTCTTCTTCTTTTTTTAAATTTTAATTTAATTTTATTTAATAATAACTTTGTATTGACAGAATCCATGCCAGGGTAATTTTTTACAACATTATCCCTTGCACTCGCTTATGTTTCTTTTTTTCCCCTCCTTCTCTCCACCCCCCTTCCCCCAAGATGGCAAGCAGTCCTATATATGTTAAATATGTTGCAGTATATCCTAGATACAATACATATATCCTAGATACAATACATATCTACTGGCTTTCTAAAAAATTTTGGGCAGTGATTTGTCTCTAATGAGACAAACCTGGGTATGCTTAAATTATGGACCTAACATCAGATTTGTTTTACTTGCCCACAGTGATGTGTTCAGAACCAGGCGTAATGGAGAGAAGATATAAGAAAACATATTTTTGGCTCATTTTAAGGGTAAACTTATAATGATTCAAGCTGTTCTTAGAAATGAGTTGCCTTAGGAGGAATGGTGGATTTCCCATAACTAAGAGTCTTCAAGTAGAGAAAGATTGAATGAATGATCTCTTATTAGGGACATTGTGACTATGAATGAGGTTCCTCTTTAACCTCTCTGAGTCACTGTTTCCTTAAGTGTAGAATGAGAATAATAATATTTATGTAAAATGGTTACTACAAGGTCCAAATGAACTCTTCAAGCTTTAAAGTGTTATATGATTAAAGTGTTACAGATCTAATTGCTATTGATAAATGCCTTATATAATTCTGCTCTCTTTGGAAACTACAATAATGGAAACTGCAGAATCTTGATATGAGAAGGGATCTCAGAGGTATCTAATCCTACATTTAAACAGAAATCCCATTAACAAAATGTCCCCCAAATGGTAATCTAGCCTTTGCTTGAAGCTTTCTAATTAAGAAGAATCTATCAATCAGTAAATATTTATTAAGTTCCATCTATAAAGCCAGGCATTGTGCTAAACACTGGGGATATAAAAAGAGGCAAAGGACAGTCTCTGCCTCCCCCACCCCAAAATTTTATAATCTATTCCTACCTCTTTAAGTATTCCAACCACTTTTCCATTGTTTCTAATTGTTATGAAATTTCCCCTTTCATAAAGCTGAAAATTTCCACTTTTCTGACTAAAGCTCCTAGATCTAGATGAGTGGAAAATGTCTAATTCCTCTTTCACATGAGACTTATATAATTCTTAGTAGTTTAGTTATGACAACAACAGTGCTAAAAATATAAAACCTACTCATCCTCTGCGCACATCCTAAAGGAGGTAAACTGGAGGTAAATATGAGTCTTTCCATGCCTTAGATTACATCAGCCATTTACATCTGAATCTGTAGAAGGGTATGTATGACTCAGACATTCTATTGGAAAAAATACAAATCTTATCTCTGCTTACAGTCAGAGAAGGAAATAAACTTCATAAAGATCTCTTCTTTTCCTTCCTTCTTTATTTTGTACCCTGCACAGCTTTGCTTTAGATGTAGATGCTACTAATTTACCAGAAGTTGCTTTAGCTGATAAAGATCAAATCTGCCACATTGGTAAACCTAGATGGGGTAGAGATGGCAGGCTAGATTGGGAGTCAGGAGATTTGGCATCTCAGGCTAGCTCCATTATTCATTAATAATAGGAGCTGAGTAAGTCACTTTATTCTCTAGGATTCATTTTTCTAATCTGAAAATTTTGAGAATTGGGTTAGATGATCTCTGAGAACTCTTACAGTTTGAAAATGCTGTTACAGAGTAGATGATTATTAAATACAAAGTTATCTCAATTTCCTATTCCCTTTGCTAGCCACTCTCTACTCACCTTAACCTCTTAGGATCCCTAGTTTAATTAAAATTCCTAGGCCAACATATACAAAGTGTAAGACCACAAGCAATTTAGCTTTTCAATACCTCAGGCACTGGGGCAGCTAGGTAGCTTGTGGATAGAGTTCTGGAATTCAAGTCAGGAATAATCATGCTCTTGAATTAAAATCTGGCCTCAGCTGCTTATTAGTGTTGTGACTTTGGGCATCCTATTTGCCTCAGTTTCCTAATTAGGAGCTGGAAGAGAAAATGGCAAACAACTCCATATTTTTACCAAGAAGTTTCCAGATGACTGAAATGACTGAATAACAACTCCCAGCATCTAAGAGTATAAATTACAGTAAATTGGTGAGATGTTTCAGTTTAGAGAATTTACATTATAGAAATTTTCTACTCTGATGAAGCTATGGATATGGACTAAAAAATCCAAAGTTAATTCAGCACAATTCTGTAATTTGTCAAATGTGGGTCTTACCTTTGCTAGTATAGTCTACAACTTCTTCACTGATTGCCATGATGAAAAATTCACCACCTTGTAGCTCACCAGGGAATGTACCTCTCTAAACATAGCATGGCTGTTTTTTAGACAACAATCACTTAGTCAACAAGTGTTTATTAAATGAAGACTTTGTTTTAGGCACGATACAAAGGACCAGAGATACAACGAAAGGCAAAAAAAGATCCTACTATGAGTAAATTGGAACAGCTACATGACTCAATGGTTAGAGAGCTTTAGCTTTGGAGTCAGGAGGACCTGAGTTCACATTTGACTTCAGACACTTACTATCTATGTGGCCATGGGTAAGTCATTTACCCCTGTTTGCCTCAGTTGGTCATCTATAAAGTAAGTTGGAGAAGGAAATAGCAAATCACTACAGCATTTTCCTAAGAAAACTCCAAATGAGGTCATAGAAAGTAGGACAGGACTGAAATGATTCAGCAACAACAATTTCATGGCTCAATGAAGCATCACAGTACTACTTAAAGTAGAACAATAGCAGCAACAATAATGAGAATTTTTAAGTTTGCAATGTGCTATATATATGTTATCTCATTTGTTTTTTAAAACCACCCTAAATGGTAAGAGCTATTAGTAGTCCTAGTTTTCAAATAAGAAAATTGAGATTGAGTGGGTCACACAGCTTGTTAAATATCCGAGGTAGGATTTGAATTCAGTTCTTCTTGATTTCCAATCCAGTAATCTCTCCACTCTGCTGCCTAGTAGTCCAACAAGTGATAGAAATAATGGTGTTAAACAATTTATTCTTTTTATTTTTTAAAGAATAAATTTGACCAGTGAGAGACAGTGCAGGCAATACACAAATTATGTTCTAACTCAGTGAGAAAAAGCTATGAATAAACTAATAGATTTCATCCTGTACAATATAACTAGAGCAGACAGAACATGAAAATATTAATACTTATAAAGAAGAACTCTCCATATTAATTCAAAATCTGTTACAGTCCAAAAAATAGCATTAGCACAATGTGTTTATTTAATCAAATCCCCCAAGTTATATGTATACAGTTTAAGTGACCAATTGGACAACATGAAGTTATTAAGCTCCTACTCTTAGCCAGTTATAGGGGATATAAAGATGAAATAGTGAAAAAAAATACTCCTTTTTTTGAAGGAGCTTACTTCCTATCATACCCATTCATTTTGAGGAGAGGGGTGAAGGGGTGGTAGGATTGATAGTATTATAAAGGGAAGTAAATGTTCTTTTGGGAGAATTTAGACCTCTCTTTCCTGAAAAAGGGAAGGCAACTGGAGAACACAAAAATGAATTCTAGAGATTTAAAATTTCCCCTTAAAACCAGAGGAAAATGATGTTTGTGCAACTAAAGTTTTTATTAGCAGGGAAGTAAAACATGCACATGGGGACTTTCAGCCCTTGCTGATAGTCCACTGAGCAGTGGATGGGGAGAGTTTATGTACCTTTTAAACAAAGGAAGGTAAGCAATTTGGGGGAAAGGAATGAGTCAATGAACTTCTTCCCCAAAGAGTGGGGTGTGTGTGAGGAATTCCAGATGTCAAAGCTGTGGTCCTTTGATACACAAATCAGAGGACATCCTTAGGATAAATAGTTCAAGAGTTGATAAGGAATATCGCTAAAAATAAGATAATTCCACGTGCCCCTTAAACAAAATTAAGGGAATCTCTGGAGATAAAAGTTGTCTCTAAACCCCAAAAAGTCTTTGAAGATAGGAATGTCTCTTGAAGATCCATAAACCACCAAATGGCTCAGGGTTTGTTTCAAAACTGGTATGCTGGTTTTCTGCTTATCTGGCCAAATTTATTCTCCATCACTGCAAAGGATTGTTGGTTTGTCAGGCTAATACTGTTAATCCTCAAGCAGTTCTTCTAACTGGATAATTGGGAAGGACAGGGATGAGATCAAGCAAGTCAAGATATACATTTTCACAGAATGATATGGCAGAAAAGACTTTTGGGTTTGAAATAAGGAGAGCATTTGAGTTGGAGCTTTAACTCAATCATTCAGAGTTATTTTACTTTGAACATGCCTCAGTTTACTTATCTGTAAAACAAGCATATTCACTTAATAAACAAGCATTTCCTAAATGCAACTGTGTCAGGCAGTGTACTAAGGGCTAGGAATACAAAGAAAAGAAAAGAAAAAACCTTTGCCCTTAAGGAATTTACATTTTAATAGAATGATCAAGACCACCTATAAACTAGTAGCTACATTTAAGATCAAAACAGGGTAGATGGAATATCATTTGAAAGAGAAGACTTTAGCATTTGCAGGTGGGGCAGGGACCACGAAAAAACCTCCTGCAGATGGTTCCTAGCACCCTTTCCTCAAAGCTTCTGCAGCAGGGTTTTTTTCTTCTTTCTCTCATGCCGTTACCTGCCTTACACAGCCTGGAGTATGTCCAACCAATCTCCTTTACTCCTTGACTAGGAGATCTGTCAACTTTCTTTTTCTTCATTTGGTGGAAAAGTGAAAGGGCTAAAAAAAAAAAAAGGAGAAAGAGAGAATATGAATATGATACTTTATAAACATTAAAGCACTATGTAAAGGTAGTGATTATTAATATCATTAATGCTATTCTTTTTGGTATAGAATACTTTATATATTACTATTTCTACTATTACTAATAACAATTTATCTTTTGTAACAGAAATGTGTAAATTATGAAACAGTTGTTTCCTAATGTTGTCACAAAAGTTCTTGCTTCTGACTTCTGTGAGAAGTATGGCTTTACAGAAGACACAATAGCCTTCATTAGGCAATCTGGCCCTTCATGGAGGGCTTACAGCAGTGAAAGTATTACTTCCTGTCAATAATACTGCACTTTAATTTCTTCTTTTTCTCTAGCTTTTCAACCAGCAAATGATTCTTAACCATTGAAGGGATTTACTGAAGTCTGTTTCTGTGCCTTTGGCCTGCTTTATTCCTGAACTCTGCTTTATATAATATAGGGGACTGAACAAAGGTTTAGAATTTATGAAAGTTGTATGAGTTGGGGAAATGGAGACAAGTGAAGAAAGGGAAGGAAAAAGGAGGGAAGGGAAAGGAAGTCAAAGAGAGGGAGGGGAGGACAATGATAATTAAACCACTCATGTCTTGCAAAGTTAATACCAAAAAATGCAGTGTCCTTATATAGTTAGAAGGAACCTTAAAATTCATCAAGTCCAACCACTCATTTCATAGTTAAGAAAATTTATATATCAGAGTGGGGAAGTGACTTATCAAGATCATATAAATTGTACCAGCCTAGACCTTGGATTTGAAAGCAAACACTCTGGCTTAAAAGAATAGTGAGGCTTAAAGGGGCAGTGAATAGAGTGTTGGATCTGGAGTCAGGATCTGAGTTCAAAAGCAGCCTCAGATATTTACTCTCTGTGTAACCCTGGCTAAGGTACTTCAACTCTGTTGACTTTGGTTTCTTTATCTATAAAATGAAGATAATAATAGCACCTATGTCCCAGAATTGATGTGAAGCTGATAATATTTGTAAAACATTTTGCAAACTTTAAAGCACTGTGTAAATACTATGATGATAATGATTTTTAGCTCCTTAAGGAGTATTATCTTTTTATCTTTTTTTATTCTTAGAACTAAGGATAGTTCCTGATATATAGTAGGTACTTAATAAATGTTTATGAATTATTTGTTGTTGTTGTTGTTGTTGTTGATGATGATGATGATGATGATAGTGAGAGTGAGAGCTTGTCTCCAGAAGGTAGAACTTAGTGCAGCAGCTAGGCAGAAGTTGGTTGCAAAGTTGAAAATCTTCCAAAGAATTATGACTACCCAAAAGTGGATTGAATAGTCTTGGGAGGGCACACTTCTATTTTAGGTAAATAATTTTTTCAATAATGGAATGTGTCCTGGGGAACAAGTGAACGACTTAGCTGAACATGAGCATGTCAGACATAGATCATTTCTTTATAATCATCCTGTCACCAAGACTCCCCTGATCTCACCTTTGAGTAGGCAGGAACAGGAAGTGGACATCTGCTGGGCACTTAAATGTCACCTACAAAATCCTCCCCTTTATTTCTTTCTCAGAGTTTGAAATATCAACATTTATTTTTCTAATAATGATAAATGATAATGCTTTTGTGAAGAGAATAACAATTTAGAAAATTAAACTATAGCTCCTTTTCCTGGCTCCATTCATTTCCCTTTCATTTTTATCCATCTGTGTTTCCCATGTCCCTGTCCAAATCTTCTTCACCCTTCTATTGTGCTATCTGGAATTCCTATGCTATTATTAATAAGCTCTCCTTCATATTAGATCTGTGGGCCCCTTGGAACTTAATGTGTACATCATTAATATTTACTTATATTTACACTATTTTCTTCCAAAGAATAAGATTTAGATACCAGGAATTGTTTAATTTTTTTTCTTGTATCCCAGTACTTTGAATAATGCTTGACACATAGGATTAACTTACTAGAAAAAGCTTGTTTAAAAAAGCTTGTTGTTGTAGTAATGGTGGGGGTTCAAGGTTGTATTCATTGCCCAGTTCAAATCCCTTTCTTAGTTTTTTGGTGACCCCTCTTCTTATGAAGTCATAATCCTTACTGCCTATAGACTCATTAGGAAACATCTTGAATTTTTGTTTGTTCTCAAACTTGTACTTTTTTATGTTGATGTGTTTGGCTTTCCTACTACTAGACTATTGGCTCTTTAAGGACAAGGACCATAATTTGTATTCCTGTATTCTTTTATGATTCCTTACATTAGTACATTAGTAAATAGAATCACAGAATCTTGGATTATAATGTTGCTCCTGTATAATCAGTGCTCCTTAGAAGATACTCTTATTAGAAACCAAACCACAGCAGAAGAACTGACACCATTACAGGCTGATGTAAAGAGACAATATGATCCTACTGGAGTTGGGCTCTTTGTTTGCATGTCATGTTTTACAGCTGCATAATTGGTTTACAATGGAGCCACACTGTTTCTGTGTTTGCATTCTGAGAAAGTGCAATTCTTTGTCTGGGAGACAATTCTCTACAGAAGTAGGAGGCTTGTTTATAGGAAAAATCTTGTTGGCGTTGAAGGAAAATGAATCGTTGCTCTTTGCTCTTAAAAATGTTATTGAGAACAAAAAGGCCAATGCTTTTGATGTATTTACATTGTTTATCATAATAAAAAAAACTTCAGGCAAAACACCTTTCTTTGGCATGAATTTAGTTAATAGCTTATTAGTTTTCTATTATTCTCCTATTATTCTTGGGATGATAGATTGTATTTTCTGTAGAAGGATCAAGAGAACCAAAAGATGATTGACAATAGAAAACCTTGCAGAGAGACAAAGTTTCTGTTTCTTTCTTTTACTGAGCTGAAGGGTTTTTCCTTTTGCTTCTGTGAATCTTGGAATAGTCATAATGAATGAAACTCTACTTGGAATGATGGCAAATCATTTCAATTATTTATTGGTAAATTCAAAATTCAGAGTTGTTGTTTTATAGATTTAGGATAGTGACCTTAGAAGTGATCCAATCCAAACCATTTGTGCAAGAAAGAGGTCACAGAGCTAGGAAGTATTTAAGATGGAATTCAAGAAATGTCTGTGGTGAGTATTGGTTCTTCAAATAGTATGATTTCTGTAGTGGCAGAGAGCAAGGTTACAAAGAGCACCCATAAAACCTTAACAATGTTTTTTTGGGGAGATTATTAGTTAGTAGATATTCAATAGATGCTTGTTAATTGATTGGATTTTCAATTGTAATAATTATTCCCTTTCTCCCTAATGTGACTCTATAAAACCACTGAATATCATTAAGAATTCCCAAAGGCTCACAAGATTCAATTTTCTGTAGAGAATTGTGTTTTGTTATAGTTATTTCACTTTTGTTGATCTAGATTTCCCTTTATCCTTCATAAAAAAATTACTCATGGTAAAATGTTTGGATATAAACCACTTGGAAGTGTTGGTAAAATTTTGTAAAACAAGAATGAGACAAGTTTTTGGATTTAATGGATAAAAGCCTCAACTCTTTATTCTGGCCTTCAAGGACTTTTACTACCTATCTTTCTTTCCCATTACTTAATATCTTCAAAACATTGCAACTTGATTTGAGGTCACTATTGGTTATTTTTTCTTAATTTTTTCTTTATTATGAGAAAGTAGTTATGGGGTAGGAAGTAGGGAAAAAGTAAAGAATACATCTGGAAATGATTGAGATATAAAAACAAAAGACATTACTAAATTTTATTAAGAAAAACTAGAATTATACCTGCCATTTCACTTCAGTATCTGTGTATGGTAACTCCTGAGCATCATGTATGAACCTATAAACTTGAGCTTCCTTCCTAGAATCTTTGATTTTAAGAACTGTAAGAATTCCCCAATTGATAAATGGTCAAATGATATGAACAGACAATTTTCAGATGATGAAATTAAATCTATCTTTAGTTATATGAAAAAATGCTCTAAATCACTATTGATTAGAGAAATGCAAATTAAAGCAACTCTGAAGTACTATCTCATACCTCTCAGATTGGCTAAGATGACAGGAAAAGATAATGATAAATGTTGGAGTGAATGTGGGAAAACTGGAATACTAATGCATTATTGGTGGAATTGTGAAATGATTCAACCATTCTAGAGAGCAATTTGGAACTATGCCCAAAGGATATTAAAACTGTGCCTACCTTTGACCCAGTGGTGCCCTTACTGGGTCTATATCCCAAGGAAATCTTAAAGGAGGGAAAAGGACCCATATGTGCAAAAATGTTTGTAGCACTCTTTTTGTGGTAGCAAAGAATTGGAAAATGAGTAGATGCCCATCGATTGGGAAATGGCTGAACAACTTGTAGTATATGAAGATAATGGAATATTATTGCTCTATACAAATGATTTTAGAAAGGTCTGGATTTAGAAAGCATCTGAACTGATGCTAAGTGAAACAAGCAGAACCAGGAATACTTTGTACATAATAACAGCTAGAATGTGCGACAATCAACTATGAAATACTTGGTTCTTCTCAGTGATTCAGATATACAAAGCAATTCCCCCTGAACTTTGGACAGAAAATGGCATCTGCATTCAGAAAAAGAACTGAGGAGACTGAATGTAAATCAACACATGGTATGTTCACTTCTTTTTTCTGTTTTTTTTTTCTCTCTCCCATGTTTTTCCCTTTTTTTCCTAATTTTTCTCTCCCAATATGATTCATAAAGTAGTGTGTAGTAAAAATTAATAAATTTCCTGGGGGAAAACGAACTATAAGAAACCTCAGAATTTACCTAGGTCTGAATTTATTGTTCAATGAATGAACCTTCCAACAATAACATCCTTACTAATGAATTATCCTTGTCTTCTCTACATTTGACTGAGAAGAATGATTGGCTTATTCTTTTATTTAATATTATAAACTTTGTAATGAGCCATAAATTAGCAAACAAAATCTAGCAAATCTTTTGAACCTTCAAAATTGAAGGAAAAATTTGGGGAAAATTTGTCATTTATCCATCGATCTATCTATCTTGTTACTAATTTTCGAAGCTGGGTCACTCTGCCTCTTCTTGGCTGGTAATACAGCACTACTCATGAGTCCAGTCTCACTCCTGACAAACAAAAAGCCTTTGATTCTTTACATTTCTGATTTGGGATGCTTTGTTTCTTATTTCACATCTTATTGGCCTCTACTCCCAGTGACTCCTCATATTGGTGCTAGACTTATTGTAGACACCTAATCAAGTCAGCCCACTACAGTTCAGAAGTGTTGAGTTCAAGCAATCCACTTGTCAGCTTCCCCCCTTTAGCAGAGATAACAGATCTCTATAATTGAACAAAAAACTAATGTTCCTTCTGAATCTGTGTATTTTAAAATTATTGTCATATTTATTTTTGTTTGTTTTTACATAGTCATTCATAGGCAGAGGTGTTTTTTATTCCACTGAGCTATCTTATGGCTCCATTTTTGTATGTGTAACACAGTTCTAAATTTCTTAGTATTCTTCATATTTGCTAATTTTATCTTGCATGGTGGTTTTCTATTATACACCATAATTTTATTCAGGCATTATCTAATTTTTGTATACAAAATGTTTCTATGTGTTTTTTCTTGCATAAATAAGATCACTTTAAATAACTATGCCCTTGTAGTTGATAACATTAAAAAATATCTGTGGGAAAATTATATTTTGATAAAAGGTGGTTTGATGCAAAAGGAGGAAGAAACTTTTAGTTCTGCTATTTTGAAGTGTTTAACAGTAGGAACAGTGGAGTGTTTATATGTGTGAAAAGGGGAAAGTGAGAGGAGGAGAAAGGGAGGGAGAGGAAAGGGAGAAGGAGAGAGAGGAGAAATAGGAGAAAAAAGAGGAAGAAGAAGGAGGAAGAGTAAAGAGAAAGAAGTAGAAAAAAAGGAAGAGGAGAAGGAGACAAAGAAGGAAGGCTGTATTGTATGTAGTTAAGGCAATAACAGAAAATGCATCTTTAGATCACATTTGTATAAAGAAATCTTCTGCATCTTCTGTATTTGTGCCCTTAAGCCTTATAGAAAATCCTAGTGATATGGGTACTTATACCTTAGAAACTGGCAAGTATCATCATGACCAATTTTAGTTCCTTCATTTGAGTGTGCAAATTGCATCCCTGTATCAAAGTGGGGAAATATTTTTCAGTATCTTCCATCATAGCCTTCAATACAGTCTAATTGTCAACTCTATGATTCATTAATTGAAAATTAATTGAAATTTAGAGTATGAATGTTAAACTTGAGTGAACCATATGGCTAATAAAACTCCCAAATTCTGCTTGAACTAGATTAAATTATAATTGGGAAATGTCTAGAAAATAAATAAAAATATAAAAGGACACAGAAAATGTTAATTTGTGTTTTTCTAAATCAAAGGTGAGATTATGCCTATGATATATTCACATATCAAATTATTAGTCTGGAAGCTTCTTTCTTTCAAACAGTCTTTCATTGTAGGTCTTCTAGCGCATTTTTTTTAAACTTATGCTCAAGGATAGTCTCTCCAAGGTGTCTGAGTAGAATGCAAAAATCATTTTGTACATTTCTTTTCCTTTGCCTTCTTGACTTTTGTTCTATTAGATGCAAAACCATCTTCAAAGTGAAGAAGCTTTTAAGGATTTAAAAGAGCGAGGTTTCTTGTAATCGGAATACAGATTGGCAAAAGAAAAAGCAATCTTGCCAGTATTCTTGTGAGTTCTAATCTATTCATGGTATTGTCTAGAAGATCTATACAAAAAAATTATAATAGATCAGTTTAGTGGCAGTAAAAATATGGGACTAAAATATCCATTTTAGCCAGAGAGAAATTTATATTAACCTAGGTCACAAGTATTCCGATACAAATTCCAGGGCAACAATTTTTCTTCACTTTTCGCTATTTTGTTATATGGAAAATGCAGTGGCAAACTACATTACTAGCTGTAGTTCCTATGTTTTTTTTACAATGGACTTTAACAAAGCTCCTTAAGGTCAAGTCATCACATAATAAGTGTTGAATACCTACTGTGTGTCTAGCACTATTCTAGGATTAAATATATATATATACACATACACACATGTTCTGGACCTTCACAATCTTTATGATCTTACTAGGAAGATAAAATGAACACAGATGGAATAAATTGAAATGGTATCTAGGTTTGAATCCTTCATCTTATATTTACTAGCTGTTTAACTTAGGGAAAGCCACTCATCTGTCTTAATTTTTAGTTTCCTTTCCTGTATATATTAGAGCTAATGATATCTACCCCTGTCTGTCTCAGAAGCTGTCATAGCATCACATGGGATAATGGATGCGAAGAGTTTTCTGATCTTAAAAAAATCATGCAAACATCAGGAGAGGCAATGTGGTATGTTGTTATTTGTCCACTGTTCTTGAAAAGGACCTCCCATATCAGGGAGGTGATTCTACGGCAAATGAATTGGATTTGAGTGAGAGCTGTGCAAGATCACCTGCCTCACTTTCCCCTCCAGAGCCTTCTGGGTCCAGTTACCAGATAGATCAGGAAGACTGCAGATAGTCCAGGATACAATGGGAGACCTTGGTTTTTTTAAGCAAAGGTTGTCAGTAGGTGTGTTTGACTGAATCCTTTCAGTGATTAAGGCTAGGAAGCAATCGAAGAAAAGAATAGCTTTTCACTTATCTAAAAACAAAACAAAACAAAAATTCCACATAAATAAATAAATAATTCTGGGTGGAAGATTTTCAAGTTTTCTGGTCAAAACAGAAATAATTTCTATTTACATTCACTCTGAGTGCTTTGGAAGATTGAATGCTAGATCTGGAATCTGGAAGACCTGAGTTTGAGTTTATGTCTGAGACACTAGCTGTATGGCTATGGAAAGCACACCTATTGGGGCTCATGAACAGCAGTACTAGATTGGAAAATTGCCTAATCAGTCCTTAAATAGGATGATCCCATTATTATAGTGAAAGCATTGATAATGTGATAGAATCGAGTGCTGCAAGAAATTGTGGAAATTCTTTAGTCCAGGTAATACAATAGGTAAAGTAGCAAGACCTGAGTTCAAATCTGGCTTCCAATGCTTAATTATATTTCAAAGGGCATTTTAATATTAATTTTATTTTTGATATGGGGACTGTAATTTGCTATATTTAACATGGATATTACAGCTAGATGGCATTTTATGGTAGGGCCAGTGCCCTCTAGCTATGAAGAACTTTAGTGCTAGATGGAGAGTGAGTTTCATTTTGGCATCTTTGTCAATAGGTTCCCTGTGTGTTGTGGCTTAAAAAGTATGAATTAAGAAGATTTTTTTTTGGCATTGGAAATGGTTAGCTAGTCCTTTTTTTGTCACTGATGACTCTTAATATTGACAGGAAAGCTATTGGGATGAATGTGCACAAAAAGATGGTGTGAAAGAAAGAATAGCAGCCATTTATGGAGCCCGTTAATAGCCTTGGTCACCCTTCCATCTTCACAAACCACTTTTCAGGAAAAGCTACATGCATTCCCCAAAACAGGTTAAAAAAAAGACCAGGAAACCAACTACAATTATCCCTTTCACATTGTAACTCTCTCCACTGCAGTTTTGATATATTACTAGGAGGCATAAGAAATTAAGTGGGAATTTTTTTTGGGGGGAGGGGGGGTTTGCAGAAGCTGCAGATGAAATGCAAAGGCCAGCAGATGATATTGAGTCTATGAAAAATACTTAATCCAATTTTGAAAATAAGGTGCTGCAAGCACCCCATAAAAAATTAGATCTTTTCTCTGATACTAAGGGAAGGCCTAAAAATTTTACATGGATTTTCCAGATTGTGGGGGTGCTCTTTACCCCAAACGTGAAAGGGATAATTTTGTTCTTGCTTCAGAGTACTGAATGACAAGATTCTCACACTCTGGGAGCCATTTGTACTTTAAGTTACATGACTTACTCAAGTTGTTTTTTAAAATGATCTCCTTAATCTTCTAAGCTGAAGAAACCTAATTTTAAAATTCTTTTTTAGGCATATTATTAGAGAGTCATCCATGTAACTGGATAGAGATAGCATAGTGTAGCAGGATAGAGAGTTCAATTTCTACTTTTGACAATATTATCTGTGTGATCCTGGGCCAGGCACTTACCCTCTCTGCTGTAGGACATTCTCTAAGATTAGAAGTTGAAGAGAAGCTGCCAATCTGAATTAATTGAAGGGGTTTCCCCATTAGGGATTTCTTTATACTAATAAGATCACAAATCCAGTCCCTTTGCCAATTCCTGTCACAGGTATTTATTTCATCAGCTAAATGTGTCATTTAGTTATAAATTTTTATTCTCTCCTCAACCTGATTTGTTACATACAAGACCACTTACTTGGTGAGGATGAAATTTAATCTATTTTATTTTAATATTAGTTGAAAGGGAAGAATTCTCAAAATGCAATGGAGAAGTATATGACATGTAAATTGGCTATAATATATTATGAACATTGGAATGTAAAGGATGTCATGAATGGAATGCACGAATGGAGAAACATGGGCTGGTCATGTGAGGAGAGAAAAGGATGGCCATTGGATGGGCCACATATTCCTTTGATATCATTACAATTTAACAAGGAATGACAAAACCTCTTAGCTTATGTTCTATAGTAAATCCTGTGTGAACTTGTGAGAGAAAATAAGCAAAGATCACACAATATGAAGAGACATATGTGAGTTGTGCTCTGCCCACATTCATGAAATCACAGATCCATGGAATCTGGATCCTATTGATAGGGTCATAGATTTAGTGGTGCAAGGGGCTTAGAATCCAGCCCCCTCAGTTTATAAAGAAGAAAATGAGACCCAGAGAAGTTAAATGATTGTTTAGGATGACACAACTATTAAGTATTAGAATGAGTGTTTCACTTGAGGTCTTCTAATTCCAAGTTCAGCCCTCTATATACATCACATTTTTTTTTTTTACTATTTTGAATATTATGGAAGCTAGCAGGATTCTCTGTATGCAGTAGGTGTTTCATAAATGTTTGCTGCATTGAAAAAAATTCCATTTATTTGGATAATGAGATGATCTTTGAAAACTAATTTTCCATGTATATAAATTGTACTTTAGAGACATGCTGAGACACACCTCTCCTTTTAATTTTATCAGTTTCTGATGAGAGCCTTTCCAAAATGCATCATATATTTAATTGTTATCTTAAGCAGAATGCAAGTGAAGCTTTGCCTGGTGACATATGGTCATAATGATGATTATCAATTGCTTAGCCCAGGCTAAAATGCCAGGTTTTTCCCCTATACTCTTGATGTCAGTATTCACCTCTGCAGCAATGTGCTTACCTCTTGCAGTCCTCTTGTAATTTGCTTCTTTTAATGTGTTGTGGCTTAAGGAGTCAAGTAAACAAAGTTATTGGGACTTTCTGTAAATGAAATATCAATAAACCACAGATGGACAGTGAATCCTGAATGTCAGGGACTATTTCTGAGTAATTTGAAGCAATCAAACCGGATCTTAGCTGGAAAATTGTGTAGTCCATTTGGGGATCCCAAGCTGCTTCCTGTTATTGTTAAATCTCATTAACACCAACATTCTTCTGTTGGCCCTATATGGCTGCATATCATGGAGCACAACGATTTAAGACAAATCAAAATTATAATCACCTAAAAGGGTAATGGAAAGATGAATGGCTGGCATAAGGAGAATATAACACATGCCCAGAGGTGACATGAACTCAAGGAATGGTGCCAGACCCAGAGCCTGGATTCAATCCCACCACTGATCTCTATTTCTACTATCCTGCTGAAGTCAAGAAATTATGTTGATTGGGTTCACTACAAATTCAGGTTCCTAATCTCAAGTGAAGCCCTTAAATGAAACAAGGTAGTATTTTATTCCTGTTTGATTCTTTAACCTACTCTCCACCACAGTTTTTCCAACCCTTTATTTTACTCAGAACTGTCATATTTCCCCCCCTCCCCCTTCCATTCTCTTGGGTGAAAACTTTGCTGTATACTTCATGGAAAAATTTGAGACCATTGACTGAGAATTCCTTTTGCTCTTTATTTCTCAGTCTGTATGACATTATTTCCTCATCATCTTGTTTTGGAACAGGAGATGAATTTTCTCTTTGTTAAGTTCAACCTCTCTTCCAGTGTCCTTGATTACATACTCCCCCATATTAATCATCAGATTGCCCACAGTATTGTGCCCTTCTGCACTAATCTTCAATTTCTTCCTATAAATTGATTTCTTCTCTATTGCCATAAATATTCCCAAGTCTTCCCCAGTCTTTAAGAAAAATCCTCACTAGATCCTATTCTTTCTGATAGGCATTATGTATTTCTTCTCCCCTTTTCTTCTAAATTCTTTAAAAAAAGTTTTCAATACTTGGTGCTTCTGTTTTCACTTCTCATTTTCTTCTATCGTAATCTGGTTACTGACTTTGTCATTCAACTGGAAGTTCTCAGTTTTACCATTAGGTTTCTAAACCTAATCTTTTCTTAATCTCATTTCTACTTGACCTCCTGTTACTTTTTGATACTACTGGCCACTTCCTCCTCATCAATACTCCCCTTTCCCTGGGTTTTTGAAACACTACTTTCTTGGTTCTCTTCTTACCTGTTTGTCCACTCCTCAGGCTACTTTTTAATTTTTTTTTTTAAATTCATGTTATGGCCACTTAATGTGGCTATGCCCCCAAATTCTATCCTTGATTTTCTCTCCCTTCCTTCTTTTTTCCTGCCTTCTTTTCGTCATCTTCCTTTTAATCTCTCTCTCTCTCTTCCTTCTTTCTTTTTTATATTTTTTCATTTGATAACCTCAACATGACTTCATTTACCATCATTCTGCTGATGATTCCCAAATCTATATTTCAATTCTAGCTTTTCTCCTGAACTCCAATCCCATTTTACCAACTGTCTATTAGACCTTTGGAACTCAATGTACTAGACACCTCAACCTCAACAAAACCAAAATTGAACGCAGTCTCTTTTCTCCCAAACTCTTCTCTCTTCCCAACTTTCCTAATATTATGAAGAGAACTTCCATTCTCTCAATCAGCCAGATCTGAAACTTCAAGGTCATTCTTAACCACATATTTTTTTCTCTATTGCCAAATTTTCTTGTTTCTACTTCCATAACATCTCCCAAATATGTCCCTTTTTCTCCACTTACTTAGATATCATCTTGCTACAGGACCTCATCATCACACATTAGGTCTATTACAATAATCTTTTGTTTGATTACCTAGCATCAAGTTTCTTACTACTCCTACCCATACTCTCTATTCAATTGTTAATGTAATTTTTCCTAAAGCATAGTTTGTCATTCCACTCCCCATTAAACTCTAGTGGTTTGATGTTTAGAAAAGAAAGCTGTGTCTCTAAAGAACAATTCATATTCATGGAATATTAAGGGCTTTATTTAAGATCAGATAATTTTTAGTGAACCCAAGTTCTCTTTATTATTGAAATTATCAATAATTTGAGGTTATCAAATGAAAAAATATAAAAAAGAAAGAAGGAAGAGAGAGAGAGATTAAAAGGAAGATGACGAAAGGAAGGAAGGAAGGATAAAAGAAGGAAGGGAGAGAAAATCAAGGATAGAATTTGGGGGCATAGCCACACTAAGTGTCCATAACATGAATTTAAAAAAAAATTAAAAAGTAGCCTGAGGAGTGGACAAACAGGTAAGAAGAGAACCAAGAAAGTAGTGTTTCAAAAACCCAGGGAAAGGGGAGTATTGATGAGGAGGAAGTGGCCTGTAGTATCAAAAAGTAACAGGAGGTCAAGTAGAAATGAGATTAACTCTTCACGACTATTCTTCCTGTATTTGTAGTTTTCCCCTCTACCCCATACCCCTTTATGCTAATATTCTCTACTAAGCTCTTACTTATAAAATCATGGACTCTCAATCACCCAGTGAATGGGTGACTCCATAAAGTTCCAAATACTTTGTTCTCCACCTTTGGGATAGTTATTTCGGACATAGGGGGGCCTTTTCTATTTATTTCTGAGATCATGGATATCTCTGGCAAGAATAAGATAGCTAAATTAAGATAATTCTGAGGTACCACTTCACACCTCAGATTAGCTAAAATGACAGGAAAAGATAATGACAAATGGTGGAGGAGATATGGGAAAACCAGGACACTAATACATTGTTGGTGGAGTTGTGAAATGAAGCAATTTGGAACTATGCCCAAAGGGCTATCAAAATGGGCATACACTTTGATCCAGCAGTGTTACTATTGGACTTGTATCCCAAAGAAATCTTTGCAAAAATGTGCAAAAATATTTATGGCAGCCCTTTTTGTAGTGGAAAGAAACTGGAAAATGAATTGATGCCCATCAGTTGGAGAATGGCTGAATAAGTTATGGTTTATGAATATAATGGAATATTATTGTCCTATAAGAAATGATTATCAAGATGGTTTCAGAGAGGCCTGGAAAGATTTACATGAACTGATGTGATGCTAAGTGAAATGAGCAGAACCAGGAGATCATTATATACAGCAACAACAAGATTATGTGATGATCAGTTCTATGGACTAGGCTCTTTTCAGTAATGAGATGACCCAGGCCACTTCCAATGATCTTGTGATGAAGAGAGCCATCTAGCCCCAGAGAGAGGACTGTGGGAACTGAGTATAGATCATAACATAGCATTTTTACTCTTTTTGGTGTTGTTTGCTTGCATTTTATTTTTCTCATTTTTTCCTGTTTGATTTCATTTTTCTTGTACAGAAAGATAATTGTATAAAAATATATGCATATATTGAATTTAACATATAATTTTACCATGTTTAACATATATTGGATTACTTGCCATCTAGGGGAGAAGGTGGGAGGAAAGGGATGAAATTGGAACACAAGGGTTGGCAAGGGTTAATATTGAAAAATTATCCATGCATATGTTTTGAAAATTAAAAAGCTTTAATAAAAAACAAATAAAAAAACAACAATGAGACTGCTAGAAGTCTGACCTGTGTAGCAGCATTCAGCCAAGCCAGTCAATCCATTAGACATTCATTAACTACCTACTACATGTCAGTCATTGTATTAAATACTTAGATAGTAGAAGAGAGTGTTATGCTCATACTTTTTTGTTCTGGGTCAGTGACTCACATTTTTTAGCTTTAGTTTTGTAAGGCTCTGAAAAAGCTTTTGATTTAACTCTTTATAAGCTATGGAGAATTTTATATATTAAAGAATAGATGGCAAATTCAATGTTCTAACACTCCTTGATTCAAGAAAGTTGATAGACTTACCGTGCAAATGATATGTAAATGTATTTTGCATATAACAAAATATTTTTGTATATATTCTTGATAAGGAAAAATTGATTATTGGAATCATTTTATGAAAGTGAAATTGAAAACAAGATAGAAGTTGAAAAACATAAAAAATGGTTTCAGTAATTAATGAAGCTAGTTCAGGGGTTTGCAAACTATGACCTATAAGCCAAATACAGCTTATCCCCCTATTTTTGTGCAGAGGACAGCAAAGAATGTTTCTTTACCTTTAAAAATAATGTTTAATATACTTAAAAATAAAAAAAATCTTGATATACTCATTTGAATTGGAAATTAAAATCATACTGTCACACTGTAATATAGATGATTGTCTCAAAACCATTAAGACTTGAATAGGTCAGAATATGCCAGGAGAATAAAATTCTTGATTCTCTGCCTTTATTCATATTAGCTTTTATGCCTGGAGTGATTCCTACTCCATTTAAAGTTATTAAACTTCTTCCTTACTTCCAGAGCCAAATCAGATGTTATGTCCTTTATGATGCTTTTTTTTTTGAAACTTCTCCATTCTCCCCACCCCAAACTGACACGTCATATTTTTCTCATAATATTTCTCTTAGTATTTGGTCTTCCTATTTGTATTTACCCTCTTCCATGTGTTATAATTATTTATATATTTGAACATGTCTTCTTTGAAATTAAATTTTAATTTCATTCTGAGTAGATGCTGTCATATCCCCATTGCCCAGCAAAATATCTTGCATGCTCGGTCAATGCTTGCTTGCTTGTTTGATTGTAGATGTTGCTCAATAAATAAATTTTAATTGAGTTAGTACTGCCTATAATTGGCTACTTTGATGGTGCTATGATCTTCTTATGTCTTCCTCTAGATCTTTTGTAATTGTATGTACATTAATGACATAGGTGAGGCTATCTTTTGGTTAACTTTTATTTTGACTCTATAATCAGTCCATCTTTTTAAAGTCACATATTTCTCTGATTATATTTTTTATACTATTGATCTCCTGAATTTTTTTTTTTATAAAACAAAGCAATCCAGTCACACCCGCCATGAACCTGTCAGTTGTCCTTTCAAGGAGCTACAACCTTAATTGTATAATTTTGTGACACAGTCACTGATTAAAAAGGCACTTAAAAGAAGGAAGGTAGATTTTTGTTGATTGAAATATGTGTGTGATTTTTTTTAAAAGAAAAGTATTTTAATAAAGGAAAGGAGTAGAAGAACCCTTAGAATCAAAAAACCTGGGTTCAAATCCTGGCTTTGTAACCATAAAGAGAATCACTTCTTTAAATCAGAACGAGAGAGAGAGAGAGAGAGAGAGAGAGAGAGAGAGAGAGAGAGAGAGAGAAAGAAAGAGATAGAAAGAGATGGAGAGACAAAGATATAGATCTTAGGGGATCTTAGGTCACTTTATGATCCTTAGTTACTTTATGGTACCAGCTATGGAATCTTGGCAAACCTTCAAAACGCTTCATGAAATATAACCTCATTTTCATCAAATCATAGATTTAGAGGTAAAAGGGACCTTCATGGTCATCTGGTCCAACCTAGATAAGGATTATTAGTATAAGTAAGGAAATTGAAGCAGTCAACCTAATTAGCCAGTTACACACATCTAGCAGTAATCATGGTGGCACAGTGGATAGAAGGCTGGGCTTAGAGTCAGGAAGACTCTTCCTCTTGAGTTCAAATCTGGCCTCAGACACTTACTATCTATGTGACCCTGCACAAGTCATTTAATCTTGTTTACCTTAGCTTCCTCATCTTAAAGGGAGCTAGAGAGGGAAATGGCAAACCACTCCAGTATCTTAATGAAGAAAATCCCAAATAGGGTCATAAAGAGTTGGCCACACAAGGAACTGGAAATTGAGTACATAATATTCAATTGGGGAATGGATGACTAAGTTATGATAAATGAATGTAATGAAATGTTATTCTATTTTTAAATTTTTTATTAAAGCTTTTTATTTTCAAAACATATGCATAGATAATTTTCAGCATTCATCCTTGAAAAACCTTGTGTTCCAAATTTTTTTCCCTTCTTTTCCTTCACCCCTCCCTAGGTGGCAAGTAATCCAATATATGTTAAACATGTACAATTCTTCTATACATATTTCCATTATTATCATGCTGCACAAGAAAAATCAGATCAAAAAGGGGAAAAAATGAGAAAGAAAACCAAACGCAAACAAACAATAATAAAAAAGGTGAAAATACTATATTGTGATCTACACTCAGTCCCCACAGTCCTCTCTCTGGGGGTAGATGGCTCTCTTCATCACAAGACCATTGAAGCTGGCCTGAATCACTTCTCTATTGAAAAGACCCACATCAGTCAGAATTGATCATTGTATAATCTTGTTGTTGCCATGTACAATGATCTCCCAGTTCTACTCCCTTCACTTAGCATCAGTTCATGCAAGTCTCTCCAGGCCTTTCTGAAATTATCCTGCTGATTGTTTCTTATAGAATAATAATTAGAATGTTATTCTAGAATAGATTATGAGCAGGCTGATTTCAGAAAAGACTGGAAAGATTTACATGAACTTATGCTGAACGAAGTCAGGAGAACGCTGTACACAGCAAAACAAGATTATGTGATGATAAATTTTGATGGACTTGGCTCTTTCCAACAATGAGATGATTCAAAGCAATTCTAAATAGACTAATATCCACATCCAGAGAGAGAACTATGGAGACGGAATATGCCTCAAAACATAGTATTTTCACCTTTTTTGTGTTGTTGTTGTTTGTTTGATTTTTTTCACTTCTGTATTTTTTTCCTTTTGATCTGATTGTTCTTTTTTTTGCTCAGCAATTACAGAAATGTTTAGAAGATTTGCATATTTGACCTATATCAGTTTGCTTGCTTTCTTGAAGAGGGGGTAGGAAATGGGAGAGGGAGATAAATTTAGGACACAGGGGTTTTTGAAGGTGAATGCTGAAAACTACCTTTGCATATATTTGGAAAAATAAAATACCATTAAAAAAAAAAGAGTTGGCCATGACTGAACAATAACAATAGCAACAACTTCTGACTCCAAATGCAATATTCTTTTTTACTGTCCAATGCCTTATGTGTCAAAGTGGGAGAGGAAAAGGGGATTGTTTCTGGTTGTAACATTCAGTGACTAATGTACACAATATGTACTTAAGAAGTACTTATTGAATTAAATTTGTTTTTGACCGAATAAAAGGCAGTTAATGCCTCACTGTCTAAACTCTTCTGAAAATAGAAGTTTTCTGGGTAACTAAAACTTTTCTACTTTAGACAATAGTATGTTATTTTAGCCATTTTGATCTTCTTAATCATTTTCTTGATGATTCAGATCTCTATTATGAATATCACTTATTATATTGTGTTGTAAGGCAGTGATAGCATCAGGGTTTATTGACTATATAGGTTTATTTGCCCCTATATCAGCATATGGCCTTATGTTGTTATTGAATCATGTCCAGTTCTTTATAGTCCTGTGGACTATGAGGTTTACTTGGTAAAGATCCTGGAATGGTTTGCCATTTTCTTCTCCAGTTCATTTTACAGATGAGGAAACTAAGGAAAACAAGATTAAGTGACTTGCCTAGGGTCACAAAACTAGTAAGTATCTGAAGCTGGTTTTGAACTTAGAACTTTCTGATTCTAGGTTTAGCACTCTAACCACTGATTCACCTAGCTGCCTTCATATGGCTTTATACTGTTGTGCTTTTTGAGTTTTTGTGTTAACTTTTTGAAATTTTTGTTCATTTACAATGAGCAATCACTAATTCTTACTGTCTGTCTCTGGGACCCTAATTTCTTGTCTCTAATCTGTTTAAAAACTAGGAAAAATAGCCAAGCTTATTAGAGATGTGTGTAAAACAAGAATAAATTGTTCCCGAGTGAAGTCTTAATGGCTCTCCCCTCAATAAAATACACAAGCTTTGGCACATGGAATTAATAAGTGATGTCTACTTTGGTTGCTAGGGAGCTCTTTATTGCTTACAATTTGATTACCATTTATGTTCTGGATAGGTGAGTTTTCCTAATGGGTGTGGCATTACTGCATATGTTTTTAAAAATGGGCTATGTAAAATGAGTTCAGCAAATTATTGGGAAAGTTGATTCCTGTGAAGCATTTAATTTAAAATTAATTTAATTTGTAATTTGGGTAATAACATGATCTCTCTTTTTATGAAATACATCATAGTTTGAATTTGTCAGATATTTTCTGTGTATTGTTATATAGTAGTGGTCATCCTTCATAACTAAAAAAAGGATTAAAATAATATCACTCTGTTGGCATCAGGGCACAGTGTGTTTAACTGTGGCTAATCAGACCAACACAAGTTCAAGAAGGCTTCACCACAGGTTGGGTACAAATTGTCCATATGAACATTTGGAATGAAGATGTCTCTGAATTTTCACATTTCATGTTTCTTTTGAGCTACTGAAATTCTGCTTTGTTCTTAAAGCATAGCACAGACTGTGATACATGCCCAAAAGACTGATACCTCTGGTTTGAAGTTGCTGTCCTTTTCAGAGTTGCTTTCTACCTCTTGTATATTATTATATAAAGAATTAATAAATACTACTTTTTTCTCCCTTGAATTAATCCTTGTTCAGATAAAATTGGGATATTTCATCCAAGAGAAATACTAATGTAGCTTTTGAATTAGGTCCTATATAAAATTAGATAGATACTAAGTCATTATTGTTTTCTCTTGGTTAACTGATGTTTGTTAATTTGAGTTCTAGAGAAAGATGAAAAGAAACTTCAGGCTAGATAAGAGAAGGCTTTTTTGTGTGTGTGGGGAGAAGGTTATTATTTAATAAGTCTTCAATATGTTGAATTGCTATATATATAATAATTGCCAGCTGTTCTTGGTCTTTGGTGGTGAAATAAGAGAAATTAAATTTTAACTGTATAAAGAAGAAGAAACACTATTCTGACCTCAATTCTCTCTTCTATAGAATGAGGGCATGGCATCCAAAATGATCTCCAAGGACTCTTTCGGCTCTAGTGATCTATGACTATTACTTATGTTGTTTGTTAGGGAGGAAAAATTTATGATGATGATATTTGTCAGATTCTATGACAAATCACCATGGGTAGATTAGGATACCCTGACATTTTGCAATTTTAAAAAATAAATTGGGCATTCATCTGTTCCAGAATGTTTAAATCAGGTCTGCCCAGGGGCACATAGCATTGGAGTTCATTCTCAAATAGCGAAGAGTGGGATCTGACCTATAAGATTGGATGCTTGTTGAAAAAAAAAACATAATGAAAAGCTAATACAGTATATCATTTAGACACCAAACTGATAGTTTTATTGAATATGCCATTAAATTGTTTCTAAGTCATTTCTACCTTGGAGAGAGAGAGAGAGAGAGAGAGAGAGAGAGAGAGAGAGAGAGAGAGAGAGAGAGAGAGAGAGAGAGAGAGAAAGAGAGAGAGAGAGAGAGAGAGAGAGAGAGAGAGAGAGAGAGAGAGAGAGAGAGAGAGAGAGAGAGAGAGAGAGAGAATGAGAATGAATGTCCTAACAGGTATAGTCTTCCATGCTTTCTGACCTGATTCACTTCCCCAAAAGATTTCAGGAATCTTGAATAAAAAAAAAATCTTAAAACATGTTCTAAGTTAGCATTCCAGAATTAAGCAACTAACTTACTATCCTACTCTTCTTGGACTACTGCCATAGCTTTTATAGCCAAACAAAGGGACCTCCTTCTCCCTCTCTGTACTTCCCCTCATCCTGTCTTAATTCAGTGGAAAAGGGTAAGTACTAACTTGCCAATCACTTCTGTTGGTAGGTATTAACAAATCATTTCAGGGGTGGGGAGAGCAATGACTAAACAAAAGTTAGCATCTCTTAAGGTGCCACCCTTAATCCACTGACCTAATGTAAAGTCTTTTTCCCCCTTTCCCTGACATACCAAATACCTTTTTAGGGGCCTTTCCTAGGAGTCTCAAAAAGAAAAAATATCCGTTGATATTTTCAATTTTATCTTAAAGTGATTTATAAATATACTTCCCCATAATTTACATATCTTGAAATGGAAAAACAAATTACAAGTTATCAAAATGACATTACTCAAGATATGTTACTTGTGTGAGAGAAAATAGAAACTTTGAATCCAAGGAGTTTGGATACAATACTATAGTCAAATGTACACTTTAAAATTTTTTTAAAAAATATTCTTTTTTTTTTTTTTGAGGTTGTTGATGCCATTTCTTTTTCTCTTTTCTTTCTTTTTTAATCAAAGCTTTTTATTTATGAGATATATGCATGGGTAATTTTTCAACACTGACCCTTACCAAACCTTTTGTTTCACATTTTCCCCTCCTTCCCCCATCTTCTCCTCTAGATGGCACGTAATCTAATACATGTTAACTATGTTAAAATCAAATGTATAGTTAAAGAAAGATCCCAGATGATGACAGTGTTTCTCAGCATAATAATAATTATGTAGGCCATCATAATTACTTAATTATCTAAGTTGTCCTCAGGAATGCAGTAAGGGCAGCCACAAGAAGGAGCTCCTATGGGCAGTAAACCATGCTAGATATATGGGACCTTGCCTTTAAGTCAGTCTTTTTATCCTCTCAGAAAGCCTCCCTGAAACATCCAGCTGTTGTGTGATGTAATGTTGTATTGTACAAAGAGAATTTGTAGTTATTCAGTCATTTCAGTTGTGGCTGACTCTTTGTGACCCCATTTGGAGTTTTCTTGACAAAGACAGTGGAGTGGTTTTGCTGAGATTTAGGAGAGGCATTGTGATGGGGTTTGGAACCAAATGAGATTTACATAGACACCAAATGATCAGATTGGGGTAGGCACACCAAAAGATGAGGTTCAGCATCAAACAATTGGATTTGGCACTAAATGTTGGGATTCAGTAGCAATTCATGTGAAGAATTCACAAGGGCTTTTTCCTGGCCAAAATGTATGTTTATTTATGAGAAGAGATTACAGACAAAATGAAGAGGTAAATTTGGCACCGGGATGGTAAAGATGAAATAGATTTGGGAGAGCATATAGTTAGCAAGGAAAATAGTTTTTTTTTTTTTTTAACAATTAATAATGAAAAAGACAAGTTTCCCAGTGGAACTCACAATTAGCCAAGAGAAAGGGAATATATCAGGAGCCACAAGTATGCCATTGAGTGGCAGGTTATATCCATAGAGGAGTTCAGCACGCTAAAAGAATTAGTTAGCTATGAGAAAGAGAAGGACACTTTGAGACATGGGGGAGGAAGAGATGGAAAGAAAGACACCATGAGGCAGAATTCTATGGCAGGCTAACACAAAAAGGATTCAATAAAAATGGTGCAGTCTATGGACAGACTTATAGGGGAAATTTAACCTTGAACGTTTGACATTTGATTGGATATAATAAGGTGGGAGTATCCAAGACCTTCACAGGGATGGGACTAAAGTTCAACTGATCCTCATTAGTGATAATTAGTGATTAGGTCCTTCAATATATGTGTGGTATGGGAATTATAGAATCACAGAATGAATGCAGAAGTCATCCAATCAAACCCTTTACATTAGTCTTTCTCTTAGACCTTAGCTTCTCTAAAGTAGTTTCAAATTCTTATTTTTTTCATTCTATTTATAGCAATTCTAATTTACCTGTTTCTAAAATCTAGACCTGAGACTGGGGGACCTTTGACTTCATTTTATTTGATCAATATTCTCTTTTTGATTATTATAGGCGTTTGAGCATTTCTAGGCTGAACTTTTTTCTTTTTGGACAGTTCCTTGATTAAATCAAATGGTTCAAAGGTTTTATTTTGTTTTTTGAAAGTATTATGATAAGCAATGCTTTATCATTGAAATGGAAAGATATAGACAATTAAGTTTATATCATAAAATCAATGGCAATGAATCTTAGCAGAAAATCAATGTGATTTATAAATATAACTTTCCAAAGGGTATTTACCACAATATTTTAGAGAACATACTGATTCAGAAATCTGTAATCTGATTCAAGCCTCTGGCTCTCTATTTTGGAGAGTAGTTTGAAAGTAAAAATACTGTTTATTGAGTACCTATTTTGTAAGTGTGATAGTAGGAGTATGAATAGTAACAGTGATGATGATATTCTATAAAAGATGTAGCTAGGTGGCACCTTGGATAGAAGGCTGGGCCTGAAGTGAGGAAGACTCTTCCTTCTGAATTAAAATTTGATCTTATATATTTATTATCTGTGTGAGCATAGACTAGTCACTTAACCCTGCTTGCCTCAGTTTCTTCATTTGAGGATAAATATCTCCTATACCATGCTTCACACTTCCATGAAGTAGTTTATTTGATGCCTGCTGTGTATAAAGTGCTATGCTAAGTCTTAGGAATACCTAAACAATAGGTCTCTGCCCAAACATAGACACAAATAAGTAAATCCAAATAATATTCTAAGAATAACAATTAATTCCAAGGGAGTAAGGTAAGCTAGCATATCAGCAAAAGTCTTATGTAAGAGGTAATCCTCGAAGCTAAGAATTGAAAATTGAAGGGTCATCCATCATTTAGGGAATGACTGAACAAGTTTTAGTACATAATTGTAATGAATATACATTGTGCTATGAGTAATAATGAGTCTGGAAAGACTTACATGAACTGGTACAAATTGAAGTGAGTAAAACCAGAAGAACATTGTACATTGTAATAGCAATATTGTTCAATGAATGACTTAGTTGTTCTTAGCAATACAAAGACAATTTCAAAGGACTCATGATGAAAAATGAAATCAGCTTCCAGAGAAAGAACTGATAGGATCTCTCCTTTCCTTCTTCCTCCTTCCCTCCCTGCCTTCTTTCCTCCTTCATTCTTTCTTCCTCCCTCCCCTTCCTTCCTTCCTCCCTCCTCTTCCTCCCTCCTCTTCCTCCTTTCTTCCTTCCTTCCTTCCTTCCTTCCTTCCTTCCTTCCTTCCTTCCTTCCTTCCTTCCTTCCTTCCTTCCTTCCTTCCTTCCTTTTCTCTCTGTCCATAATATCTTTACCTGTGAGTGCTTTGCCCAAAGGAATGTAAATTTTGATCACTCAAAACTTGTGTGATACTTTCAGGTTTACTAGATTTCTTTCTTCGGGTTTATGCCTTAAACCCAAAACACTTTGATTCTCCTTGAATAGCCAACAATAGATCCCAGGCCAAGCTCCCATTTGGTCATTGTTTGGGCCTCAGACTAGCTCACAGTGAATGTAAATAGTAATTGTTTCTGTTTTGGCCAGAAACCCTGAGGATCTTCCCCACCTAGAATAATTTTTTTTGACTATGTGAAAGAAAAGATTCTTTGTTTCAATTGCTAACCAGCCTTAATCACTGAATGGATATAGCTTCAGTCAAACTGAGACCTGTTGAAGACCTTAGCTTAAAAATGCCAACGTCTCCTATTGCCTTCAGGGTCATCTCCTGTTATCCTGATCTATATCTAATTACTAGACCCAGATGACTCTGGTGGAGAAAGTGAGGCTGGTGACCTTGTACCATTCTTCCTCACTTGCTTGTCATGGTATGACCTCCCTGATGTCATGTTCCCCTTTGAGGTAGGACAAGTAACAACAGTTATTAAAACCATATCCATATTTGACATCTCACTTTTTGATGGTGCCATGATCTTTGATGATAATTATTTCTTTTCTGTGTCTTTAATAGCTGCAATTGCTGAGGAGACAGGAATTGTAGCACAATTATCAATGCATTCTTCAACACTCTTTAGTTATGTGACTGGGAACTTAAACCTTTTTGACTTTGTTTCCTCATCTACAAGCTGAGAATACTAATATTTGCACTATTTGTCACCTAGGGCAATTATAAGCAAAGTATTTTTAAAATTTTAAGTACTATATATGAAGTGTCCCAAAAGTCTTAGTTCAGTTTTAAATTTTTAATAACAGAAAACTGTACTTTTGGGAAACACTATACATGTGATCATCTTTGTGCTTAGCATGTGCCTAGCACATGGTAGACACTTAATAAAATTTAATGACCAACCATATAACTGGTTATTATTATTATTTTTCTTTTTTTTTAATAATTATAACTTTTTATTGACAGTATAACTGGTTATTTTTAAGAAAAGTTAGAGACAACTGGAGCCAAGAGTGATTGTGGGTAAGACTAGGGCAAATTAAGTAAATAATTAAATGGTTTCTGAAACATAGAAGTTTTCTGAACTTGTGAACAAGGTTAGTTCATGGTTTGTTTTTATTTTCCTCCCATCTGCTTACTTTTTGTGGCTAGTTAACCCAAATGGTGAGAGGAGGACACCAGTGAAACTGAGGTTACAGTTTGGGTCCACAGAGTGTAGGCTCAGTAGCTTTATTCTGTTTCCTGACCAATAATACTTGGCCAGTTGCCTAGAAAATGCTTTTAATTAGTCACTAGGTGGTCTGAAGGTGGGAAGGAGGATGGGATATGGGAGTGTATGGAAGAATCAACGTAATTCCATCACTATTATTTGGAAAACAACTCAAAGTACATATTCTGATGGTTTGTCAGCAATGTGTTTTATTTTTTCTTATAATTCTAAGTTTCTATTCTTTCAGCAAAAAGGCCTTAGCAGATAATGAAAACAAGCTGGATTAGTAATCATACAGTTAGACAACAAACATTTATTAAGTATCCACTGTTATGTGCCTGGAACTGTGCTATGAACTAGAGAAGCAAAGAAAGAAAGACAAAAAAAAAACAACAAAACAAAACAAAACAATTTTAGGCCTGTGATTAGTACCTCTAAATAATTTTCTTGCCTAACAGATTAATTTTAAAGAACAAATTCCTAGTGCCTAGATGTTAGGAGCAAGTCATCTAACACTCATGTTGTGAGGTTTGGATTGCATTGGCCCCCTGTGGTGGAGCCTTCTGAGCTCATATTGGTTTGACCAGCCACAGTCGGACACATTCTATCTTGACGCCAAAGTAGTGATGCCATTTTTTGTTCTCTTAGAGTACAAAGGACAACAATCAATCATTTTTTAGTGATCGCTCTACTCCCTCTCACCTTGCCCTCCCTTCACTCTGTCTGTATAGAATCCAGCTTCTTAAACCATGGGTTGCTGTCCCATATGGGTTCTTGTACCTGAATGTGAAGGCCACAAAATTATGATTTATTATCAGTAAATGTTTGATTTGTGTAGCTATTTTATATACCGATATATTCTAGGTCATGTAAAAATTTCTCTGGTGAAAAGGGGTTGTGAATGAAAAAAGTTTAAGTATCCCTAGTATAGAGGACTGATAGAAAGCAATGGGAATAGGAAAAAGAAAAGAGAAGTTCTCCTATTAGGAGGGAGTGGGAATATGAATGAGGAATGAGGCACATAGTTATCAGACAACTGACAAAAACATTGTTTTTATTTGTTTTGCTTGAGAGTTCTTTGTTACAAAGGAGAGAGTAACATGGGGCTGGGTGGTGAGTCAATGGGAAGGGTAAATGATATTTTTAAAAAGAGTATCAATAACTATTTTAAAAACTAACTTTTTTTTAAATAAATGAATAGGATTTAATATCCTTTTATAGCAATTCTATATTTGATTTAGGCTTGGTAGCCACTTTCATTTCCCTCAAATAATATTCCAGAAAGACCCACCCTATGTGTGTGTACTCCTTTCTCCTCAATATGCAAAGCTCATTTGAGTACTGCTGGAGGGGGAGATCAGTCATTGGCAAGGTTGAAAAAGTCACATCTTTAAAAAAAAAAAAGAACAGTACTGTGTTGAGCATTTTAAAATGGACTCACTGTGTAAAGTTTGTATCTTCCTTATAAGCTCTGTAACTATAGGAACCTAATACAGTTTGGAAGTGTTAAATACAAAGTACAGTAAAAGCACATGAAGGCATTGAATCAAATTAAAGCAATAACATTGACCCAGGTATAATCAGAATTTGATCTACTTCTCTCATGTCATAGAAGAATACTCTTTCTTTCACTTCATAGCTGCCTTTTAGACTCACCTCTTATAGGAAGTCTTTCAGGACTCTCCCTTCACTTCCTACCCTATCCCTCATCTCCAAGCTGTCTCAAATCATTTTGTTTCCTTGAAGGAGGTGAGCAATAGAAGTCAGCTTGTATAATAGACTGAGGGCTGATTGTTAAATTTTGAGTGTGAGAATTGACACCTTGGAAACGGGAAATGCTGCAGATCAAGGCCTGATTTCTTGTTTTATTAATTGACTGCTCTTTAGAAAATGATAAAGAGAATGTTAATATTGAGTTCTGCTTACATTCTTCTCCCCTGCCCCCATCAAGAGGAGAGATACTTGTTAAGTACTTACCAGCTCACCTCTGCTTATTTATGTACATTTTACCTGCTGTAAAATAAAGGCTTCTTGAGGACCTGGACTGTTTCATTTTTATCTTTGAATCCTCAGCACATGAGCACAGGTCTGGACCTTTGATTCATTGGTATAGAGCAACCTCTATCAGTGCCCGTCTTGTTATATCCTTAGTTGCCCAGAACGCTGAGAGACTGAGATTTGCCCATGGTTGTGTTGCCAGTATGTATCAGAGAAAGATTTTGAATCCAGTTTTCCTGACTCCTATACCAGTGTGTTTCTCTTAATATAATGCCCATTGCATCTCTTGTTGAAGGCCACCATTAAGAAATTTTCTCTGGGATCACAGTTGGTTTATTGAAATTAGAACTGGAAGAAACCTAAGAGATTATAATATATATCTCAAATACTAACTATGTGACCTTAACCAAGTTACTTCACCATTCTCTGTCTCAGTTTCCTCAACTATAAAATGAGCAGGCTGATCTTAATAGTTCTTAAGGTCCCTCCTGGGACCTTTAGTCTATCATCCTATGATTGAGTTTCATGCCATTTTTTAAATGAGGAATCATTTTTTTTCCCTCAATAGTATTTTATTTTTCCAATTAAATATAAAAATGGTTTTCAGCATTCATTTTTGTAAGATTTTGTGTTTCAAATTTTTTTCTCTATCTCTTTTCCTTCCCCAAGACAGCAAGCAACTTGATATAGATTAAACATGTACAATCATTTTAAGAATATTTCTATATTAGTCATGTCATGAAAGAAAAATCAGAACAAAAGGGAAAAACCACAAGAAAAAGCAAACAACAAAAGATATGAAAAGAGTATTCTTCTATCCACACTGTCTCCATAGCTCTCTCTCTCTCTGGATGTGGATAGCAATTTCCATCCCAAGTCTATTGGAATTCTCTTTGATCGCTATATTGCTGAGAAGATTCGATTCTCTCATTGTTAATTTAGATGAGAAAGGGACTAAGAATCAAAATCACGATTTGAACCCTAATCTCTCCTGACTATAAGTCAAATGCTTTTTCTGCTAAATCCGACTTCCTCTTCACTATGGTGATAACTACAAAACAAGTGATAAGGTATATATGAAGGAAAATTGATTCATATCTTTTGGTTTAGAACACAGCAAACATAAACCAGGAAATTACAGGAAGAAAATGTGTCCTGGGGCTGATTTTCATTATTTTTTTCATGCAACTATTGCTGCAATCTCTCTTCTCATGTTTTATGTGTGAATGTGTGTGTGGTCATTTATTATTATATATATATATATATATAGGTTTGCATAGTTCCTTTATTTTCCACTGATGTGCCAAATGCTTCTATTATTCAGGATTCTGGGGAAATGAGCTATTATAGAAAAGAGAATTTTCAGAGAATTATAGAAAGGATAGCACAGATGTTTGATCTAACCTGAAAAAAAAAATTTTCGTTCTTTAATATGCCTGAAAAGCAGTTGTCTAGCCTTTTCTTGAAGATCCCAAGAGAAGTGAGAATCTACTATCTCCCATTTTATTGGACAATGTAAAGTCCAGGCTAGCTCCCTGGAGGCCTCAGGGTCAGCCAGAGTCAGGATAAATAAAAAACATATATATCCACAAACACACCACTTACATAGAGACAAAGAATCCACAATCTTTCCTTAAAACAAACAAAAAATTATTTCAAATGAAAAATATTCTTTTATGTACAAAATATTTTCTTGTCCTCTCCATTGCTACTGTGACTACCTTATTAGAATTCTTATAACCACCCTCCTGAATTATTACAATGCCTTTTATAAAAAAAAAAAAATCTTTGCTTCCATTTTCCCTTCTTCAAATTCATGCAAAATATTTTTGCCATAGTAATTTTTTTCTTTGAATAGCTTTGGTTTATGTTGGTCAGTCATTTTTCAGTCATTTTGGACTCTTCATGACTGCATTTAGGGTTTTCTTGGCCAAGGTACTGGAGTGATTTGCCATTTCCTTCTCCAGCTCATTTTATAGATGAGGAAACTGAGGCAAACAGAGTTGAGGAACTTGCCCAAACTCACACAGCTAGTAAGTATTTGAGGCCAAATTTTGTAGAGAGCTGGAATTCTGGAGAAGTATACTTGAAACAAGGTGTTAACTTGGTAGAATTGATGAGATGATGGTTCTCCAATTAGTCCATATACTTAGTACTTAGCATGGTGATGTAATGGCTTTTTAGTTCACATATAATCAGTATGCAGTAATGATGTAATTGTAATAGGATATTTAAGGGCTGAGAAGGCCTGGAAATGAGACATTCATTTTTGACCATCTTCCTGGTGGTTCTCTGCCTCCTGCACTCTTCTACTAAGATCGAGTGAGTCAGTCAGAATCAATCAGACTGTGGGGGACAGACTGAGTGAAGTAGAGTGTGAGAGTGAGTGTTTTCTAGCTCAATCTCAGACTTGAGACTCAAGTATAAAGACTTTAGACTATTCCTGACCATTCTCATGGTATCTATCCTGCTGAGACCAAGGCCTGTCTAAAGGACCTCCAGAAAACTAGCCCAAACATTATAAAACTTGAATTCGGCAAGATGAACCTTTCTGATTCTAATCCAGTATTCTATCTATCTACTATGTCACCTAGCTGCCCATATCTTTGATTATATCCATGAAAAGCATTCAGGGAATCTTTATTAGGTTGTGAGCTCCTTGAAGAAAAGGCTTGTTCCCTATGCCCCCTTTTTTTTGTACAAAATGCAGAGCCTGGAATCAGGAAGACATGAATTCAAATCTGGCCTGAAATACTAACTAGTTGGGTGACCCTGGGCAGGTCACTTAATCATATTTGCCTCAGTTTCTTCATCTATAAAATGAGTTAAAGAAGGAAGTAATAAACTACTCCAATATATTTGGCAAGAAAGTCCCAAATAAGGTCACAAAGAGTTGGATACAAAAAAACAACTCAACACTAACAATATCCCTGGTGTTTAGCACAGTTTTGGGCACATAGTAGGTACTTCATGTTCATTGACTGCCTACTGAACAACTTTGTAAAATTTCAAACTAAAATTATCCATTTAAATGAAAATACTGCAAATGGAAAGAACAAAGACTTCTCTTCCTGGCATTCAAAGTCTCTAGCCTTCTATCATCACCTTATTTTTCCAGTTACTATCTTTTGTAAATGCTGTCATGCAAGTCACACAGGACTGCAGTCTAGTCTGTTATCTGAACAGACCCCACCCTCTACTTCCTTTGTTCACACTGTTTCCCTTGCCCGGAATGTCTTCTCTCCCCATCGTAGCCTCACCCCATTCAATTAACATCTTTCATCCACCCCCCTTTTTAATGCTCTTATTCAGTTTGACTCTTCTTTAGGATTCCATACATCTTCCTTAGCTCATTGCAACTTATTTGCGAGCTTATTGACTAAATCACTTATTTCTATTTCTTTCCCTTACCTTCTTTTTTTTTTTTTTTTTTCCTTTTCTTTCCTTTATGCAAGTCTGTTATTGTGAATAGAGTGCTGGATTTGAAGTAAGGAGACCTGTGTCTACCTAATAATTTGTATAATCCACAATTATAGCTGTATGACTATGGTCAAATAACTCAACATCTCAGATTATTCTTTATCTTTGTCTTCATCTTTAAAAGAAGAATCTTTGTTCTAAAAATTTTTTTTTCTGATTACATGTTAAAATAATTTTATTTTAATAAGATTTTGAGTTCCAAAATTTTCTCTCTTTTCCCTCCCTCCTCCCCAACAGAGCAAGCAATTTGGTGTTATACATGCACAGTCATGTTAAACAGAGTGACACATTAGTCATGTTGTGAAAAAAGAAATAGAATAAAAAGGAAAAATCACAATCCTCCCCTCCAAATGAAAATAGAATGCTTTACTCTGCATTCAAGACTCGTGCATTTTTCAGGCTGTTGATAAGATTTTTCATCATGAGTCTTTTGGTATTGTCTTGGATCATTGCATTGCTGAGAAGAGCTAAGTTGATCATTGCATGATGTTGCTGTTACTGTGTATAATGTTCTCCTGCTTCTGCTCACTTCACTTTGCATCAATTCATATAAGTCTTTCAAGGTTTTTCTGAAAATCATTTTGCTCATCATTTCTTATAGCACCATTATAGTGTTCCATTACATTCGTATACTACAACTTGTTCAGCTAGGTAATGATATTTGTAAAGCACTTTGCAAACCTTAAAGCATGATTTAAATGCTAGCTTATATTCTTGTTGTTTGTTATTAACCTACTTTTGGGAATTGTTAAGAAAGTGCTTTGCAAACTTTGATGAACTGTATAAATATGTAATTATTCTTAATAAGAACAAAAATAATTAAGAATACTAGCAGGATAGGAACTTGTACCAGGAATGATTCTATCTGGATTCTAATTTTTAAAAAAATAGAAGAATGAGAATAAAAATAATATTTTCCTTCATTTTCTTATCCTGACCATTCTCCTTAGGCTTCCCATAACCTTATATTTCATAACTGTAATACATTTGTATATTTTTATTAAAATATTTTGTAAAAAAGTGATTGTATTTTATGCTTCTACTAGGCTGTAAGAACCACAGGGGAGACATTGAGTTGTCTAAAGTTTGTATTTTCCCTGAATGCTAATGGTGCCCTTTCTATTTCCATTGGTATTCCCATTTCAACTTTATAGCTTTAATTAAGCCTTATAAATGACTTTTTTTTTTTAACAACAGCCCCATGAGGTAAATAGCATGTGTGTTATCATCCCCAAATGATACAAGAGGAAACTATTGCTCATAGAGTTTAAGTGATTTTTCCCTCCAGGATAGCACAGTGGTAAGTCAGAGAAAGTATCCAAACTTACTGATGTTAACAAAATTCGTTTTTTTTTTTCCCATGCCACTAAAAGACTGGGAGATTTTTGAGCAACCAATTCAAGTATATTTATTTTATCTCCATTTCTTATTATTACTTTCCCTTTGGCAAGAGAGATACAGGGAATTTAAAAAGTCTTAGTGTATAAGCAAGCAAAACTGCACTAAGACATTTGGAACATCCTATAGTGGGATTAGAGACCTAGGTGTGAAAGCCATCTTTTATCTTCCATTTTGTGATTCTGGTCCAACCCTATAACTTTATAGGGGAAGAATTTGAAGCCTAGAGACCCTCTCAACACAGAGCCAGTACTCTTTTTACTATACCATATGTAATGAAACTGTTGGTCTTAAGTACCATATTTGAAGCAGGGATCTTCCTTCTGACAAATTGCATGCATGTTCTAAGTGTCATAAGTAATATTGGGACTGAATAAATATTTTAAAAATGATTACCTGTAAGTTAAGAGCTGCCTGAGTAAAATGAGTAGAACTAGAAGATCATTATATACTTCAACAACAGTACTATATGATGATCAATTTTATGGATGTGGCCCTCTTCAGCAATGAGATGAACCAAATCAGTTCCAATAGAGCAGTAATGAATTGAACCAGCCACACGGAGCGAAAGATGACTATGAACCACTACATAGAATTCCCAATTCCTCTATTTTTGTCTGCCTGCATTTTTGATTTCCTTCACAGGCTAATAGTACATTATTTCAAAGTCCGATTCTTTTTGTCCAACAAAATAACTGTTTGGACATGTATACTTATCTTGTATTTAATTTATACTATAACATATTTAATATGTATTGGTCAACCTGCCATCTTGGGGAGGGGGTGGGGGGAAGAAGGGGAAAAATTGGAACAAAAGGTTTGGCAATTGTCAAGGCTGTAAAATTATCCATTCATATAACTTGTAAATAAAAAGCTATAATAATTTTTTAAAAAGTTAAGAGCTGCCTGATTTATTAACATAACTATTTTGTTGACTTTGGGGATGAATTGTGAGGAAAAAAAATTATCAGAAGTTATCTGATTTGCAAATTATTCTCATATTTTTTATAATTATAAAAGTAGTATAATGTCTTCCTTTATCTTACTGATTCTTTAGATTTGGAAACCTTATGTCTCTGGGTTCTAGTGAATCATTATGCCATTTCTACTTTGCCATTAGCTAGTTTTATTCGTTGTATTTCCAAAATATATTCTCCAAGTTATCGTTATTTTTAAAAATACTGTTCATGTGCTTTTTGCCATACTGTATTGGATTCCATTCATTTACTCTGGGATACTCCCTGGAGTGGGCAGTGAAATTTACAGATTAAGTCTCTAAGGAGAACTGCTGAGTTCTGCTCCTCTCAGAGATCAAGGGATAACCCTGAGGAGCCAATTTTCTAGTACTATTACTCACCCACTTCTACCTTCCTGTGTACTTTTTTGTGAACAGTTAGCCAGTTAGACATGATTAGCTTTTAGAAAATGTTTTTTCCTAAGAAGATATGATAAGAATACTTGGTACCATTTCCTCCCCAAATTGCAGCATAATCTCTTACCATGTTAGAAGGGCACATGAGTAAAGAATATGCATTTTCTATGAACAAAGGGCAGCTCAGAGGCAAAGTGACATAGTAGGCAGAGTACTGGACTTTGAGTTAGGAAGATTTGATGTCAAATTCTGCCTCATCTACTTCCTAGATTTGTGGTCCATAGTGAGTCACTTTTCTTCCCTGTGTCTCAGTTTCCTCATCTGTCAAACAAGGAGGTTGCACTCACTGGCCCTCACTTAAGGTTTAAATCTATCTTCCATTAATCCTTCAATACATATTATACCTGGCCTTGGAATTAAGTTTTTTTCCCTCCCTTTCATAAAGTCCTCATGAAGTTACTCTTAGCACTCTGCTGGGTTCTGAGAACCATTGCATTTTTAGAGTCCATAGTTGCTCCCTGAAACTACTGTCATCTTTGGGTAAATGTCTTTCAGAATATGTGTATAGACATTTCTGCTTATTTTGATTGCTCTACTAACCACTACTACTGCTACTATACAGTTCCAATGGCCATTGGGTCATCTGATGAAACTTCCATATTTTCTAGAAGAGTGCCTTGATCATTCCATCTCAGCATACTTATTTACCAAAATTCAGGAAATAAGAAACATAGAGCAGCCATTTGCTTACAGCTGATAGTAGGATGGCTAACCCCTTCTGTACCCAACTCTCTGGATCATCTGCTAAGTAGTCCAGCCTCTTCACAGCTGCAAAGGAAAAAGAGAGTTAAAGGAATGAGTTACTTGTTTTGTATTTATCTCTGTCTGTCTCTCTGTCTCTGAATGTCTCTGTCTCTGTTTCTCTCTTTCTCTTATGGTTCAGCAAACTTTGAGTCAACAATTTGTTTAGCTCTATGGTCATTAAGACTTTATTGTCATATAGTGCAAAGTCCTTTGTTGCACATGATTAAAAGCTGATTCCTTTCTAAATTTCCATTCCAATAAAATACACTTTTATTGAAACCAAAATGGGAAATGTCTAAGTCTTTAAAAATGATTAGATGAAGCACTTGACACCTAACACACCTAACACCTTATACCAAGATAAAGTTAAAATAGATTCATGATCTAGACATAAAGGATGAAATTATAAGAAAATTAGAAGAACATAGGATAGTTTACCTCTCAGATCTGTGGAGAAGGAAGGAATCTGTGACCAAAGAAGAATTGTAGATCATCATTGAATGCAAAATAGATAATTTTGATTATATTAAGTTAAAAAGGTTTTATACAAATAAAAATAATCAGACAAGATTAGAAGGAAAGCAATAAATTGGGAAAATATTTTTACGTTCAAAAGTTCTAATAAAGGCTTTATTTATAAAATATATAGAATTGACTCAAATGTATAAGAATTCAAGCCATTCTCCAATTGATAAATGACCAAATGATATGAACAGACAATTTTCAGATGAAGAAATTGAAACAATTTCTAATCATATGAAACGGTTCTCTAAATTACTATTGATCAGAGAAATGCAAATTAAGACAACTCTGAGATACCACTACACACATCTCAGATTGGCTAAGATAACAGGAAAAGAAAATGAGGAATCTTGGAGGGGTTGTGGGAAAACTGTGACACTGATACATTGTTGGCGGAATTGTCAACAGATCCAGTCATTCTGGAGAGTAATTTGAAACTATGCCCAAAATTGTTATCAAGCGGTGCATACCCTTTGATCCAGCAGTGTTTCTATTGGGCTTATACCCCAAAGAGATTTTAAAGGAGGGAAAGGATCCACATGTACAAAAATATTGTGGCAGCCCTTGTCGTAGTGGCAAGGAACTAGAAACTGAGTGGATGCTCATCAGTTGGAGAATGGCTGAATAAGTTATGATATATGAATGGTATGGAATATTAGTTATTGTTCTAGAAGAAACAATTAGCAGGGTGATTTCAGAGAGGCCTGGAGAGGCTTATAGAAATGGATGCTAAGTGAAATGAGCAGAACCAGGAGATCATTGTACAAGGCAACAACAAGGTTATATGATGATCAATTCACATAGAAGTGTCTCTCTTCAAAAATGAGATGTTTCAGATCAGTTCCATTGATTTTGTGATCAAGAGAGTGATCTAAACCCAGAGAGAGGACTGTGGGACCTGAGTGTAGTTCACAACATAGCATTTTCACTCTTTTTGTTTTTGTTTGCTTGCATGTTGTTTTCTTTCTCATTTTTTCCTATTTGATTTGATTTTTCTTGTGCAGCAAGACAGTTGTATGAATATGTGTGCATATATTGGAGTTAACATTTAATATTACCATGTTTAACATATATTGGATTACTTGTCATCTGAGGGGCGGTGGAAGGGGGAAATTGAAACACAAGGGTTTGCAAGGGTTAATGTTGAAAAATTATCCGTGTATAAGTTTTGAAAATTAAAAGCTTTAATAAAAATAAATAAATAAAAATGACCATATGACAATTAAAAAGATTTGAGAGACATTGTGTCTGGGTAATTTAATCATTTATTAATAAGGCCAGAATGCTATTAATGGTTGGTTATTTGGATGGTTATTTGTCCTTCTTTCTGATCCAAGACCCTTTATGTTGGTGGCCTCGGTTTATATGCCCTTTAAAGTGTTGATATTCCTTAAGGTTGCCCAATCAACTTTGTTAGTTAACACAATGGGAAGTAGATTATCTTGGGGTATAGGACTTAGGTCATTCAATTCTTTGTCAAAGGGACACAAATTTCCATATCACCTGTCTTGATAATAAGGAGAATTAATATTTTCCCAGACTGGTCTGAACAAACATAATGAGCAGGACTACATCCATTATCTCTAACTTAGAATTTTTTTTTAGTGACTGATTAGATCTTGGCCTGGCTGAATCTTTGACAGATTTCCCACATGGGTTGGTTTCTGGATGAGGTAGAAGAAAAGGAGAAAAACATTGGTTCCGAGTCAATAATAATAGTTATTAAATGTGAAATATTCATTTGTTACAGCCACTATATTCCTATTGCATACTATTAATATTTTTGTAAAAGTTAACATTTCATAGATGGCTTAATATATTTATTACATTCTACTCTCTTTTCAAAATTAATATTCTCTAGATGGCTTAATATTGCATTTGTTAGGCCATAGGATATTAGAATTGTAAGCTCTTTCAGAAATCAAGAAGACTAACAGAGTTCTATGTTCTAACAATAAAATATTCTTCAGGGTAGGACGATTACATTTGTGTCATTGTGAGCCAATTATTAGGTCCTGCATGGAGTAGATGTTTAATAAATGTTTATTGAGTTTAACTGAATTAAATGGGAATTCTTCTTTTTACAATGAGGGAACTGGATAAAGAAAGTTCAGAGTTTAATACTTTATCTAACATCACCAATTACATTTTATCCTATATTTTCAAGGAACGGTAGAATGAATTTACACCAGACATATAAATTCCTAGAGATTAAGGACAGTTTTTTCTTTTCTTTGTATCCTTAGCACAGTTCCTGACACCTATTAAACTTTTAAGAGAAGCTTATTGATGGACTGACCACAATATTTGCTGGTACATAACTTCAGAGCTGTTTCAGTAATAGAAACATCTGTGGTCTTGTTGATGGAGGACGTGCTGTGAAAGGGCTGCAGGGGTGGACTTGATAGTGGTTTTAACAGCCAGTACCAGAAGGGGAAGCTGCAGATGAGGCAAGTAAGGTAACAAACATAAGGGTAGTAGAGGTAAAAAGATAGAGCTGACCTCGGTCTTTGGGATGATGCGCAGAATCACTTCTTGAGGTAGGAATGTGTATGCTATCAGGAATGATTATTTTGGAAGCAAAACCATTTATTTTAAAATGGAAATAAATAGGAATACTTAAAAGTTAAGAAGCTTGTTTTTTCTTTCTGTGAAATAGGCTATAACAATCAATAATATAGTTATTTATTAAGTTTTAATAATAAAAATATTATTATAATTAATCTTGCTGATAATGATAGCAACTTAATTTTATAGAAGCACTTTAAATTTTATAAAGTGACATGATCATAACAATATCATAACAATCAGATGAGATAAGATATACAAATGTCATTAATCCCATTTTTTAAGATGAGGGCCTTAATCTCAGAGAAGTTAAATGACAAAGATATCATAGTACATAAGGGAAAGAAAATGGAAATATGGGCTCCCATTTTGGTTCTTATGTTTGCTAATTGTGTGATCTTGGATAAGGCACTTGAACTCCTTATATTTCATTTTCCTAACCCATAAAATCAAGAGGTTATTCTCGGATTCTTATAGTATCTTCTATAGTATAGTATAGAAGATACTATAAGTCCTATCTCTGTGATTCAATAGTGCTAAGATTTCCACATGTTCATAGAGCTGGGAAGTATTGAGGCATGTCTTATTCCAAAACCCATGTCTTTCCTATCGCCCTCAGCAAATTCTAAGGCTAAAATGGACCCAAGAGGCCACTTTGTCCAACAATCTCAGTTTACACTTCAGGAAATTCAGATCTAGGTTAACAAACTTCCTGAAGGTCACAGAACTGGTAGACATTAGAGGCAGGATTCAAATTTATAGCTTGTAATTTTTGCCTCTTTGTAAATTTGGGAGGGGGAAAAGAAGCTCCTTCCTTCTGCTTCCCTATGTTTATCCTCATATTTCAGATATTGATTTACAAAGATTAGCTTAAAAATGAGAGCTCTATACTCCATACTCACCTTAGAGAGTTGGTAGATTATCTCTTTTAAAACAACAAAAAGAAACACACACAAGAAAAAAGGTTGGTCATATATTTATAATTTTTTTCCTATTGTATTAACTGACCTCCTTAATATTGTTTCACCTTATGCTGGTTTTCTTGAAATAATTATCTAGCTAACAACTTTATCTTCATATAGTACTTTTTAAATTTACAAATCCTTTGATTGTAAAAGACTTGTGAGAGTCAGCATTATTACAGGTGAAGAAACAAGAGTGCAGAGACATTGAATCAGTACTGGATACTGGGTATAGGTACTGGGAAAGAGGAGATCAGAAAACCCAACCACTAAATTTTCAGTCTAAATTTTCACTTTAACATATATTGACATATAGTAAGAAGTTGCAGACATTTGTTTTGTGCAATAGATAATTTCCTGTGTAGCTTGTTTTTCTGAGGATTTGCTAGACTATTAGAAATTAATGTGATTTTTAATAGTGTTAACATTATTGCTGTACATTTCATTCTTTCATTTATTATATCAGCTACATTGTGTACATTAATTTGTGGACTTTTTATTTATTAGAAATATCTCAGGATTCGGTATATTTTGAAATGATCAAGAAATAATACTTATCATTGTTATAGAAAGACTTGAGTTTTGTCCCAATTTTCCGTATTTGGATTATGTCTTGAAATGATAATACTTTGAGAGATTATTTGGAATTATTTACTGCAGGGAATTAAGTGTGATCAGCACAACAAAGCTCTGTTACTTTGGTTTGGTAGGCCATGGAAATGACTAGCATTAGTAAAGGCTTATTGAATGAGTGAATAAATGCATAAATAATGAGGTGTTCTCCTAAAATGAGATTTTCATAGGATCATGGACTAGATCTGAAAAGAATGTTAAAAGTTAATGCTAGTTAAACACTCTCCTATCATAAATGAAGAAATTAAAGTCTAGTGATATGAAGTAATTTGCCCACAATCACCTTGACTCTAAATTTAGCCTTTTTTCTGTTCTTCCACCTCGCATCTCAACTATAATGAGATTTTTAGCTCTCTTTCTTTATTTTGACAACCTAAAACTATTAAACCTGAAAAGAAACTTTTTAACAGAAGAAAAAAAATCACTGAGTTAAGAAATTTATTTTACAGTAAGTTATCTACACTAATATATTGTGGTATCTAGAATTCTATTTTCTCCTTTAACTACTGCTTTTTTTTTTAAACATTTTTTTGACCTTGTATTTTTATCTTTTTCTCCAATTACAACCACATGCTTCCCCCTAGGGAATAGCATCACTTTCACATTTATCCCTTTTCTCTCATTAAAGTGTCAGTGCTATATTATATATGATTATTTTCTTGAGAAAAAAAAAAACATTGGTTTTGCCTGATTTCCTTGTAAATTTCATAGATATGTTTAGGTAATGTTTCTGTAGAGTGATGAACATAGGTTTCCATAAATACTTGTGTTTGAAACCTCCGGAAATGGTCACTGTTGCAATAGAACAGATGGTGTAGAAAGAGAGCTGCTGTGTTCATTGTGGCTACTCCATAAATGCATACTGTCACTGCCACAAGAGTTTCATTAATAATGGAAAAGAATATGAAGGTTAAAATTGACAGATGTATGTAATACGACTGAATTGTTACCAAGCTAGACAGTCCCAGAGCAAGCATAGTTAAGTGTTTTCAAACACCTGGTGTACTGATTGTTGGAAATTGTGTTATTTCACAAGACTGACTTTTTGACTACAATAGTATTAACTTTGGAATAAACTGACATAACTTTGCTGAACAATAAAAGACTGATAACAGATACTCACCTTTGGACTTGTTGAATGCCCCTGAAAGTAGCTTGCCTAAGGATGGGGCCTATGAATAATTAAGATCTAAGAGTGGAAGTCAAAGGTACTTCATGGTCAACATATGTAGGACCTCAGATAATATCAGGGCAACAAAGATATACAAAGAACAAATGACTGAGTTATATGCACATTACAAAGATGTGTGCATTTCTACCTTCTTGCTGCTTCCCAATCTTTTTTTTTTCAAGTTGTGACTGACTCTTTGGGACACTGTATGGGATTTTTTTTTGACAAAGATGTTGGAGTCATATGCCATTTCTTTTTCCAGCTCCTTTTATAGATGAGGAAACTCTTATAAATAGAGTTAAGTGGTATGTCCAAGATTATGCAGCTAAATGTCTCAGGTCAAATTTGAACTCAGGAAGGTGAATCTTCCTAATTCCAAGATCCTGTGTTCTATCCACTGCAGCATCTAAGTGTCCTCCCTTCCCCTGCACCTTTTTGGAAGGCTTTTGTTATAATTTGTGGAGCATCTTTTTTTGGTTAGTTTTTTCAATCATGTTCAACTCTTTGTGACCCCATTAGAATATTCTTGAAAACACACTGCAGTGATTTGACATTTTCTTCTCCAACTCTCTTTACAGATGAGTAAACTGAGGCAAAAAGTGTTAAGTGAGTAACCTGAGGCAAAACGTGTTAAGTGAGTTGCCTAACATCACACAGCTTGTATCTGAGGATAGATTGAACTCAGGAAGATGAATCTTCCTGATTCTAGTATTCTATCTACTATGCCATGTAGCTGCCTTTTAAATATACAAAGGTAAAATGAACAGATTCTGATAACAAACTGGATATCCAAGGTGAAAGAGTGTGAGGAGTCAAGACTAATAGCTGAGTAAAGATAATGTGTAATGTGGGGGTTGGTAGTGTCTTCACAAAGTTTGTAAAAGAAGAAGGGTTTGGATAAAAGAAAAGAAATTCACTTTTGAATATGTTGAAAATATGATTTTTCTTGCACATCTAGTTTGAGATATCTGAAAGTTGTTGGAGATATGAGATTGGAACAGATAGATTGTGTAGGTAAATTTGAGAGTAAAAACCAAAGAAATGACAAATCATCAAGTGAAATATATATATATGTATGTATGTATGTGGTTGTGTGTGAAATATATATGTATATATATGTATATATGTATATATGGAGGGAAAAAAGAAGAAAGTCCAGGATTTGAGGGTAAAAAACAAGTAAATGACAAATCATCAAGTGAAATAAATATATAAATGAAAATATAGAGGGAAAAAAGAAGAAAGTCCAGGACAGACCTGTGGGGTACCTACAGTTAGTGGGATACCAACCAGGTATTAACCTGGTTATGATAATATTAAGAAAATCAGATAGAAGAGAGAGAAGAACTGAGGAGAAAGTATTAAGGACAAGAGATCATAATGAATGAAGACTGAGAAGATTATATTGGATTTGACAATTAGGAGATCATCAGTAACTTCAGAGAATAATTTTGATTCAATGATGAGATTGGAAAACAAATTGTAGGAAATGAAATAAACAACAGGAGAGAAAGTAGAGGTATCTATTTCTGATGGCCTTCTTAAAGAAATTTAGCCATGCAAGGAATTAGACACTTAGTGGATGCCCATTGGTTGGTGAATGACTGAATAAGTTATGGTATATGAATGTAATGAAATATTGTTCTATAAGAAATGACTGCAGGATCATTTCAGAAAACCCTGGAGAGACTTACATGAACTGATTCTAAATGAAGTGAATAAAACCAAGAGAACATTGTACACAGCAACAACAAGATTACATGATGACCAATTCTGATGGACGTGTCTCTTTTCAGCAATTAGGTGATTCAGACCAATTTCAATAGACTTGATATGGAAAGAGCCATCTGTATCCAGAGAGAGAACTGTTGGGATTAAATGTGGATCACAACATAGTATTTTTACCTTTTTATGTTGTTTTCTTGATTTTTGTTTTCTTTCTCATTTTTTTCCTTTTTGATCTGATTTTTCTTGTGCGGCATGATAAATATAGGCATGTATAGAAGAACTTTACATATTTAATATATATATATTGGATTACTTGCTGTCTAGGGGAGGAAGTGGGAGGAGAGAAGGAGGAAAATTTGGAACATGAGGTTTTATAAAGATGAATGTTGAAAACTATCTTTGAATATATTTTGAAAATAAAAAGGTATTAAAAATAATTATAGACAAAAAATCTTGAGTTATGAAGGGCAGAAAAGAAGATATATAGGATGATGGCAGGGATGGAAGGATCAAAAGGATTTTTTAAAAAGAATGGAATTAAAAATAAACATGTTTGTAAGCAGTAGGAAAGAAAGAGATTGAGGAGAAGTAATAGAGTGGAGATGACAGAAGGGACAACTGTCAGGGGTCCTCAAACTTTTTAAATAGGGGGCCAATTCACTGTCCCTCAGACTGTTGGAGGGCTGGACTATAGTAAAAACAAAAACTTTGTTTTGTGGGCCTTTAATAAAGAAACTTCATAGCCCTGGGTGAGGGGGATAATCATCCTCAGCTGCCGTATCTGGCCTGCTGGCCATAGTTTGAGGACCCCTGTCACTTAGAGCCTCTAAGTAGTCAATGTAGAATGAAATCATAGAGGGGATTGTCTTGTTAAAAAGTAGGGCCACATCTTTGTGTGAGACAGCAGTGAAAGAGGAGATTGTGGAAGAAAACATATGAGTGATATGAGAGGAAGAAGGACGAAGATGGAACTTTCAATGAATGGGCTCAAAATTTCATCCTGTAAAATGTGAATCAAAGTTCTCACCTGAGAAGGAGGTAGGAGAGGAACCCATAAGAGGACTGAGAAGGGATAAAAGATTTGGAAGAGCTACTATGGAAAGTGAGATAGTGAGTTGATAAGGCATGTACAGAAGAATTGCCTAGCATCAGTAAAGGTTTAGTTGAGGTACTGCAACATAAATTTGTAATGATGCAGTCAGAATGGTTGTATGGTTTTCTCTATCTATGTTCAGGAATATATGGGAAGTAAGGTGTATTCTAACTTCCTTGCCCCAACCAGTGAATCAAGAGGAATTTATCAAAGTTCAATTAGTACCAGAAAAGTTGGCCAGGATGTCTATGGCATTTGGTGGGGTCAGGTCTTAGTGATTGCCAGAAGATGAAAGGAATGGTAGGGGAAAGGATTTCACATGAAAATGAATTTATTGTTTTCAATTTCCACTGAGAGCTCAGTGGAAGGGATGGAAAATATTTGTTTGGGACTTTGAAGTGGAGGAGAATGGGAATATAGGATCAGGTTATGGTAGATGAGAATGGGATTCAGAATCACAGAGATATATGAGAGGAATAATCAATCATTAAGTGAAAGGCACCTCTCCTTTTCCCTCTGAAGCCTGAGGCATGTATTGAAGATAAAAGGTCCAACAGAATGCCCCTGTTTCTCTTCTTTTTCCTTTGAAGTTGGAGATTAGATAACATAGTTATTATCTTTTTTTCCTTTTTCTTTCCTCAGGGCACAGCATAACATGTCACTGGGTAGTTGAGCTTTCCCTCTCCTTTTCCCCATTATAGACTGGGTATGTATAGAAGGAGGTAGAAGTTGAGACTATAGGTAGAGATGAAAGCTGCCTTTCTGCAGGTGGAAGTTGTGTTCTAGTATGCAACGAGAAATGTAGAAGATCAGTTTATCTCTCTTTTTCCTATCTGAGACTGAAGTACAAAAGCTGAGTCATGTTCTTGCACATAGAAGTCTTGAACAGAGGTATTTACCAGCATCATGCATATCCTATGGTTGTTGATGTGGAAGAAACATTGTAATCTGTAGATGATGAAGCTCTATAAATGCTCCTTTTGGTAGTTAACATTGTGCTGAATGTGTTAAGTTCCTAAATATCACAGGGCCTCCTCGCTCTTCATAGACTTATTTGTTTTTAATATTTAGATGATTCCCTTGGTTTCATGAGTAAGACTCATCACCATTTAAGAGAAACTTGCTGAACAGTTCACACAGGAAATGTCAGTGGATAAAGACTTCATATCAGTAAGATTGTGTAATGCAGCTGGATGGACAGTCCATTAGTACTTACCTCTTAGGTAAAGTAAAGGCCACATGAGGTAATAACTAGAATGGTCAGTGCCTCAGGCCAGTCTCTAAGATTCTACATTGCAAAGATGATGCTTACCAGCATTGGTAAAAGGAATTCATTTATGAGAGAGTTCACTACTTCAATGAAATCACAGGGCCAGTTCCATTCCCTATCTTAACCAAAATTTTTGATGGATAAAAGCTAGGCTCAGACAAGAATAGATAATGAACAGAATAAATTTCATTCAGGAAATTGGGCAGTGATTTTAATGATTCCAAGATGCTACTTGTAAATAAAATGCCTCTTTATAAAATAATTAGTGGTATTTAAAATTTTCATGGCTTGCCATAGACTAAAAATTAATGTAATAGGATTGTAAATCATGGAAGACCATAATCTTTGAAATAAAATAAAGATGCAGATGATATTAGAGAAAATAGATCTAGTAGTGGGTGACATATAGCTTTAGCATCTCATGCATAATTAGTCCCATGCAAAACTTGATGCAAAAGATATCATACATGGCATGTATCATCAGAAAATGTGGTGAACCAACCGTGTTGCAAGAGAGGGGAATAAATGATGTCAGTTTAAGAGTTGCCCTTGCATACAAAATATTAAGAAACGTAGAAATAGTCTCTTCGCATTGGGTAGATTCCTTATGGAAGATTAAAAATGGAAGGTTAGGAAAAAGAATTGAGCAGGTTGAGAAGGCATGGATGGGGTGAAATTGATGGGTATTAATAGAGAGATTAAAAACATCCATGAGATCATAAATCCACAAAAATCCAGAAAACATTGCAGTCCTAAAATATAAACAATAATATTATAGTCATTGATGCAAGTGAATTATAATACAGTTATAGTAATTATAAAATTCAGTGATAAAATAGTCTATTATGACTTTATTATTATTATATTTTGCTTTAGTATTAGATCTCTGTCTTCATTAAAGTATCCTAGATAGAAAGATCCAGACATAGACTAGAGATCATAAAAAATATACCTTTACTACTAGAAAGCAGTATCTTAAGTTCTGTACTCCAGAAAATAATATGTATGCCTCTCATAAAGAGTCAAGTAATTATGGGGAATTAGTCTTATTCTTTAAAATAGGAATTCCAAACTTTAGGTCCATGAACTTGTTTTAAAAAATTAATAATTATATTGCAGTATAATGTATTTCTTTTGTAATCCCATATATTTTACTTTATACATTTAAAGACATTATTCTGAGAAATGGTCCATAAAATTTTTTGGTCTTCCAAAGAAGTTCAAAGATTCGAACATCTACTTTGGAGTGACTAGAGATATTAATCATTATGACTTAAGTTTCTAAATTCACAAACTTCCTATTTCATTCTTCCTTAACACCCATCCTTTCCCCCTACTCTCAAACCCTGCCCCATATAAAATAGGGAAAACATACCAAAACAATGGGACAATTTATCTTGTGCTGGTTGGACTTAGTCTTAAAACAAATGTCCTTATCTGTAGGGGGCAGAAAACTTATCTCAGTTTAGAATAAGATTTAGGATTTTGTATAAACAATGTGAGAAAAAGGGTTTGGCCTTTATCTTCTCTGAAGATATCTTATCTTCTCTTCCAATCTATCCTGGAAAGTAGGGAGGAAACTGCCGAAAGTATATCCAACAATTTATCCAACAAACTCCCAGACTTTTACTATGAAAAGAAGCATCTCTAGAAAATATACAATTTTTTTGGTCCTCCTTTTGTTCCAGAGAAGAAGTTTAAATTATTATGGTATTTAAAAAAATAAAATATGTTGGTATTATGCACTACCATACATACATTTTATGCATCTGAGTTTCTAATTTTTGTGTGTGTGTAATCTGTGGCTTCTGCAAAACAATAAAAATTCCTATGTAATTTCTTATGCTGACCTGAGATATAGTGAACTGCTATGGGGATATGGAAGGGATAATAGTGACCTGCACTATTAAACAGTAAATTCCTTAGCACTGAGATCTTTGAACACAGTTTAAATGAATATTTTAGTTGGATAAAATGCATATTTCAAGTAGTAGTAGATGGACCAGAATTTTAAGATCCTATCCAAGTAAAAAAATTCTATTAAAATTATAATGAAATTTTCATAAAGCATCCTCTTATTCAACAATCTAATTCAGAAAACATTAGCTAAATGCCAACAATGTCCAAGGTACTAAGCTATGACCAACCAGTCTTTACCTTCAAAGAGCTTACATTCCACTTTGTATTCTAATTTATAATGCAAGCAATTACTCTAATTAATTGTATTTCTTAGAGGCCTACACCTATAAGAATCCTGCAGATAGTCACACATATGTTTTTAGTTTTGTTCAGATTTGTGATTTCATAGTGGAAGGAAAATCCCTTGTGTAAACTCTTCCTGCTAAAAAAGTCTAGGAATTTTTCATTTTGTAATTAACAATATTAGGAAGTTAACTGGCCAACTTTGAGATTAAGTGATCTCTCCAGGGTCACACAGCTAGTATGAAGCAATACTTAAATTTAGGCATTCTTGACTCTATTCATTACATCCTACCACTTCTATTCTTTGTTGTCTTCTCTCTTCCTCCAACCAAGCCGATGTAGACCTTAAGAAAATCCTAGTGAGGACTATTATACCAGCATGGAAGCTTACCCAACAGCCTTATCACCACCTTACTCTGTACTAGTAAGTGCTTGGAGTAGAATAACTCATCACTGTGTCTTTGGTTTACAAATTCATAGCGACTGTTTATTTGCTTCCCTGATTGAGTAACACTGTCTGAAGAGGTCCTTGGTCCCATGAGATGTCCATTCCTAAGGATAAATGGCCCAAGTTTAAGTCAACTACTCAAACAATAGCCATCAGACTCTTGGAATGATTTATTACAGGAGAGAACATGACATTCACAGCATTATACTTTGCAAATTATTTCTTCTATCCCTGAATCAGATTTGTTTTTCAGATGTATTCATCAATGTTCTTCTGTGCTGAATTGTATTCACTCTTCTACCCACACTTTTATCTTCTTTAACTACATTTTCATTCCTTCTGCCCCCACAGACTCCCAATTTAGCTACTACCTCCTTTAAAAAAATGAATCCTCCTTATTTCTTCCTGACTCTATTATCTGCTTGAGAAGTCACTTTGTGGTTTATTCTTTAGGTTTTAGTTCTTCCCATTATTTTATAATGTGTTTGTATTTTAATATAAAATTTAGAATTTCTAATTTCTTTTTCAAAATCATAGTCTATGTTTTAATCTACTAATATAAGAAAAAATTAAATAACAGGCTTTACAATTTTGCCTTTTGGCCTTCTTCTCTAGCGAAGAAAGAAATCCCAATTAAATATAGAGAATACGTCAAACTTTTTTTCCCTTCATACCTAGCCTTATAACTTTACCAATATAAACCCTGCTAATTTTAAATCCAGGAGTACCATATCTTGTCAGGAGGCTGCCAAGTCCAAATTATCACCTCTTATCACAGAATTCTTTGACCTCCTTTTACATTTGCATCATACCCACTTGCCTGTGCTCTTTGTCAAATCCAATTGTATCTTAATTTCTACTAGCAATGGAAAAATCTATGAGGAAAATTGGCTGTTTATTTTCCCAGCATCCTCTGGTTTCCCTTCTCCACAAGTGAGTGCCTTTGCTTCTAGTTCATCATCCTGAAGAAGACTTCCATCAGTGCTTATCATATACGGTATTCCAGCTTCTAAGAAATACAATGACCCTATAGTCCTCCCTATCAGCATAGTAGTTTTTCACCAACAATTTAGGAAAAATTCAAATATCATATAACTTTCTAAGGGGATGGTGTTAGCTGATTTTAGATTTATAGACTCTCAGAATAAGAAGGGACCTTACAGGTCCCACTTTTTACCTGACAGATGAATCTTTTCTAATATTTGACATTCATATGGTGCTGTAATAGTTTCAAAGCCCTTTACAGATTTTTTCTTCTTCCTCCTATGAACACAGTGAGGTAGGTGATATAATTTTTCTCTTCGTAAGAAGGAAAAACAATGTTTCAAGTTGTTAAAAAAAAAAGGAGACACAATATTAAAAATGTACAGACTATTGTTTCATCATATGCTATTTCCTAGATGTGTGATTTTTATGTATTTCATGTCCTTTAAGAACAGTTCTTATAATGGTTTTTCATCTTGAGAATAAATACACATACACACAAAAGAAAAAAAAACAGAAAAGGAAAATTAGGCTAAGTTAAGTGATTTAGTTGACCTATGATCACATGGTTAATAAATCTTTAAAGCATTCCCTCTTTGAGGGGAAGAACCTTACCCTATTTATCTATGTACTCCTAAAGGCATTGAATAATGCCTTGTATAGTCACTCTATAAGTGCTTAGTTAACAAATGTCTGTCTAGTCAACTTCCTTCAGGAAAGTTTCCAGTTCTTTTGCTCAGCTTTTTTGATATTCTTAATTAAAAGAATTAACTCTTTTCTTACCAATATCATGAGAATTTATATCTAGTCATAGAGAATATAAAGCAAATAACTAAATAAAAATAATAAAGCATTAGTTCCTTTAAATAGGAAAGAAAATGCCAAGTAAAAATTTACAGAACCAACCGGAAATTTTTTTCCCCCTCAATTTATAATAAATGGTAGGGAGTATTTGAAAATATAGACATCCTGTAAAACCCTTAATGATGATGTATACATAACATCATGGGCTAATGAATCATCTCTTTTCCATAAACTACTGTAACTGGCCCTTGAGGTAGCATATTTGTCCATTTAATTTCCTCTATTGCATGTTTTTCCTCCTTCAATTTATATGAAGAAAAGGAAGATTCTTTTATTCTACTTTATTTCCCACTAACCATCTTCACAGTTAGACATTTCAAACTTCAGATTCAGGAGCTGCCATTTGAATCTGTGAATCAAGGATCTTATGAGAGAATCTAGAAAATGAACATCAAGACCTTGAAAGATGTTGGAATTCACACTGAGAGAAATGATTATTAATAGCCAGTGATTTGGAGAGATCCAGAGTTCCTCTCCACCCCTGCCTTTTTCTAAATCTTGATTTTAAAAGTTTAGTCTCTTGATGGACATTACTGATAATGAAACTGGATTAATTTTCTTAACAATTTTGTTCAAAATGTACCCAGTGGGGAAACCATTGTGCCTGACTCCAGGTTTAGGTAGGAATAAATGGTTTCCCCAAGGATGGGAGTGGTCTGTATATAAGAACAGTCTTCTTTGATATGACATCACTCCAAGACCCTCATTATAATATGGCCCAGCCTCTCATTGTAATGTTCATTTTCTCATTAATTGTTAACTGGTCAGAATTGATTGCCATTTTCAGGAACACCTGCCCTTCCAATAAACTATGAGCCCATTACCATGAAGAGATCTTTGGTCTAAAAGAAAGTTGGCCAAATGACCATCCTTTTATTGATAAACATGCTGAATTATTAATAAAATTATTAAATTACACAGAAGTTATTTCTCTTGAACTTTTAAAATGTTACAGCACCAAAGAGAACTGAATTTTAAGCCTGGAAGAGAAAATAATTAAGAGGGACAATATAGCTTATCTTTAAGAATTTAAAGGGCTGTTTTGGTAAAGGTATTATTAGTCTTGTTCCATTTGGCTTGAGAGGACAAAATCAGAAACAATGGGTGGGAGTTATAAAGAGACCAACTTAATCTGGTGTAGGAAAATCTTTCTAAGAAGTGAGCTGTCTAAACACAGAATAGTCTGCCATCTTCATGGATAGATTGGATGATGACCTGTCAAGTATATTGTAGAGAGAATTTTCTGTCAGGTTTGGTTTAGGCTAAATGGCTTTTGAAGTTATGTCTAACTCTGAAGTTTTGTGATTCTGTAAGCATTAACCTCAGGGTTATCATTCTAGAGTCTGTGAACTTCTTTAAAATTTTTTTGATAATTGTGTATAAATGTAATTTGTTTCCTTTGTAACCTATATATTTTGTTTTATGCATTTAAGAGCAATCTTTCAAGAAGGGGTTCACTAGACTGCCAGAAGGATGCAACACACACACACACACACACACATGATGGATCTTTTCTATCTAATATAATTGTAGGTGTTGTAACCTACCCTGCTAAATCTTCTGTCCAAAGCTACTATAGGGAGTCTTTTAGATGATTTTGAATGTAGTAGGAAGTGGGGGAAAGAGAAAGAAGTATTTATAGCTACTATCATGTGCTAGTTATGCTTTTTACAAAGATTATCTCATTTGATCTTTACAACAGTCCTATGAGGTAGATGCTGTTATCCCTATTTTATAGGTGGGGATACTAGCTACTAAGACCTAATGATAGAAAAAAGTACAGAATAATAAAATAAGTAAATTACCTTGGATATTAAGTTTTTCTTTCTTTTTCTTTTTGCTGAGGCAATTGGGGTTAAATGACTTGCCAAGGTCACACAGCTAGGAAGTGTTAAGTGTTTGAGACCAGATTTGAACTCAAACCCTCCTGACTTCAGGGCTGGTGCTCTCTCCATGGTGCCACTTAGGTGCTCCATGGATGGTAAGTTTTAAAGTGTTAAGGATAGTATAAAACACAGCCAAATGCCTTAAGTAGTAAGAGTTGGTACCTTGGTGTTGAAAACAATACATATATCAGGGAATCATTCTATTAGTTCTTCTGGCCAGTCAATTTTTATTTTCAGCACTATAAATTTGACACATAGACTTTGAACCAGTATGATTGTAAATAGCTCTGACAAAATAGCTGCAGTCATATACAAATGACGGGTTTTTCCTTCACTAGAGTACTCCAGTATATATCTGTGAGCTGGCAAAAGGAATTGTGAGCTTTAGAAGGTTGTGTCCATAGAGCTTGAGCTACACCAAATTTTGCCAAACCAGCCATTCAAGATCCCACCTAAGTCTGGTTCTCAAGCTAGCCATAAGACTTGTATACAAATAATAGATTATCCAAAATTAGGATGAAGGGATTTTCCTGGTGAGAACAAAACTCTTTGATGAATTCTCAACTGAATGAAATATCTTTTTCATTCATAAGAATAATTTTAATACTTGGGAATCTTTGATGGATAAATGAATCAACAATTTCATAACGAGATTCGAAGGGAAAATGTTTTTCACGTAACAAAAATGCATTTTGCAGCAACCTGTCAGAGTTTTCTCCTTTCCAGACTTGCTTATTATCTTTGAGGACATCATTATCCTCTTCATTAGCTAGGAGGGAATTCCCTAGGCAATGACCTAGATGTCATCTGTAATTGCTCTTTATCTCTCCCTTCTCCCCTTCATTGATTCCAATCTTTTCCCCAATGTCTGTCAATTCTACCTTTGCAACTTCTCTCAATTGGGTCCCCTTCTCTCCTTTGCTTTTGCCACTATCATGGTATAGTCCTTCATCACCTCACCTATTGGTGTGTCAGTCTGCCTCAAATCTTTCTCCATTCTAGTCCATCTTTAATTCAACTGCCAGAGTGAATTTCTAGAGCATCAGTCTGATCATGTCACTCCTCCAGCCAGTAAACTCTAGTAGCTTCTTATCACCTCCACGATCAAATACAAAATTTTCTATTTAGCATTAAAAATCCTTTGATACCTGGCTTCTCTCCCTATTTTTCTAGTCTTCTTATGTTTAACACTTTACCTCCTCTATCATATACTCTTTGATTTAATAACCCCCACCTCCTTGCTTTTTAGGAATAAGAAGCCCCATCTCTCAGCTCTGACCATTTTCTATACTGTTCCTCATGCCTAGAATCTTCTCCCTACTTATCTGAGTCTTGGATTTTCTAGCTTCCTTCAAGTCCCAGCTAAAATTCTATCTTAACAGAAAAATTTCCCAATTTTTATTAATTCTAGTATCTTTCCTCTGTTAATTATGTCCAATTTATCCCGTAAAAAGCTTATTTGTTTTGTTTTTTTTCTCATTGCTTCTCCTATTAGATTTTGAGCTCTTAATAGACAGGGACTATTCTTTTTTTTTTTTTTAAACCATTCTTTGTATCTCCTGGGATTAGTGTAGTGCCTGCCACACAGTAGGTATTTAATAACTGCTTATTGCTTGGCTCTATCTTGCTAATATTGATAATCTGATGACTGTTGAACATTGTTACTTATGTGATTGTATCTATCAGAAAATCTTATATAACCTTAATCGAAGACAGGGAAGCATTTTATTGGAAGACACATTCTTTTTTTTTCCCCATCAAGAAAGGGGAATGGGACAGGAAAAAACAAAACAAAACAAAAATATCTATAGATTATTGATTCTTTAAAAAAATTTTTTTTTGGTTATAGTTGTGACTCTGATTGCCTTTTATCTACTTGAGCTTCTTGTTTTGTTTTCCCCTCCCTCTCTTTCTTTCTTTCTGGATCTTTTTTTCTTTCTTTCTTTCTTTCTTTCTTTCTTTCTTTCTTTCTTTCTTTCTTTCTTTCTTTCTTTCTTTCTTTCTTTTTCTTCTTTCTTTCTTTCTTTCTTTCTTTCTTTTTTCTTTCTTTCTTTCTTTCTTTCTTTCTTTCTTTCTTTCTTTCTTTCTTTCTCTTCTTTCCTTCCTTCCTTCCTTTCCTTCCTTTCCCCCCCTTCCCTTTCCTTTCCTTCTTATTTTTTTCTGGTTCTCCTTCTCCTATTAAAAAAATCTTCCTATCTATAACAATCAAAGATCTTGTTTTGCTACTTGAAATGTTGTTGCAATGACTAATGTAAGAATACTGCCTTCAGGAAACCCCAAATTCTCCTAACCCTCTAAACTTTCCATGTGGGCACAGCTAATTAAAGAAATTAACCTTCCAAATCTTGAAAATCAAGGCTAGTAGGCAGATAGTTGAAAAGAACCTTGATTTTCTAATGGGCCATTACTGAATCTAGCCACAGCCACCATTTCAATAAATTTCTTCTACCAGGCTATTTATATAAAATGAGAGTTGAATTTTGGGACACATGGGGATAGGTAGTTGACCTGCTTGGCCAGGCACTCACAAAGCCTTGTGTTTTGGTTTGATCTTGATCCTTATTCCCTTTTCTCAGGATCCAGAATAAAAGATGTGTAAAGGCTCATGAATGGAAAGGGCAGATGTTCAATCAGACACAGATCTTTGTATCATTTAGCATGTCATTCATTCTTCATTTTGAAAGTTGGATACTAATAGGAAACTTCCATAATCTATTTAGGAGTTGAGGTGGGCATGTTGTTTCTTGTTCCTTTGCTGGATGGGGCCACTGTTGGCGTTCCATTCCAAACATTTTCTCTCATTGGAAGATGAATCATACTCTCTATAACGGAGGTTTAGGCATGTTAGAATCTGCTTCTTTTCCCCAATATTACCCTTTATAATTCAAGGAAATGACATGTTTTCTTTGCTCCCCCCACAGTATCTACCCCATAATATTTCATCAAAAGAAAATTCATTGGTGAATTAGCCCAACTATGTGTGAGAAGTTGTTTAATATCATGTGTGTGTGTGTTTTTTACAAAAAATATTCATTTGTATAGCTTTTATTCAAGTGAATCAAGAAGTCCCAAAGTAACACTGACTTTTCCATTCTCTTTACCAACAATGTTTAAAAGCTGTGACTTGAAAATCAAATGTGATTTTTGAAACTATCTTTGTAATATGTTTTTCTCCCCTCAGGGTGCCCAAAGGATAATTTTTTCGGGGGAATCTTTTAAATCTGATATACTAAAGAAAGAGATGGTTTTATAACACTGATTGACTTTTATAGAACCAGTCTCTGTGGCTGATCCAAGCAGAGGGAGAAGGACTATTCTTAGGAGTTAAAAGGGATCAGTATTAATGGTGACTAGTCTAAAAACTCTAAAAATCAATACTCATCAATAATCAATAAACATGTATTAAGTACCAAATAGGTGCAAGGTATTGTGCCTGAGGAAAAAAGAAGAGGCACAAGACAATCTCTGGCCTCAAAAAGATTATAATTTAGTTAATTACCCTTTCACCTTTGGTGCATGTTTGAGATTTTGATCTTTGAATTAAACAAGGTGCATTTGAACAGAATGAAATTAGAATGCTAATTATTTCTATTAAAAAAACAATTTATATCTATGTACCTTTTGATGTGTTATTGTATAAAAGAGAAATGTTTATCCCAGGTTTCTAATATACCTTTTATTTTCCTATGGTCATACATCATGGAAATTTCTAGAATAGTTCTGTAACTACAATGTCTCCATGCTGTGAAAGTTTCCTTCTTTACTGATCCTCAACAAAACACCCATTTGGGTATTCTGGCAAAGAGTTGAAAAAACAATTATACTGTTTAACCTAAGCAGATATGATTTAAAAAAAAAAAAAGAAATTTAGAAGCTTCTTAGCGACTGAGGAAGTTGAAGTCAATCAGCCTAGTTTTTGGTATTCTTATACAGAATGATTATTTGCCATTAGGGTGAAATGAATAAACTTAAGTAATTGTTCTTGTTCAATTTTTTTTCCAGTTCTGTCTGGCTCTTTATGATCTCATTAGGAGTTTTCTTGACAAAGATATTGGAATAGTTTTTCACTTCTTTCTCTAGCTCATTTTACAGATGAGAAACTGAGGCAGACAGGATTAAGTGACATGCCCAAAGTCATATAGCTATAAATGTCTGAGGCTGGATTTAAAGTCTTAAAAATGAGTCTTCCTGATTTCAAGCCCAGTGCTCTATTTATTGTACCCTCTAGCTGCCCAAAAACCCTTAAAAGTGCTATATAAAAACTGTCATTGTCATTATCATCATCATCACCACCATCATCATCATTTTTTCCTATTTTAAAGCAAGTAAGATTGAGGAAACTGAATTGAGAAGTATATAATGTACTCCCATTTTGCTTCACTTAAGATTAAGATGTTGAAGTTGTGAGGTTGTTGGAAGTAGATTTATTAGCTCCATCAGCCAGAGGTCAGAGAATTAAATTTTCCAAATTGAATCAGGAGACTGGTGAAAACATTTCTGTATATATTGCAGAGATGAGACATCTGTGTCAACATTGCAGCTTGGGGGATTTCTTAGATGAAAAGTTGTTGGATTCCCATATTTTGGAGTGCAGGATAAAATCCATCATGTCACTTGATTGAACCAAATATGACATTTTTAATGGTCTAAGCCAAGGTCCTCCATTCTCCTGAGCCCCTTTGTTATATTCACAGCTCAGCAGTCACCTGATATCCTCACCCCAGCATGCTCCAAAACATAAAGAAGACTGTGTTCAAGGCAGTCACTAGGAAAGGTCTTTTCTTTTAGTTACTTATAATATAAAGATTCAATTTAGCTGATACACTCAGGGTCAAATTGACCAAGTCAATTCAGCAAAATGAACATCTTCCTAAATAACAATAATATAATAATATACAATATTTATAGAGTACTTAGCATGTTCCAGGCACACTTTTAAATCATATCATACTCTTCATGACTCCATTGGGGATTTTTTTTGGCAAAGATATTGGAATGGTTTGCCATTTCCTCTTCCAGCTCATTTTATAGATGAGGAAACTGAGGCAAACAAGATTAAGGGAGTTGCCCAGGGTCACACAGGTATTGAGTATAATGCTTTTAAATTATCTTCTTATTTAATCCTCACAGGAAGGAGGTACTATTATAATTCCCATTTTACAGATAAGTAAACTGAGACAGACAAATATTAAACAAGTTGCCCAGGATCACACAATTACATGTGTGGGGTCAGTTTTGCACTGAGGTCTTCCTGACTCCAGGCCAGGTACTTCATCTGCTGTATCCCTTAATAATTTTGGTTGGTGATACAAAAATGAAAAATGATATTGTATCTGCCTTTGATGAACTTTCATTCTAATGAAGACATCTGACATATGTGAATATAAATATGATTCAAAATAGATGGTGAAAAGAGAAAAAGAGAGAACTAGGCAAGTGAATCTAAGAATACATAAGACAATACTTAACACAATGGGTAGAACATAGTAGGTGCTTATAAAATTCATGTTCTACCATTCCCTTCTCTTTAAACTGAGAGACAGAGATCAAGGAAGGCCACATGGAGGAGATGGCACCTGAGGGAGTCCTTGAAAGAAGACAAGAATTTTAACAATTGGTGATGAGGAAGGAGATATTCTAGGTAAGAGGTCAGCCAGAGTGAATAAATGAAAACAGATTAGGGAAGGGTGAAACTGAGGACCCATCTCATAGAGCAACTTGGCAGGAATCTAGAACAAGTCTTATTAAAATACATGTAACTGAATGTGGGGATTGTGAAAAATTTGGCAACAATAAAAAGATTCAAATATTCCACCAATATTTGATTCTTTATGTAAAAATATATTAGCACATTCATCTCATCAGTATGCAAATTTACTTTCATCTTTAATAAATGGTAAAAGTATATATATGTATATATAACAAAGAATTGTTTTTAACATAATTTTCTTCATGATTTATTATTATTAAATGTTTTATTTTTATTCTTATCTTATATACCTATTTACCTGGAGGTCTCTTAAAAATTTCTCAGGTGAAAAGGAGTCACAAATGGAAAAAGTTTAAGAAACTCTGATCTAGAATCTGTGAAGGGGCAATTATGTGAAAGGAAGTTGCAAATGTAGATTGGAACCACAATGAATATTAAAATAACGAGTTGTATTTCATCCTCAGAGACTTTGAAGGTTTCTGAGCATTGGGCCCAAGATATTAGGTAGACCATTTTGGCCAGTGTGTGGAGATAGGAGAGAACTTAGATGCATGGAGAAGGGTTAGAAGGCAAAATCTAATGGTTGTACCTGGAGACTGTGTACTTAATGCATACTTTCTCCCAAATATAAAAATACATAGATATCATTTTTATGGGATAGAGAATCACCTAGCATAGAGTGATCCAAGTTGTGATCTTTCAATAAATAAACTATGAACCTTACAAGATTTTCTGTTTTGAAGAACCAATTATTAAGGATATTATTTAAATGTATTTAATATACTATTTGATTAAATTGTATTTTCATTATTTCATTCATTTAAAAAGTGGTTATGACAGGCCATAAATGAAAAATATCAGTGCCTTCCTCTGCTTTACTTGGGATAGAGCCATCTGTCCAAGGATTTGAGGACAGACTAGAAAGGTAATGAAACACACCTTCAAATGATTTCTTTCTCATTTTATATAATCCTATGGAAAGTAATTTAGTTTCTCTCTGCATTTGAAAAAATAGAATTTGGATAAGATTTTTTAAAATTATTTTTTTATTATAGCTTTTTATTTACAAGTTATATGCGTGGATCATTTTACAGCATTGGATAAAATTTTTAAAAAGATATAGAGCACTGTATAAATGCTAAGTCCATTATAAATATTAAATATGCATTAGACTATGTAGGTTGAGAATGTGAATTCATCATATAGTAAAGGAAGAATAAGGAATCTCTTTCCCATTCCCATCTTCCCTCACTCCTACCCGCCATCAAGAGTTAGTGATTTCTGGGAGAAAATCATTCTCACACTAAATATAAGCAGTCATTTTAAAATAAGTCGTGAGATTTTTCATTTGTTTGTTTTAGCAATTTTATTCTCTGGTACCTTTTCAAGATTCTTGATTTTTAAGATTTTGTTACTGAAAAAAAAAATAGACACCATTTGAATTCATGTAACCTGTAAAAGGAGAAGTAGCTTTTATCAATATAAAGGAAGAGGACATCATACTTGCATGCTGTCCAGCAGCAGGCTGAAAGCAGAGAAGCTTCCCTGTGAATTGAGGATGAATTTTAACAGACTGACCTTTAGATGTTCCTCTTTCTGAAACCATGCTATTACAAGCACTGAAGTATTTATGAGACGCTGTACCTCCGAAAGCCATTCTTGGCTTTGTCTGTTTTTGATAAATTATAGCTGCCTAGCTCAACCACATTTCCGAATGCTGAAAGCTTTTGTTCTTGTACCTTCATGATTTTGTAGACTTGTTTGAACCTCCATGCCCTCCACTTTCCCCCCAGGTTTTCTTTGTTGGATCTGACTTTGGTGCTTTAAACTCCCTCACTTTCCCCCGCCCATTGGCATTTCTTTTCCTGAGGATGTGATGGACAGCCTGGTCATGGAGTCCTGGGAGCCAAGAGTGTGCATATAAAAAGCATTTCAGGTGACAATGGATTATGGCAGCTGTGACTGGTTCACTTATCACTGATGCAGTCCCAGGAGACGAGCAAACTGCTTTCTTCTCCTCTCTATGTATGATATCAATATCTCACTTGCCCTTTCACCCCACTCCATGAAAGAGAAACCTATTGAATCCAAGGCTTTCAAAGTTGGATAAGTATGTATAAGTATGTATAAAACATTATTGAAATGGGTAAGGTAAGAAAGAACTAGAGGTCTAGCTAGAGCTAGCGGGTCACAAGCTTGATATTCACCATAATATCCCTTAGGCAGCTCAAGGTGATAAATAGCAGTAGTAGTAAGAAGGAAAAAAATTGGGACTTAAAGTAGGATTAAAAAAAAAAAAATTAGATTAGTGGAAATGATAGATGTAAGCCAATCTAGCACAAAGGAGAGAGAAGATTGTTCTTTGGATATACTGAATTTATGTCACTCTTTGCTCTGTAAACATTGCTCCACTGTGTTAATCTCCAGAAGCAACTCACCAGTGGAGGACTATTCCAAGATACCCCTAGAATCTCTAGTCCCTCAGAATCCTGAGACTAGTTGCTTTTAGGAGACCCAATATAGGTGCAAATACCCAATTAAGGGAGTGAACCAAATGAGAATGCTGCATCTTCAATAGGGAGATCAAAAAGAAAATATCAGCATAAGTTTTGTCTTGTTCTGATGTGGAACTATTCAGGCTAATCTTGACTGTGTTGTTAACCATTCAGTGGAGAGTATGGGATTATCTTGTTTGAAAACTTTTAAAAAGGAGACTTATCCATTTCATAGAATTTGATATTATTCTTATTGAAGACTATAGGAGGAAAAAGGGATGTGGCCATGTTGACCTGATTATAAAATGATATCATATTAACATTCAGTTGTAATATTTTGGGAGAGACACCCAGTTATAGACTTGGGTTTACAACAAAGAGGCTTCAATGAACTCCTCAGCTCCAAACTAGTTCTGCCTCAGGCAGCATTGACAGAGGTTAAGTAAAGAAACCTAAAGTCATATCTCACTAATCTAATCTCATTTCCTTTTTTTTTTTTTTTGTATGTAATTACTACACTGCCAGACCAGAAATTGTTATGCATACAGTTTATCTAGATGTTAACAAATCTCTATCAGTACTAACTTTACCACAGTAGTGAAATATTAGTAGAACTGGGTGACTTCACAGCTGGCTAAATGCGCCTCTTCAGAATGTCGATTTTTATAGATCACTGTTCATCTAAAAGAAGAGTTTTTTCATTAAAAAGTCTTTAAATTTAAGTCTTGAGAAGAATTGCAGTGAACATCTAGTTCAATTTAGACCCAAAGGAATCTCCATTTTAACCTGTTTGATGAGTGGTCATTCAGGTGCTTCTTGAAGACTTGAAGTCTTCCAAGGAGGAGGGGATATATCACGTCTTGAGGCAGCCCACTGCAACTTTGAATAGCTCTGATTATTAAGAAGTATCTTCCTGCCATGAAAACTAAATTTCTGTCTAGTTGGATGCTATAGTTATTTGCCATCTGCCCTGCACTGTTTAATTGTTATTAAGTGTCCATTAAGATGTTTACATGTCAATCAAATTTGCTAATGATACAAAGTTGGAGAAATAGCTAATATGTTGCATGGAATCTTATTCACTCATGATCTCAAGAAGGTGAAATAGTAGAGAAAAATGAATGATGTGGAATCTAATTATGAAAAATGTAAATTTCTACATGGTGATTCAGGTGCTTAAATTTAAGACCTAGCATATCTAAAAGGCAACTGGGTGCCTCAGTAGATAGAACAATGGAATCAAGAAAACTCCTCTTTCTGATTTCAAATCTGGCCTCAGACACTTATCTGGCCTTGTAAGTCAGCTATGAAGGTAAAACTCCTTCCTAGGACCCATCAGGAAGAAAGCATTATGCCCCACCATCAACGGCCAAAGCCAATATTCTCTTTAAACTACTTACTGCATGTTGAAAATTTTTTTCTTTTTAATTTGCAAAATTCAATTTGTATACTATCTCAGTATTAAATTTTTTTGCAAAAAACTTATTACATAATATTTATGTTACAAGACATACTTATAGCTGTGTGACCCTAGACAAGTCACTTAACCTGGTTGCCTCAGTTTCTTCATCGGTACTGTGAGGTGGAAGAGAAAATGGCAAACCATTTTGTTATCTTTGCCAAGAAACCCCAAATGGGATCATGAGGAATCAGATGTAACTGAAATGATTAAGCCAACAATAGTTTATAAAAGCTTTGAAAATTATAAAAATACTTTGCTAATAATTAGCGGCCACAATAGTTGCTGCTATTTCTGATTCAGGAAGATGAAGTCCTTGCTTGTGAATGGACTATGTAAAAAAAAGTCTTTGAATTTTCAGTGGAGTGCAAATTTGGTATAAATCAGCAATGTGACATGGACACCAAAAATGTGCTAAAGTTAGTCTATAGAATGAAGGAAGTGACATATCTGCTGGACTCTGCTCTGAGCATAACCCATTTAGTGAACTGGGATCCTAGTATTCTAGGAAAGTTTCTGATGTCCTTAACTTTTCTAAAGTGGATATATTCAATGAACTTTATCACTACCTCATTTTTTCTTATTGTTTATATTAATGAATAGTATTTATCTAGCACCTACTACATGCCATGCAATGAACTTGAGAAAGAAGTAAAAAAATGAAATAATCCCATGCCCTTAAAGAGTTTATATTCTACTGTTATTATCTACCATATGCACCTAAAATAAAAGGACATATACAAAAGAAATACTGAGTGATTTTAGACAAATGCCACTCATTTAGACAAATGCAAATCAGGAAAGATCTCTTAAATGGAGGGGGTACTTGAGCTGAGTTTTGAAGAGAGCAGGAAGTTCTATCTGCTGGAGATGAGGAAGGAGAGCATAATAGGCATGGCATATAGCTTATGCAAAAGCAAGTAAGTAGCTGATAAAATAATGTCAATTGATCAATAAATAAATGTTCAGTATCTATCATGTGTCATGTACAGTTTTGGATGCTGGAGGGAAACAGGCAAAAAAAAAATAGTCCCTTTCCTCTAGGAGTTTATATTCTATTGGGGGAACAATATGTACATTAATAAACATATTTTATATATGGGTATATGCATATATATGTATGTATATCATATACATATATGTGAAGTGAATAATGTATAATAGACTGGAAAGGTAGGTTGGGCCCAGAATATGAAGGACTTAACAAGCTACAAAAAGAAGCTTAATTCTATTCTAGGAACAAGAGGGAGACATTGGTATTTATTATTTTATTTATTTATTTTATTTTATTTTTAAAAATAACTTTTTATTGTCAGAACCCACACCAGGGTAATTTTTTACAACATTATCCCTTCCACTCACTTCTGTTTCAATTTTTCCTCTCCCTCCTTCCCTCCATCCCCTCCCCCAGATGGCAAGCAGTCCTATATATGTTAAATATATCACAGTATATCCTAGATACAATATATGTATGCAGAACCGAATAGTTCTCTTGTTGCACAGGGAGAATTGGATTCAGAAGGTAGAAATAACCTGGGAAGAAAAACAAAAATGCAAACAGTTTACATTCATTTCCCAGTGTTTTTTCTTTGGGTGTAGCTGCTTCTGTACATCATTGATCAGTTGGAACTGATCTTCTCTTTGTCAAAGAAATCCACTTCCATCAGAATACATCCTCATACAGTATCGTTGTTGAGATAAATAATGATCTCCTTGTTCTGCTCATTTCACTTAGCATCAGTTCATGTAAGTCTCTCCAAACCTCTCTGTATTCATCCTGCTGGTCATTTCTTACAGAACAATAATATTTCATAACATTCATATGCCACAATTTACCCAACCATTCTCTAATTGATGGGCATCCATTCATTTTCCAGTTTCTAGCCATTACAAGCAGGGCTGCCACAAACATTTTGGCACATACAGGTCCCTTTCCCTTCTTTAGTATCTCTTTGGGGTATAAGCCCAGAAGTAGCACTGCTGGATCAAAGGTATGCACAGTTTGATAACGTTTTGGACATAATTTCAGATTGCTCTTCAGAATGGTTGGATTTGTTCACAGCTCCACCAACAATGCATCAGTATCCATTGGTGTTTATTAAATAGGAGAGTTACATGGATAGAATTGCACTTTAGGAAAATCATTTTGGCTTGTATGTGGAGGATTTATTTGTATAAAGTATAATAGGCTATTTTAATGGTGCACGTGAGGTAAGATGATGGCTTTGAACTGCTGCTGATCATATCTTGTCAAATTATAAAACCTGTATTACTCCTTCCATCTGCTGTACTTCTATTCATGTACCGCTGAATGGAGCTGAAAAAAATTCATGTTTACTGTATCCCCTATCAATTTATATCATATAATCTCAACTGGACTCTCACTGCAACAAGCTAAAGCTTTTATATTTCCCTAATGATTTTTTTCATCTTACTTAACAGAGCAGCTTTTCCAGACCGTTTCCTTCTTCTTTAAATCTCTCATGCTCCCTCTCCTCATAAGCTGTCAGCTGAGGATCTTGTATCATATTTAATAGAAAAAAATGAGGCAGTTTGCTGAGAGCGCCCTCTTTCATCATTCAGATGCTTCTATATACTTTATGGTCTTGGTCCTCTGACCTATTTGCTAATACTCACATCCAAAACTCCACTTTTTGATTCCTTGCCTTTTCACTGGCTTTATCCCCACCGGAATATTGTCTTTCCTCATGTCCATCTATTGGTTTTCTTCAAAAATCAGCTTACATACCACCTTCTGCAGGAAATATTTCTTGATCTTCCCTACTACTAGTGTCTTTCCTCTGCATCGACTTTCTATTTATGCTTCATGTGTCTTGAATTTACAAGTTTATTTTACATGCTATCTTCTCTATAGGAATGTGAAATCCTTGAAGGTGAGGGATTGGGTATTTGACTTTCTTTGTGGCCCCAAAGCTTAGCATGGTGATCACCAGATGGTAAATGCTTAAAATAAATATTCATTGTCTTGACTCAAATGAACAAAGGCTGTGACAATGTATGTAGAGAGAAGAGAATGGAAGGGGGATACATTGTGGAATTGAAAATGATGAGAAGCAGTAACCTATTTGCTAAGAAATCAAGGATAATATTCATTTGTAACTCTGTATGACTAGAAAGATTTTGGTGGCCTCTACAGAAAAGGGGCAGCTAGGTGGGTACAGTGGACAGAGGGCTGGGTTTAGATTCAGGAATCCTCATCTTCATTAGTTCAAATCTAGCCTCAGACACTTACCAGCTGTATGGCCCTGGGCAAGTCACTTAACTCTGATTGCCTCAGTTTCCTCATATGTAAAAATGAGCCAGACAAGGAAATGGCAGACCACTTCAGTGTCTTTGCCAAGAAAACCCCAGATGGAATCATGAAGAATCAGATGACTGAAATGATAGATCAACAGAAAAAAAGAGAAGTTCTAAAGGGAGATGAATTTTGGGGCAATGATATTTTAGGGGACAACAATTAGATGAATTTAGCTATATTATGGAATGTGTAAGAGGGTGCATTGTTTAAACATTCTTGAAAGATAAACTGGAGCCAGATATTGAAGGACTTTATACTCTAAACAGATATTTGAATTTTTTTCTTGATGCAAAAAAGAATAATAAGTAAAACACCTTATGCAGAGTAATGACATAGTTGTATTTATGTTTTAGAAAAATCAATTTTATTATTGTGTAGACTATTACAACTATTGCAGTACTTCAGATTAGAGTGAAGGCCAAGATGAGGATCATTTCTAGGGAAGGAGCAGGAAATAGGAGGAGAAAAAAAGAAAAGTATACAATGTTCCCCATTTTGTATTCCACTGTCTTAAAGAAAAAATGAGATATTTTTTCTCTGGTGGTTGCTTTGTGACAATCTCATATATTTAAAAGGAATAATGTTGTATATATTGGATTTGCAGCTTCAAGTGCAGTCATCACTTTTGTTATTTTATATTGTGAAAATGCTTGTTTTATTCCATAAATTAAAAAAATGAAAATCTAATTATTTCACAAGTATCTATGAAATGCCTATGTGCAAAAAGTCATATTAAACCCTGAGTTTTTTTTTTTACATTCAGCGCAGATAAGTAAACCTGATACCTGAGAAAATTAATATTTTATTGGTGCTCTTGAGAAGAAACAAATTAAGAAAGTTGGTCTGTATGGAGCTAAAATGTACTTGGTCACTATTTCTAAAAATAGGATCTGGGCATTTTTTTTTTGGATGAAGAAAGATCAGTTTTGTTACTGGTTTTGGAGCATCTGAACAGAAAGAAAAAAGACCCTGTTTTATAGATTTCCCAGAAGAATGTTTCAAAAGAGCTCAGGAATAAACCAGGGATGCTAACACATCAAGGAACTGTGATTTCACTGGTAGGGGAGGACTCTCCAGAGAACAGACCTTAGCCAATCTATTGACATTACTTAGCAAATAAATCCTTGGATATTGCTTATGCCTCAAAGAGGTTAGAAATTGCTTTCAGCAGGGATCAGACCCCTATTTTTAATATCTCTCTCTTGTACATAGTCAGGCCTATTCTATATACCACATCTACTTTTGATGAAAACACTTTTAAAAATGAGCAAAACAATTTTGTGACTATAGCAGAATATTTCTTCTAAAAGGGGAAATCTGGTATTATGGGAGGCTTTCATGGGTGCTCTCTGTACTGTGCAATTATGTTCAGCTCCTGGGTGAATTATGAGCTGGGCACTTAATTATGTAAAAAATATTGCAAGACTGTAGCTGTCAAATCCCCAAGAGTGTAATTATTGTCTATCTTGGCAGAATATGGGGCTTTTAATCTGTAAATAAGCAATTCCATGTTGAGGACCTGCATGCAGAGTAAGTCTGTGTAGTAAAGGCCTCTCATGCATTTTTAAAAAGTGAAAACAATCCCTGTATACACTTTTATTGACTGCCTGGATGCTACACATGTTTATCAGCACTCCTCCCATGTGGCTTTTACTACCATTATAGGCATTTATTCCAGTAGGATCTATGTGAGGAGCATCAGTGTGTGTGTGTGTGTGTGTGTGTGTGTGTGTGTGTGTGTGTGTGTGTGTGTATGTGTGTGTGTGTGTGTTGGAGGGAGGTGAGGTTGGGAATGCTAAGTGCCTTTTAGAAACCTGTTTATTAAAAAACAAAACAAGACACCCCTCCATACTATTAAAGTGATAACACCCAGCTTGCTTACTAGAGATGATTAAATTCTTTAAGGATGCTACAGTTCTAGCTGCTAGAAAATCTTGTGTTTATTTTCAGAAAAGTGAGTTGTTGAATTATACATTGGTTCCAATGGGCTCATGAATATCCAGAAGTAATTTTGTCTACACCAATGTGTGATTTAACAAAAAGGAAAACCAAAGTGGGGGTACATATTTGTAATGTCCATTGTATACTAATAGTTATTCTTTTCTTTTCCCCTTCTCAGTTTCTCTGCCTGAAGAACATAAGGACCTTTCTAGCAGCTTGTTGTGAGACATTTGGGATGAGAAAAAGTGAACTCTTCGAGGCCTTTGATTTGTTTGATGTTCGGGATTTTGGAAAGGTAATTGAAATTTAAATTTAGCTTTTTAGAAGCATTTTAGGTATGCCTTAATTTAGTGTTTACAATCCACAGATTTAAGATAAATCACTTTCAATTGATATCAAAGAATGTAATTCCATTTTTGTTCAATTCTGTTTTTGCATTTCACTTGTTTTATTTAGCCTAAGTGAGAAGATTCTGAGAAGGAAAACAATACCTCCAAATTCATAGATATTGTGTTACTTCAAATTATATCAATCCTGTGGGAAAAAAATTTGTGTAAAAAGCTGTCTGTTGATCATCCTAATTAAATAAATATTTTATTTTGTTTTACTCATAATGCTTTTAAGCATTACTGTAACAATGGACCCATAGATTTCATTATACTGTTGGAGAGGAATCTCTCTGTTCTAGAGTCTTCCCATCTGAAATTACTATTCATTTACTCTATAGTTTGTGTATACGTTAGTATGTACCTATTTTCCCTTTCATTAGAATATAAACTCATTGAGGTCAGGAACAGCTTTTCCTTTTTTTTTTTTGACTATAGGACTTTGTGCAATGCCTGGAACAAAGTAAATATTTAACCCTAAGTGTTTGTTGATTGATTGATTGGAGAAGGAAATAGTTTTGGCGTGGAATCACAGAACCCACCTCTGCTGTATACATGTATGATCTTAAGCAAGTCACTAAACTTCCCTGGGATGGAGTTTCCTTGTTTATAAAATGAGGAATTTGGTTTATATGGTCTCTGAAGCTCCTTTTTTCTGTAAATATGGAAGAGATCTTTGATTGATTTGATCTCTGTGATATTTCTTAGCTTGGAGAATTAACACAATCATGTAATAATTCCCTTTGAGATGTGAGTTGAAATCTTGCAAAAAGTTATAATTATTCATAATTGATTTAGCTTATAATTAAATATTTTATATGAATACTAGCTATGAATGAATAATAGTTATATTGATAAAGATTTATATGAAGCATTTAATCTTGTTCAATGATATATGTTGTCTGGACTATATGATGGTAACCCATTCTAGAATTCAACAAGTATTTAAATAACTTTTGTTGAGGATCAGTAAATAACTTTTCTATTGACAATGGAGATAAAAAGACAAAAATGAAGTAGTCCTGCAGTGTAAGGACTTGGTTTGAACTGTCTCCAACACACACTTGGATATGACCCATCATTAACTACATTAACTGAACTAATGTTTCCCTTACTACATTGTAAGCTTCCTGAAGACAGGAGTTATCTTTTGCCCCCCCCCTTTTTTTTGTATCCCTAGTGCTTAACAAAGTAACTGACAGAGTAGGTACCTAATAAATGTTTATTGAGTGAATGAATAAATTAATTGGTCAAGCAATATAATATTATGTAGATTATACCCTGTAATGAGAATTTGGGTCAATTTAATCATGGACCTTGTATAGAATTAATTTAATCAAGAAATAGACATTTGAGTAAATATAGTCCATATTCAGTTATTGCTTTGATACATCCTGGATCACTAAATATGAGCATGAATAACTGTAACTTAATTTGAGAGAGTAACTCTTATATTTTGTATATTTCTTAGACCTATTGTGATTTTATCACAGACTTGCATTTAATAATGTCTAGTCAATATCCTGTGCCAGATTTATCCTAGAAATCAATACTCCAAATCTAGTACCATGTTATGGAAAAACAGATTCAGTTATGCACTGTTGATAAAGCTGTGAATTTGTCCTGCCTGCCTCTTTGGAAAGCAGTTTGGAAATAAACCTCAATCCAACTTATACCCACTGAGTTCCAGAAAAAAAAGGACTGATATGTTCAAAAATATAACAGCTCTTTTCATAGGAGTTCCTGCCAAGTGGAGAGTGGCTCACTAAACTACAATATAGGAATGTAATGGAATATTATTGTGCTTTAAGAAAGGATAAAATGGATGATTTCAGAAGGGAATGTTCAGATCTTGATGAACTGATGTGGAGTAAAATGAACAGAACTAGAACAAATATATATATAATGATGAGAACATTATAAAAAATAACTGTAGAATCTGTTTCATACAATGAAAAGTCAGGATTCCTGAAGATCAAAAATGAAATAATCTATGTACCTCCTACCAGAGATCAAAAATTTTAAAAAGAGAATAAGACATATTTTGGATATTGATGATGTGAGAATTTGTTTTGTTTTATTTGTTATGAAGGTTATTTTTTTTAGGTGTTCAATGGGGGCAAGTGGGTGGGACAGAAAATAAATGCTTGTTAGTTGGGGAAAATAATAAAATAAAACTAAAAACCAACTAAACCAATGTTTAACTGTGTGACTTTGGTCAAGGTCACTCTACTTTTCTTAGTCTCAGTTTCTTCAACTGTAAAATGGCTGGAGTAAATTACCTCTAAAATAACTTTTGGTTCTTACATTCTGTGAGTTTGCATGTTTATTCCTTGAATTGTTAGAGATCAGGAACTGTCTTCACATTTTGTAGAACATGATAATTTGCATGCAGTAAATTATAAATACTTTTCCATTCGTTCATTTAAGTTGGTTTCTGCTCTGATGTAAATACATTCTTTCCCCTACCTCTCTCATTCAAATTTGTCTAAGATTCCCAGAAAGGCAAGGAATAAAATCCATAGCCCCTCTTGCTTTGATCTCAGTGCTGGGAAAATGAAGGATAATTCTTAAAGACAATACTGGGTATCTTTGTCAAATATTCAGAGTTAAAATTGTTACTGATTTCTTCAAAGTAAGGAAAGCCTGGGTTCAAATTCTGTTTGTTACTTCACCTCTAAGAGATTTAGTTTCTTTTTTTGTGAATGAGTATAGGCTTGATTTCCTTTGAAGTTCTTTTCAGGTTCAATTCTATGAATCCTATAAGGATTTGTCCATTTGAACTTCAATTAAAATAAGATTGTAGAAGATAGACATTGAAATGTAAAGCGGAGATACAGTACATAGAGCACTAGCCCTGTAGTTAGGACGTCCTCAATTCAAATATGGCCTAAGACACTTTACATTTGACATTAACTATGTGATCCTGGGCAAGTAACTTAACCTTGATTGCCTCACCAAAAAAAAAAAAAAGGAAGGAAGGAAGGAACTAATGTAAAGAGGAATGCTTTGAGTTACAAAATAAATGATCTACATATTAGAAAGCATCTGGGACTTCAATAGCTCAAAATCCTGTGAAGTCAGAAAAAACAGTAAACTTGCCTCTAAGACAAAGTATTTTCATATTTTCAATCTTCCCATCTCTTCTAAGTAAGGCTCCAAAAGTAGTCTGAGAAGTATGACTAGCTGACTCAGGAGTAATCATCAAAAAACAAGAAAACGTTTCTGGCTGAAGAAACTGATCCAGAAGAATTGCCTAAGGAAAGGCTAGATCTCTTCTATCTCTTTAAATTTTAAATTTGAGGCCATGAAAAAAAATAAAAAGAGGCTTCTGCTAATTCTATGCTAAGAATCAGGGTGGTTTGTCTGAAAAAAACTGACTGAAAATGGTACAGTACTAACCAGATAAAACAGTGCCTAAAGTGGGGGAAAATTGCAGTTTGCTATTATAAATCTCAAAGGAGTCCATTAGATTGACTCATTAGATGCAATGATCTGAGAAGAGCAGAGACTAAGTAAGCTGCCCACACAACTCCAGAAATCATTGATCAGTGCCAGAGCAGCCTCTCTACCCTTGTCCAGCAGCAGAATGGCCTGTTTAGCCCAGTTTGGCAGTGGCTATCTAGTCGCCAAGAGTCCTAGTTGACCCTATTGGGTAACAACAGCAGAGTAATGACCCCATGATCTGCCTGATTTTGAAGCCAACCACAGTAAACTCAGGGAAGAGCTGGCTCAGCAGTTGAGCAATGTGCTTGACCTAACCTAGCAGTAGATTGACCTCTTCTGCCAAAATGACATATTCTGTGTGGAGTAAGTTTGACCAAGTCTGTTCCTGGAGCGCCCCCTAAAACAAAACTATGATTGACAAAGAATCACAGTAGTGTAGCAGTGGAATAGCTCATCCTTGACTGATAAAGCTTATAGGGAATGTCATGAAGACTCTATACAGAAGGAAAATGGTAACAGAGCTCCAGCAGTTCTGGAGTTTTAAGTGGCTTTAACAGGAATATTTCTTTTATTTTATTATAGCTTTTTATTTATAAGATATATGTATAGGTAATTTTTCAGCATTGATCCTTGCAAAACCTTCTGTTCCAACTTTTCCCCTCCTTTCCCCCACCCCTTCCCCCAGATGGCAGGTTGACCAATACATGTTAAATATGTTAAAGGATAAATTAAATACAATATATGTATACATGTTCTTACAGTGATTTTGCTGTACAAAAAGAATCGGACTTTGAAATATTGTACAATTGACCTGTGAAGGATATCAAAAATGTAGGCGGACAAAAATAGAGGGATTGGGAATTCTATGTAGTGGTTCATAGTCATTTCCCAGAGTTCTTTCGCTGGGTGTAGCTGATTCAGTTCATTACTGCTCCATTGTAACTGATTTGGTTCATCTCATTGCCGAAGAGGGCCGTGCCCATCGGAATTGATCATCATATAGTATTGTTGCTGAGATCTTCTGGTCCTGCTCATTTCACTCAATATCAGTTCATGTAAGTCTCTCCAGGCCTTTCTGAAATCCTCCTGCTGGTCATTTCTTACAGAACAATAATATTCCATAACATTCATATGCCATAGTTTACTTAATCATTCTCCAATTGATGGGCATCCATTCATTTTCTAGTTTCTAGTCACTACAAACAGGGCTGCCACAAACATTTTTGCACATACAGGCCCCTTTCCCTTCTTTAAAATCTCTTTGGGATTTAAGCCCAGTAGTAGCACTTCTGGATCAAAGGATATGCACAGTCTGATAACTTTCTGAGCATAGTTCAAAATTGCTCTCCAGAATGGCTGGATATGTTCACAATTCCACCAACGATGTATCAATGTCCTAGTTTTCCCATAGCCTCTCCAACATTCCGCATTATCTTTCCCTGTCATTTTAGCCAATCTGACAGGTGTGTAGTGGTATCTCAGAGTTGTCTTAATTTGTATTTCTGTGATTAATAATGACTTGGAGCATCTTTTCATATGGCTCGAAATAGTTTCAATTTCTTCATCTGAGAATTGTCTGTTTGTATCCTTTGATCATTTATCAATTGGAGAATGGCTTGATTTCTTATAGAGTCAATTCTCTATATATTTTCGAAATGAGGCCTTTATGAGAACCTTTGACTGTAAAAATGTTTTCCCAGTTTATTGCTTCCTTTCTAATCTTGTCTTCATTAGTTTTGTTTATACAAAAACTTTTCAATTTGATATAATCAAAATTTTCTATTTTGTGATCAATAATGATCTTTAGTTCTTCTTTGGTCATAAATTCCTTCCTCTTCCACAAGTCTGAGAGGTAAACTATCCTATGTTCCTCTAATTTATTTATAATCTCATTCTTTATGACTAGATCATGAACCCATTTTGACCTTATCTTGGTGTAAGATGTTAAGTATGGGTCCATGGCTAATTTCTGCCATACTAATTTCCAATTTTCCCAGCAGTTTTTGTCAAATAGTGTGTTCTTATCCCAAAAGCTGGTGTCTTTGGGTTTGTCAAACACTAGATGATTAAAGTTATTGACTGTTTTGCCCTTTAAACCTAACCTCTTTCACTGATCAACTAGGCTATTTCTTAGCCAATACCAAATGGTTTTGGTGACTGCTGCTTTATAATATAATTTTAGATCTGGTACAACTAGGCCACTTTCATTTGACTCCCTTGAAATTCTTGACCTTTTGTTTTTCCATATAAACTGTGTTGTTATTTTTTTTCTAGGTCATTTAAATAGTTTTTTGGGAGTCTGATTGGTATAGCACTAAATAAATAGATTAGGTAGTATTATCATCTTTATTATATTTGCTCGCTCGATCCAAGAGCATTTAATATTTTTTCCAATTGATTAGATCTGACTTTATTTGTGTGGAAAGTGTTTTATAGTTTTGCTCATATAGTTCCTGATTTTCCCTTGGCAGATGGATTCCCAAATATTTTATACTATCGGTAGTTACTTTAAATGGAATTTCTCTTTGTAACTCTGTTAGATTTTGTTAGTGATATAAAAGAATGCTGATGACTTATGTGAGTTTATTTTGTATCCTGCAACTTTGCAAAAGGTGTGGATTATTTCTAATACCTTTTTAGTAGAATTGCTGGGATTCTCTAAGTATACCATCATATCATCAGCAAAGAGTGATAATTTGGTTTCCTCATTACCTACTCTAATTTCTTTAATCTCTTTTTCTTCTCTTATTGCCAAAGCTAACATTTCTAATACAATATTGAATAGTAATGGTGATAGTGGGCAACAGGTATATTTCTTATATGTATGTTTCACTAGTCTTGTATTTTGTTTCCAGATCCCTCTTCTCCCCCTCTCCCCAATTCTCCTCTGGGATAAATGCTTTGTAACTATTGTTTGTGCCATACTATTTGGTTAAAGAGATGTCCACTAACACCATTACTCCCTAGAACCATGAAACTAGGTAACAATCAATCCTCTGGGGACCCATTCTGTCAGTATGAATTGAGGGAGCAAGCTCAAAGGAACCCAACTAGAGCAGTGAGTCCAGAAGAGCTCAGGGAGCATTAACTATGTGACTTAAGATTTTAATATTTACTCCAGGAATCTATGTTTTTCTCTGCATGAAGGTATCCTCCACTGATATAGTTCATATCTCCCCTATGACTTAGTAGAGAGTCATCAAGAATTCCTTTGCTGAAAATGTATCTTACTGTTCTACTTGTGATAAATCTCTCTTCACTTAAAAGATAATGGAGGGTCACCCGCTGTTATCCTGATCTCTCTCTCTCTCTCTCTCTTCTCTCTCTCTCTCTCTCTCTCTCTCTCTCTGTACACACACACACACACACACACACACACACACACACACACACACACATTTATTTATTTATTTAAATGACGCTGAAGGAGAAAGTAAAACAAGTGAGCTTGCACAGCCCACTCTAATTTAAATCCAATTTATTTGCATCCTTCCTGATGTCATGGTCCTCTTCAAGAACAAAGGACAAACACAGAGATAATGGACCATTGGGTCTATATTGGCAAGGAAGGGAAGAGGAAAAAAAAAGAATGGAAAATAGAGAAAGGGAGGAAAAAGAAGAGGAAGCAAAAGGAAAGGGTGGGGGAAGTATCTTAAGTATCTACTGTGTGTCAGGCACTGTGCTAAGCACTTACAAATGTTCTCTCATTTCATTTATCTCACTTTGATATGATTTGGGGGCTTCTCAGTTTCACAGCATTGGGTCATGCTCTAACTATGTAACTTTGGAGAACCTTAGATCATATCAATACCATAAGTAATTATTTAACTTAAAATGGTAGTTTTCAAGGTGTGGTAGTTGTCCGTAATTTCATGTGGAATCCATTGTGATTTTATTTAGCAAATATTAAAAAATGCATACATATTTATCTTTTTTAAAACTAAAGAATTCAGGGAATCATCAAATAGACAGCTTTTCATTCCCATTCATTAAAAATGATATTTAAGATGGTTTGGTTAGGAGTTATAAAAATGTTTTGAAAAAGTCTGGCTTCAATCTAGTGAAAAAAGGGCTTTTCCCCCTAGTACTTCATACATTGGGATTGAATTAGGGAAATGGACATTATAAAGAAGGGTTTGTAAAGAAAACAAATAAAAGAATCAGTAGGGAAAACAAACCAACAGGGCAATTTTGTTATTATCTTGTTAGGTTTAATGTAAACATTTAAAAAATAAATTATATGTAAGAAGTTCATGATTAATCCTCTTTTTTGATATTTTTCTATTATACTCTTTGTGGTTATGATAATTCTTAAGTCTATAATAATGATAATACTAATAAAAAGAAAATATATACATGTCTCAGTCTTGGAGGAGGAGAAATGTTTACTAATTCAGCAGAGTGAGTTAGTAGAGTATCATGTTAGTGGGATATTATGTACCTGCTTCTATAGAATGGGTTTTCCTGGGAAATTTCCTCTGCTCTTGAGTGAATGAATGAAACTGCATTTATTTTTTGCTTTGGAAAATTATAGGGATGGGGAGTGGAACAATATAGCAATCCAATGATATATACTATGCAGAAACAATGGTAGTGTTTATCTCATTAAGGTTCCCAAAGCAGGAAATGGAATAAGAGTAGGGAGGTGGTGAGGAAAAAGAGGAGGCTAATGGGTCAACCATCAACTTCCTTTTAATAGTAATAATAATATTGATGATAACAGTAGCTAGCATTTATATAGCATTTGTGGTTCACAAAATGCTTTACTGATGTTAGCAAATGAGATGTTATTTCATTTTCTCTAACTATGGGCAATAGGTGCAATTCTTATCCCCATTTTTATAGATGAAGAAACTGAGACAAACAAAGGTTAAGTTACTTAAGCATTTAAGGATGGATTTGAACCCAGGATTTCTTTCTTCTAGGTTTAGCACTCTATCCATTGTGCTACATTTCAGTTAACCATCTAACAAAACACACTCTTTACTGTAAAGAATGATAGATTTTTAGGCAAAGGACCTGGGTTTGAATTTTGAAAACAAACAAACAAACAAACAAAGCTTGATGGCTTTGTGTTGAAGTAATCTTGAGTAAGTTATTTCTCACTTAACTTTCTTATTTGTAAAATGCAGGGGTTGAATTAGATAATCTCTACTCAGAGTTATGTTTGAGCCAGTTGTTAAATTTTCAGTGTAAAATCAGTAAACCTTACAAATCAAGGCTTGAATTATGGCTTTGCTATTATCTAAGCACAAGAAAGTGATGGGGAAAATGTTAATAAGGCAGGTTAAACTTAAAAGTGTCCTCTGTACATTTTTAAAAGAACTAATTATTAAACATTTACTATCACATGGCCTCTATTTTGATAATAAATCTATGCTCCTATAAAAAAATAGACTTTTAATTGTAAAGGCAATAAATTGCTTTTTAATATGTGAAATTGTTACAGTAACCTAGTGTATTTTGGCAATAGTCTTAGCTGGAGGATGCAACAAAACCCAGCATCATGGTATGCAATAATAAATTCAACTGAGAATGGCCAGTATTTTAAAATTATCTGCCTTTTGTTTTGTTTGTGCTTGGAATGATTTGAGGAGGTTGCTATAGCACACGCCTGTGGCCCAGAGAATAAATCAGTGGGGAAGCCACAGAATTTATTTGAACACTCTGGAAGCCACTGGTGGGAGTTCATTTATGTGATTGGAGGTTTCAGTAGAGAAGCATTTGCACAGATGAAAAATAAATCAGAAAGAAAATCAGTCTGGCTACTGGGAATCTGAATTCTGATGGGTTAGTCGGGTTCATATATTTTCTTCTGCAATTCAAGATTCTTGCTTTTGCTTCTCTACCACGTAGAAAATGGAAATAATCTAGGACTTTGCATGGTATCAAAATTTACTTTGCTTTTCATTTCAAAATGAACAAGATCTATACTTTTTTCTCTCTCTGTAAGAGAGAAAATGCATCTGTGATATAAGTGGATCTGTCCAAAAACAGAAATCCTAGGTAATATATACTTGAATGCAATTATCTGTACCACTTCAAGACTTTCCCCATTATAGTTCTGCTATATTGTGGATCACCATAAGAAATTTTAAAATTTTTGAATTCCAGATTCTCTTCCTTATCCCTATCCTAGGTCCCATTAAGAAACTACATGTGAAGTTATGGCAAAAGAAATTAAATGGGAATTTTTTGGGGAGTTTTGCAGAAGCTGCAAACGATGGACAAGAGCTAGCAGATCACAGAAAAGGTTTAAAAACTTAGAAATGCATTTTATATATAGTATTATATAATATGAACATATTTTATATTTTAATACCACAATAATTTAGATTTCTTCACTGTTGTGAAGTTAGGGTCAAAAATTTTTATGCTGGAGTGTGGGGGTATTGAGAGGTGGCGTATACTCCCAACTCCTTAATATAGAAGGGATAATTATATTGAGATCCTTTTGCTGGTATCCATCACAATTAAGTGTCATTTATTAAACACCCATCATGGGCCAGGTACAAAGATGAAATAATCCTTACTGTCAAGAAACTTAAATACTTTTGTCTTGTCCTGACTCAACAATTTTGTGCTGTACAGAAGACAGTCTTTTAATGGAATAATGCTCCAAGTCTTGCTAGAGCCTTCTGCTGGTGTAGATTTTCAGAATATAGGGATGACTCCTCAGTGTGAAAAAGACATCTGAGTAGAATTTAGTAATGGGGAGCCATTATATAGAATATCCCCAAAGTCTTAGTGCAACATACAGTTTTTATAGAGTAAATAAATTATATAACTAAAGCATGAAAGAAAAAAATGCCTAATTACAAATATGGGATATCCCAAAAGACTTGGTGAAATTTTAAGGACTGCCCAAAAACTTTTGAGACTCTCTGTATTCATAATTAGGCATTTTATTACATATTTTGTTTAGGATTTTTTATAATAAAAGTTCCTATATATATATATATATATATATATATATACAAGATACACATATACAGATAATATAATAATGAGAAACAGCATAATATAACTGATAGAAAATTGGCCATAAAGTCAAGAAGATTCTGAGTCTACCCGCTTTGACACATACTAACTTTGTGATTTTGGATAAATCCCTTAGTCTTTTTGTGCTACCGCCAATTTTCTATGACTGAATGATACAGAGAGATTACCCATCTGCTTAGGCAGAGGAAGCTTCCACATTAGCAGTTCCCTATACACAGATTTGGATGTAGGGTATAAATATACATGTATACAGATGAACAAACATCTTCTTTATATAATATTTTATGTTGTTCCAGATCACATCATGAAACCTTAATGAAAGGAAAAACTTCCTAACTATTAATTCTTTCCAAAAATGAAATGGCTTCCTTGAGAGGTAGTGAGTTTCTGCTAACTAGAGGTCTTCCAGCAGATATGGATGATAATATATCAGAATACTTTGGACAAGCTATTCATATCTCGAATCTTGGTGGTTAAACTAGATGGCCTCTGAGGTTCTTTCTAATTTCTGTCATCCTATGATTCTAGGTGATAACATAAGGTGTTTTTTCTCCTGTTTCAATTCATGGAGAAACTGAACCCTGTAGACTTGTCCAATGCCATGTATGTAGTTGGTGGTAAGGCCAGATCTTGAATCCAGGTCTTCTGACTTTTAATCTGCGTTCTTGTCCTGGAACTTTATAGACTCATCTACCTGTTTTGTTTGTTTTTAAGACACTTTTCCAAATGATCATGCCCTAAACCTTTGCAAATATGGGCAGAAGGCAGTATCTCTGGCAGAGGACACAGAAGCAGTTCGTAGAACTGAGGAGTAAAAGTGGAAGACCATTTGTTATTGTCTATTGCTTTATATGGTTGCATGTTGTACTGATTTTGCCTAGAGGCACGTGATTCATTTTTCTGTGTGCAAACATTTGCTTTAAAATTTTTTTCTAGTACATTGCTCAAAGCTTCCAATATGTTGGTCCAGCTTTGCCCATATGTTCAGCAAATATGCAGACTTTCCTTTGGAACCACAGATAGAATAGTCTCTTCTTTTATTTGTGAATGCCTTTCAGAAGCATCAAAACACACAAAGAACATTTAGCTAAAGCAAAGACACCACAGTATAATTTAGAGTAATATCACAAATGGCATTCAGTTCTTTGGCACTGGAATTCTTCCTACTTTGTGCCATTTACCCACTAGTCAAAGGCAGGTTCTGTTTATTCAATTGTATACAAAACCATTTTTCAATGGAAATAAATTTGATTCTGATCTCACCAATTGTGAATGATTCACTACCTGGTTCAGAGATGGGGGTGGAGAGTAGAGCTTAAGAACTTGTAGGTGGTGAAAAGTTTTAAAATTGAGGATGGAGGCCAGGTATTCTTGATCTCTTTTGGGATCAGAGTGAAATGAAATGTGTTTAAGTTTCAACTTCGGATCTTTAGATTAAACATAGTTTTGACAGTGAGAAATTTTGCAAAATACTGGAAGAATTTATAGACCAAAGTTTTAGGGTGTCTTTTCTACAGGTATTAATAAATGGATCAATTCCCACATAACTTACAATTTCTTGAGTATGATCTTATTTAGAGGCAGGGAAAAAACAATAGTCTCTGAAATTCATCATTATGTGAATTGCATTTTTCATTTTTATTCAGTTTTCATGAGAACATAACTTTAGAGCTGAAAGGGAATCTGAGGTCATTTGTTTAGTCAAATGCCTTCCTTTTACAAATTAAGAAACTGAGTCTCAAAGAGATAAAATAAATTGTCCTAGATCTCATGGGAAGAGTCAGAGATAGGATTTTTACCCTGGTCTTTTGATTTTTAGAATCAGAACTCTTTTCACTGTTTAAAGTTGAATATAATAATTTTATATCATTTCTGTATTGTTTTAAACATAAATTAGTGGGTTCTTGTTCATAATGCTAGTATTATTTCTGAAGAAGTATTTTAAAATACAATTTTTTGCTATTCACAATGAAAATTTGCACTTTTGTGCTATATTATTGGATGTTGTCATGTGGAATCTATCATGCCAGAGATTTCTACACTGTGCCTAAGTGAACTTTCTATTATTTTGACCTCATTGTCATTTTTGGACTCTTAACTAGCTCCTTGGAAAAGTTTCCTGCTGAGTTGTCACTGGAATACTTGAAAGACAGAGGCACATGGGATTTGACTTTAATGAGACCATTTCTAATGAATGATAGCAGCTGTTAGGACCAGAATCCTGCTGCTATCCAGAAAAATGAATGAGATGATTTCTTCCAGTGATGATTTTGTCTGGGTGTAGGGCATCCTTTCAGGCATATCCCTTATGGTATTCAAATGAGGTTTTTGCATCATTTTCTTTCTGAAAGACAGTCACAGCTAATGGTTCCTTCCTGCTATTTTTAGGAGTGACTAGGATGGCTTAACTTTATAGAATAATGATCAGTCCAGGAGTAAGAAGAGACTCCTATGTAAAGTACAAATAAGAGGAATGCCTTTTCAAAGAAGGCCAACATATGAACCTTAAGATTGGTTTCAGTTGTGTGAGAAAGAAATTGTTAGATTGAACTTCAAATTACTTTCATGAGTTATTTAATGTGCAATTCAATTTTTTTAGCAAACATCTGTTACATGGCTACTTCCAGTGACTATCAGGTATAGGTTATTCAAAAATGGGCCTTGCCCTCAAAGAGATTACATTCTACTGGAATGTAGAAGGTAATATAGATTTTAAAATGTAATGTAAAATGTTGAATGAAGAGAGATGAGCATTATTTATGGTTATATACATTTTGTCAAAGAAATGGTCCTAAAAAAGTTGGTATTTCTCCCTTTGTACTGATTTTAAACCACTTGGACCCACTTTGTAACACACTTAGATCTTTATGGAAATTGTGGGATGATAAAGAAGACTGGCAACAATCTCAACTCTCCAAGTCTGTAAATAATTTCATTATAATGTAGCTATTCTCTTGTTGAAGGTTATTTTCAAGTCATTGTGCTGCAAGGGACCTGAAGAGATCATAGTGGAGATAATATAGTATAGTAGAAAGTGGACTTGTTTTGGAAGAGGTAGTTCTGCCAATTATCCCTTTTGAAACCTTGGGCCAGTCAAATAATTTCCTCAATTGCAAAATGGTATTGGACTAGTTGGTTCCCAAGATCTCTTCTAGCTCTTCTTCTGTGAGCCTATAACTACCTAATCTAGTCTCTTGTGGCCTGGAATTCAGTCTCATTCTGAGATTGAAATAAAAAAAGTTGTTGGAATTTCCTATTCTTCCTAGAACTTGGCTGTTGGGCTAGTTGTGAAGTAGAGCAAAGTTGATATAAAGAGCCCACCCGCTAAGTTGCAGGTCTCTAACCTATTGATTGTGTTAATCTTTAATACTGTTCAGTAGGCTGGTGAGCACCCTCTCTCATAAATCTTGGGGAATACATTCTGTCAAATCACTGCTTTTCCTCCAAGTTAATACAATGTCAGCATACTACCTCTCCTTCAGAGGATTTTTTCATTTAGGATGAAAAGTAGACTCTCTTTTTTATTTTTAAAGTTTTTTATTTTCAACATTTGTGCACAGATAATTTTTCAATATTGACCTTTGCATAGCCTTGTATTTTAGATTTTCCTCTCCTTCCTCCCACCTCCTTCCCTAGATAGCAAGCAATCCAATATATGTTATACATATTAAAATATATGTTAAATCCAATGTATGCATACATATTTATACAATTATCTTGCTGCACAAGAAAAATCAAATCAATCAAGAAAAAAATGAGAAAGAAAATAAAATGTAAGCAAACAACAACAAAAAGAGTGAAAATGCTATGTTGTGAACCACACTCAGTTCCCACAGTCCCCTCTTTAGAGGTAGATGGCTCTCTTCATCACAAGATCATTGGAACTGGCATCAATCATCTCATTATTGGAAAGAATCACATTCATCAGAATTTATTGTCGTATAATATTGATGTTGCTGTGTACAATGATCTCCTGGTTCTGTTCATTTCACTTAGCATTAGTTCATGTAAGTTTCTCCAAGTCTCTCAAAAATCATCCGCCTTATTGTTTCTTGTAGAACAATAATATTCTGTAACATTCGTATACCATAATCATTCAGGCATCCTCCAATTGATGGACATCCATCAGTTTCCAGTTTCTTGCCAATACAAAAAGGGCTGTCACAAACATTCTTGCACATCTGGGTCCCTTTCCTTTTTTAAGATCTCTTTGGGATACAAGCACAGTAGAGACACTGCTGGATCAAAAGATATGCACAGTTTGATAACTTTTTGAGCATAATTCCAAATTGCTCTCCAGAATGGCTGGATCCATTCACAGTTCCACCAACAAAATACTGTATTAGTGTCTCAGTTTTCCCACATCCCCTCCAACATTCGTCATTAGTTTTTCCTGTTATCTTAGTCAATCTGAGAAGTGTATAGTGGTATCTCAAAGTTATCTTAATTTGCATTTCTCTGATCAATAGTGATTTAGAGCACCAAAAAGTAGAATTTCAATAGAAAATGTTAGGGATTCCTTCCCAAAGTCTATTCTGCCAAGCTTGTGCCAACTCTCAGCATCCTTGGGTAAATCTACTAAAAATGAATTGATTCCTAACCAAACAAGTCAAAATCTGTTTCAAGCAAAATAATTACTAGTAGTTAAGTTTTCTTGGTAAGTACAGATCAAACTGGATGGCTGGAATCATTTTACTTCATCAAGAAAAACCTTATCTGAATGCTGATCCTTCATTATCTTTCCCTATTTTGTTGGGAGACCCTCATCCTTTTCTTCAAACCAGGAAATATATGGGACTTCTTACTGATATGACACATTATATTTTCTCTGATATATCTTTTTATACTTCAGTCAAGAGTCATGTATGTATAGTTTAAAAAAAATGTGTAACAATGGATAACATCACTCTTTTCACCAATGATTCTGCCCTCCCTTATGGAATAGATTTAATTTTTCTAGCAATTTCTTCCTTTTCTTTGATAATAGTATATTTGAAGAAGATTTCTCTTAGTGGAATGGGAGGATGAAAACAAATTGTTCCAATGGCTGTGAAGGTGGTTAAGGAAGACTCTATGGAGCACTTAGAGCTTAATTAGATATCCAAGGTCATCTACTGCATTCAAAAGGCCATTGTTAACTGTCTTACCTTTCACCTTCATCCTGGATTTTGTTGACTAGAAGACAGTGAGACTGTGAGTTGTGACAATTTTGTGCAACTCTTGCCTCAATTAAGTACAATTCATGCACAAATCAAGACATCTCTCTGTGATGGTACTGGTCCTTTTTGAAAACAAAAGAGAAACAACAACAAAAGTACAGTGTACCTGATTTATAGGCAGATTTATAACACTATAGATATTGAACTTGAAAGGATTTTACAAGTCCAACTCCCTAATTATATAGATGAGAAAAACTGAGTTCCAGAAAATTTGAGTGACTAGCCTAGGGTCACACAACTGTGTATTTGAGATGGAACGGAAATTCAGGTCTTCCTGAGCCCAAATCCAGAGCCTTATCTGCTGAGCCATCTAGCTACCTTATAATCCTTACCCTTGTATCTGTGTCCAGGTATATCTTTTAAAAAAATATTTTACTTTAAAAAAATAAGAAAAAAGAAAAAGAGAGAAGGAATGTAAAACAAAATAAAACAAAACAAAAGAGAACATTGTCATGTGCCCAGCAGAACATCAGGGAGGATTCAACATATATAAGAACAAATTACCAGATCAAGAAAGAATATATATTAGTAGAAGAAATTATATTCATGAGTGTCCATCTTTTTTTTATGTCCTTGTAAATTGTTTGTTCTCTGCTGCTCACCTTTTTTACTTTATTTCCCCCCCTTTCACCCCATCTACCACTCCCCAAGCAGACTATAGTTAAAAAGTATATATTTATGTACACACACACACACACACACACACACACACACATACATCCCTACACATACATACACACATATATTTCCTATCCCTGCTGACTTTGCTTTAATTCTGCTCCTAACTTGCCTTGCTATTACTTAACCTCTCCTCACCCATGGATCCTTCCCTTTCTTCCAACCCCCTTTGCTTCCTGGAACACTCATCCCTCCCTCCTTATTTCTTTATAGATTTTGGAGCATATTATACCTTTCATGGCATATATGTAGTATTGTCTATGAGGCCCATTCCTCATGTGAGTCGGTTTTCAGAACTTTGAGCTCTCCTCTCCCCTTCTAATGCCTTTGTGTGCATAATAACTATTTTTACCCAAAATTCTGCCCCAATCTTTCTTTTGAACTGCCCTATTGTTGATGTCAATATTAAACATATGGTATTCATTTCCCATGTTAAAAAATCATAAACAATTTGTGCATGTTGAGTTCCTTGAAAATCATTTTTGATATTGGCTCTTATATGTTAAATTTTTTATTAAGTTCAGATTTGGTTGATAGAAAGTCCTGAAAATCTGCAAGGCCATTGAATGTCCATATTATAAAAAAAATTTGTTGGATATGATATGTTTGGCTACAGGCCTATTTCTTTTGATTGTTGGTAGATATGATTCCAGGACTTGTGGTCTTTTATTGTGGCTGCTGATAAGCCTTGTACAATTCCAGTGTATTTGAATTTTTTTAAAACAATCTGAGAAGATCTAAAAAAAGACTGGGGGTGGGGCGAGGAGGAGGGGAGAGGGGTAGGGAGGGAATGTGTAGTGCAAACACCTTGGGCTAGCTCCACTAAAACATCAAGTGGGGAGCCCGGGGACTAGCTGGGTGTGGCTGGAGCTTCTGCAGGAACTTTCACCTCCTGGACTGTTTGTGGAGTCAGGACCTGAACCTGGGAAAACAGAGAGAACTTTGGCTGATTAGGAATTCCAGGCCCAGCTATGCTGTAGAGACATAGCCCTGGGCTAAAAGGAACTGGCACCTGGTGAGTGCAGAAACAGTGAGGCAGGGGTGACTATGGGCACTTGCAGGAGTAGAGCTCTTTATTGGGGTTCCTAGTGAGATGGTAGAGCTGAGGTGGAGTCAGGGACACCATCCCTGCCCCCACTCCAGGATTAGAATTGTTTACACTAATATCTTTTATTTAAAAAAATGAATTGGCAAAGAAGAAAGAACCCCCCTATTGAAACATACTATGAGAACAGGGAAGACCTAATCTTCAGAGAAGGACACTGATGTAAAAAAAAAAAAAAAAGCTTCTACCCCAAAAAGTAATGTGAAATAACTTCCTGCTCAGAGATGATTTATAGAACTTTAAAAAAGAAGTTAAAAATCAAATGAGAAACATTGAGGAAAAGCAAAACAAAATAAAATCCATCCAAGAAAAATGACAATTATGAAAAAAATTAACCAACTAGAAAAGGAGATAGTCTCAAAAATGAAAATAACTCTTTGAAAATTAGGCAAGAGGAAGCCAGTGAAGCTATCAGAGAGCAGAAATAGCAAAAGAGATTATGAAGAATGAAAAAATAGAACAGAGTGTGAAACATAAGGAAAATGACAGATCTGGAGAACAAATCAAGAAGAGAAAATATAAGAATAAGTGGACTGCCTGAAAGTTGTGATCTTGACAAAATAACACAAAAAATAATCTAAAAAAAATTGTTCTGGAGTGATAGAACTTGAGGGAAAAGTAGAAATAGAAAAAAAAAATTATTGATCACCACCTCAATGAAATCCTTTGTGGAAAACACATAGAAACATTATTGCCAAATTTTGAAATCCCCTGGTCAAAGAGAAACATTTTCCAAGAAACAAGGAAAAAACAATTCAAATATTCTGGGTATATCTTCAAAGTACTCATTGAAGCATTATTTTATATAGAGGTCAATGTTTAATTTCTTGGTCTGCTCTCTAAATCTTCACATAATTAAAATCATGGAAACATGAAATGCGAGAGTTGTAAAAGATCTGAAAAATTTTCATACCTGCTGCAAATCTCTTGTCAGTCCTTGACAAATACCTATGCAGCTTTTGTTTGGAGAGTTCTGCAGTGGAGCTCTAAAGAGCTCTCAACTCCATTTTTAGAGAGAGATTGAACGTCCTATATAATTCTTTCCTAAATGCATCTCTTCACTTCTTTTGATCCTGATTTAAGCCTCTTCGATATGATTTTTAACTCTGGACTTTTCCATAGTAGTCTTTTATTTGAAATTTTAAATAATATTGAAATAACAATTTTCATAGCTATGTTTCCTGACATAGAGCAAAGAGCTCTTAAGGACATTTTGGCCAATTAACTCTGAAAACGTAATTTTGTCATATGAATCACACTTTAGATATTCAAAAAGGTAGAACATGGTAGTAATAGGACACAAAAATGTAGACCAATATTAAGTAGCTTTGCTTCTTTTTTCTACAGAGATTTTCTCAGCATTGTTCTTTTATCTTTGAAAGAAATAACCTATCAGGCACATCTATTCCATCAGTTGATACAATAATTAAAAAAAAATTATTACATTTTTCCTATCTATGTAAAAGTATTTTAAGTACAAAGAATTATCAATATATTATAATTTTACTCTGAAATAAATTTTTTTATTCTATTCTGTCTAGAATGTACAATTGCATGGTGTCAACTGACACCAGTTGGTCCTCAAGGTTATTCTTAAATTTGGGTTCCTTTTAGCTGTTATTTAGGAGAGACAGTTAAGTGACTTTGAGAGAATCTGTGAGAAGACAGAGAAAAATGATCTCTTTTCTGGAGACAACTTTAAACTTTTACCTTGGGAATAAAGGGAATTCTTGAGAAGAGACTGTAATTGGTATCTGGAGAAAACTAAATGGTGGGAATATGATCAGAACTGAGAAGTCAGCAGTTAAAGTGATGTTTAGAAGTTACTGTGGTTGTGATCTTCCTCAGAAGTAAAACAACGTAAATAATTATTTATTTCTTCATGTAATTCTTGGCCTAGTAACTTTGATGTTTATTTAAACCTAATAAATGAGGTGTGTGTGTGTGTGTGTGTGTAAAAGGTTTCTCTAGTTTACTTTCTCAGGGTTCTATATTTAGTATGTTACTGATAACATACTAAGGCAGATTTGAATCTCTATCTTGTTAATTTTAAGGCTGATCCCTCTATTTGTTCTATACATTCAGGATTATACCATGTTGCTTCTAATTTGGGGGCAGATGTGCTTAAATTAACTTCATTCATTGAATTTCTTCAAATTTTCTTTGAACTAAAGATATGGGCACATATTACCTTTCTACCTCCCCAAAGTAGGGCCTTATAACAGTCATTCCAGGTTAGAAGTATTGCATTCCCATCCAAACAAAACAATAACCCTTGAACTCTCATTAGTGTGTTTACTTTTTCTCTAGTCAGTCTGAGGACATAAATAGCTCATAGCAAAATCATTTAATGAAATAGCATAATAAAATGATTTGCAAGCAGGATTCCATTCATTTTTTATAAATTAACAGATTATTTTCAGAGGGCATAATGTGAAACATTTCCAATGAGTACTTAGTTGATTTATTAACAAAAAATATTTGAACAGGTACTATACATAAGATACTATACATAAGATAAGATACTACAGTGAATTAGAAAAGAGAAGTCAATAATAGCTCCTGCCCTAGAGAAACTCACAGAATAACATGGGGATAAGAAAAGCACACAAATGTCTGTCCTGTAACTTTCAAATGCCCTGAGGGGAGAACAGGAGGAGGATGGACTGAGTCTACACAATCTCAGAATCCTCAAATATGCTGTTCACTTCTGGACATACATTTTAGGAAGGATGATGAAAGGAGGAGAGTCAATATCATATGAAGATTAATTAAGGAATTTGGAATGTTTAGCCTGAATTAAAAGATTTGGGACAGCATGTTAGCTGTCTTCAAAGGTTGGGAGGCAATTTCATCGAGGGCAAAAGCAGAATCAGATTTTTTTTTTCCTGAATCCAGACGGTAGGAATAATAGCAATGTGGGGGAGATAAAGAGGTATGGTTTGGGACTCAACAAAAAGAAATATTAACATTCGAAACTGTTCAGAAGTGAGGTAGACTTACTTAGGAAGTAATGATTTATTATTCATCTGTGCTATTGATAATGCTGAGAACATTTTGGGTCAGGCATAAATGAAACCCTATAAATTTTGAGGTATCAAAAAAAAAATCACAGAATCTCAGGAGTTGGAAGGAACCTTGGAAGCTATCTCATCCAATGTAATTGTTATGGTTCAATTGTTTTTTCAGTTATGGTAGACTCTTTGTGACCCCATTTGGGGTTTTCTTAGCAAAGATACTGGAGTGGTTTGCTATTTCCTTCTCCAGCTCATTTTATAGATGAAGAGACTGAGACAAACGAGTTAAGTGCCTTGTCCAGGGTCACATAACTAGTATGAGTCTGAGACCAGATTTGAACTCAGGAATATGAGAACTCCATTGTTCTGCCAACGTATACATAACCCAAATTCCTTTCTGCTACATACCCAATAAATGGCCAAATGTAGACTGTTGTCTACATATATTATATGTAGACTTTTTACATGTAAATCTATATACAGACCATCACATACTACTTGAAGATCTTTCAAATTATAGCTGGCATTTTGAAAAATTTATCCTTGGTCCTTATATAACAATTTGTTTATAACAAGAATTCAATAAGAATAAGAATACATCATAGAGAAATACAACAGCATGATACAAAGGAAAGATGAATAGCTCCAGAATCTGGAGCTAGGGTTCTAAATACCTTAAGCCACTCATTTCATATTGTTGCTAGATTTCAGTTTCTGTATTTATAAAATGAAGTGGGTGAACTTAGGTGGTCCATGAGATTCCTTCTACCTCTAGATGCATGATCCCATAATGCATTTAAAGCTTCATAAACATACTTTTGACAAAATGACAATATCTATATTTAGGTCTTATCTGAACTCCCGTGAAATATAAATTGTAGACTCCTTGAGGTCAGAAACCAAAAAAGGATGTGATTTTTATATCTCACCCAGATTCCAAAACAATGTTCCAGAATAGTAAATACTGAATAAATGTTAAATGAATATAAAATTAGGTACTTGAGAAAGGAACAAGCGAAGATAAGGAGAAATTTTGAGATCCAGAAGGTGGAACTTTGGTTAAGTGGCTTTGATTTCAGTAAAGTTTGAAGCTAAGATGATCTTTGGAGAGTAAGTAGCAAGGGTGGAGTTGAAAGCTTGGCTAGAGATCATAGGTGCTTGTATGGACTTTCCAATTTGGCTGATTCTTCAACTTCCTTAGTGTCCTGGAATTACTCTTCTTGTGACTTAATTAAGTAATTTCTTCTCAACCTATTCTCTACTTCCCTCTACTTCTGCTATGATCTTTGTTTTCTGTCTCTGTTCCAAGGTGGCTTGAACTTTCCCTCTCCTCATTAATTTCATTTCCTTCCTATTTGACTGTCTTCATTTGTATTTGGAATTGCTTTTAAATTTATTTTCATGATTTAAAAGAAAAGTAAATTTTCGTTATCCAATTTGACTATTTTTGCAAGTCACAATATTTTTATAACTCCACCATGGAGTGGGTTTTTTTTTAAAGGTATAACCCATACATTTTAAGGAAGAGATTAATTTTTACATAATTTTGTAGGTATATATCTAATTCTATATATTTATATCTTAACAATTTTTCCTAGTTCATTTATTGCATTTCTAATTGTCCTTTGTTAATTTATCTTATGGAAACATTGTTCTTTTAGCAAGTGATGAGGGATCAACTTTGTCCACAAACTTACAGAGCATAATTGGGCTCTTTCCTATTTTTTGATCTTCCTATTCTGCTGCTAATAAGTGTATTATCTCCAGAGAATACAATTCCACAGTTGGTGAATTGAAGCTAAACAACTTTCAGCTGCTTAATGACCTCTCCTATGCACTTAATCACATTCTAATTTAAATTATGTCATAGTGTATGTGTCTCATTTCCCACTAGATTGTAAACTCCTTGAGGCAAAGCACTGGGTCATTTTTCATTCTGGCTGTCCCCCACTCTTAGCACAAGAACTTGTACTTTATGCTCAGTAAATGTTTGTTGAATTAGGAGCCCAGATTCCCATCAGATAGAGCAATTTTCTTCAATATTTCTAAATAACCTATGTTCATTTCAGGAGGGATGTGATATACATGTGTGCACATTATCATCACAAAATAATAACTATAATTTACTTCACATAAAGCTTCAAGTTTTTCAGAATACTTTGCTCACAACAACTAGCTGAAATAAATAGATGTTCATTATTATCTAAGTTGTATGTATCAGGAAACTCAAGTACCTAGAAATTCAATGACTTGGCCAGATTCACTCAGATATTAGATATTAGAGCTAAGACTTAAAAACTAAAGTCTTCTTCCGATTCTAAAGTCAATGGTCTTTTACTACCTGTTTTCTTGATTGTGTGTGTGTGTGTGTGTGTGTGTGTGTATGTGTGTGTGTGTGTGTGTATTACCTAAGCACATGGCTACACTGGTTCAAAAACACTCCTATTCTTAACATCCCTTCACCTTTGTCATTATTTCTTTCCTCTCTTATTGGACAAACCTGGACCTTAACATACACACACACATACACACACACACACACACACACACACACACACACACACACACACATCACCCAACCCTCAAAGATGACTTTTTTAAGGCAATCAGGATTATGACTTTCCCGGAGTCACAAAATTATTAAGCATCTGAAGTCACATTTGAACTCGAGTTCTCCTGACTCCAGAGCAAATGCATCATTTAAGTGCCCCTGAAAGGGATCTTTTAATAATATGAAAGGAGCACTGACTGTGGAGGCAAAATACCTCAATTCAAATCTTGATTGTAATCCTTCAAGCTGTGAGTCCCTGGGAAAGTAAGTAACTCATTTTTTTCCTAAGTTTCAGTTTTCTGATCTGTAAATTGAGGATAATGATGATCATATGGAATGTTTCACCCGGTTCTTTAAATAAAGTAAATTATAATTATTTTATGCAAAGAAGTTTACATTTTGTTATTATTTACTTTGTATAAACTGAATTATTATTACTCCTCATTTATGTATGAGAACATATTTATACATGCATACCATGGAATCAGTAAAGATTATTTAGAATTATTGGAGAAAAACTAATGAAAATCTATGCTTAGAAAGCTTTTTTAAAATGACAAATCAATTATTCATATCTTCATATAGAGATAAAATAAACTACCAGACAGTTGGTTATATAAAAATGCATAGCAGTTTAGATTTGTGATTTTATTTTTGTAAGGAGCTCCTTGCAACTGTTCTTTAACATAGTCCCACAGCTAAAATATATCAGAGGCATGATGTATGAGTTGAGACCCTCCTTCTATTCAGTGGCTCCAGCCTCTTTAATGATATACAACATTTCATGTTCAGTCTCAGGACATTTCTATTGGCTGTCCCTCATACCTGGAATGCTTTTTTCCCCTCATGGTCACCTCCTGGGTTCCCTGATATCCTTCAGTCTTATCTTCTGCATGGGACCTTTTCTATGTCTCCTAAATTTCAGGACGTTTCTGCTGACATTATCTCCAATTTACCCTGTATATATACTTTTTTTGGTATAGTTCTTTTTGTATGTTGTCACCTTCATTAGATTTTAAGTTCCTTGAGATAAGGGATTGTCTTTTCCCTTTCTTTTCATCATCAGTATTAAAATAGGTTTTTTGACATTTGTAGATACTTAATAAATGCTAATTGATTGGCTGACTCTATTCATCATGCTGTACCATTTCTCAAATAATAACAAGAGTAGTAGTAGCAGTATAGTAACAATATATATAGTATACAATACTATATATAGTATATATATTATATAGTACAACAGCTAGAATTCTTCTTTTTCTCAATTTAAGGTTTATAAAGCCCTCCACATATATTATTTCATATATAAGTATGAGTAAAATTATTTGAATATTTTGAGAACATTTGATTTTTTGTTGTTATGGGTACTGTGTCCACCTGACAGAGATTGTAATTTATATATCACTTAGTAGGAGAATATCATGAATTATTGAGACTAGAAAAGTATCCCTCCCTGTCCATTCTTGTGGCAAGCTTTTCTGAACTTAGCTAGACTGGTACTCTGGAAACAGACATCCAGGTCATCATAAGATCTATATCTGAAGTCTTCCTAGTTTGGTGGGATATTCCAAGGCTTCCTTTGCCTCTTATTCTCTATTGTTGGATCATAATCCATGCCTTGTCCAATAGCTCTGATACACCAAGTTTTTTGGTATTCTTTTTCATTTCACAATCTTATCAGCTTCCATACACTCCCAGGCTCCTTCTAAAATCACTAGAAGAAAATATTCTTATCCATGCTATTTCTTAGCCCAGCTTTCCCAAATCAAATTAAGTCAAATATGTCTTGTAGAAATTTTAATCATTTTGGGGAGTTTCAGCCACTAAAATATGTCTTCTTGTATAGTACATTAGTCCCATGTAGGTAAATACAGGTGTCTTTGAACTTCAGAATCTGTGGACACAAATGGTATCTTGGAGGTTATGTCTTTTGAAACAAAACCTCTTTCCTTGATATTGTGGGAAATGATAACTATTACTTATTGATCTTAACTGAAAGTGAAAATGGAGTCTGAAGTTTCACTGTTTCTATTTACTGTGGCTTCTGTGAAAATGCTTCCTGAGCGCTCAACATGTCTTTTCTTGACTTATCTCATCAATTAGCTTTGTGGCTATAGAACTCATTTTATTTTGACCTTTTAAAATTAATCTAGAATTTAATTTCAGTAAAGTGGAACACTACAGAAAGGAGTCATTTGGGCTAGACTTAAACTTTGTCACATAGCTGAGGTTTAAGTAAAGTCAGGAAACATTCATTAAGTGTCCTCTTGTATACCAGGCACAATTGTGCCATTGTGCTGGGGGTACAAAGAAAGGGCAAATAATGGTCCCTGCTTTCAAAGAGCTCCCAGGCTAATGGGAGACAACAGGTAAATGGCCATGCAAAAATAGGATGAATTGAGATGATTTCAAGAGAAAAGGAGTAAGACTAAGGAGAATTGAGAGAGGCTCCTTTTAGAAAGTGGAACTTGAAGACTTGAAGAAACCTAGGAAAAATTATAGATGGAAATAGAAAGGGAGTGAATTCTATGTAGAAATGGACAGCTTGTGACAATTTTCTAAAGTCACATGACAGAGTGCTATGTGTGAGGAGCAGACCCCTGTCACATTTTTTAGAATATAATGAGAGCAGAGTCACGGGATTTCAGAGAAAGTGGAGAATAAGATATGGTATTACTGGGAAGATAGGAAAGGGGCAGGATATCAAGGGCTTTAAATATCATACAAAAGATTTTATATTTGATTTTGGAAAACAAAGAACAACGGAAAAGTGGTCAACCGACCAGATAGGTGCTTTAAGAAGATGTTTGACAATTAAGTGGAAGCTGGCCTGGAATGAGGAGAGTGAGGAAACCAACCCAGAGGTTTTTACAATAAACCAGATGAAAATGTACCAGAGTGGGCCAGTGTCAGATTCATCCTTTAAGTGTTGAGGCATTTATTTTATGTTAAATTTTTATGAAAAATTTTCTAAAATGTTATACATTTATTTATCTTGCATATACCTTGTTTATACAGTTGCATGTTGTCTAGATTATAAGCTTCTTGAGGGCAGGGAACTGCCTTATTCCTTCCTTTATAGCCTTAGTGCTTAGCACAGTGCCTGGAATATAGAAGGTTTTTTATAAATATTATTGACCATCTCACTTTTTTAGAGTACATTGAGCAATATGGAAAATTTTCTGGATTATTCAGGTTTATCATTTGAGACATCTACTATTGTGACATGTAATTGTGAGAATGATAACTGATAAAATACTTTAAGATTTGAAAAGCACTGTGCATGCATAGTCTTATTGGATCATCATAATAAAGATAAGTATTGTAGATATTATTGTCATTTTTTAGAAAATGAAAATGAGGGTTGGTATGTGGGTAATAGAACTAATTATGGGTGTGAAGCAAAATTCAAAACAGATTTTTCAAACCTGATTCTCAAGTTCAAATAATAAAGTGCAATCTGCTCCTTCAATTTTAGAAGTTCATTTTCTATTTGTAGTATCTATCTGTGATATATTGGGAGATATATTGTCTATACAAATACACATAATAGTCTGTACAAAAACCACTCTTTTCCCACTATTTCCCCTGTTAATAAATAAGTTACCTCAACTCTTTTGAGCATTTGTGTATCTAATTAAAAAGTTATACAGTCATCTGGGACTCTGAGATTAATACAAAGTTTATATAAAAATTGCAGCATTTGGAGGACCTGATCATCTATGAGAAATTGCTGATTTGACTTTTACAATGAATACTCTCCATTACAGTGGCAGAAGTCTTTTTTTGATGTATTTGGGGGTAAAATGACTTGTTCAGAGAGAGAGAGAGAGAGAGAATAATTTTTTGGTTGTTTTGTTATTATGTATTAGACATCTTTTTTCAAAATTGAATTTATTTTATCATTCTTCTATATAATATAGATAATATAGTTTAGCAAACCATTTGAAATATGCATGTATTTCATAAACCTTTGTATAACTTAGTTTTGATTGTTATTCAACCATTTATTCTGAAATTTTCCTGTATTATCATCATAACAATTCAAATTTGTGGAGTGATTTTAGGTTTACAAAGCATTTTATCCATAACATCCCTGAGAGGTAGATAGTACAAGTATAATTACCCCCATTTTATAGATGAAGAATTGAAGTTAGTTATTAAAGTTAAATCAATTGTCCAAGAACACACAGGTAATATCAAAGTTAGGAAATTAATCCAAGTCTTTCTTCTTCCAAGACCAATTGCTCATTCTATTTCATTTCATGGGTATTATATTTTGTATTTTTAGCATTCTTATCTGGGATAGTTGTTACCTGCCCAGGAATTTCATTTTAAAAAAAATTACTTTATCTGAGTGGTACAATATTGACCTTATATTCAGGAAGACATATGTCTTTCTGATGACCTCTGACATTATATGACCTTAGAGTCACCTTCTCTCTTAGTTGCCTCATCTGTATAATGGGGATGACAATAGTAGTTGCCTCAGGATTGTTATTAGGATAGAATGAGATAGTGTATTTTGCAAAGTGTCTTGACAACCTAAAATAAAATATAAATGTTAAGTAGCACATAGTGCTAGTTATAAATATTTCTTGAATGGAGGAATGAAGGCTTATACTTGTAGTATCACAGCTCTTTTGGAGCTATCCAGTTGGGGCTGTTAATACCCACCCCGTCTAGAAATCCCTAACATAGTGTTTTACTCTTTCCCTGTTTGTATAAGACATGGGGAGCATTCAATCAGAACACTTATGAACATATAAATTCCTCTTTCTGGATTTGAAGGAAGAGAAACAGGCAAAGAGAAATAATATTTGTAAATGATTTTTTTTAGTGGCTAAACTAGTTTCTTGAATAAAAAGCCATAAAGTCAAATCTATGGCCTTTTGCTCTCTCTCTCTCTCTCTCTCTCTCTCTCTCTCTCTCTCTCTCTCTCTCTCTCTCTCTCTCTCTGTATTTCCATCTTTTTTCCATGAGCAGCATGTCTGAAAAGAAGATCTTTTCCTCTTCTTTAGTGTTATGTACATCTGCAGGATTAGAAGAACTAATTAGCCAGTAGAGGAGAGGGGGTGGGAATAAAACATGGAAGAGAGGACATATTTTGCAGTGTGATCAGCCAAAGGGATGTTGTTGGGTTAGTAACTGACCTCACCTGCATGGGATTAGAAGCAGGAAGTGTGTAGTTGGAGAGAATGGCATGCACCCAAACAAGTACAGGAAACAATACACGGCTGTCATTACATAGACTTGGAGTATTGCCATGAGGTTTTCCTCTGGATTGAATTCATAGGATTGACTCATAGGATCATAGAACTAGAGATCTGAAGCAACTTCAAAGATTTTCTGTTCTAGTATTCCTCATTTTACAGATGAGGAAATCGAGGCTCAGGGAAACTAAGTGATTTGGCTAATGTCATACTGTTAGTAAGCAAAGCTGTGTTTTAAAAGTTCCATCTCTTGAGCATCTTCATCCCATCTCCATGGCATCCCTTTTCTTTGGTGGACTTCTTTAGAGTAATAGACACACAATACAGGAGAGTTTCTAGCTATTATGTGACACGGCTACTTTAGATTCCCTCTAATAAAATGAGCCAAATGAGGAAGTGGAAGGACAGTAGTTCAAATACCACTTGAAGCCATCTGAGATTCCTTTGACAGATTATGGGAGAACTGTGGTCACTTAAGTCATCAGGAAGAATGTGACCTGAAGGACTAATTCAACTGTTCCCTCCACTAAAGGTGTTTGACATCTCATTGGTTCACTCTTAGATTGTAGCTCCTTGTGAATTACTAGAGGACAAAATAATAATAGCTAAAAATCATATTTATTTTATAATTTAACTTTTGCCTAGAGTTTTACATAAATTAACTTATCTGATCCTTATAATAACCCTGTGAGGAAAATGCTATTGCTATTCCCATTTTAGAGACGAGGAAACTGAAGCAAAGAGAGATTAAGTGATTTACTCAGGGTCACATAGCTAATTAGTGTTTGGGACAAAATTTGAACTTAGGTCTTTTTGACTCCAATTGTAATTGATAAAGTTGTTTTTATTTATATTCTTTATTGTGATATCTTGCTGACATTGCAAATTGGCCTTCCTTCTACTTGTAGTTCAATAATTTCCTCTTTTCTACATATGGACATTTTAGCTATTGATTTCTTGTATAGTGGAAAGAAAAGAGGGTTTATAATTAGAAAACCTAGATGGAACTCTGGGTCCTTTGAGTTGTGTAATATTGAGGTAAATGATTTAACTATTTCAGTCCCTCTATAAAAAGGGGTACAGTGATACTTAAACTATCTACTACATTAGGATATTTATAAGAAAAAGACATAATACATTTATAAAGTATTATGTAACCATGAAACATCATCTAAATGTGAACTCATGTGGCTTCTACCCTATTTCTGTCTCTCATTCCTCTTTGTCTGAAATATTCTAATAAACTTATGATGTATCTCCTTACTTCTCATCCTTCCTCTGCTCTGGCCAATCTATCTTTTACTCAGCTGTCAAAATGATTTTTCTAAACCTAGATCTAAGCTATCATTTTCTGCAATAAACTTCAGAGGTTCTCCATTACCCATAGGATAGAGATTGTCAACTTGGCGGCTATAGATTCCTAATAGGTTTATAAATCAGTTTCAGTAGGTCAATGAGCACTGATGAGAAGAAATTATAATCTTCATTTTCATTAACTTCCAGCTGAAATTTACCATTTCTTTCAATTATCAGTATAGGCAACAAATGTTCTGAGTAGAATTCTATAAGCTTCTCCAGACTGATAGAAGGGTTCATGGCACAAAAACAGTCCAGAGCTCCTGTTTTAGAATAAAATACAAATTACTCTTTTTGGGATTCAAAGCCTCTCATTAACTTATTTTTGAAGATTTTTAATACATTGGTTGCTTTTATGGATTCACTTTTTAGGCCAACTAAACTGGCCCTGTTTTTCCTAATATAAGGCATTTCCCATTTCCTATATCTATTTCTTTACACAAGTTAGCCCATGTGCCTGGAATGCATTTATTTCTTCCTAATCTTATGCCTTTTAGGATCCCAAGTTTTCTTCAAAACTCATTTCAAGCATCATGATGGCTTTCTTGGTACTCCTTGCCCCACCCTCCACATACTCCCCCTCACCAAAATGATCTTGAAATTTATCTTGTATTCATTTATGTGTTTGTATTGTCTATCATCATAGAGTGTAAGCTCCTGGAAAGCAAGATATGAAATATAGCACAGTGCTTATAACTATAGCTTATTGATTGATTGCTATGCAATTTATCATAGTGGGCAGAAGCTAGATGGTTCAGTGGAAAGAGTCCTGAGCCTGCAATCAGGAAAACCTGAGTTCAAATCTGACCTTCAGATACTTACTAGATTTATGATTCTGGACAAATCACTTAACCCTGTTTGCCTTTTTTCGACTCTGTAAAATGAGCTGGAGAAAGAAACGACAAGTGTCTTTGCCAAGAAAATCCCAATTGGGATCATGACTTTTTAGACATGACTGATGATTGAACAACAATAATGTATAGATGATCAGCTGTGATGGATTGATTCTTTTCAACAGAGGTGATTTGAGGCAATTCAATAGACTTGTAATGGAAAGAGCTACCTGCATTAAGAGAGAGAACTATGAAGACTCAATTTGGATCAAAGAGGAATATTTTCAACTTATTGTTGTTTGTTTTTTTCTCACATTTTCCCCTTTTGATCTGATTTTTCTTGCACAGAATGACAAATATAAAAATATGTTTAGAAGAATTGCACATTTTTAATCTGTATTGAATTGCTTGCTATCTTGGGGAGGGGAGAGGAGAGAGGAGAGGGAGAAAAATTTGAAACACAAATTTTTGCAAAGGTGAATGTTGAAAACTATCTTTGCATGTATTTAGAAAAATAAAATACTATTAGAAATTTTTAAACCTCCAACAACATATAATAGATATAGTTAGGAGGACATGAAAAACTATAACGTATATGTTGTGCTTATGGTAATTTCATAGGATAATTGATTGTAAGGCCATAAATTTAGAGCTAGGCAGGTAAATGGCTTCTAAAATTCACATAGATACTGAGTGTCAAAACCAAAACGACCCCATTTGTTTAAAATGCCAGTCTTTTTCTCTTTCAAACTCTCTATGTGTTTTAATCTATTCCTTTAAAAATCCTAGTTATTTGTTTTTTAAGAGCTATTTTGTTAATGATCTCATTCTTTAGGGAATGGCAAAATTCACTTAAATTTGTCTGTATTGGTATAAGTGTTGATATGCAGCCCCTCATGGAGCTATTAACCTAAAATGGCCATTGTCTGTTTTCACTATGAAAATACTTAGGATTTAAAAGATGAAGCAGCATAAGGACACAAAGATTTTATGTAACTACTGAAGATTCCTAGGAAAAACCTGGCAAAATTTTTTTGCTGTGATTTGATGTTTAAGTTCTCTCTAGTTCTCTGTCTCTGTCTCTGTCTTTCTCTGTTTCTCTGTTTCTGTCTCTATCTGTTTGTCTATCAAATCAAGTTTTCTACTGTAGGTATATGAAATTTGTGGCTATCTTTATGTTTTGCTCTTCCCCAAATCACAATGTGTAGTCCATTCTTCCCTTGTTCAAATGAATAATTAGTCTGGCAAGTTTTTGAAAAGAGAAAAATATATATAGTTTTTTGTATATCTGTAAAATGTAGTAATATTTGATAGAGACAAATATAAATATAGAATTTTTAATTTATTCCATTTTTAGGCTATGTAATGAAATTTTTTTTACTGTCAGAATTGAAAGTGAGTCTAGGAGGGCTCTTATGTAACCTTTGTCACAATGTAACCTTTTTTAAAATACCCATTGAATTCAGTTTTATAGTACAGGGGATAGGCAGTAGATAGACCAATGTAACTAGAGTCCAGAGAGACTCATCTTCCTGAGTTTAAATCTGGACTCAGACACTTATTAGTTGTGGGACCTTGGATAAGTCACTTAACTCTCTTTGCCTCAGTTTCCTCATCTATAAAATGATCTGGAAAAGGAAATGGCAAATCACTTCAGTATCTTTGCCAAGAAAATCCCAAAGGAGGTCATCAAGAATTGGACATGATTGGAACATGATTATACAACAACTGAATTCAGAAAATCACAGTCAGTATCTAGTGCAACTTATGTACAAAATGAATCCCCATTATAACATTGAGGACAAGTGCTGTTCAGCGTCTGCTTGACTTTCAGTGAAAAGGAACCTACCATCTTTCAAGGCAAGTCATTCCACTTACTTTTATGCTGCTCTAATTGATAGGGGGTTTTTCAAAGTGGGTCTTTTTGTAACTTCTGCCCCTGGCTTTTGAAATCAAACAAAATAAATCTTCCAGATGACTAAGTTGAAGACAGCTGTGATGTCCCTTCTGATTTTTCTTTTCTCCAGGCTAAATGGTTCCTTTAACCAGTTCTCATATGACATATACCTAGACCCCTACTAATGCTGGAAATTCCCTATTCTGTATTCTTCTTAAACCGTACACAGTATTCATGTGAGATCTAATAAGGATGGAGTACAGGAGGATTATCACCTCCTGTTTCCTCGAAACAATAGTTCTCTTAATGCAGTTAAAGATTGAATTTGCTTGTTCTGGTTGTCAAATCACACTGCTAACTCATCTTATAATTCACCACAGCCCTAAGATCCTGATTCAGACCATTGTGTCTAACCATGCTTCTTTCATCTTATCCTGTGAAATTGGTTTAAATCCTCTATACCCAATTTGCATGCAAGTCCAAATTAAAATTCCACAAAAATTTTTTTCTCAAGCCACTCTATAAATATTTCCTGTAATACTATAATTTCTGAAAATAAATCAATGAAAAATCATTTGTTATGTGCTTACTATATGTAAATTCTGTGATAAGGATTGGAGATGCAAATAGGAAAGCAATTTATCTCCTGTTCTCAAGGATCTCACGTTCTAGTAATGATAATAGCAATAACAATAACTAATATTTATATAGTATCTATTATGTACCAGGCATTGTTCCAAGAGTTTTACAAATATTATCTCATTTGATTAATAGAGGGAAACAACATATATAGGAAATTTTAGTGGCAAGTCAGATGGAAAGGCCCGACAGTCCTTGGGGGAGGGTGAAAAAAGCAGATGGTAACACATCTTTTCAAAATGTTATTTCCACTGATAAAATCACATCCTTCTCTAATGATTAACTCTCTGACAGTGCCAAGGACTTTGGTTGGTAACACTTTCTTTTCTGGACCAAGCAGGGACTGCAGAATCTGCAGAAGTAGTTGCCAGTTGGCATAATCCCAAAGGTTGTTTCTCTACATGATGACTGTGGCGGAGCTGGTCTTGGAACAGTTCTGTTAGTCTGGAAAGTACTGTTATTCATGGGGATCTTGGGCTTACCTGTCTGAGAGAAGGTAGTAGTAGTTGAAATTATGGTTGTATGCTCTAACATAGGACTCCTCCAGGATAACTGGTTACTTCAGCTAGGTTAGTTTGCTTGCTCTATGTGTGGCAGTTGGCAGAAACAGGTGGTTACTCAGCCATAGAGTTGATCAGGACACCTTAAATTTTTTCTGCTCATGACCCCTTTTCACCCAAGAAATTTTTATGTGACCCGGGTATATACGTATATAAAATAGGAATCCAAATCAAATATTTAGTGATAATCATAAGGAAATGAATTTAAAAACAATTTTAGTATACATATTAATTTACCATTTATTAAGGATGAAAGCATAGTAATGAGATGGATATGCTTATTTATTTGTACATGAAGAATTAAATCTTGGTGGAATATTTGATATCTTTTATTGTTGCCAAATTTTTTGTAACCCCCACATTCAGCTACACAATCCCAAGACCCACAATTTAAGAAGCTTTGTTTTAGGTGATGGTTTTAGATGATGTCTGGGTTGGAAGTGAGGTCAAGGATTTGAAGGTGCTGCAATTCTCAGAGGCTTTGAATCTTGGATTATGTCCATTGTGAACGGCAGAGAATGATGGTAGACGTAAGGACAGTGGTTTAACTTTCATTGCACATTCCCCTTCTTGTCTCTCTCTCAGGGGACCTTTCTACAACTGATTTGCCTATTCTAAGAGTAGCAGTTTGTAAATAGTGTCAAGGGCACCATCCCCATTAGGGGAGTGGTTCTTAACCTGGAGCCCATGAATATGTTTGTAAAACTTCTTGGTTAACTATATTTCACTGTCATTGCTTTCTTTTGAAAGCCTATGCATTTTATTTAATGTATTTAACAACAATTTTAGAGGGGGTCCATTGGCTTCATCAACTACCACATTAAGAACTTCTGAAATAGGAGTTAGTCATGTGGATAATGGCTGTGGTGGCTGGATCAGAAGGAAGACCACTATATTTCAAATTTGTCAGTTTTCAGATTTCAGTAAAAAGAGATGCCATACCTCATTTCAGCACAACTACCAGAATTGCCATGCCAGCACCTTGGCTTGGTGCAAGGAATGGAAATGATCTTCAGGAAATGCAGGAAGCCTTCTTAGTGCAGGGTATAGTACATATAAATGAATGAATGAATGAATGAATGAATGAACAAACTAACAAATAAATAAATAAGTGTGTGTGTGTGTGTGTGTGTGTGTGTGTGTGTGTGTGTGTGTGTTTAGTAAGCACATAACAAATGATTTTTTATTCTTTTAGTTTCAGAAACTCTGGTGTTACAGGAAGTATTTATAGAGTGACTTGAGAAAAAAATTTTTTTGGTGTAATTTTAATTTGGACTTGTATTAAATAAAATACTTAATGGGAATGATTATAGACACCTGACTGATTGTCAGTAGCTCGGTGGTGTTGAAGGTAGGAGGCAGAAGGTGGTGGGCTTTTATTACTAAGGTTAGAAAAAGGGATCAAGATATTCTATTATAGGGTGAACAAACCTGAACTTTCACAGGATGATCTAATCATGAGTAATTTAGATAAACTTAAATGCTGTAGTTGCTGGGATTTCTTAGAAACAAGATCTGCTTCTCTCTAGTGACAGTTATTTGTCATTCAACTGGTCTCTATCTGCCTATTTCCCCATCTCATTCTGGCTCAAGAGGCTGATTGGACCTGCCTACATCAATTACGACAATCTTTCGTGTATTGTTTGCATTCAGCGTATGTCACAGGATCTTTATTTGTTCTATGTGCCATTTTTTCAGTTGTAAGGATTGATATTAATCATTGTTTATTCAATTCAATCAACTTTTTATTTTGTAGCTCCTGTATATGGAGCATAGTATTAGGTGATGTAATATTTAGATAAAATACAATCCCTGCCCTTCTTACTGAAGTAGCGAGGTAAAACAGTTGATAGAATGCTGGCCCTGGAGTCAGGAAACATAACCTCAGATACTAGCTTTGTGTCCCTGCACAAGTCCGGGGAATATGTTACAAAATAAGTGATAAATGTATTATGGGTGGTAACAGTTTTATGTGAGTTCTGCCCAGGAAAATCTCAAATTCAAATCCCTTAAAATTTTATTCCACATGGCAGTACATTGGTACTAGCTTTTAAACATAGGAATCATTAAAAAAAATATATTATATGTACACTATAAACTTTAATTATGGGCTGGATTTTACATCATGTTGTTATTCTGGAATATGTGGTGTGTGTGTGTGTGTGTGTGTGTGTGTGTGTACTTGTATAGGGAACTTCTGTATTGGAAATTCCATTCACTGAAATAGATCAGTAACTCCTCTTAACTTTTAGTTTTACGAAGTTGTTTAGGATACTGAGAGATTAATAATAATAATTAATAATATATATATATGTAATAAAATACCCCCAAATCATGGTGCCAATAGACAGAACATGAACCAAATCTTTGACTTAAAGGTCAAAGTCTGTGAGACCAGGCTGTGTCTCTGATTCTGAGGAATTGTTTGTGTATAAATATGAGATACATATTGATATCAAAGTAAGAAGACTATTTAGAAACAAATGGAGAAAACACACAAACTCTCCTTTTTCCCTTTTTATGCAATTCAAGAATACCCAAAATATTTATAGTAGTCCCTCTTTCAGGGAAGATTTCCACCTACCTGATGAAGTGAAATTTTCTCAAGAGCACTTGACTAATTTAGGGTTTTTTCAAACATTTTCAAAGTTCTGACATAACTTTGCCTGAATGGAGGTGACAGGAAAACAAAAGAAGAAAGTTGCACATCATATTTCCTACTCATGTGACTCTATTACCAGGGAGAGCTTACCCCATGGACTGTTAGATGTGACTCACACATCCTGGAGATTTTGAGCTGGTACCATCATTCATGTCTTTCTTTCTCTTCATTTCTTTTTTTAAAGATTACATTAAAATGGTTCTCAAGTTTTGTCTTAAGGGAATTCAGAATTGTTAAAATTGAACAAATACCAATCTTGTGGTTACTGGGATGTGGTTAGAGAAACTTCTTATTTCTGTAGAGTTACTACAGGAAACTGGAAACTTCTCTATGTCTTCTAGTTTCATTTACAATGAAAATGTCAAGAATGGGTGTGGTTCAATTTCTCTATGAAGGTACTGAGCCAGGTCATTGATACAAAAATCTTAGATTACTAATAGTTAATAGAATGCTTGTAGCCAACCTAAAACTGATTCTCTTCATCTTTTTCTATTATTGTCACTGTGGGCATCAGGAGTGAAGACTTATATATTTTTAGCTGTTTTCTGGGTTTTTGAAGTTTCAGAATTCTTCAGATAGATGTTGTGTTATCAAAACAAATTCTTCTAAAATTCTGTTCTTCCTCTTTGCTGAGAGATAAGAGAAATGTAATTTGCATTTTCTCCCAAATTAGATTTATAGATCCCTGATTTCAATGATACCAGGAATTTCTTATTGGTAAGGAAATCTCTCTCTCTCTCTCTCTCTCTCTCTCTCTCTCTCTCTCTCTCCTCTCATCTCCTCTTCCCCCCCCATACCTACCTACCTATATAGCTATCTATCTATCTATCTATCTCTATATCTATATATACACACACATACACACACACACACACACACGCATTATATATATATATATATACATATATACATATATATATATATATATATATATATATATATATATATATATATATATATATATCTGCTTGGCCATTTATAATCTTTGAGTGTTGCTTGGAGTTACTTAGAAGTTAAATCATTTGCAAAGGGTCACACCATTAATATGTATCAGATGAACAACTTGAACTCAGATCTTTCTGACTTAGAGTTTAGCTTCCAATTGCTTTCTTTTTTTTTTACCATTAAAAACACCCAAAGGCCTTAATTAATATCAGTTTTCAAAATAGAATATTTTAAAACCATTATTTTGCTTCCCCCAATTACATTTAAAATAATTTTTAACTTTAAAACTTTTTTTGAATTTCAAATTCTACCTGTTCCCCCTATCTGAGACACTTGGCAATCAGACATAGATTATGCATGTGCAATCATATATAACATTTTTATATTAGTCATTTAATATAAGAAGATTTGAAAAAAAGCAAAAAAGAAAGTGAAAAAATAGCATTCTTCAGTATATTTTCAAACAATATCAGTTCTTTCCTTGGAGGCAGATAGTAAGCTTTATCATCAGAACTTTGGGATGGTCTTGGATCTTTGCATTGTTGAGAATATCTGTTATTTAGAGTTCCTTGTTATACAATAATTCTGTTACTACAGTGTTTTGCTGGTGCTGCTTATGTTACTGTGCATCAGTTCATGTAAGTCCCTGTCTTTAAAATAAATTATTTTGCAATGATCACTATATTTACTTAGCATCTCTTGGAGAAACATTTATTGTACATAATAATATTATTATTAAATTAAAATTTAATTATAAATTAATTAAATTAATAAAGTATATTATAATATGCTATAAAAGAAATATATTTAATTATACATGAAAATTATAATATTATTAAATAAATGTTAATATATTCATAACATTTTCTTTCTTAATTTTTTTGAGATGACAAAACTGTTACTTCCACTAGAAACTTATCAAAATATTTTATTTCCTTTTTAATTTAGGCAGAGTGTCATAGTAAAGAAGGAAAAATAATGTGTAATCATAGAATCTGGGTTCAAATCAAATTAAATTAAAATAAATAAATTGGATTGTATAATCTCTAAGGTCCTTTAGCATATAACACTACATAAAAGTTAGTGATATTTGGTAGGAATATATTTAGATATAATAATGTATCAGAAATGAGGGAGAAAAAAATACAAAATCTGTAAATGAATGTAGTTTTTTGTCATGGTGTCTATTCCTACATTTTTCAGTGTTCCTCAAATTGGAATCCAAGAATCATAAGTGCCCCACAGAGACTCCAGATATCCTTGATCATCTCACTTTACCCTCTGGACTATGTTCTTTTTACACTCTTTAAGGCACAGGAGACAAAATCCTATGCCATTTGACTTCACTCTGCTTCATCCTATCCCATTCCACTCCAGTCTATTCCATTCTATCCCATTTAACTCCATTCCATCACATCCCATTCCATTTTACTCTGATCGACTCCATTCTAACCTATCCTATTCTACTTTACTCTATCTCATCCCTTCCCACTCTACTCTTTCCCATCCATTCCATTTCACTTTACTCCATCCCATTCCACAATTTACTAAGTGATTCTAGTACTCTGTGCCAATTCCTGGGAAGACAAAGACCAAGATGAAATGGTCCTTGTACTCAAGAAATTTATATTCTAACATGGGAGAACACCTGTATATAGAAAACTAAATGCAAGATGTATACAAGTTTAGAAGTAAAACCTCAGCTGACTTTTGAAAGAAGATAGAGATTCCATGTGATAGGAGTTTATAGGGAATGTATTCCAGGCATGAAGGGCAGGAATCCTGTGCAAAGATATGGAGATGGTAGAATGGCAAGATCAGTTTGGCTATGTGTGAAGGATAATAATATGCAATAAACTTGAAAATTTAGACTGGAGATAGATTTTGAAGAGCTTTAAAAGCCAGCCAGAGGAGATGACGTTTTTCCTGGAGCAGAGGTTCTTAATATTTTCTGTATCATGGATCCTTTTGAGTGAGTTTGCTGAAGTCTATGGACCTCATCAGATTAATGTTTTTAAATAATTGAAAAGAAATCTTATATTTTAATTAGAAGTTAGTGAAAATGAGGTGAATTTTTCCTCCCATCCAGTTTCACAGATCTCTGAAATCTATCAGTGGATCCTTTGGAAGCGCATGGAACCCAAGTTAAGAGCTCATGTCCTAGAGGCAAGAGTTTTTTCTGAGAAAGACAATGACAGTCAGACCAGTACTTTGACAACTATAGGAGGTTATATTAGAGGAGGGAAAGACTGGGGTAAGAAGATTAATTAAGAGTCTATTTCAATACCACAGGTTGACAGATAGTTAGAACCTGAATAAGAATAGGAGCCTTATAATTGAAGAGAATTGATTGGATGGAAGATATATTCTAAAAGTATTATAATTTATAAGACTTGAAATTAATTGAATACAAATAGTGAGAGACAAGGAAGAGTTGGGGATGACTGTAAGATTGCAAACTTGGATAATTAGAAGGTGAATGATGCCTTCAAAAGAAACAGAAAAGTGAATAAAAGAGAAGAGTTTGGATGTATGTAGAAACAATGAATTTTGTTTTGGGACAAGTTGAGTTTAAAATGTCTATGAGATATTTAATTGGATGTCAAATAAATACCTGGTAAAGTGCTAGAAGAATTTAGGAGAGAGACTGTTCCTGGACATAGAGACAACAATTGAACCCATAAGAATGGGTGAGATAGGGGCAGCTAAATGACACAATGGATAGAGCCCTGGTCCTGGAGTCAGGAGAACCTGAATTCAAATCTGACCTCAGACACTTAACACTTACTAGTTGTATGACCATGGGCGAGTCACTTACCTCAAAACAAAAAGCCCATCAGAAAAAAAAAAGAATTGATGAAATCACTAAGAGATTTAGGAGAGAAGAGGATCTATATTAATTGTTATAAATGGGAGAAAAAACAGATTAACAAGAGATTCAAAAATATTCACTTATAGCCTATTTGTAAAAATCAAAAGTATAAAAGCCATAATAATAACAGAGAATGGATTAATCTTTGAAGATTTATAGAAATATATACAAGGTATAAAAATAAATCGATGATTTTTATGGTTGAATGGCAGTCTTAACCAGCTAATTTCAAGATAACAAATTAAAACCCAATAAATATTAGGACCCAGATTGAAAAGAACATATTCAGGCAGGAAGGAAGTAAGGGACATATATTCTAAAATCTGAAGTCCTGAGTTTGAATACCAACTCAAATACTAAGCTGCTGTGTTATGTTAAGACGAGCCATTTTATTAATCAAGTCAATTTCATAATCTGTTGAATTGGGACAATGAGAGTTGCTACTTATCTACAAAGGATTATTGTAAGGTAACTCATTTTTAAACTTTATCATGCTAGAGAGAGAGTTGCTAAAATAATATTATTTCAAATCTTACCTTTGGTACTTGTTACTTGACTTCACTAACTTGGGATTTAGCATCTTTAGCTATAAAATGAAGGGATAAGGTTTCAGCTAGTGGACCTTCTAATATTAATTCGTGCTCTAAATCTAAGATTATATACATAGTTCCCTCAGAAAAAAAATTTAGTAAAGCCCTCTGAAAACAAGTTGAAAAGACAAGTTTTAAAAATTCTGAAACGGTGCAGACATTCTTTAAAAGTGATAGTCAGATATTTCTTTTTACTTAAATTTATGTCCCTTGGGCAATCATGTGAAGCTTTCAACATGATCTGTGTCCCAGAATGACACCGTTCTAGTGGTTGGTTAGCTTATTGAATGTTTCAGCATGAGATGCTATTACCTCTCAGCTTGGGTTTCCAGGAGTAATTCTGATACTTGTTTGAGCATTCTTATTAGCACACCAAAAGCAATTACAGTCACTCATGTGGATAATTCGAAGGTCGTATTTGCCTTGAGAATGTATATATATTTCTTTTTCCAACTTAGAGATTGCACGACTGGTTGCATTTTTATATTAATAACTCTAAAACCTGTCATTTGTTTTGTCAGGCAGGATTTAGACTTCTTTATGTAAGCCCACTGATTACCAAACTGGACAAGATGTGAATGAACCTAGCTATTACATAGGTTGCGATAAGAATGAAATTAAGTTGTAATTTAAATTCAGCTGCAGAACAGTGATACTGGTTTGTAGTGGCAATATTTTTTTAGGGTTTCAGAAAGGGCAAGTAATGACCATTTATCATTTTAAGTATCTTTTGAAAAACAAATCAGTGCAAGTAGCAGGAACGTCTACTATCATTTTCTAAAAAATGCATTCAGAACAAGAAGTGGCTTTGGTAGTTCATTGCTCTCTAAGTCAGGCACTGCTTAGAGCTTTGTAAAGAATAATCCACTAGTGTCGATTTTTCACATGCTAAGTCTAGTTCTGAAATGACTTTTTTGGTTAATCATACATCAAGATTTAGGAGAATGTAAGCTCCATGAGAGAAGAGAATGTTTAATTTTTTTTTTCTTTTGTATCCCCAGCACCTAGCAAAATCCCAATACTGTGTAACAATGAATACTGGTCATTGGATGAAGTTTATGCAAGTATATTCTGTTCACCACAATGTAAAAAATAAAACGGGGAAAAGGAAACAGATTGGATTCCATCCAAAGAAGTTTGTGATTTTTTTTTTTTGCTATTACTTTTAAATCAAAAAGAAGTTATATTTTCTTCTCTGACCGGAAGCCAGTATTACAGTAAACTTCAAGGTAGTTGATGAAAAAAAGAGATTTAAATCTCTCATCCTGCTCCACTTTGCAAACCAAGTTGCCTGAGGTATAAAGTTATAGACTCCAACAGAAATGAAATTAAAATGAATCATCAGGTATTTATTAAATACTTATTCACTGCAAGGCACTCTACTAGGCAATATTGGGGACACAATGAGGTCTAAGATAGCACTGACTTTAAAAAGTTCAGTGTCTAGTTGGGAGATAAAACCTGTTATGTATCCTCTAATGTTAAAAGAATGTAAGATATGAGTATTGTATGATAACCAGTTATATAAGTATTTTAAGAGATCAGAGAAAGTAGAAATCTGTTTTCAACCTGATGTTGAATAGAGTCATAGTTGTAGTTCTCAGTCTAAAAGACAACATTTGGCCATCTTGTACAATTGGAATCTCAACATAGATGTAGGTTTTCTCAAATGGATTTGGTCAGGCTGTATCAAGGATTTAGAAAATTTGTAGTCATTTTTGAGTCATCTTAACATTATTATTGAATCATTATCTTGAAATATGAATACCTTTAAGTTAAAACACTTCTGACAATGTGCTTTGTTTACTTCAGATAAGTTCTTTTTATTTATTGTTACTGAAACATTCTCTTTTGTAATTTTTCCTGAGTCCTACTTTGTCATCACAAGAAAAGAGCTGTATAAAATGTATTTTAGTAAATACCTAGTATGTATGTATCTATTTATCTCTACATCAATATATTTCTCTCTATCTCTGTCTTTCCATCTCTGCTTCTTTCTGTCTCCATGTTTCTCTGTCTCGGTCTCAGTTTCTCTCTATCTCTGTTTCTGTCTATTGGTCTGTCTGTCTCTCTGTATCTATCTCTGTCTCTGCCTCTCTGTGTGTCTGTGTGTCTGTATGTCTGTCTGTCTCTCTCATTTCTGGTTCTTCCTCAGGTGGCAAAAGTGTAGATAAAAGAAGACTGTAGCAGCTAAGGTCTATGGAGGGGCATTCATAGGAGACAGGATTGGTCAACAGTGAATCACACAGAATAATTGCTATTATAGATAAAATACTATGATGCAAAAATGACAATCTTTTTGTTGTCATTTCTAAAAGATGCCTGGCCTTCTGGGAGTAGGAGACCCCGCCCATAGAGTGAATTGCTTGACACCAGAGTTCCTAACTACAGGCATAATAAACAATTTGTAGTTCACAGACATACCTTTTCCAGGAATCATCTGTGCTGGAATAAGACTTGTGAGTGCCCAAATTATACTGTCACATTTGACAATATTTAGAAGAATTTTTCTATTTCATGAATTCCGGCAAAGCCCAAGCTTCTGAAATTAAATTAATGCATGATCACATATATACAATGGATGCCATCTCTATGTACTTCTCCAGATAGTTCAGAAAGCTTTGCTTTAGGTTATAGCTTGGTATTGATTGTTGCTTGGATTTCACAGTTATTTTGACTGATGCATTTATTTGTATATTATCATCTGATATTCACTGATGACAAAAAGTCTAAACCTAGTCATGTTGTTTTATTTAGGACATTATCTGCTTAGCTCCAGCAACATCCTGACTTGAGCAGAGTAATTCTCAGGGCCTCGTCTCTTTGGGGACAACATCCTGTGGGAGAATTTCTGTTTCCCATTGACTTCCTGTGGACTCAAAGAACATTTAACAAAGACAAGGGGAGCTATAAACTCAGGTTTTTTTTTTTGCAACAAAAGGTGGAAATGTTGTTCTCCTGTGGCTGAGTATCAAATGAGTAAAAAACTGTAAACTAGAGATGCAAGGAAAGCATATTTCCAGTAAAAGGAAAAAATGCATCATTAGCACTTTACTTTGCATTTTATCTCAGTCACTCAATATACCTTGAATTGAATAAACTGGAGAATTTTATTCTATGACAGGCAGCCTTAAAAAAAAAAAACTAAAATACTTAAAAATATTAGACAAGGGAAGGAGGATCATAGGAAAATCATTTTTTGGTAACCTAAAAATCTTTTTTGAAGCTTTTTATTTTCAAAACATAGGCATCAATAATTTTCAACATTACCCTTGCAAAATTTTGTTCCAAATTTTACCCCCCTTTCTCCTCCCCCCTCCCCTAGATAGCAAGTAATTCAATATATGTTAAACATGTGCAATTCTATACATATTTCCACAATTAACATGCTGCACAAGAAAAATCAGATCAAAAAGGAAAAAAATGAGAAAGAAAACAAAATGCAAGCAAATAACAACAAAAAAATGAAAATATTACGTTGTGATCCACATTCAATCCCCACAGTCCTCTCTCTGGGTACAGATGGCTTTCTTCATAACAAGACCATAGGCATTGATCTCAATCACTTCATTGTTGAAAAGGACCATAGGACAATAGTTTTAAAGTGAAAGGAACCTCAGACCTTCTTTAGACCTCAACTTCTTAACCTTTGTGTCATGACCCTCAAAATGATCTCATAACTGAATGTTAAGGTCACAAAATTATAATTTATTATTAGTAAATATTTGTTTTGCATGCCTATCTTATATACTCAGGGCAACAAAAAATTTCTCATGTGAAAAGTGGTTGCAAGTGGGAAAAAAAAGTTTAAGAAGCCCTGGTTTAGACCATCTACTATCATTTTATAAACTATAAGTGTCACAAATTAGAAAAGTTTAGCATTGAGTTATATGATTCCTCCTAAGAAATTGTTAAATAATATTTGTCTTACTTAGTGATTTGGGCTCAATGAAATAGCTACAGATTTTGCTGAGGCACTGAAAACTAGAGACTTAAAAACACATTTGAAAATGGTAGTCTGTGTTCTTTGCTATTTTCCATTTCCCATTTCTGCTTATTTCATGCCACCTGATAAAGAGGCAATTTTAAAATTTTATCTCAATTATCTGCTATTTAAACATGTTCTGCCAATTCTCTGAAATTCACATAGGCTCACTAAATGTGAGCAATCAACTTTCTAGTCCATCTTACAACATGGTTCATTATATGAACACGGTGCTTTGTCACAGTGGGGACCACCTGTTTTAGATATTATGTAATGTATAATTACACATAATCGTTTATAGTTGAAATAATGACTTCCATGACAATCTGCTCTTTTTTAGCTTGCCAATATTTTTTGATTTTCTAACTCCTATGAGAAAATATTTTTAAGAACCTTGAACCTAGGGATTTTATGATGCACAGGGGAGAAAGGATTTAGGGAAGAGGATAGCCTATGTAAAAGCACAATTTTGGGAGATAGAATATTCTGTATAAGGCAAACAAGTAGATCCATTTGGCTGCTATGTAAAGGGTGTGAGGAGAATTGTATGGATGTTGGAGTCACATTGTGAAGGGATTTAAATAATAAACAGAAGAGTGTACATTTTTATCATAAAGGCAGAAAGATTTTTTTGGGTAGGGACATGACATGGTCAGATGTATGCTTTAGAAGTATCATTTTGGCAACTATTTGGAAGACCATATAAGGAAAGAGATTAATTAATAGTCTATAGCAACAATATAGGTAAATTGTGATAAGGTCTACCTCCTATATTTGCTTCTTTCTCTCTAATCTAATCTTTTTGTTATATTTCTTAAGACTAAAACCACTCTTGCCATTTCTTTTTAGTGGTTCTCTATTGTCTATTGAGTAAAGTTTGAGATTTTTGGTCTGGTTTTGATGACCCAGTGTTAACTGATACATTTGATTGTTTCACTGTTTTACACACTACCATGATTTATTCTAATCTTTTCATCCTTCTCAAATCTCCCATAGTTCCTTTTTTCCTTATTCTCTCAGCTGAGAACCTTGACAAAACTGAAGCCATTTATCACCAATCTCTTTCTTTCCTCTCATCTAATATCACTCAGATGTCTTCTGCCACTATCTTCCTCTTTATTTCAATGAAGAGGTTGTCTTTCTCCTTGCCAAGGCAAATTCTTTGGTCCCATGCCATCCTATCCTATTTTCACAAGCGTATTGACTCTTTCACCATCCCCTTCTCTCAATCTTTTCCTGTTTAGTACTTTCCTATTGCTGATAACAATGTCCATATTTCCCTCATCTTCAGAAGTTTCTCTCTTAATCCATTTATGTTCTATCATTTATAATTTTCTATCCCTTCCCATTTTGTGTCTAAATTCTTTGAGATATTAGTCTACAATAGGTGCCTCCAGTTCCTGTCTTCTTAATTCTCTTTACTCTACAATCTGGCTTCCAACCTCATCATTCAACTGAAACCATTCCTCAAAGTTACCTTCAGTAACTTCAGTTCAATCAGTTTCAACTCTTCATGATCCCATGTGGGGTTTTCTTCTTAAAGATACCAGAGTGCTTTGCTGTTTCCTTCTCCAGCTCATTATACAGATGAGGAAACTGAGGTAAACAGAATTAATTTGACTTGTAGCTATTAAATTTCTGAAGCTGGATTTGAACTCAGAAAAATGAATCTTCCTTACTCCAGGTTGGTTCTTTAGCCACTAAGCCATGTAACGCAGAGTTACCAGTCACTGGTAACTCTGTGAAGTCCAATAGTCTTTTTCAATCCTCAACCTACCCAATATCTTCATTAATCACTTCTCTAGGCTTTTGTGATTCTGCTTTCTTCTAGTCTTCTCCTGCTTTTCTGAACATTCCTTTTCTGTTTTCTTTGCTGCATCATCATCCAGGTCATGACTGCTAACCATTGACATACCCCAGAGCTCTTCCTTGTCCCTTTCTTTTTCTCTTCCTATTCTGTTTTACTTGTTGTTATCCCATGGATTCAGTGACAATATTCAGTAATTATGTTAGTATAATTCAAAATTATATGAATATAATATTATATAATTGCAATTATACTATTCATAATTCTATCACTCTCTGCCCTCCTCACCTTTCCCCTCAGTACTTAGAATGGTGCTATATGCACCAAACAAACAAGTTTGCCTCACTTTCCTCATCTGTAAAATGAGTTGGAGAAAGAAATGTCAAACCACTCTAATATCTTTGTCAAGAAAATCCCAATGGGGTCTTGAAGATTCATATATAACTGAAAGAATTGAACAACCACAAAATTGTATCTTTGTTTTGTTAAATATTACCAATTTTAATCTGGTTGTAGTCATACTTGAAAGTATTGATGGCTATATGTAGCTATGGGCTGCATGTTTAACCATTGATCTAAAACTAAAAAAACTTAAAAAAAAACTTAAAAAAAACTTTAAAAAATTCCATTGTAAATTCCATGCATAGTCTTCCAAAAGCTTGAATTTGTATTCATATTGTGATCTAAAAGTAGAAATCAATTTATTTAGAATAAGCTAACCATGTGTAAAAGTATATTTGATATCATAGATTCTATTTCCTTGAAAGGAACTTTCCTGTCTTTTCCATTATTCTGGCTCCATTGTTAGTGATTTATGAATTATTCACTGTATTACCATTTAGAGTTGTGGGAAATATCAGACTTGTATAGGAACTGTCTGCAAAGTGGACATTAATTGCTTGATTATATTTACTTGTAATATTTTATAAATGAATAATCAACCATCTGAACCCAAAACTCACGTTTGTGGCAATAACAATCTTGGTATCATATTGACACATTTAAGTTGACTCAGTTCAAATGGTATACAGATGATGCAAAATGCCTTGGATCTTTAGATACCTTCCTGACACTCTGGATTATAGTAAGAAAATATCTGCAGTTGTATACGTAATAGTATTTGGTAGAACATGGACTGTGCTCGGATAGTCAAAACCAGTCATCCCTAACTGAGAATTAAAGGTGTATACAGTTTGCAGGAAAAACTATTATACCCAGGATTCTGTCAGGTTGTCCAAAAAAGGGTGTTGTATTAAATCATTTTCTTTGATCATTATCCAATTTTAAATGCGATCGGGTATGTAGTCCATATAATCTAATCTACTATTATGATGAATAAACACATACTAACCCCTTAGATTTTCCCCAGGGCAAAATGAGTAGGTCATAAATACTGGGATTAAAAGGATTTTCATCTGGAAATAGGGAGAAGCACAGATAAGATGTTCCCATATCAAATATTCATCATTATTGTTCTGTGTAAAAAGAAAGCTGCTGTGGGCAGCTAGATGGCACAGTGGATAGAATACTGAGCCTAGAGTCAGGAAGCCTTTTAGTTCAAATCTGGCTCATACTCCAACTATGTGAACTTGAGCAAGTCATTTAACTTCCTCCCTGAAAGAAATGGTGAACTACTCTGGGATCTTTGCCAAGAAAACCCTGTGGACAGAAGTTCATGGAGTCATGTAGTCAGACAAAACTGAACACCTCCAACAAGCAGGAAGAAGAGTTATAAAAAGAAAGAGTTGATGAGGTTGGGACTTGGATCTAGCCTTAGAACTTTACTCACTTTGTGACCTTGAACAAGACACTTAACTTCTTAACTTAGCCTCAGTTTCCTCATCTGTAAATTGGGGATAACAATATTATGTGTCTTCCAAAATTGTGATTATCAAATGAGGTTATAGTTATAAAATGCTTTTCAAGCTTAAAATACTACATATTACTGTTGTCATTGTTATTTTTATTATTACCTAGAAGACAAAATCTCATAAAGGAATGGGATAAAAACAATTGTCTCTGTCATCTTCTCTGCTAATGTAGTAGTAGCATATGTCCTGTTAGTGAACCTTCAGAAAATCAACTTTCATCTTAAAAAATTTATTGTTATGTAAAAGTGACTTTATTCATCCATGTAATAGATTATAGAACATTCAACATAAAAATATAATAGTAGAATCATGATTTGTTTCATGTCCATTTCTATGTAAACTCAATTGAAAAAGATCAAAACAATTTTATTGTAATAGCCTTGTTTTTATGAGAAAATGTACCAATTAACCAATTTCTAAGCAAACTTAAAAAGACAAAATATTCATCTTTTGAATTTACATTTTCTTTATCACATTCTTAGACCTAAATCATCAATGAAACAATAATCTAAGCCCTCATTTGTAGCATTTCCTCATTTTCAAGGTATAAATGATCACATTAAAAATTTAACAATTGGAGTTATTTGGTTCCAGAATATTTCTCTTGCAATTCCATGACTTCTGTCAATATTGATGAACAAACAGAAAGGATTATAGGGTCTATATTCTTCTTCTATCTTTTTTTTAATAGAAACTTTTATTTTCTACAAGTAAATTTATTTTTGGCCACCAGGAAGGCAGAGATTTAGACCTGACAAATTTTGTGGCTAAAATAGAGAAAGGAAAAGGAAAAATTATTTCATAACTCAGTCAAAGGGTCACCAAGAAATGATCACTGGGGAGAAGAAACACTTGACCTCTCAGGAGAGGAAACTGCCAATCAGGAACCAGTGTTACAAAGCTGCAATTATATGAGTGACATTGGTGTCATAATAGGCAAGAGGAAAAGGATGTTCCTTCCAAGCATGTGACTTTTCTTCACTACTGAATCATAATGGTGGGATCAAGAATCCATAACTAAGTGAGGGGTGAAGATAGAGAAATGAGTAAAAAGAAAGTTTCTGGCCCTGTGAAATGTGATTTATTTTTTTGGACTAAAAAAAATGACTCCACTGTGATTTCCATTCACTATTTGATTTCTGATTTAGAGCAGTGAATAAAATAGAAACAATCAGTTGCTGCTTTTTTTTTCTTTTATCTTTTTCTTTTTTTTTTGGCAAGAATTGAAGGGGATGAAGGCATGGATTGTCCCAAAAGGCAGACAATCTTTGCATTATTTGTGTTTGTTATATGAGTATACTTGATCTCTGGGAAATTCATTGTTATTTAAATTAAGAAAATACATGACCAAACTTGAAAGTGCCCAATTTCATCTTCCTTTGTGCTTCTTTAGTTATCATGGAAGCTAAAATGATACCTCCATTCACACTTTCCAAATGCAACAAAGATAGAATCAAAATCATAGAATTGAAAATGATGTAAAGATCAGTTAGTTCAATCCCTCCATGAAGTGTGGATCCCCTCCAGGACATTCCTAACATATTAATCTAACATTTGCTTAAACTCCTCCAGTGTCAGGGAACTTAGCACATTCTGGACAGCCCATTGAATTTTTGGACAGCTCTAGTGGTTAAAAGATGCTTTCTTATGTTGAATCAAAATGAGTTATTCACACTCTGATTTATCCATAGTAAACCTGTGCTGGCACTGTTCCTGATCCATCACTCCTTGCAGAATACATTTAATCTTCTTTCCACATGTCAGCTTTTAAAATTTCCCTGTGCAGTCTATTTTACGGGGAGGATTTCAGGCCCACGTCTAGTCATTCTCTTTTGAATAGATCTTGTCTTGTCAAGAACCCTCCTAAAATGTGGCCCTCAGAAGTGACTATAGTGATCAAGGAGATGTCTACCTAGGATATAGCACAACTGGACTGTTATTATCCTTTTAAAAATGTAATTCTTTAATTAATATGAAATGAGATTGAATTGGCTGCTTGGGCACCCATGCAGTTCTACAGACTCCTACTACATTCTTCATTCAACTAAAACCACAAGGTCTTTTTCAAAGTAATTGCTTTCTCACTTTGCTTCACCTTATCCTAGTCTTTCAAAGTGATTTTTTGAAATTCACCTACAAGACATAACATTTATCTGTAATGAATTGTAAGCTCTTTGAGGGCAGTCTGTCTTTTTTTGTATTTGTATTTTTAGCTCTTAGGTGTTTAATAAATGTTTATTGGACTGACTGAATGTTGTCCTGTTCCATTGGGCACTCATTGCTTCTGTATCTTTAAAAAATACATATACCCAGAGAGAGAGGAAGAGGGAGAGGGTAAAGGAAAAAGAGAGGGAGAGAAAATGATGCATTCAAATTGTTTTTCTTACCTGGATTATAAACTCCTAGAAAGGAACTATTTCATTTGTGTCTTTTTATCCCAAGTGACTAGTACAGGGTCTGGAACATAGTTGGCACTTAATCAATACTTACTGATTGAAAGATTTTCCTATACAAGCTAATGGCTGTATGTATAAAAGAAATAAAAAGGAATAAAAATGTCATCAGAATAAAAATCAGAGTAAATGTTAACTGTCTAAATTTGACTAGGGGGAGAAGAAAAAAAGATTGCTATGGATAAATCAGAGCTGTGTATGAGCTATTTTCCAATAATGGAAAAATAGGCTACATAGAAGAAAATAAAAATTATATGACATGAAGAATATTTTGTTCCTTATTTAAACTTTTGCTTTATTTAATTTTGTCATACCTTCCCTTTAAATAAAGGAAACTCCAATAGTGATCTTTTATGATTCTATTTTTTATCTTTTTAAAAAAAAAGTATTTAAAGTTTTGAGTTCCAAATTCTATCCCCCTTTTCCCCTTCCCCTCTCTTAGACAGCAAGCAATCAGATACAGGTTATACATGTACAATTATGTATAAGATGTATAAGATATTAGTCATTTTCTACAAAAGGACGAATAAAAGAAAAAAGTGAAAGAAAGTGAAAAATAAATGCTTCTGTCTGTATTCAAACAATATCAGTTCTTTTTCTGGAGGAAGATAGTATGCTTCATCATTAGTCATTTGAGATTGAATAAGATCATTAAATTGCTGAGAATAGCTAAGTCATTCACAATTCTTCACTGAACAAAATTGTACAACATTCTCCTGATTCTGTTCACTTCACCATGTATCAGTTCATGCAAGTCTTTTCAAATTTTTCTAAAATCATCCTGCTTGTTATTTCTTATAGCACAGTAATATCCCATTACAATCACATATCACAGATTATTTAGTTGACTATCCCCCAATTGATGAGCATCTCTTAACTTTCTAATTCTTAGCTACCACAAAAATGTTGCTATAATAGTTTTGGACAAATAAGTCCTTTTGAGGTAACTAGATTGTGCAGTGGACAGTAGTAGCTAGAGCATCATTGCTGATGCTCTATCCTGAAGTCATGAGGACCTGAGTTCCAATCTGACCTCAGATATTTAACACTTACTAGCTGTAGGACTCTGGGGAAGTTACTTAATCCCGATTGTCTCATAAAAACCCAAATCCATACCAAACAAACAAAAAAAGAAAAAAGTGGAAATAAATCTCCCCCTTTTCTTGATGTTTTTAAGATATAGATCTAGAAGTGATACGGCTGGATCAAAGGTTTTGATGTTTTATGGATATTTGGATATTGTTCCAAATTGCTCTCCTGAATAGTTGGATCAGTTCACAGCTCTAACAAGGCATTAGTGTCCCAGTTTTCCTATATCCTCTCCAAAATCCAACATTTTCTTCTTCTTCTTTTTTTTTTTTTTGGTCATATTAGCCAATCTGATAAGTGTGAGATGGTATCTCAGAGTTGTTTTATTTAATCATTTATCTACATTTATCTAATAAATAGTTATTGAGAGCATTTTTCATCTGTCTTTAGACATATGACTCTTTTTATATATCTGTTATTTAAGTGAATAAAAATGACATGCAGCATACCATCACTGAGATGGTAATGTTCAAAGGGCTTCATTTAAAGTAGTAAAATTTATTCTCCTTGTAGTAAAAGTGTTGTTGCTTAAGATTAAAGCCATTTAAAATGGCTTTAATGTACTATATCATTCCCAGGGATCAGAAGGACGGAGAGGCATTTCTAAAAGTACCTAATTTACTCTCTGGGAATAGCAGGGGTCATTGTGAACGAAGAATGTTTACAGTGTACTGTTTTTCATTTAGAGTTCTCCTGGGTTATATTAAATACTCTGAGTTTCCATTAAGACGTTCTTTCCATACTTGATTAAATTCTGATAATAGCTATGGTGTGGAATGCAAAAAAGGAATATATATATACACACACACACATAATATATTGATAACACGACAGATATAAGTAGTTGTATATAAAAGAAACTTGCCTGTTTTGACTGTAAAATTTCACAAATTCACTCTGTTATTGGGAAATGTTTTGGAATAGGACATCAGGTTCCATTTGCTGTTGTTAAGGGCCCTGCGTTTTGTTTTATACCAACACTGTCAGAAGTAGGGAATTTCAAATGAATCAAGAAAAAAGAGAAGAGAAATCATTTTATTACATTAATATTTGGTAAGACACCTCCATCTTCCAAATTTAATTAAATATCATCAGTCAAACAATAGGCATTTATCAAGCCCCTCCTATGTGCTAGGTATATGGGGTAGAAATTTTAAAAATATAAATATTACTCTTCCTTAAGGAACTATATTCTTTCAAAAGAAACAACAGGAATTGGCACTTGATCTGAGCTTCAAAGGAAGATATAGATGTTCTAAGAGATGGAAGTGAGGGAGTTCAGATTGTTGTGTGTCCTTAGTTCTCAAAGAAGACCATGACATTAGGGAAATGGTGCCATATCATGGATGTAAATGAATTGGATTTAGGTGAGGGAGGGCTGTGCAAAATCACCTGCTTCCCTTTCTCCTCCAAAGCTATCTGGGTCCAATGGCAAGATAAAGATCAGAACAACTAGAGATGTTCATGGGTAAATAGTCTGTTCAGAGGCAGCAAAATGGGAGATAGAACATTATATGCAGCACTCCTCTGGATTATCCCCAAATTATACTTCTATTTGAAGTACTCTAGTACTAGTGATTATGACTTTGATAGTTCTAAGAATAATTCTTTGGGATTATACTTTTAACACCACTCATGAAGAAAGAGGAAATGAACATGCACTTGTTAAATACCTACTATGTACTAGGCATTGTATAATATTCTCATTTAATTTTATAAGTCCCTATTAGCTTTCTTTTAGTAAACAATATACTAGAAGTCTCAACTGACTTATAGAAAAAAATGTTAAAATTTATAAAGATGATACAGGAAGAATAGTAGTTACTATTTCCTTTAGAAATCTGGGGAAAGCTCTCCCATGCATACTCCCAGGGTTGATAGGGAAAAAAAATGACAAACTTATAGTGCACTGGTATTGAGTTATATATGTAGAGAATCTATGTGGAAAAAGGAATCACAACTTCTGATACTGGAAGATTTTTAGCTTTCCACTGGGGTGACTTTCATAATCCCACAGATGACTCTTCTCTGTCACAATGGGTCATGCTCTTTGAAAATGCCTTTCCTCACAATTCCTAATTCTCAGAGTTTTTTTTTCTTTCTGATGTCCTCATACCTTTTCTCTTTAGTGACTATTTTCCCATATCCACTTGTCATTTGCATATCACTATGTTCTTGCCTGAACATGTTTTCTTGAACAATAATAAGTAATATTTATATAGTGTTTTCTATGTGCCAAGCACATTACAAATCTCTTATTTGATTCTCACAACAACCTAGGAGATAATAAGAGCATTACTAACCTTTTTACAGTTAAGGAAACTGAGGGAAACAGATCAAATGACTTGCCCAAGAATATTTAGGTAGTAAGTGTCTGAGCCTGGATTTGAATTCAGGTGTTCCTGACTGCAGACTTGGTGTTCTGTTCAGCTAACACCTAGCAGCCCATTCTAATCTCTCTGATACCAACTGGATCAACTATTGTCCATTTGTTTCTTTTCTATTATGATATGGTTAATATGGGAAGGAGGAGAGAAGAGAAAGAGAAAACTGAATCTCTTCCTGCCTCCTATCCCTGTCCCCCAGGAATTTCCTCTCAGGGGCCTACTTCCCATTCTGGAACTGAAAGTTTTGGCTCCTGAGCTTGAAGTTCTCTAAATACTGGATTCATCATCATTCTTATACATAGGCCCAGTGGTATGTCCCATTCTTTCTGTAAATCACAAGATGTTTCCTGTGTGGCACCATCTGTGCTTTTGTCCAATAACCCATTGCTTCCAGTTCTCTTCTGGGGAACCAAATTGCAAAGCTTTATTTTAATATGCCTTGCCTCACTAATAAGATTTTGAATTCTTTAAAACTATATTTTAACATTCTTTTCTTTTTACATTTTAAGTTCCAAATTATCTGCCTCCCTCCCATTGCTCCCCCATCCACAGAGAAGACAAGCAAAATGATATCAACTATAATGTGAAATCATGTAAAATATATTTCCATATTATCCATATTGCAAAAACAAGCAAAATAAAATAAAGTGAGAAAATTATACTTTAATTTACCCTGTTTATTAGTTTTCTTTGGAGATGGATAACATTTTTCCATCATTACTCCTTAGTTGTCTTAGATCATTCTGTTGATCAGAGAAGCCAAGTTTTTCACAGTTGATATTCATTCCAACATTGCTGTTACTGTGCACAATGAACTTCTGGTTCATTTTGTAGGTTTTGTCAATTTTTTTTTTCTGAAATCATCCCCTTGTCATTTCTTATAGCAGAGTAGTAATCCAGCACAATCATGTGCCATGACTTGTTCAGCCATTACCTAATTGATAAGCATACCTTCAATTTCCAATTCTTTGTTATCACAAAAAGAACTGGCGCATACATTTTTTGTATATTTAGGTCTTTTTTTTCTTTTTCTTTGATCTTTTGGGAGTATACAAGTACAAAGGTACTGACTTGCTAAGTCAAACAGTACACAATTTTGTAGCTTTTTTGGGCACAGTAGCAAATTGTGCTCCAGAATGATTGGACAAGTTCATAACTCCATTAACAGTCAATTCATTTGTCATTTTTGATAAGTATGAGATGATACAAGGATTTTTAAATTTAAATAAATTTAAATTAAAGAATGATTTTTATAAATATGACTATAGATAGCATTGATTTCTTCTTCTAAAAATATATCGTTTGGTCATTTATCCATTGAAGAATGACTCATTTTCATAAAATTGACTCAGTTTCCTACATATTTGAGAAATGAGACCTTTCTTAGAGAAACTTGCCTTTTTATATTATTTCAATGTCTATAGTATCTTTTAGTAAAGTGCATTTTCCCTTATTATCTTTTTAAATTGGGTCTGTTTTTACATTTACTTTATCTGATATTGTGATTGTTAGCCCTTCCTTTTATTATTTCAGCTGAAGCATAATAGTTTCTGCTCTAGCCCTTTATTTTAACTCTGTGGTTGTCTTTCAAGTATGTTTCTTGTAAACAATATATAGATGGATTTTGATTTTTAACCCATTTTGATATCCTTTTCTGTTTTATGAGTGAATTCATCCCATTCAAATTCACAGTTATGATGACTATCTTTTCTTTCATTCTATTTTTTTTTGTTTTTTCTCTCTTTTTTGTGTCTAACAAGTTTCTTTTGATCCCTTCCTTTTTTATCTCCCCCTTCATATTCTTCTTATCCCCATCTCTCCTGTTTCCCTTTAACTGAAACAATTCCAATTAAAGTAAAATTCAAGGAATGCCTGCCATCCCCTTCACACTTCCCCCTCTACGATAACACTATATATTCCTTCCTTGCCTTTTTAATTTTTTTTTACATTTCCCCATTCTCTTTCTCCCTTCCCCTTTCAACCATCATATTCATTCCTCACCTATTCATTTTTTGAGATCACCCCAATATAATTGACTCATACTCATCCCTTAAGTCTATGTGGACTCATAACTGTCCTAATAATGATGCAGATTTTAGGAGTTACATGTATCATCTACTCATATAGAAATGTACGCAGTTTAACTTCATTGATGACTCTTTCAGGTTCACCTTTTATGTATCTCTTAAGTTTTATATTTGAACATCAAATTTTGTATTTAGTTCTGACCTTTTATTCTAATGCTTCAAAGGCCTCTATCTCATTAGATATCTATTTTTTTGAAGGATTATGCTTAGTTTTATCGGGTTGGTTATTTTTTGTTGTAATCCTAGCTCCTTTGACTTCCAGCCTTTAATGTGGAAGTTGCTAAATCTTTTGTGATTCTGATTATGGCTCCATAATATTTGAATTGTTTCTTTCTGGCTGCTTTTGAGGTATTTTCTCTTTGATTTGGGAGCTATGGAATTTCTCTCCAATATACTTGGGAGTTTTCAATTGAGGATGTCTGTTAAGAGATCATCAGTAGATTCTTTCAATTTCTATTTTACACTTTGGACCTAAGATATTGTGGCATTTTTCCATGATAATTTCTTGAAATAAGATGTGTAAGCTCTTTTTTTTTTGATCAAAGCTTCCAAGTAATTCACTAATTCTCAAATCAGCTCTCCTGAGTATATTTTCTAAATCAATTGTTTTAATGATGAGATATTTTACTTTTTCTTCTATATTTTGATTCTTTTGACTTTGTTTTGTTGTTTCTTGATATCTCATGGAGTCATTAGCTTGCTGATTATTTTGCAGCTGTCTCTAAGGCCCACAGCTTATGGTGCTGCAGTTCTCCTGGAAGATTCCCATCTGATTGTCACAGACCTCCTTTTGACCTCCTAAATTGTCTTAGGCTGGAAAATATCTCTTAATAATCTTTTCTTGCCTCTATCTCTCTAAAGTTTGATTTGAAGTGTTATTTTAAAATTGTTTGGATGGGAATATTGGGAAAGTTTAGTTGGTTCTGCCCATAAAATTATGAATTTTTGAGCAGATGGCCATGCCTTGAACTCTGTCCATAAAGGTACTGAATATATAATTGGCATTAATTAGATTAAATTAGATTATAAGAATTGAGCTAATTTTACTTTTTAATTTTGAGACAGTAATAATAGGAATGTTAAATTACTCCAAGACTCTTCTTCTGACCGTATATAGAACAAGCTATACAAAACAACAATAATACAAAGTTGATTTAAAAAACCTTTTTAAGTTATTGGTATTCATGAAAACACTAATATTTGTACAAACCATTTGTATCATATATTATATCTGTAAGAGCAAAGTTGCATTTTTATTTTAATTCAAAGTTTATTAACATATACATATGTTTTTAGATCTGTGATTTAATTAGTGGAAGGAGCTCCTGGTGATACACTTTATCTATTTATGCAATTTTTCTTTGCAACTTTTAGTTTTTGAGAGCTTTCTAGGGTCATCGAGAGGTTGCCAGTATGTGTCAGAGATAAGATTTGAACTCAGGTCTTACTGACTCTGAGGTCATCTCTTTATCCACTGTACAAGTCTATCTTTAAATCACATGTATTATATTAATATTTAAGCACATACCATTATATTCTATTACCTATCAAATTATATTCTACACAAGAGGACTGAAATATATTCAGTTAGCTATTATAATTTATAGGGTTAAAAATACTATAGCTAGCTGTAGGGCAACTAGGTAATATGGTGCATAAAGTGCTAGGCCTGAAGTCAAGAAAACTTGAGTTCAAATTCCACCTTAGACACTAGCTTCATGACCCTGGGCAAGTAACTTAATCCTGTTTGCTTTAGTTTTCTCATCTATAAAATGAACTGGAAAAGGAAATGAAAAATCATTCCAGTATCTCTGCCAAGAAATCCCCAAATGGGTTCATGAAAAACTGGATATGTTTGAAACAAATGAACAATGACAAATTTATTGGAAGGAGAATTACTGTGATGCAAAGGAAAAGATGTTTTCATCCTGAATCTGCCACTAAATTTTGACACATTAATGGACAATTCACTTCTCTCTGGGCCCTATTTCCTCATCTAGAAAATAATAGGTTTAGATTAGATCATCTCCAAATCTAATTATATTCTATTGGTATGTGAGTCCATGAAGGCTAATTGCATCAGTTTCTAAAGAGGACAGTGACTTATTTGGACTTAAACCTACCAGGGTCCTTAGAAGGAAAGCACTTCATAAACCTCAAAAGGCAAAAAAGGTGAGTTAACATTATTATTCAGAATACTTCTTCATAAATCCCATACATCATCCCATACATTTGATGTATGATATTAAATGTGTGTCTAATCTAACCCCCATTATCTCATAATTGAGGAAACTGTGGTATAAAGAGATTAAACAATTTGCCTAAAGTCTTACAAATGACAAATAATGGTGAAATTTGAACTCAAGTCTTTTAATAGCACAACCAGTATTCTTTCCACCAGATTTAGCCTACTCTACTAAGTTAGGACTCTTTTATGTGGCCAAACCACAGCACTTTGACAATGAGGTTCTCCCCTTCTACCATTTACATGTTACCATAGTGGTTTGAATATGGTCAGTCTCTGAATATACTTTATGTCCATAATAAGAGACTTCTTTGAAAAGGAAAAAAATGTATGGGGATACTGTGAAAAATAATTATATGAAATGATTAGAAAAGATAATATTTAGTGTATAAGTTTATTAATTTGGAGGAACCTTAGAACTTATGGTGCTGACATGGCCATTGAGGCAGATATTGTATTAAATGAAAAAATAAAAAACCACGAGAAAGAAAACAACAACAACAAACAATAGGAAAATAGCATGTTTCAATCTTCATTGAGACTCCATAGTTCTTTCACTGCATGTGGATAGAATTTTCCATTATGAATATTTTAGAATTGTCATATGGCTGAGAAAAGCAAAGTCTATCAAAATTGATCATCCACACAATGTTGCTGTTACTGTGTATAATGTTTGCTTGGTTCTGTTTACTTTATTTAGCATCAGTTCAAGTAAGTCTTTCCAAGTTTTTCTGAAATCTGCATACTCATCATTTCATTCCCTACTGATAGACATTCCTTCAATTTCCAATTCTTTGTCATTATCTGTAATAAATACAGATAATGTATTTATTATCTGCTGTAAACAGCAGGAAGCTGTTGTAAACATTTTTGTACATGTGGGTCTTATTCCATTTTTTAAATGATTTCTTTTGGTCAAAAACACCTAGTAGAGGTAATGCTGGGTTAAAGGGTTTATACAATTTTATAGCCCTTTAGGCATACTTCCAAATTGCCCTCCAGAGTAGTTGGATCATTTCACAACTCTGCCAGCAATGCATTAGTGTTTCAATTTTGCTGCATCCTCTTCAACATTTATCATTTTCATCATTTTCCTTTTCTGTCATATTAGTCAATCTGATAGGTATGAGGTGGTACCTAAGATTTGTTTTAATTTGCATTTCTCTAATCAATAGTGATGTAGAATATTTTTTCATATGACTGTAGATAGCTTGACTTTATTTTTCTTTTCTTTTCTTTTTTGCTGAGGCAATTGGGGTTAAGTGACTTGCCCAAGGTCACACAGCTAGGAAGTGTTAAATGTCTGAGGTCAGATTTGAACCCAGACGTTTCTGACTTCAGGGCTGGTGATAGAGCTGGTGCTCTATCCATTGCACCACCTAGCTGCCCGGCTTGAATTTCTTAAACTGAAAACTACTTATTCATATCCTTTGACAATTTATGAATTGGGGAATGACTTGTATTCTTAGAAATTTTGACTCCATTATTTATATACTTTAGAAATGAAGAGGAAGGGACTATTAGCAAATTTACAAAGCTACATTATTGTGGAGGAAAAAAAATGGCAGCGGTAGATGGAAACCATTGCAAATTCCATTTTTGATCTCCTGCTATAATAACGATATCCTATTATCATAATAAGGAAGGTGGGTGGTATATAGAATGTAGGGTCTAGTCAGGAGCTTCATCTTGGCGAACTCAAATCTGGCATTAGATACTGTGTGATCCTGGGTAAGTCACTTAATCCAATTTGCCTCATTTATAAAATGAGTTGAAGAAGGAAATGGAAAATCACTCCAATATCTTTGCCAAGCAATCCCCAAATAGGATAGTGGAGAGTTAGACAGGATTTATACAACTGAACAATAACAATGTAATAATAATGGGAACAATAACATTAACATATGTATCATCTACTATGTGTCAGATAGTGTACTAAGTACTTTACAGATGTTATCTCATTTGATCTTCAAAACAATCTATCCTCCTTTTATCATTGAGGCAAATGAGGCAGGCAGGAGTAAAGTGACTTGCCAAGGTCACATAGCTAAGTAAGTTTCTGAGGCCATGTTTGAACTCATCTTGATTTCAGGCTCAATGCTCTGTCAATTGCATTTTCTAACAATCTCCTATAAATGGAGAATAAGGGAAAAATGAATTAAAGTAAATTAAAGTAGTACTACAGGCCATATTTTAGTTTTGTATAAACCTGATTTGGGATAAAAACACCGCCATTATTTTAGACTAAAATATTGTATTCTTAGTTAGTCAATCAATAACTATTTATTAAGCATCTATACCATGTGCCAAGCATTGATCATCTTGTGCTCTGAGAGTTTCAGTCAATCCTGAACTGTCCCTCTTCCAAGTGCATAGGGCGACTTGTAAGAAAAATGGACAGTACCTTGATGGCAAGCTGTGATGAAACCTCCAGGTTACCTTTTCATGGCAGCCAGAAGTCAATTTGTGTTCTCAAATGTAAATGTTAACATAAATCTTTAATGATTCTTCAGTCAGGAGATGAATGACTGAGTAACCAGATGAAAGCCAGATGAAACCAAAGAGCAATTACACTCAAATGCCAGGTCAGGGGATGATTATGAGTATTAAATGACAAAGGTAGAAGGGAAAGGGAATAGCCATTTATGAGATGCTTATTATGTGTGCTTTAGAAATATTTCAAACTCATGGAACCCTAGGAATTAAATGTTATTATCCCCATTTTATAGTGGAGGAAAACTGAAATAAACAGAAATCAAGCGACTTGCTCAAGATCACCTGTTTTTCTAAGGCTGAATTTGAATTCTCATCTTTCTGATAGTGATAGTTCTAAATCTATTGGACCACTTAGCTGACTAGGTAGAAACAAGATGGCATTTTGGTCAATTAAAAGAAGCTGAAATCAGATCACAAAACATAGAGCCAAAATATCAGGGATAGTAAAGGTTAGGAAGCTGGATGTTTCAAATCAATGTTTGATTCAATTCAGTAAACATTTATTTAGGTATCTATTACAAATCAGGTTATTGGGGCAGTGGATAGAGCATTGGGCCTGGAGTCAGAAAGGGTCACAAAAAGTCAGATATGTCTTATCATCTGAAGAACAACATCAAATATCAAGTCATATGATAGGTTCTGGAAATATAGAAACAATAACGAGATGGCCCCTGCCCTCCAAAAGCTATCGTTCTCTCAGGGTACAGGGAACAGCAGTTAAACAGAGAAGAAAATACAATACAGAATTAACACAGTATTTCAAAATGTCTGGGAAAATCAGTAATAAATGGGAGAATGAGGAAAGATATTTTTTAGGAGGTAGCATTTGAGCTGAATCCTTCAGGAAGTTGGGGCAAAGTAGAGAAGGAGGCAGTTAAGAAATGAAAGGCCTGGGGGCAAGAGAGAGAGAATGATGTATAATGGAAAGAATAAACTGCCCAGCTTGACCGCAGCAGAGATTTCATGAAGCTCATGATAAATGCTTAATAAATGCTTGTGGACCCATTGATAAAGTTGCTACCTCACAAGCAGATGTAGTATAAGTCATAAATAAATAATAAGACTCCCTCCTTTGAACCTGGAAGCTGTTTGTATGGTTGGTAGGTTGTAAAATATTACAACTAAAATTTTTATTATATTGCGAGTACAAGTCTTTTACAGCCTTATCTATTCGTCATTGAGATAGCAGGCCAATTGGGCAAAAAATGATTTGAAATCACTGAAAATGTGAAACTACTCTGTCCTCCTGTAAAAAAAAAAAAAAGCTATGTGAATTGTCTAAATTTTTTCACTATGTAATGAACTGATTTAATGCCCTGGCAAATAAGCATGGATGTTTTGTGTGAGGTTATATTAGATTAAAACATGCAAAATGTGTTGTTTAAATCAGTGGTGTCAAACACATGGTGCTAACAATTCTGGAAGAGGCTGATACAGATTAAAATGTAACTGGAAGATATCTTACAGACTAAATAAAAATACAGTAAAACCTACATAATTAGGAGACTTAGTCTTCCCCATTTCTATTTAAATTCGACACCACTGGTATAAATGACCTTCATCTACAATAACCAGGTGCCCAAATGCTGGAGAAGACACATTTTTCAGAGCATATTATTCCGCAGTCATGTGGTCAATATAGAGATGTCCTGGGAGAAACTAAAATACTGCAACATTTGCTGGGCAAATGTACTTATGTTTGTAACTGAAATGAGCTGCTATAAAAGTGGCTGCCCGATTTTATGTTCAAAAGTAATGTTGAAATAATTTAACACAGTGAATAGTAACATTTTATGTTCATTGTGGAAAATAATGAAATGCAGATGGGGGTTAGCAGCAGGCATAAAAAAAGGTATGATAGTAACCAGAGCTTATGGGTTTGGCAAAAAGACAACTTTCTTTCTTTTTTCTTCTTCCTTAATACTGATGCAAAAATTTTAATTTTTTTTTGTAATTAGTATTTTATTTTTTTCAACTACATGTAAAATAGTTTTCCAACTTTCATTTTTGTAAGATTTTGAATTTCACAGTTTTCTTCCTCCTCCCTCCCTTCCTTCTTCTTTCCCCAGTCTGATATAAGCTATACATGTACAATCACATTACTATTTCCACATTGGTTATGCTGGAAAAGAAGAATCTGAACAAAAGGGGAAAACCATGAGAAAGAAAACAAACAAACAAAACAAGTGAAAATAATATACTTTGATCTGCATTCATACTCCTTAATTGTTTCTCTGGACATGGATAGCATTTTCTATCATGAAACTAGGAATTGTCTTGGATCATTGTATTGCTGGGAAGGCTACTAAAGTTGATCATCACACAGTGTTGCTATTCCTGTGTACAATGGTTTGTTTCTGTTTACTTCATTCAACTTCTTCCAATCTTCCAAATCTTCCTGAAATCCTCCTACTTGTCATTTCTTATAGAAGATCAATATTCCATTGCATTCATATACTACAACTTGTTCGGCCATTTCCCAGTTGATAGTCATCTCCTCAATTTCCAATTTTTTGCCACTACAAAAAAGAGTTACTAAAAATTTTTTTTACATACAGGAGACCTTTCCCCTTTTTATGATCTCTTTGGGATATAGACCTTATAGTGGCATTGCTGAATCAGAAAGCATGCACAAAATAACTTTCTTACAGTTTTCACATGAAAAACATTCAAAATTTAAAATGAAATGGTGTCTTCTTTAATTGACTTGTTCCCTGGAATCTTTTTACTATAATGGTCAATGAGGAAGGAATATACTTTGAGAGAAGATTTAGAATCTGTTTTTTCAGAATTTATTTATTTAAAAAAATCTTTAATTTGCTCATTAACAATTTGTATGCCTTAGCATTTCTGTTGTTGTTTGCTTGCATTTTGTTTTCTTTCGCAGTTTTTTTTTCCTTCTTGATCTGATTTTTCTTGTGCAACAAGAAAACTGTATAAATATGTATACACATATTGGATTTAACATATATTTTAACACATTTAACATGTATTAGATTATCTGCCATTTAGGGGAGGAGGTGGAGGGAAGGGGAAAAATTTAGAACAGAAAGTTTTGCTAGGTTCAATGTTAAAAAATTACCCATGCATATGTTTTGTAAATAAAAAGCTTTAATAAAATAAAAAAGACAATTTAAATATTAAAAAAATAATTTGTATGCCTGCCCCTGGCTTATAATTGGGCTTTCACAGCAGAGGTGTCAGTTTATATAGCAAGAAGGAAGTGGATCTGCTGTTTCCTTTCTAACAATGTTTCATATTCTTTTTGCCTTTTTTTGGTCTGTTGCTAGTTCAATAAGCATTTATTAAATTCCTTCTGTGTGCAACACACTGTGCCAGGTGCTGGGAAGATGATCAAAATTAAGAAAAAGTCCCTACATTCAAGTGGCTCATGTTCAATTTAGGGACACAATGGGTGAATGGAAAAATATAAGCAAAAGCTGCTTAGCACAGAGTCTAAGTGCTATATAAATGCTTACTACCTTTTTCTCTAGTCCCTTCCAGATGAAATCTGGGCTGAGTGTTGAAGGAAACTAGGAAATCTAAGAGTAAAAGGGAGAAGGAAATTTATTTGAGGAATAAAGATTGTGCCAAGGAGATGAGATGTTCATTTAAGAGAACTTCAAGTTAGGTATATTTGCTTGGAACATAGTTTCAATAAAAAAAAAGCTAAAGTTAGATAATAAAGGGTTTTAAATGTCAAAATAGAAGTCTCTCTCTCTCTTTCTCTCTCTCTCTCTTTCTATATATATATTTTATATTTATAGATATATATAGATATATATTCCTACCGGCAATGAATTGGGAGCCTCTAATATTTCTTGAATAGAGGAATAACTGAAGCTTTAGGAAGATATTTTGGCAATTGTATAGAGGATGGATTACAGAGTGTAAAGATTAGAAAGCAGAACAATTGGGAAGGATATTTTAGAAATCAGGTGAGTGCCTGAACTAAGAGGAAGTCAGTTAAGGGCCTGAACTAGGAAGAAAGAAGATTGATTTGAATGAGGTTGTGGCTATAGAACTGACAAGACTTGGTAATTCCTTGGAAAAACTAAGCTATTGATTAATTTATATTAAATTATATGTTATGGATTAATTTTTAATGAAAATTTCAATATGAAATGGGGCTCAATTTTTCTGCCTTCTTCCTTCCCCCTCCTTCCTTCCTTCCTTCCTTCTTCCTTCCTTCCTTCCTTCCTTCCTTCCTTCCTTCCTTCCTTCCTTCCTTCCTTCCTGTTTTTCTTTGGATTCCTTCCTATTTTCTATCTTCCAATTTCTATCAATTTATCTCTTCAAATCCTGGGTAATATTATCTAAATCAAGTTAGGTGACTAAGTTTCTCAGAATCGCCTAAAAAAAAAACACTAGCTCCTTGGGTCCTGCAATTCATCTCCTGACAATTTGAAGAATGAAGAGGAAGACCCAAGCTCAGAATTCTGTTGGGCCTAAGCCTATGTGTAATTTCCAATGGAAAATATATTTGACTTAAAGATAGACCTTTAGAAAGAGACAGATCTTTTAGAAACTGGGTATGGCTGGTGTCTAAAAAAGGCAATAATTTTTGAGCTAACTAGGTCACTTAGATGATTCTCCTCTTGGGCTTTGCTGTGTAGGTGTAGAGGAAAGGCTGAAAGAATAAGGGCAGGATTTCTCAGCTACTCTTTTTCCTCTCAGATCTCCTGGATTTGAAGAATGTTGTTTAACTTACCAGTCATGAATGGAATAAAGGTCAGTTATTTTTGTCTAGCCCCTGGTAGATCTAAGAAAAGGAAGACATTTCCCCCTCTGCTATCCCAGCTGTTCACACAGGTTTTAATCTGGCCTTAACTTACTTCTCAATTTACTTATTAAGATCCTTGGAGGAAGCACTTGGGTTGTTGACATCTAGGAAATGTTTTTTTTTTAAATTGCAATTATTATTTTGGTGATGTGATTATAATATTGTAATATAATAATTGTTGATATTTTCATTATTTTAATGATAATATCATATTGCAGTAATCACAATAATATAATCCTAAATTTACAGATAGAAAAAATGTAATCTAGCTCTCTCATTTTATAGATAATACTCAGAGAGATTGATATTTGAACTTAAATCCTGTGAAATCAATGATTTCAAGTTCAGTACTCTTTTTGTGGTCTTTCTTATATATACTCATTAGAACTAGAACGCCATAACTTTCTCAGAGTAAGGAAATTATCCAGACCTTCCCAGTCTTTTTGTACCATCAATCCCCTTCAGTCAAATTGTCATTTTTGATGCTCTTTCCATACACTGTCATCTCTCTACTGTTAAATTGGATGTCTTCCATGACTTGAATGTATTTGCCTATCACTTCATTTCCACCTCTTTGGAACCCCAGTTGCCTTTAAAGTTCAGACAATGCACTACCTTCTACTATTTTTACTTGATTTCCCTTTTTTGATTTTCCTCTAGTTTCCTGTGCCTCCCCCCTGCTCTCCACTGAAATAATATGTATTTATTTTGTGTATACTCACATGTGCACATGTTATCTCTTCTGATAAGATTCTTGAGGACAAGTCAGTTCTTAGCACAGTGCTTTCTGGGTAAGTAATAAATATTTGCTAATTGAATGTTATTGAAAGCAAGATTAGTAGTTTCAATTAAGCTTAGGTATCCATTTACCTTGCTTGAAGAGAATGAACTGAGGAGAAAACAGCAATGTCATTCATGGGAATCACTAAGTGGCAGAAGGGATAAAGCCTCAGACATTAACTGTGTAATCCTGGGCAAATCATTTAATAATGAATGTTGGCATTAATATAGTAAATAACTGAGCTAGCATTTCAGAAAACAATTGGCTTCAAGTGAATAACTTTGGAAGGCTGAGTCAGTCAAAATTGTGGAGCTCAAGCTAGATGTTTGAGCATTTGAAGTGGAAGAATAATTTTTGGTGTTTCATTAAAAGTATATCCTACATATACTGCAACATATTTAACATATATAGGACTGCTTGCCATCTTGGGGGGGAGTGGAGGGAGGGAGGGGAAAAAACGAAACATAAGCGAGTGCAAGGGATAATGTTGTAAAAAATTATCCTGGCATGGATTCTGTCAATACAAAGTTATTTTTAAATAAAATAAAATTTAAATTAAAAAAAAAGTATATCCTACAGATCAGCAAGTAGCATTTCTACTTCCTAAAAAAGATATAATTTCCTAACAAATTACAAAATTCTCTTCTCTTCTTTTTCTCCCCTTTCTTCTTTAAGATTTAGTGTTCATGCTGCTGTCCATTTAGAGTAACTGCTTATGCATTTTATAGAATGAGAGAAGTAGAGCTGAAAGAGACCTTAAAGATCATCTACACTAATCCCTCATTTTGCAGTTGAGATAACTGAGGTCCAGAGATATAAAATAACTTGAACAGGTAGTAAAGAAAGAAACTAGCTCCCTGATAGTGAAAAGCCAGAGAGGCAGAAGAGGAAATGTCAGCCAAGAAATAAAGTGTGTAAGGGAGGAATAATGTCAAATTACTTTTGAAGGATAGGTAGGGTATAGACTACGAATGGTTTAAAATGCCAAAGAGATGAGTTTTCATTGTGTCAAAGAGGCAAAAGGGACTCATCAAAGCATTTTAGGTAGGGAGTAGCATGGCCAGACCCTGTATTCTAAGAAGATAATTTTGGCAGTGGTTGCAGAGAGAAGATTAATTGAAGAAGGTTGATATTGGACAGATGTTGGGAGAGGAAAAAATCTATTAAGAAGCTGTGCTTTGGTATGTGTTAGGTGAGAGATGATGAGTGAGTTAACTAGAGTAGTGGCTTTTAAGTAAAAGGAAAGGGATGGATGAAAGAGATGTTTTGGCAATAGAATTTATGAGATTTGACATCTTGGGCATCTGGAATAAGACAGGAAGAGGACTCAAGGATGACTCTGAGGTTGTGAAGCTGAATGACTAGAAAGGTATATATTCATCAATAAAAATATGGAGGAAGGAGGGATTTAAGAGGAAAGCTGGAAGGCAAGGAAGAAAATTGCTTATATGTTGCTGTCCAGTTAAATATCATAGAGAGAATCTGTTATGACAAAAGAAGAATCATATAATTTTAGAGTTGGGAATGCTAGGGCAATCCACATTATATTTACATCTTTGCAAATTACAAATTTTGGGTCACAAGCAAGATGAATTTTAGAAACAAATTCATCTTGCTTGTGACCCATAATTTGTATTTGTACACAGACATCTGTGACCAGGTAATTTACTGCTGCTTGTTTTCTTGGATTTGGGTAAAAGCAACCAAGGTTGTTGTTTGTCCTTCATTTTTGAAAAGGACTATGACATCAGGGAGGTGATGCCATGACATGCGAGTGATTTGGATTTAAGTGAGGGAGAGCTGGGCAAAGTCATTTGCCTCACTATCTCCTCCAGAGCCATCTGGATTCAGGGGCTAGATTTAGAACAGGATGACTGGAGATGGCCCTCGATGCAGTGGGAAACCATGGCCTTCTTAAGCTAAGGTCTTTAACAGGTCTCAGTTTCAAAAGGGATAATGGAATAAGCCTATGGAGAAACAGACCTCACTGGCAAAATTTGGGAGCTCCATAGCATGTATATATACATGTTATACACATACCTGCAGGCATGCATTTATGTTTGCATATTGCCTATATATAACGTGTCTATAATCTATATATATATATAAAAGGTCACACAAAAGAGGTTATTTATATGCATGTGTATTTATGCATACACACAATGCACAATATAAGTATCCCATTATTGAACATGGATACATATACATGCCAGATGGACTCCAGATCTCCTGGCCTACCTAAGTCCTCCTGTATTCTTGCTTCATATTTACTTCCATGCAAAATATGCATAAATATACAAATACACAATGCATATTTATATTTGTAAATAAATACTTATGTATAGTATATAGTTCTAATCTTTATGAAGAGAATATATTTATGTATATAAAATAAATGTATTTTTATTTATTGTCATACTAATCCTATTGAATGGTACTTCCTAGTATTTAAATATTTCAATGGATCTGTGATCTTCAGTAAATCATCTTGGAATTTCTTTATACCCTTTCATTCTCTGCTACTCTTGCTCTTGTTCATGTCCTTTCCCCAGAAAGTCTTTTTGCATTTGAGGAAATAGTTTAGCTCTTTTACTACTACATGCTACCAGTTTGGAATTTAGGTTGTCTATGGTATATCTCTTCATGATTGGTAAACACTCTCTTACTCTCTCTCTCTCTCTCTCTCTCTCTCTCTCTCTCTCTCTCTCTCTCTCTCTCTCTCTCTCTGTCTTTTAGGAAGATCTCTGCATCTCAGTCCCAAAAGGATTAGAATGCTAAAGTGGGAAGTGACTTATGGCAGAGAAATCAACCAGCAGGTTATCCTAATAGTTAAGCTATGAAGTGATGGGATCCTACTGCAGGTTAGCAGCAGTAGAGAGTAGAGAGGAGACATACATAAAATTTGTTAAGAAGATAAGATATGATAACATTTTCAGCACTTTGCAGATTAGATCTCAACTTTTTCTATCAATTCTAGTAGTTTCTTGATTTGTATTTTATAATCTTATTTGAGCTGATTTATGGGAGAAGATAGACAAGAGTTATAGAGATTGAAAAGACATGATTGTTAAGATCTCCACAATCTGAGGAAATAGTCATGTCAGTGAAATCACAAATCTATTGAAGTATTAAACAAGCAATAGAGCCTAATGATTTTATACTTCAGTGCTTTGATCTTTAGGGTTATTGGAGTAAAGAAGAATTTTATTTGGCAATTTTTGTCAAATATAGCTGCTGCTTAGCTTTCTGAATTGTGAACACACTTTTCTTGTTGAACTGGGAGTTTTTGATTTAAGTCATTAAATCATGGGGCATACTAAAAATAGTCATATTCATGATACCCATTACCAAATCCTTTCCTATTTGAGTATGATATGTGGAAGTAGCCAAGGACTGCTATGTAAGTACTCAGCATAAAGAATTGGTTCTTGGAAAAGTCATAGTAATAAGTATAATTATTTTTGCAGATATAAGTGCTTTTCCAAGTAAAAATAAAATATGCTCACTTTTCCATGTTGATTATAGATAAAAATAAATTTTTTTGTTTTCTCTCTTGAGATTTAGCCTTTTTTGTTTCTCTTTTGTTATGAAACCATTTTCTAAAGTTGTAGGGTATCATGCAAATGAATGACATGTCTCATGATAATATGATGGCTAAATAGTTGGTTTATAGCATTTCTCTGTGAAGGTTTTCAAACACTATGTTGTAGGATTTTGGGTAGATGTCTGAGGTCTCCTTCTAGCATTTTCATTGTTTGGAGTGGTTATCTCACACTTTCATTTCAGTCTCAATACCTAGCATAGTCATAGTTATCTGCCTAGATTTATATCCAGATCCAGCTCTATGTTAATGTCTATTTATGTCTATGTCTGGATCTACATCTATGTCCATATTTATATCTATGTATGTCTACTTATATCTGTCTATATCTTTGTCTGGGTTTCTTTCTACAACTATATCCACATATACATGTACCTTTTTGTTTTTGCCTATATCTGTATTGAAGTATATGTCAGTGTTGATGTTATTGTCTTTGTCTATGTGTTCATGTCAATGTCTAGCCTTATGTTTATTCTGTTATCTTATATAAAATAATGCCTATGATTATAGATTATAGGTACTAAATATCTTAAAATTCTTCTAGTTCAACTCTTTAATTTTATAAATGAAGTCCCTAAGTGACCATAGACATACAACTAGTAAGGGCAGAGTTAGAATTTGAATCTACACACTCTGACTCTGAATTCTTTACTGTACCTACTCTATTGCTACTGTCTTATGTTTATTATTTATTATCCTTTGATTTTTCTCTTACTTGAGCTTTTGAGAGATTAAAAATTATTAATTTATTATTTTCCTCTAGTTACATTCAGAACATTTTTTTGCATTTCTTTTTAAGGTTTTTAAGTTCTAGGTTCTCTCCATTATCCTTACCTACAATTAAGAAACCACATGTGAAGTTATGAAAAACATTTCCATAAAAGTCAAGGTGTGAAAGAAAACATAGATCTCTCATACTGATGGAAATAAAAATCCTCAGGAAAAATTAAGTTAAAAATAAAACATGAGTTAAGAGAGACATAGAGAATGCTTTGATCTAGGATTCAGTTCTTTCTCTGGGTATGATTTTGGATTTTTCATCATAAGTCCTTCAGAGTAATTGTGAATGATTATGCTACTGAGAATAGCAAAGTCATTTACAACTGGTCCTCCCAAAACATTGCTATTACTTTGTATACAGTATATTTCACTTTGTTCATAGATGACTTTCCAGGTTTTTTTTTTTATTTATTTCCTGAAAGCATCCTGCTCATCATTTTCCAGAGAACAGTAACATTCCATCAGAGAAAATTACTTCAAAATTTTTTTCACAATTACTATTGCTAATTGTATTTTCTTCATTTATTTTCTCTCTCCTTTCACCCTGTTCCTCCTCAGAAGTGTTTTGCAACTGACCACTCTCTCCCCCTAATATGCCCTCTCTTTTGTCATTCTCCTTCACTTCTCATACTCCATTCCCCTCCTATTTTCCTGCAGGGTAAGATAGATTTTCATACCCTTATTAAATATATATGTTATTCCCTATTTGAGCCAATTCTGATGAGAGTAAGATTCACTCATTCCCCTCTTCCCCTCCACTGTAAAAGCTTTTTCTTGTCTCTTTTTTATGGCAGATAGTTTGCACCATTTCAGTTCTCCCTTTCCCTTTCTCCCAGTACATTCTTCTTTTACCCCTTAATTTCATCATTAAAAAAGATATTATCCCTTCATATTCAAATCACACCCATGCCCTCTGTCTATATATACTTTTTCTGACTGCCATAAGAATAAGAAAGTTCTAATGATAATATAAACAGATAAACCTTATAAAGTCTCTTATACTATGACTTTCCAGATTCCTTCCTTATGTTTCTCCAGAGTCCTATATTTGAAAATCAATTAGAATCAAATTTTCCATTCATGGTCTTTTCATCACAAAACTTGAAAATCCTCTGTTTCCTTGAATGGCCACCCTTTCCGAAGGATTATACTTAGTTTTACTGGGTAGGTGATTCTTGGTTGCACCTCTAGCTTCATTGCTTTTGAGGATCTCATATACCAAGCTCTTCGGTCCTTTAAGGTAGAAGCTGCTAAATCTTGTGTTATCCTGATTGTAGCTTGACTATACTTGGATTGTTTCTTTATGGATGCTTGCAGGTCTCCTTGACCTGGAAGTTTCAGAATGTGGCTATAATATTCCGGGGAGTTTTCATTTTGGGATCACTTTCAGGAGGTAATCAGTGGATTCTTTCAATTTTTATTTTACTCTCTGGTTCTAGAATATCAGGTGATGTCTAGGATCTCTTTTTTGATCATGATTTTCAGGTAGGCCAATACTTACAAAATTCTCTCTCCTCATCTATTTTTCCAGGTCAGTTGTTTTTCCAATGTGATATTTCACATATTTATCCCATATTCAGTTATAAGGCCTCATATGGGCTGTAACCCATAATATAAGAAGCTGTGCCTGGAGTAGGGGTTCTTAATTGTTTTTTGACTGATCATTTGGTTGATTGATTTTTGTATGTCACAGACCCCTTTGTCAGTCTAATGAAGGCTATAAATTACTTCTCAAAATAATGTTTTTTTAAAAAATGTGTAAATAAATGAATCCTGGAGAGCAATCTATAGCCTCCAAGCCATCTTTGCTATATTAAGATCCCTTGTTCTAGACTTCAAGTGTCTTTGAAGGAAACAAAGCTCTTGAGTGTGACCTGAAGCTATTAAAATATAATTGGGAAATGATTGACAAATTTGATTTAAAAAACATAATTCAGCTTAATATTAATTTGTAGTATATTAGGTGGATATGCTGTTCATAGGGATCCATTTCTGTTTGAATTGATATCACTGCTGTAGAGTATTAACAATCACATTTAAGGTATTGGCTAAAGATGTGATGGATTTATTCTTGATTCTTTTCTTCTGGCTATATATATATATATATATATATATATATATATATATATATATATATATATATGGAATAAATGCTTACATATCTTTGTGGGGCATCACTTGATATGTACCCTTAAATTGATACCTAATTGAAAAAACATCACTTTTTGAGTGTAAGCTAGTTAGATATCAGCCCAACAGAAATATGATCCACTCTGTTCCCAGTTTTTTAGTTGAAAGTCATGTAGAGAATTAAATTCCTTCTTGAAATCAAGACCAATTATGCTACTACATGATCATATAGCCTATTGCTTGTGTCATAATAGCTAGTTTTGAACCTAAAACACTTTGAGAACATGCAATTATTATATTGAAATAAATTTGTGTACAAATAAAATTAAATCCTTCCCATTATAGAAAAATCTTTCTTGACTTTTATGATCTTCTAAAATAAACTATTATAGAAAAAATCTTTAATTGCCTTTATGATCTTTTAAAATTACTATTTTCTTTCTTCTTTCCTTTACTACCAAAATTTTCACTAATACTCATCTTATAAAGTCTATTATTATTATTTGTTTGAGATATTTTAAGAGTCTTTTAATCAAGCTACATGCCTTGTCATTTCAAGTCATTTTGCATCTTGCCATAACTTTCTTCCTAAAGGACAACTTGGATCACTTCACCTTTTCCCAATCATAAACTTTCAAGGTATTCAATTTCCTATAGAAATGACTTTAAACTCTTCAACTTGACAGAGTTCCATGATTTGATCTCAAAGTTTCCTACCTAGAATTATCTTATAATCCTTATTTTCATGTACTTGAAGCCCTAATCCATCTGAACTTTTCCCTTTTTCAAAAATCAGACCTTCCAGTTTCCATGTCTTTCTTTCTCTGCCAAGTCTCTTCCCTGAAATATTTTTCTCCTTCTCAAATCTTGTCAAAATGTTCCTGCCTTTCAAAATCTACTTGAAATTCCCACTCCTCCATGAAATATTCTTTCATCCTTTCCTATTCCAGTTGAAATCTATTTCATAATATTTCCTTGCTCTCTCTTATTGTCCATTGATTGTTTTACTTATGCTATAGTTACTTTTGTATATGTCTTATATTTCCTAGAGGAATGAAAGCTCTGGGAAGGCAAGGGCCATGCCAAATTCATCTATATATTTCTCAGAGCTCCTTAAGTGCCTTGAGCAAAGCAGATATTTAACTGACTCTCAACATACCTGTGCCTCTTTATCTTTTGGAATTGAAAAGACTTTCTTTTTTTTTTTTCAAGCAATAGTAGTTTTATGTGAACAGACTAAATTCTATCTTTATATCCAAGTCTTTGGTCACAATGTTAAATATCACAGAACAAATAACAGACTTCTGGGGCACATCACTCCAAGCTAACATTAAACAATAATTACTTTTTACATCCAGTCATTCAATCAGCTTCAAATCCTTTTTAAGAATTTTTTTAAAAATAGCTTCTCTAAATATTAGTGATTTTTAACATTTTCCCAATTTTTTTTATTATTTTATTTATTTATTTTATTTTATAATAACTTTTTTATTGACAGAATCCATGCCAGGGTAATTTTTTTTACAACATTATCCCTTGCACTCGCTTCTATTCCGATTTTTCCCCTCCCTCCCTCCACCCCCTCCCCTAGATGGCAAGCAGTCCTATATATATTAAATATGTTGCAGTATATCCTAGATACAATATATGTTTGCAGAACCGAACCGTTCTCTTGTTGCACAGAGAGAATTGGATTCAGAAGGTAAAAATAACCCGGGAAGAAAAACAAAAATGCAAATAGTTCACATTCATTTCCCAGTGTTCTTTCTTTGGATGTAGCCGCTTCTGTTCATCATTTATCAATTGAAACTGAGTTAGGTCTCTTTGTCAATGAAATCCACTTCCATCAGAATACAACCTCATACAATATCATTGTTGAAGTGTACAATGATCTCCTGGTTCTGCTCATTTCACTTAGCATCAGTTCATGTAAGTCTCTCCAAGCCTCTCTGTATTCATCTTGCTGGTCATTTCTTACAGAACAATAATATTAAAAAGACTTTCTGGAGGAATAGGTTTTCTAATTCATTTTTGTCTTTTTGTTTTCTTTCTACTTTTCTTGACTTTTCATATTTTCTTTTCCTTATTCATATTTTAATTTTTTTTGTCTCTGTTTTTTCCTCTCCCCAGGATGTGTGTTTAACAACCAGCCTTGGTGAGGGGGTAGTGGTGAAGTAGGAAGAATGTTAATCTGCCTTATTAATATTTTCTTCATCATTTTCTTAAATCTAGAAATCAACAAGCAATAAAATAGGCCATGACTTATAGCATTTGCCAATTCATACAGTGCAAATAATTACACTGAACATTTAATAGTTTGCTTTCAAGAGCCAATAAGAACTGGCTCTATCTCCTATCTCTACCTTTGGCCTTTGCCTATTTTCTCTTTCCTTCTTTATCATCCATGTTCTTACATATAATCTTTGTTTTTCATTCTTTCTCTTTATAATGTTTTACTTTATATTGTTGATGACAGCTCTTCTTCCATTTCACTTCAGGTAATCCTCTCACAAAAACAGCATGTAGATCTTTTTAGGAAAATATTTCCAAGAGTCACCATTTTGTTATCATTGGACATAAATGTGCAGAAAGATAGCATTTCCATTTTGCTTTATCTCTCTGCTAGGCTCTAATCTTCTTAAGGTATCTTTGTATCTCTTTTGTCCCAAGCACAGTATTTAGTATACAATTGATACTTGGTAAATAAATGGTTATTGTTTCTCTCTTTAATAATAATATCTAACATCTATATTGAGCTTACTATGTGTGTGGCACTAGACTAAAAGTTTAAGAATAATAAGAATATAAATTCCAACATTTTATATATTGTCTACTGTGTGTCAGGCATTGTGCTAAGTGCTTTACACATTTCTCATTTGATCCTCACAACTATTATTGTCATTTTATGAAACTGAGGAGGATAAAGATTAAATTAGATTACTCTTCCAAGGTTATACATCCAGAAAGCATCTAAAGCTAGACTTCAACTTGGGCCATCCTGACTTTAGGCTTAGGCTCTATTCTCTACACTAACTGGCTGCCTTTGAATTAAAGGGAAAATCATACATCTGGTTCAAACTACAGTCACAAAAGTAGAAATTTCAAGTCTTAAGGCACCTCAGCAGCCATCTAGTCAATCTACTTCCCAAAAGGAATTTCCATTCTTACAAACAACATTCCAACAATTGGTCATAAAGTCTTTGATTAAAGGCTTCCTTGACAGGAAGCTTCTTACCTTCCTTGGTAGCCCATTCCATTTTGGGATAGATTAATTGTTGGGTAGCTTTTCCTCATCTTATGTCTAAATCTATTTCCTTGACACTTCCATTTACTGCTTCTGATTCTGCCCTCTTGAGATAAGCATAAGTCTTATCCCCTTTATCTTTTATTTTAATCTTCCTTTAAGCAAACAATTATATTGTAGTACTTCTAGAACAGGGGCACCATACTTTTTTGATATCATATATTTATTTAGCAATCTTGAAAAGTTATTTCTTCTCAGAAATGTTTTTAAATGAATAAAATAAAGTACATAAGCTTACAGATTATGTTGAAATATCATTTAAAAAAGAACTGTCAAAAAAGAAAATACATAGATCTCAGGTTAAGAATCCCTGGATTAGATTCTCTAGGATTTTTAACCCATCAATACCAGTTGGAAGAGCTACAATTTCTCTATTTTCCTACTTTAATAGGAATAATACATTTATGCCCATTGGGTAGGTGGCTGTAGGAAATGACCTTTAAAGCCTCTTCCGATTCATTCCACATCACTGATGTAATGGGGTGGGGGGTTGTTTGTGGAGGTATTTAAACACAGGCTTTTAAAAATCCTGTTATGGAAAAGCTACGTAATTCAAATATTACCATGTAACATATTCCATCCACATGCTATTTTGCTATGTCTTAAATAATGTTAAAAATTTTCTAGAAATGTTTCCCTAGATAATGCAGATCATTATCTATTTTTTGATTAATTCTTGTTACTACAATTTCATAAAAACACAAAGATGCTGAGTAAATGAGTTTTCCATTATACATTATATAAGATTTGTATTGACCTTTATTTGGTTCAAAGTAATGGGACTGTTTGGATAAAAGCTGCAACCACAAAACCAATATAGTTTTTGCAATCCTGGAAAAGTTGAAGCTATCTTTAAGAAATGGCAATATTTTACAGTATGATTTCTCAGATATCTCTTACTCACACCATTTCAAAACATAAAAGATATTTATTTGTGATTATCTGTAAGTCAAAAGATGGAAGTCTGACATCTGCTACCTACCATCATGTGGTCGAAGGAATCAAGCTTGGCAGTGGCTGTGGAGTCAGTGCAATGGTGTCCAGCCCTATGCCCTAGAGAATTATGGGGAGCATCAGTTTTTAGAGACTACAATCCATTTTCATAAGCCCAGAAATAACCACACATTTGGCATTAACCAGTTGCTGTGCAATTCCAGCAGGGAGCTGGCCCAGCAAGGACCATGTATTGATGTGGCCAGAAGACACAGAAGGTCAGACTGTACTAGTGGCTTGTGTTCTCCATACGTACTCTGGCCAGATGTATTTCTTTCCAAAAAAGATTTCTTACTGTTCTCCCTGTGCATACCCTAGTCATGTGAATTCCTTCTTATGTGTGTTCCTCTATATGTGTTATCTCTATGTGTGATCCTCAACACTTATTCCCTAGATATTCACTATTTCAATCTAATCCAATAATCATTTATTAAGCACTTATTTTGTGGCAGCATGTGCTAAATGCTACAGATACAATTAATGAAAAGAATTAGTCCCTGCCCTCAAAGAGTTTATAATCTAATGTGAGGGGGAGGTAACACACTAAAAGAGGCATGAAAGGATGAGTGGATGGGAGACCAGAGCATAGCTTCTTCCTTGGAGTTGAAACCCAAAAAGGGAGCAGATGCAAAGTAGAGTGAGCCAAAAAGTCCAATTTCTGCCTTCTATAAAGGAAGGTCAGGAGTTTGGCCTCCAGCCCTCTGATCAGAGGGGACAGGAGGCTTAGGAAGATCATCAAGTCAAAGCTTAAGTTTGAGTTGAGATCAGAGTTGATCCCAGTTTTAACCTGGGAGGGACACCTTATTCTTTGCACTTGAAACCAAGCAAGGTAGCAGATAGTATGAGTATTTGTTTGAATGTGTCCTCCAGCTAAATGAGGAAAATGTATTATTGTTGCTTTGTCCATTTCCATGCTATGCCATTTCCTTTGATAACTTTTATTTTTTTTGGGTCTTTTGGCTGATAACCAAAAATACTCAAAGAACTATACTCATTTCACTCTAATCATCTTTAGATGGGCAATGTGGCATAGTTCCTAAAGTTCTGCTGTTGGGGATCAGAACTGTTTACATATGAATGCTCTCTCTGACCCTTTTTGACTGTGGAAATCTCATGAGCCATTTAACCCTCATTGAGCCTAATCTTTTTCAGTTTTAAAACTTGGAGAATAATAGGACTTCTCTGGAGGATCAATGAGATTGAATTTAATAATTATAATGATAACTGGCATTTATATAGTGCTTCAGGATCTACAAGGTTTTTAACAAATAATATCTCAATTTATTTCACAACAACTCTGGGACGTAGGAGCTATTATCCTTATTTTATAGATAGGTAAATTGAAAAATAGAAGTCAAATGATTTGCCCAGATCAACACAACTAGTAAGGTTGGATTTGATCTTCACTTTTCCTGGTTCCAAGTTCAGAGCTATATTTGCTGTTCTATCCACATGTCATATAACTAATATTTATATAGTGCTTAAAATTTTGCTAAATACTTTTTATATTATCTCATCTGATTTGAAATACTTGAGGTACTATATTTATATGAATTATTAGTCTCATCATCATCACTATCGCCATTGTTATTGTCTTCAATAAGGTGACAACTTTGTGAGAACATGTAATACTTTCCAGTTCTTGATCTCTATCCCCCTTAGTTTATAGTACAGTGCCTAGGTACTTAATAAATGGTTTTTGTTTAATTTAAAAGTTTAGAGCAAAGTATTCCCTACAGGATCTCAGAAATCTCAAAGGCATTTAAATAAGTAGGAAATTTCAAGTAAAAGCCTAACTCCAAAGGATGATGTAGCAAAGAATAATATTGACTTACCTATTTGGAAATATAATCTTCTTCTTTGAATGTTTTAAATATTTCATTCACTTAGTGGTCTCATATTTAGTGGGACTTGGGTGACATTGATTTTTTTCAGGTTGTGAGGTCAAGTTCAAATATAGTTACAGAATACCCCTTAAATGTTGCTAGATTGATAATAGGTCTCCCAGACCTTCAAAGGACAGTACTGAGAAATAGTCTAAAGAAGATTGTCTTTAAATACCTTTCTTATTGTTGAATTCAAACCTAATAAAGACATTGTTTAAGCTTCTATGGTATGCAGTCTCTTGAAATAGAAAGGTAAAAAATAATACTTGTCTTTAAAGATCCTAATGATCATAGGGAGAATGTGACATGAATATAAATAAATTTGTACCCCCTGATACCTACTACAGTGCCCAGAATATAATTAGTACTCAATATATGCTTATTGATTAATTGAAATTGCTATACAAACTAGGATAGGTTGAATAGGATGATCACTGGGATCACTTTCAAGTCTGAAATTATGTAATAGTTGGGATTTAAACAATTCTATGTTATCTTCTGAAAAGCCCTAATTTGGGTGAAGAGGGATGATTGATTTGTGTGTTAGAACAGTGAATGTAATGTATTCAGAAGAATGCCAATGAAAATGTGACCTTGTCTTTCTCTCAAATAGCTCTCCCTCTAAGTAAATTCAAGAAACCTTAAGTTCTCTTATAAAGTATAAAGAATATCCTTTAGAAAATTTATGTTTGAAATAGATGGGTGGGGAGGACATGTCCTAAGACTGAGGTATAATAGTTGAATATGCTGAGTGCCACAATCGTGACCACAGAAAATAAATGGATCTAAATGGAAATCTATCAACACATTAGCTTCTTTTTGGAAAACAACAGTTAATAGGCAAAAATTACATAGAAGGAAGTATGAATAGATGGTGAACTATATATATATATATATATATATATATATATATATAGGAAATGAATAAATGAATGAAGGAATATTAAATACTTGCTATGTGGCAGGCACTGTGTTAATAAAGTTTTAGGAATGCAAGAGACACAGCACCTGCTCTTAAAGAACTTATAGTCTAATAAATAAAATAGGAGTGGGCAGGGAGACATGAAGCCATCTGTATGAAAAATGGAATCATATGGTAATCTAATGTCAGTCATCTGGGTGGTGTAGTGGAATACTCATCTTCTTGAGTTCAAATCTGATCTCAAATACTTGCTACTATATGAACTTGAACAAGTCACTTAACCCTGTTTGCCTCAGTTTTCTCATTTGTAAAATGAGCTGGAGAAGGAAATGATAAATTGATACCCAGTGGGTCACAAAGAGTCAGACATGAATGAAAAATAATGGAAAATGTTGATACTTTTTCTAAACATAGTGGTATTATTGAATTGTTTACTGTTCCCAAGGTTATGCTTTGAATAAAATTATAATAGCCCACTCCTCCCCCCATTTTCCTTGCCATTAAGACTGGGAGAATTGAGTCAGGAAAAAACTTGAAGCTCTGGCCACTTTGCATTCTATTGTATCATAAGATCCAGGTACATTATCTCAATCCTTTCTAGGATAATTCTCCCTCTGAATATTGTCCTTCCCTTTGCTGTCTCCTGCCATTGAACTTCTTATCTTGACCCTTATCCTGTCAGGATTAAGGTATGATCCTTTCCTGGAATTATGGCTTGTCCATTCACCCAGTGTCCTTGTTCCCCTTATCTGCCTTTGTTTCCCCTATAAGATTGCATATTCAAATTATTCTGTTGGCAAACCCTACTTAGCTATAAATGATCCCGGTTTCAATTGCTCAGGGCTGGAATGATTTTTGGACATGAGTCCCATCCTGATTGGCTAGCCTAAACTCTCCACAATTAAAAGATTAAAAACCAATCTCCATCTTGCCTCAGTTTCTCTGACATTACAGCAGCACAAGAAGTAGGAATGATCATTTTCTAAGTCATTGAAACAAGTTTTCTTCTAATGTTTGCAGTATTTTCTTTAATAGCATGATTTTGGTGATCATTTTATCTACCTTCTTTGAGTATTTTTTTCAAAACTTCAGGACATTTCACTGTCTTTATCTGCACTAGCTGCCTCTTTGGTAATTTTAACATTATGCAATTAAACTTCATTACCAACTCTTTCAGTAAAGGTTTCTTTACTCTCCATTTCTATTTTCTTTCAGTATCTTAAAGACAGAATACCTTGAAGCTTTGTCTGAATAGCTAGTATCATTTTCTAATTAACACTAAATCGAATTTTACTTTATTTGACATGTTAAATTCGACCTAGTTGTATAAGAAAACAACTAAATGAAGGCTCTCAGGCCTGAAGCTTGCCTCAGGGCAAACCTGTTTTCTCTAGTAGAGGATTCAGAGTACTTTGGAGGCTATTGTATGTGGCCTCAGGTGTATTTAGAAAGTAGTGAGCACTCTCATAAAATATCTCTTTCCTAAAATGTTCCCATATATCTTCTCCACTTCTCAACTTCTGTGGACCATGGAGTCATGTCACTCTATTTTGTACTGTATCTCATTTAAAACTTTTTTTTTTGTAGCTTTCTAAATGTATCTTTTAAAAGAAAAAAAAATATTTCTCAAAATTCATTTTACTCAGTGTGGTGTTCCAGTCCTGCTGGAGTTAAAGAGAGATTAAGAAGGAAGGAGGAAGGAGATCAGGGATGGTGGATTTCTTGAGTTTGGGAGTTAGATCTAAAGCCAAACAGGTGGAAGCACTAAATTCAGCACTAATATGATGAACAGAGGGCCATCATGATGCCAACAGAGCTGTGAATCAGCCAAATTTGGAAAAATAGAACAAGATAAGTTTCTCACTCACAATCAGCAGTGGCATTAGGCTCTCAATAGCTGTTACTTCCATCCTGGGGAAGATAAGAGAGACAGATGGAAAAGGAGAAGAAGAAGGAGAAGGGAAAAAAAGGAGGAAGAAAAGAAATTCATTTGCATTTCCAAGAATATAGATTACTGGATTTTGAGATACCTTCTTGCCCATACAATGCAAATTTCTTATTGGAGAGTGACTTTGGTCAAGGTCTCCCAGTGGTTATTATTATAGCAATTAGTTTGGATCATGCAGCTGGAAGGCTCATTATCCATATCCTTGCATTAAAGAACCTTTAGTGTCCACCCAGGGTATTTGTTTTCTTGGCATTCTTTCATTGTCTGTGTTTCTCAGTTACTAAGCTGGTAACTTTGCAAAAAGCAGAAGTCCATATGAATCATCACTCTTCAATGAAACATCTTTTTGTCAGTGGTCAGCCCAGAAATTCCAAATGTTCTTTAAGAATATTTATGAAGAAAGGGAACAGAGAAAAGAATTTTTTCTTAAAAGATATGTAATTTTAAAAAAACCAAACAACAAACCTAGCTTAACTTTGCTTGATGGATTTAGCAAAGCCTGTAAGACAAAAAGAGTTCTTTTAATGTCTTTTCCACTGTAACCATTTCTGCCTCCTTTTTTCTCTTATTTTTAAAGGGCAAAAAATACTACCCCCACTTCTATTCAGCTTTTTCTTGAATAGGCTAATATAGGTAGTGATAGGTAATATAGTGATAGGTAATAGTAATACACATATTACTTCACTCTGGTTACCTGGCTCTTTGGGTGTTGCTTAAAAGTGAGATCAAGACAAGGGACTAATCTCTGTCTCTGTTAGTCACTATATTTCTCATCTTGATTTATGTTTGAATGATAATATCTAGTGCTTACATAGCATTAATGATTTATCAAGTACTCTCCTCACATCAGCACTGTTAAGTAGGTAACACTTGTGTTATCATTTCTATTTAATTAACAAAGAAATGGAGAGTGAGAGAAGTTAAATGACCTATCATCTCACACTTAGGACCTGATAGAGTTGGATTTGAATCAGATTTGTTGATTCAAAATCAAGGGATAGCCAAATCTTGGGGCAAAGGGAACTAAAAACACAGTCTGATGTCTTTTTGCATGTTCCTTTGGGGAGATTTGTCATCTATATTCTAATTCTAGTTTCTTTATAAAAGATCTTTTTAAAATAATGAACTTGACAAGCACAAATATGAACATTTAGGTACGTAAAGGATAGAAACACAGGCTTATAGATAAAACCAAGTTTTTCTATGCTATACATCTATACCATATTTTAAAAACTTTTTGATTAAATTAATATGGTAATAACATCACTTAGTGGGTCTTTCCCTTCTAGTCTGATTTGTGTATTTTAAAATGTTTGATTGATAACCTAATTTTTCTTGCATTATTCTAACTTTTCCTCTTCACCATCTTCATAGAAACCCCCCTTTTGTAACAAATAAGTAGTCAAGATAACAAATTTACTCATTGGTTTTATCTGACAATATATGGATGTCTCACCTATAGATTTTCATTCTTTTTTATTCTCAAGAAAGTGGGTGTTGTGGAATTTTAACAATATTACCATCCAACACTTCTCTGCAAAGAGATTGGTAATGTGTTTCATAGTCAGTTTTTTTTTAAATTACAATCAGTTATTTGTGGTGAGAACTCTTAATTCTTTCAAAGTTATTTTCCTTTATAATATTGTAGTCTTTGTATAAATTGTTCTTTTTGTTCTGTTTATTTCCCCTAACACTAATTAACAGAATTCTGCCCAGGTTTCTTTGAACATATCATTTTTGTTACTTTTTATGGTCCAATAATAATCTATTACGTTTATATACTATGATTTGATTAGTATCTCCAATTGATTGGTATCTCCTTTGTTTTCAATTCTTTATTATAAATAATAATTATTATAAAGAATAATAGAATATTACAACAACAATAAAGATGCAGCTATAAATATTTTTGTACATCTAGGTCCATTCCCTTTATTTTTAGTCTCATTAATGAATATATGTAGTAGTGCTGTTGTGGAATCTAAGGACATGCATTGTATATTTACTTTTGGAATATAGTTCTAAATTGATTTCCAGAATGCTTGGACCAATTTATCACTTCATTATAAGCACATTAGTATTTATTTTTCCTCATCAATCAATACCCTCCTCCTCCCAATTCCATACTAATGTTTTTTTTTTTATTCTTTAGCAATATGATTGGTTTGAGGTAGAACCTCAGATTAAGACAACTCTGAGGTTGTTTAATTGTTTAATTGTTGTGAAAGGCAACTCTTTTCTTTTCCTCTAATTGGCTTATGGCATGTACACTTTTATCTCTGGGCTTATGTATTAATTTGGCATTTATTGGGCTAATAGTGTAAGAAGTTGATTTAAACCTCATTTCTTCAGACTGCTTTCCAAGTTTTGTCTCAGTTATTGTTATAGAATCCTCATACCAGTGCTTGGTAACCCTGGGTTTATCAAAGACTGTGCTCCTATGTTTTTTATTGTTTTTGGGATATTATGTACATAATCCATTCCATCAATCAATTTTTTGATTTTTTAACCAGTGACAAATTATGTTGATTACTGCTTTGTAGAATAATTTGAGATCTTTTTTTTTCATTATTTCCTTTGAGATTCTTAATTTTTTAAAATTTTCACATTAATTTCATTATAATATTGTCTAATTTTGTATAATAATCCTTTTGTACTTTAATATGACATAAAATCTATTAATTATCCATATTATTGAACTGATCCTATGCCCTACTGTGGTCCTGAGTGATCACAGGCCCCATTTCCCTTCATAATGATATATAGGAGGCTGACTGGATACCTTTCCTGTGTCCTGATGGTTCAAGGCCAAGATCTTGTTGATTTTACGATCTGTTTATGGGACCCTGACTTGTTTTGACATTCCCCTGACAGATCCCTGTTTGCTAGAGCTCAGTCCAGATTCCCTTCTCTTCTAGCCCCTCCATCTGCCCTCCCACTCACTTTGTCAGAGCCTAACAGTTTGTCACATAGGTTTCAATCTCTGGAATGTCATGTTGCCTTTTGAATCTATTGGCATAACTATTTTTTGACTTCCCTTAGGCTTTCTTTTTTAGGCTGTCTGAATAAAAGAGTTTAGTATGGTTTCTCTTTGTTCTTCTTGATCATGACTCTATCTAATCTGAATCCAAGGTCATCTCAAGTCTTCCTGATCTATCTCTTGCCATTGGATTCAGATGGCTCTAGAAGGGTAAGTGAGGCCAGTGATTTTGCAAGTCCTCCCTTACTTAAATCCAATCCATTTGCATGTCATAGCATCACCTCCCTGATGTCATGGTTCTCCTCAAAAATAAAGGACAAAAATATAAGACAACAATTTATCTGGTCCTGTATTTACTTATTTATTTTAGTTTATTTATTTTTAATCCCGCATTGCTTTATGAATTATGTTGGGAGAGAAAAATGAGAGCAAACAGGAAAAACCATGGAAAAGATTAAAAAACAGAAAAAAGAAATCACCATAGCATGTGTTGACATTCAGTCTCTCTAGTTCTTTCTATAGTTACAGATGATAGTTTCTATCCAAACTCTGTTGGGATTCCATTGAATCACTGAACAACTACAAGACTTTCATAATTGATCAACACACAACCTTGCTGTTAAATGTGTACAAGGTATTCCTGGTTTGGTTTGTTTTGCTCAGCATCAGTTCATGTAAATCTTTACAGGCCTATCTATAATTAGCTTGTTCATCATTTTTTATAGAACAATTATATTCCATTATCTTCACGTATGATTGGTGCTTTTTTCAAAGGTATTTTTTGGAGAACTATGTTACTTTAGGATCTTTCACATCACCATTTTAATCAGAAGTTTTTATTTTCAATTTCTGTATCTTCTATATTTTTGGATTCATTGTTTAGATTTTGAGAAAATAGGCTTCTTTATCTCAGTCAAACTTGCTCCTGGCTTAGTTACTAAATTAGAAATTATCGTTTAAGAAAAGTAAGAATATAGAATTAGTCTCTACATACACTTTTTTTCCTATTAAAATCATACTCATTTTTCAGGGCTTAGCTTAAATGCTACTTCCTGTTTACTGCTAGATTTGCACTTCCTATCCAGGAGACACTTGGATTCTTCCCCTGGAATAATCTGGGATTCTGTTAAATGGGCTTTGTTATGTTGTACCTGGATTTATACCTTCACCTCACTTTCCAGATATCTCTAGACTAATTTTTCATGTGCCCAAGGTGCCACTCTTTCCCAGCAACTCTTTATGGATTTTCTTTTCCAGTTAGAAGAAAGCTATTTGGGACTAGAGACTTTTGCTTGTGATAGTACTAATATCAAAAAACCCAGCTGAGTTTAAATCTGCCACAGACAATTTACTAACTCTGTGACCCTGGACGAGTAATTTTAACTTCTATCCCCCTCTTTCCTCATCTGTAAAAATTAAGATAATAATACAGAGCTGAGGGGAGTGGGGAAGAAGAAAAGGCACCCTATGTATATGATGGCAAAATCAAAAGCATTGTCAAGAGGCAAATGAAGGATGAGTAGCCTGGATCTTTTCTTCAAATGGGAGCCTTCAGTAACTAGAACAGTATTGTATGCCTTGTAGATTCTCAAAAAAAAAGTTTATTTTATAATATAAATATAATATAAATTATTTTAAACATACGTCCATGTTAGGCTAGAATTTTATATGTAAAAAAAAAAAATCCCCTCCAGAGAAAATAGCTTTTTATTTTCAATCATGTCAGACTGAATTAGTTCTTTTTTTCTTTCTCTTTTCCTTTATTCCACAAATTCCTTTTTATGAGACTAATTCATTTGTCCTTTCAGAGAAGTTAAAAGGGAAAAAAAAGATAGAACACAAACATTTCCAATTAGTCTACAAAACATTTGTTGAATGTATTCCATATTGTTGTCTTAGAAAAACTTTACCTGCTGGGTATGAGTATCCCATGGCATCTTCCATTTTTATTAAAGTTCTTTCTGGCTCCCTGACTAATTTATTTTAAATCCAGTCTGATTTTTCTCAGACTTCAGGCCTGGGAATCAATGCTAATTTGTCTGGCTGTTCCACACTTTCCTATAAAATTTATGTAAATGCTTTGTGTCCTTAGGAGGAAAGGCAGCAAGAGATAAGCATAAATAGAAAGAAAAGGAGTAAATATGGGATCTCCCCCAAGTACAGGGTTCCTGATTCCTTGACTACAGTGTCTATGATCTCTTACACAAATGTGTTATTTATTTGACAGCAGGGGCCTGTCTTTGACCTAAACAAATAAAGCATTCCATTCTAGTGCTGAATGTTCACAGGTACTAAATTATGTCTTACAAAAGAAATTACTGGGACACTTGGCAGGGTTGACAGTTTTCTCAGAAGCCTGCCAAGCTACATTCAAAAGAAAAGATAGCTACAATTGTTTTCAAAATGACTAAAAGTATATTTACATAAATTAGTCTCCAAACAGAATGTCATATATGTGCTTTCTATGTATCCTAATCACCAGTTATTAAAAATGGATTTCTTTGGAACGTTTCTCTGATTTTTTTTTCTTTTGTAGCACACTGAGTTATAGTATCATATTTATTTTTATCTTTTCTCTCCTAACTCTCTTTGCTTTATTTTGTTGTTGATATTATGGAAATTAAAAGTAATCTAATCTAAGAAACAGTTTTTCAAATATAATGGAAAAAGGGATTGTCATGGTGGCTAAATGATGCAGTTCCTGATATCAGGAAGACCTGAGTTCAAGTATGTTCTCAGACTTGTTCTAGCTGTGTGACTCTTAAGTCATGTAATTTTTCTGTTTGCTTCCATTTCCTTATGTATAAAATGAGAATAACAATAGCATCTACCTCCCAGTATCATCATGAGAATGAAATAAGGTAATAATTATAAAGTGCTTAGTCCAGTGTCTGGCTCATAAAATAAGCACTTCATAAATATTAGCTATTATTATTATTGCTATTAACTATATTATGGTAAGTATTGGAATAATGGTGATAAAGATAATGAACTTATTATTTCATTAGTATTGGGAAATTTTATTAATATAGGTTAAAGCAACATATACATTTAGAGCATTGCCTTGATCACTTTGAGACATTGCCTCTGAGACTAAGAGACTAGGTGACTTGCTTAGGGTAAGAGAGTCAGGAAGCGTCAAAAGTGGCAACTGAATCCAGGCTTTCCCAATTTCAAGGCTATCTCTCTGTTTTCTATGCCATAGCTGCCTAAAGTAAAATACATAGAAAGAAGAATGGAATAAAGACAATGAACTATTCTTTTTCATATTAATATCGAATTTACTTTTACAAAGATGCATTTTTAATATCAGAAAAATACCTCTCTATGGATTTTTATTTTTATTTGTGATAAGTTCCTAGTGTAGGCCCTATCAGATTATTCCTGTTTTTTAAAACCTCCAGATTCCCTCATGTATACTTTCATCAGATTAATCAATCATTATGCCAATCACTCCCAGAACAATTCAATGATTCTACATTCTCTAAAGAAGAAAATCCAAATGTGTTAGTTTGGCAGCCAACCTCCTGGCTCCAGTTTAGGTCTTCAACTTTTCTTCCTCCTCCTTCACTAACCAAATCTGCCAGCTTTAATATTCTGTTTATTGTCCCCCTGCAGAGCCATAACTAGCAATTATAGCACCTGGACAAATACCACTGACTGCTCCTCAAAAATAGCAACATGAAAGGAACCTTCAAATCAGATCATTTACCTTTGTTTCTATTAAAAACAAATCCAGTTGGTAAACTGGCAGTCTTTGCAGAGTGACCTTGGACCCCAGTACATAAGGATTCCTGGAATGAGATCACAGGACATTGTGATCTCTTGCAGGGAGGGGGGAAGAGACCTTAAGTACCAGAAGGGTGCTGCTGGGGAGATTGCTGCTATGGAAGAGAGTCAATAAAGCTCTAGGCTGAACCATGGCTTTTGGATTTCCAATTTTTGACTAATTATTCTTGCTAAATAAGTGCTAAGTCCAAGTATATTTTGCTGAGGGAGTATGCGACCTAGGTTTATTCTCTAAATTTCTGTACCCTTGCAAAAAATCACAATTACCCTGTCCTAGTTACAGCTTTCTTGAACTGACTAGGCCATGTACATTATTGTTCCCAAACTTGTTATCTTTATTTTTCCCACTTTTCTTGAAAACTTTACAATTCTTGTTTTTTTAATCCTTTCATTCATTAAAGCACAGCCCTATTTTCATGTCATCTGTGAAAATTTCCCCATCTCCTTACACTATCGTAACCTTTACTTTTCCATTAAAACATTTTTAATGCTCACTACACCTTTGACCCTTATATGTTGGCCTTCATTATTAATTTTATTGTATATATCACAAAAAAACAATTTGAGTTTAAATCTTGCCTTGAATACTGACTAACTGTGTGATCCTGGGCAAGTCACTTAACCCTGATTGCCACTTTCTTCATCTTAAAAATGAGTTAGAGCAGAAATGGCAGAACATTCCAGTGTCTTTGCCAGGAAAATCCCATATAGGGTCATAAAGATTTGGATATGATTGAACAGCAACAATTAAAATATATAATATTTTCCCACCTAGATTATAATCTCTTTGAGATCAGGGACAACATCTTTCCAAGTAATAGAATCTTTGAGTTGTAAAAGCACTGGCTCTCTGGCTTCTATGGGTTGGTAGATCTAAAAGTCTTTGGATGGGATCAGGCATCTTTTTCTTCTCCCAATATCTAACCTTTCCCATTCTATCTTTTGAGTTCAGAAAATTCTCTCCAGATCCCTGTTCCTTCTGATACATTGACTACTATGTCCTTTTGTTCTTCTGGTATCTGCTATGATTAACCAGAAAAACTCATCTCCTAGTCTTTGCCAGGATTCTTCCTTGTGACCCAACACAGAACTAATGACCATAATATATGGTACCATTAATATAGTTGACCTTCTCTAATCTACTAACAAAACTGTTCATGTTCAGTCAGACTTTATAACCTGTACTTACTTCAATATGCGTTTTTATTCACAATGTTGATTTCAGTCCTAGAACTCTGTGAGGTGCACCTTGAGTAGGGAGAAGGCACCCACCCAATGGGTAGCTATTCAATGACAGCTCCACATTGAGCATTGGTTCAACTTGGCATCCATGGATGAGTGAGCTCACCATCTGCTCCCATAAGAAATTAGATGAGTAAGTGTGCAATGATAGTATCCATGCTATTTTCCTTTACAAATAAAGAAACTGAAATCCCTAGAGGTTAAGTGATTTCCCCCCAAATTACATAGCTGGTAACTGATTTAGCACTCAGATTAGCATTCTGACTTGAAAATCTAGTACTCATTGCCCAACACAAGGTTGATGTTTGACTGATGGGAAATGTCAGAGCAAGAACTTGAGAAAATAGTTATGGTTGACAGTTCCATTAAAAATTAAAAATACATCAGATATTTTAATGGAGCTGCACATGGCAAAATCATCAGGAGAAGTTCTTGGCATCCCACAAGCCTTGTGGCTGCTCCTATTTTTGAACCCTTCTGGCTTCCTCTTCTTGTTATCTTCTTGTTCCTTAGTGGCTGATTGTCTGCCCTGTTGGCTTTCTGGAAACTGTGTTTATTTGATCCTAGAATCCTTCTTGCCAGCAGTTATACAGGTGGATAACATTTATCTAACAGGCACCAACAGGTTCTAAAATACACTTACTACATACATAAGATTCTTTCATTCTCTCTGAATTATCTTTGTTCTTGTTCTAGTTTGTGGTAGTAAGGTAGAATGTTAAGGCTATAATTAAAGAGATGAATTTCCCTTGGATACATGAGTGCACTTTATTGATGTGCAACAGAAATGAAAACAAAATTCTAAAAGCAGAAGTTATTGTGGGTAAATTGTATAAGGTATGTTTGTAAGATAGGATTGAGGTTGAAAAATAGATTATTTGATTTTGATCCAACATCCTATGTTCTGGGCAGTTTTGATAACCCATTATTTTTTTCAAGTTCTCTAACTTACAAATTCTGGGCTATACAAATAAGCTTTTGCTCTGATTTTCCAGAAAGGAATGAGAACTGTCCCTTAGAAAGGTTTGTGATGTAATGGAATATCCAAGTGAATTGTAAAGGAAATTGTCCCACACAACCTCAAATGTAGTGTTAGTCATTGCTGTAACTGTATAATGAGTAATCAATGTTTGCCTGCTGGGCCTGTAATTAAACTCCTGTTTTTAGGATTAAAGATATTAACATTTTCACACATTCTCTGCAGCCTGTATCTATATTTTGTTCCACAGCCTGAGAGGATGATTTGCAAAGCTGATTATGTTTTCACACATTGTTAAAATGTCGCTTTCTTAGTTGTTGTTTACCAACAACTACATTCTTTATTACCTGCCTCCTGATTTCAGTATGTTTTTTTCTAGACAAACCAAAGTTTAATAGAAGGGAATAGGATATTTGCATTTCTCCTCACTTGTTTATTAGGACTTGTGTTTCAGGTATGCTAATTGGACACTTGGTAAATCAACTGTGATATTCTTTGAAGGGTATAAGGCTTTTTGGGTTACCTTACTCTTAACCTGGTTTAGCTCATCTGCCAAGATGATTTACCAGGGTGTGACCGCCATATATGCTATAGCCTCTTGAACCACAGGTGAGAGTTTGGTGAAGGTGGGCAGCAAAGATAGATGAGCAGTCCCAAAAAGTGCACTGCAAGCCTTTCTCACCAGAGGTTCTAGTCCCTCTGAACACATTATACTAGATAGATGAGTTTTAGACAACTAGCTAGTATAGTAAAGAGTTAAACTTGGGTCTGAATTTGCATCCTGCTTTAGACACTATGTGACCATGGTTAAGAGAAGATAGGAGATGGAAACTCTTCTATTATTTGTTGAAGAGAGATCTCAGGAATTTGGTATAAAATAGCATCCCTTGAAATGTGATATTTGTATCCAAGTAGAATACTATGGAGACTGAATCTGAATTGAAGCACAGTATTTTCACTTTTTATTACTTTGCTTGCTTTTCTTTCTTATGTTTTTTTCCCCCGTTTTGGTCTAATTTTTCCTGTACAACATGACAAATATGGAAATATGTTTAAGAGGATTGCAGATTGCTCTTGGGGAGGGGGAAGGCCAGGGAGGAAGAAAAATTTGGATTGCAAATTCTTACAAAAATAAATGTTGAAAAAAATAAATAAAATAGAAAATAGCATCCCTAAAAGGGATGGACCCAGAAAAGAAAAAAATTGAGATCCACTATTACATTTAGAGTCTACTTGGTTTAAGGATAAATGTAGAGAGCCAACTGTTTTATTTAAATCTCTTCTGAGGTCTACTCTGAGGAAAAAATAAGAAAATGATCCTTTTTTGGGTTGAGAATGTAGAAACTGGAGTCCAGTAGTGAGATATACTTAGTATGGGCCTCAACAGAAATTCTAGTTCTTCCTCTCCTAGTTAGATTTCCACTGCCCAATTTTAGCTTTAATATATAATTAGAATGGATAGATGCCACTACTGGAATGCTATATGATCTGTCCTTGACATGCGCTATTTCCATTTTTAAAAATCCTATGATAATAATAAAGTTATTATAACTGATAGGTAGCATTTATGTTTTAGATTTATAAATACCATCTCATTTGAGTCTTACTATAATCCTGGGAGGTCTTACTGTTGTTTCCATTTTACTGAAAAAGAAACTGAGGTAGAAAGAGGTTAAGTGACTTGTCAGGGTCACCCACAGCTAGTAAATGTTTCAGGTCACATTTGAACTTAGTTATTCTTGATTCTAGATAAAAATACATATCAAAATAGGAGCTATCATGAAGTTGGGAACGATTCTAAATTATCTTTTCAAGTTATAATGATGAACCCAAATTTACAAAATGAAATTTAAGAGGGATAAATGTAAAATCTTACCCTTGAGTTTAAAGTAAGATATCCTACTTTAGAATGGAAGAGGAAGGAATAAAGAATAGTTCATATACAAACAGCAGAACTTTTGATAGATCGAAAGATTAGGAACCAATAGTGTACTATGGCAACTGAGCAAGCTGACATGATCTGGGGCTGAATTAATGGAGGAATGGGGTGTGTACAGGTCCCTTTGTATTATTGGTCAGACCACATCTGGAATAATTTGTCTAGTGCTTGGCACCACATTTTGGACAGTCCATTAAGAAACAGGAGGAAACCTAGAGCAGAGATACAGAATGATGAGAGGATTGGAAATTGTGCCATGTGACAATCAGATGAAGGAAATGAAAGTATTTAGCATGGGTTTAGGAAGGAAATGATATTTACTTTCAGCCATTTGTGGAGCTGTTATATGGAGGAAAGTTGAAACATGTATTGCTTAGCTCTAGGAGTATGAGTGGAAGGTGAAGAGGGGCAAATTTCAGCTTGATGATTAGGAAAACAACTTCCTAACAATTATAAGTATCTGTAGAATTCATTGTCTCCAGAGGTAAAATGGATTGTCACTTGGTGTCTTTGAGGAAAGTGTTAAAGGGCAGCTGGGTGGTGCAGAGGAAAGAGCACAGGGCTTAGAGAATCAGCAAGATTTGCTCTTCAAGACTCTCTCCATCACTGAATAATTAATTGAAGGAGGAAGCTCAGCTCAATTGTCATTTTTCACTCTGCATTACTCTGCGGCGTCTCTAATACTGTTGTTGAGTCATTCAATAGCATATGATGCTTTGCGACCCTGTGAACGATTGCATGCTTATCCATGTTTTGGGGGGATGTTGGAGTTTGTCACTTGGTGTCTTTGAGGAAAGTGTTAAAGGGCAACTGGGTGGTGCAGAGGAAAGAGCACAGGGCTCTTATATTTTGTATTTTTTTTTCCTTTGGCAAAGATAGGTGGATAATTTGCCATTTCCTTCTCTAGTAGATAAAGACAAACAAAAGTTACTTCTCTTGTCCAAGATCACATAACTGGTAAGTATCTGAGGCCAGATTTGAACTCAGTTTTCCTAACTCTATCCATAGTGCTCTATACTGAGCCATTTAGCTGTCTATTCTCCATCTCTGTGCCCTCTGAATTACAGAATATTCCCTTGTCTGACAAACATATTTTCAGGTATTGCCTTTCGTGAGTGATTGTTGTATTTTTTCTCTGTAGTTTAATGATCAAGTTTCTAAAGTCTATCATCAGAGCTGACACTAGCTTAGAAAACATCCCAGCATTGTGACCTGCCATGAAAAATTAAAATTAGAGGACAAATTAAGATAATGAGTTCAAGGTAATCTCTTAGAACTCTAAGGGAAAGCATTGTCCATAATAGAAGATGTCTTGCTTAGAAGACTACCTTTATGTGTCTGTTTCCATCATTCATAGTACAGATTCCTTAGGCTGCAAATCTCATATATTTTAGTACCGAAAGGGATCTTGATATAGTAAATAGTCATATGGCTTTGAAAACAGAAGTCAGAAAGATCTGGATGTGATTTCTTCCTCTGATATCTAAAATTTGGTTGATCCTGGGCAAATCACTTAACCCATTAATGCCCCAAGAATTTTTTTTAAATATGAAGTTACAGAGAAGTTTCCAGACTGGGGATTCCCTACAATGTTGACATCACAGATTTGAACAAAAGAAAATATTTAATAGTTGATTTATTGACTAAAATCTTCCTTTTTTTCCATGGCCTTAATGTAAACTAAAGTTTCCATCTTCCTGGTTTCAAATCAGAAGGCCTTATAAATCATGTGATAAGTCATGTCCGGAAATTCTATTTCTTTTTATTTTTTTGGGAAAAAAAGTTTTGCTGTTTTCAATTAAGAAAAAAATGATTTTCTTTCCCACTTTTTCTCTACTACTGAATAAAAATAAAGAGAAACAAATATGCATAAACAAGCAAAATCATGTTAAAAACAAAACCAAAAACAATTCTTATTCTGTATCCTGACTTCTTTACCTCCCATCAAAACACAATTACTATATATTGTACTTGGACTAGGAAAGTCTAAAGGCAAAAGAAAAAGGGGATGGCAGAGAATGAGATAGACTGATAATATTACGGAAAAAAATGCACATAGACTTAGAGTGGGTCATAAAGAATCAGATGCTACTGAAACACTGAACAATGAAAATTCTTCATTTATTACTATAGTGTAATAATATGAAAGTTATTGCAAATTACAATGTAGTATTTCCTTTTATCTAGTTTAATTCATATTGAGTTTGGTATCCTTTTTTTAAAAACTTTATTATTGTATTTTACCTTTTACTCCTATCCAATCCAATCCCAATAAACATTTCTTAAGTGCTTACAATATGCCTGCCACTTTACTGAGTGCTGGGTATACAATTAATAAAAGAACAGTTCCTACACTCAAGGAGTTTATACTCTAATGAATCTAATAAATAATAATAATTATGATTAGGGGTAGCAACTGAACCTATGACTTCAATAGTATAGGTATAACAATCCTAGGTTAAGAAATTCCTACCAATACAGACCAACACATTTTTCTTAAATTTTTGTCCTTAAAAAGTTGACCAGAACACTAAGCAGTTGAGTGATATGCTGAGGCTCACAACTAATATGTGTCCCATAAGTCTTCCTAATGAGGAGACTGCCTTTCCACCTACTACACCACACATCCTTTCTCAATCCTCCATTCCCCTTTAGGAAAAAAAAAATCAAACATTCTTTTGTAGGTTGAATATTTTGGTAAGTTTAAAAGAAAATTAGGTGTTGGTTCAAATGCAGGCTTCGCTACATACTAGTTGTGTCAGTTTCTACAGATCTCACTTTCTTCATCTTTTGAATAAGGAGGGATTGGACTGGATGAATGTCTATGGTTTCTTCAGTCCCTAAATCTTTTTATTAAGTGCTTATTTTTACAGTGCTGGTTAGATGTTGGAATCCTAGTGTTAACTCAACTTGAAACAAGGTGATAACTCAAGGGAGATGTTAGAATCCTAGTGTTAACTCAATATAATTGATACAATGCTTGTGTATTTTGGAAAAAAAATTAAGGAAGATCAGTATAGAGAGAATTCAGAACAGATTTATTATCCCATATCAGTGTATGAGCAAATTTCTAAGGCTGCAATAAAAGCTTGGAATTTTCTCCCTGGACAGAAAGATGGAAATAAACCCTTCACAAAAATGGAGTAAGGTCCCAATGAACTTTTGCTGATTTGGTGGGACATTTGCAAACAGCTGTAATAAGAACCATTGGAGATAATGCTGCCACAGAAATAATGACCTGACATCTGGCTAAGGAAAATGCCAATGAGATTTGCAAAAGAATTATATGGGGACTATATAGAGATGCTCCTTTAGAGGAGATCATAAGATGCTCTGCCACAGTGGGCACAAATGCTTATTATGCCCAAACTATGATGAACATGGAAAGACAAGGTCCTTCTTGGCAAAGGAATTCTAGAGAAACTCTCTCGATGTTTTCAGTATGGAATAGTTGGACATTTGAGAGCTCATTGTAGATATGGAGATAGAGTGAGAAGACAGGGTGAGAGAAAACCCAAAACCCTATGTCCAAAATGTAACCGAGGCTTTCATTGGGCCTCTGAATGTAGATTGACTCAGGGAAATGAGAGGCAGTTCCAAAGTATCAATCAAAAGATAGGTTAGATAGGTTAACTGCTTGGTTTCAAGAGCTCTTGCAGCTTTATACTTTGCTTCTGCCTCTGCTTTCTTCAGCCTCCAGAGCCAACATGAAGTTGAATCTGTCTTGCCTCCGAAGAGCTCTTGCAGCTTTGTCCTTTGCTTCTGCCTCTGCTTTCTTCAGCCTCCAATTCAGCTCCACTCTCCATGTAATCCAGCTGAATTCTCTCGACTGGGCTAAATGACTCTTCTGAGAGAATGGGATTATGGGTTTTATCCCAGAGTGCTCTCTGGCCCTAAGAGCTTCAAGGGAGGTGTGAATTCAGATATCTCATACTAAACCCTGAAGTCTTCCAAATGTGTGAACTCCAATGAGTAAAGGTGTGAACACAAGCATTGTATCAATTACATTGCTTTAACACAGGATTCTAACATCTCCCTTGAGTTATCACCTTGTTTCAAGTTGAGTTAACACTAGGATTCCAACAGTTAGACATTCTACCTTTTTAAGAAATCCCAATTACTTTTTGTAGCTTACTTTTGAGTCAGGGACTAAGGCAAGTACCTCAAATGGTTTATCTGGCATTCATCATAACATTTGTGGCAGAAGTCCGAGTAAGACCAGCACTTAGCACGTAGTTGACCCTTAATAAATGCTTATTGTGATATACCCTACTGACATAAACTAACCACTGGCCATGCTTTTCAATGAAAGAAATCAACAAGTAAATCCATCAACAATTTAAAAATTTAGTAAACTTTGTGTCAGACACTGAGCTAAGAACAGCTTACAAAGACTAAAACAAAACAAACAAACATATAAAAAGTAAACCAAAAAATCAAGTCTTAGTTATCAACATTCTGTTAAGAACAACTGTCATCTAATAGGGAAGTGGCATTCAAGATGAACTTAAAAAATACTTTCCTTCCTATGAAGTGAAAGTAGAAGGGAAGCTCATTTTAGACAAAGAGTCAGTTTATGTAAAGAGCAGAGGAAGAAATGCAATGTTCTGTGTATACTGGCAATAGCAAACTAGTGAGATTTCTTGGACTTCACAAACCACTTTTTTATTATTTTTATTTTTTATTTATTTATTTATTTTTTAGCATTAGTGGCTTTTAAAAAAAATAACAAAATGAAAATCCCAACAATAGTTATATACTAGAGGAGACAAGAAAAAAATTGATCAAATTTTATTTAGAGAAATAATATTAACAGGTAGCTTGAACAGTATGTCACAGTCTTCCATGTGTGGGAAGCTGTTCCTATTTATTTCATTAGAATCTCAAGGAGTTAATGGAGAAAAGAAAGTACAGAAGTGATCATAAGACCTTAAAAATAATCAAATTTGAATGTAAGTAAATAGGAAAAGAAAAGAAAGTTCTGTCCCACTGAATTTAGAAAGAGAGTAGGGACAGTGTGGAGGAGGGTTATAATGACTATGAAGGGGCATTCCTTGTTCTCATTCAGCAGTGAATATGCATTAGAGGCTGATCTCTTTATACAAACACGTGTGATTTTTTTTTTTTGCTTAAACCCTTTTTTTTGTTCGCCTACATGCAACTTCTGTTGATGACACTTGATTTAACCTTTGACATTTTAAATTCGCCAATTGTGAAATGGAGCTAATAATAATACTTAATTTTTTTCTCCCATGAGACCTTGGATGCTTATGAATGGTGGGTGATAACAGGAACAGTTAAAATATTTTCGCTTAAAATGTTAAGACAAAGTTTCTGAAAATAACAGTCTATATGGAGTTTATTCCCATTTTGATCACTGTTTTCCAGAATGGTCTATCTAGTCCAACAGAAATCAAGTAAATGTTGATTTGCTTTCCCAATTTTTATAATTGTATTTGTAATAAAAATTTTCTGAACCTATTTGCAAATGTGAAGAAAAGACTCATCTTCAAGTTGCATAATTTAAAAATCATCTTCTGGACAGATTTGATTTTTATACCTTTATAAGTTCATGTACTGTGCCCATTTTTTATGATTTGGTATATCACTGAAGCTTTTTGTATAGCTAAAACTCAGGATTTCATATTATATTGCAAGAAATTATTGAGAAGCACAATTTAGCAGCCATTAAGAGAGAAAACTGTGATTTAGAGTGATAGATTTTGGGTTCAGGTTGTACTCTGTCATTTAATCCCTGTGTTACTTTGGGAAAATTGCTTAACATCTCTGTACTATTTCCTTATAACTAAAATGAAAGGGTTAGTGGTGATTTCACCTTACCTTACGTTGATTCTATGATCTCTGAATGATCTTATCATCATATCAACACAAAAATCTGATAGCTTCACTGTTTCCTTTTAAATTTGTGAATATTTGCATAGCCATATTCTTATCTCTCTAGGAGAGATCATTTTTGATCACATGGGACCTAAGGATCCAGCATTATTTTTGGGACTCAGCCTATTCAAAGTTCACAATTGCCAAGATTTTGTGCTCATAGACCTTAAAGAACAACAAATACAGCCGTCAAAAAAACACATTTAGTAGACTTTACATATTTGATTTGGCAGTGCTTATGTTTAATGTTTGGAGCAGGATTGGGGGAGAAAGACAGAAAGACAGAGACAAAGAGGGACAGCAGGGACAGGCAGAAAGACAGACAGAAAAAAAAAGAGAGATGAAAATAAATAGAGAAAGATACAGAGAAGCAGAAATACAGAGACTGGAGGACAAAGACAGAGACAAAGATTGAGACAGACTGATGAATAATATATGAGATCTTAAGGGAGCGCAGAAGAGCTCATTTTTAGGATTAATTTGCTTTTTTCTGATTCTCCCCCTGCACTTATTTTTTGTATTAGTCTCATTTTCCCACTCTTAGCCCTAACACTTTGTATAATATTAAGAAATAACCTTTGGAGAATAAGTGACAGGAATCAAGCTAAGCATCCTGTATTTATTAAGCAGAATTAAATGGGAAAACAAAAATAATATTCTATGAAATGGCTCCCTCTACTGGTTATTTATATGAAGAAAAGCAATTTTTTTTTTTTTTTTCCTGTTGTTGGGTGAGATAAGAAGGAATGGTAAAACTGGGTAGTGGAAGCTACCGTATATTTGCAGACAATCTGCTATTCTTCACAGTGGTTGTACAATCAGTCTGCACAGTGACTTAGTGCCAAAGTTATGTTAGGAAAAGAATATGTAGTCTTTCCTAATGGCTTTGTGAATTGAAATGATTATTTTTTTGAAACTGAAGTTGGGAATGTATAGTCTGTCAAAGCAGAATCCTTTTGTAGAATATAAATACTTCCAATAAAATGTAAGTCGTTTCAGGACAGGATTCATTTCATGTTACCATCCAGATTTCTAAGTATTTTTTGGCAAATCTGATATTTATAATTTTCATTTGGAAATATAGATGCATAGGATTTTTATTATATCCATGATCATTTTAAAAACTTTTTTTTTTGGTGATGTGGATAGTAAGGGGAGAATATTTGTATTTTTTGTCCCTTGTGCCTTCTTCTCAAACACTGATCACATGTTCTGACGTGAGATCTGTAATGTTCTTCTCTAAAACGTAAATGTTCTCTGAGAGCAGGTTTCTTGGGGGCTTCTGGAGGCAGCCTTCATTTCAGTTCTGAATAATAATCACCTCAAATGCAGCCAGTTGTTAAAAGCTCAGATCCTTTATTGTTTCCGTCAAAATTTTATCTCCTTCACTTGGGGCTCAGCTAGTTTTCTGGAGGCCTTCCGGATCTTGGTTTCAGTGTTCTCTGCAGGACAGCCTGCCATCACTTCTCTGTCTTCCTTCTTTCTGCCTGGCTTGTGAATCTCGACTGAATCCAGGCTCTGAATCTCCCAAAGTGCCTCCTGGTTGAGGCTCCTAGCTTATATATGCTCTCTTAAAGGTGTGAACTCTAATAAGTACTAAGTATAACTAGAGAACTGTTAAGCACCCTGCTAAACAACCATTGTCTTTATCAATTCTACTGACTTAGCACCTTGTAAGAATTCTAACAGAGATCTTCATTTTTCAGTGTCATAAAGAAATAGAATAGTTTTTATGAAGATGGTAGTACATATAAGAAGAGAGAATTCAATCCTATTGTAATGAATTACAGCATCTTTTGGAGAAAGGCTTGAGAGGTAACTTTACTTGGTGGATAGAATGGTGGAAGAGAATTCAGGAACACTATTGTGGTATGGGGAAAGGAGGTTCAATTTGGAGTCAGAGAACTTGAGTTCAAATCTTTCTTTGTACCATTCATTTTCTTTCTCTGGGCTTCATTCTTCTTATTTGTAAAAAGGAGGGGTTGAATTAGAGAGACTTGGGTTTTCCTTCTACCTCTAAACATATAAACTTGGTTTTAAATTGATATTAATATAGATCTATAGCTTGAAGAGACACTAGATGTTTTGAAAACTTCTTTTTAAAGATGAGAAAACTAAGGAATAAGCAAGGGATCATCTTTACTGGAAATCTTTTTTTTTTAATCTCTCAGGAGACTTCAGATTATTCTAGCAAGCCTTCACATTTATTTGATTGATCTTTATTACTGGCCTGAAAAACCTGATCTTTGGGGGAATGATGTGCCTCAGGTTCTTAAAAACACAAATTCAATTAAATATTTTCTTCTTTCCTCAGGTCATAGAAACACTGTCAAGACTTTCTCGTACACCTATTGCATTAGCCACAGGAATTAGGTAAGATTTATTGTTATGGTGGTCATATGTCATATTACAGATGCATTGTTTTTAGTTCATTGAGTATGCAGTAGCCGGTTCTTCTTTCTTATGGTCAACAATTATAAACTATTTTAAAAACAAAAACCATAAATATTTAAGTTGGCAAAAATATGTTTCCAATTTTTGGTCATTTATAAGCAAGATTTCAAAACCTTTATATTGTTAGTCTATGAAACACTTGACTTTGGTGCCTCAAATGCAGAATCTAGGATTGTTCTGTAAACTACTGACTATCTACTATTCAAAATTAATAACTATAGAAGATTTTTAGTAGTAAGAACACTAGATTTGAAATTAGAGAATTCAAATCTTTAATAGCTATGTGACAATAAGCAAATCACTTAGTCCAGGGTTTCTTAACTTTTTTGTTTCACAGCCCCCATTTGGACTGTGGGGAAACCTATAGACTCTCAGAATAATTTCTTTAAATTCATAAATACCATTACAAAAGAAACTAATTATATTGCAATGAAATTATCAAAAAAATTGAGATATTCACAGACTCTGTTAAGAATTCTTGACATTTCTATGGGTAAAAGATTTTTCATATTATGATAGAATAATTATAAAGTATTGGAATAGTGCCTGGCACATAGGAGGCAAAATCTTACATTTGTACCTCTCCCTTCAACTTCTTTCTTCATTTGTAATATGAGAGGCTTAAATTAGATAACATCCCTTGTACCTATCAACTTTATATCTCAGCTCCTATGATCTTCCTCTATTCATCTTGATGGATTCTGGTATCATTTAAAAATAAACTCAAACATATTCTAAGAGCTTACTATAGTCGAATATAATAGCTATTAAGTGTGCTGTAGTGTAATTAACTTTGTTAGAATCCATTTAAAGACTATACCCACGTACATATATGTATGTACATAAATATACATGCTTACATGTATATGCATATAAATAAGTGCATTACATATACACGTATATATAAATGCAATGTATATACATCACATACACAGGTACATCTAATATTTATTTCATAAATATGTATCTTGAACTTACTCCTTTCAACATCCCAGGAATAAGTGAGCTTTCAATTTAATTTAAATATATATCTCCAATTGTTAAAAAATTGAAATAGAACAAACAAAAAACTGAACATGTATTAAATAGGAAAGAACTATCAAAAGAACTCTCTTTGTAGATGGGACTTTCATCAAGTGATCATTTTAATAGTATGAATATATATTTTATTAAGATGAGTAAATGGCACAATAATAGAGTGCCAGGACTGATGTTGGAAAAAAAATCTTATTCCTGCATTCAAATCTGGCCTCAGACAAGCTATGTAACCTTGGATGACACTCTTCCTTCAATTTCTTCAACTATGAAATGAACTGGAGAAGGAAATGGTAAACCACTCCAGTATCTTTGCCAAAATAACCCAGTTCAGATCACAAAGAGTTAAACATGACTGGGACAACTAAACAACAAATACTGTATTAAAATGTAAGAACCAATAACTCTTAGCAGAGTAATGTTGGATTAGTTAGTAAGGACACCTGGATCTTGGACCTGTTTCTAGCTAGTTATGATTCATTTATCTAGGCCTTAGTTTCAAAGTTGTAAAATATAAGGATCAGACAAGATGGTTTCTTAGGCCTCTTTAGTCTACAATTCAATGAATCTTTTTCCTGTCTAAGATGAATGCTACAGATTCAGTAACAATAAAGTAAAATTAAAATACACGTTATTATAACTGATTTCAGTTAGCATACAAAAAGCAGCAACCATATATAAAAGATATGGTTTTTTTTTTGTCTATTCTTTGTGTATGTGTGTAAGTAGCTTTACATGTAGGTAAGTAAATTATGTTCTCCTCTAACATGCTCTGAAGTTTAAATCCCATTATTCTACACTGATTATTTTAACTATATTGGGATTTTCTTGAAACATATTCTTTAAAAGTCAAGGAACTCAGAAAAAGTAAAACCACTGAAAAGCCTGGAGGAGAGATAATGACATAAGACCTTATGTCAGAGAGGCGGGGAACTGATTTGGATATACATTTATATTTTTTGCTGAATTTTTTTTATTTTAGGAGGGGTTCAATGGCAAGAAGTGAGGGCAGTGTGTGTAAGAAATGTAAAGACAAAAGATCTCATTAAAACATAATTTTTTGAAATTTCAAGAAACATAGCAGTACTAGCTGGTATTTCCTGAATTAGGAAATGCCGGCAAATAATTAGAGGGAGATTCCATATATATGTGACAGAATAGAAAGAATACTGGGTGTAGAGTGAGGAATCTGGCTCCTGGTCCCAGATTCCCAACTTCCTGTCTGGGTGACCTTTGACTCAAGTCACTTTGCCTGTTAGGACTTCTAGTTTTTCTGGCCTCAGATTGAGAAGTTTGAACCAAATGTTTTCCTAGATCCATTTCAACTTTCAAACTGGTATTCTATGATCCTAAGCAATTGATGCTATTGCAGATAAAGTTGGGGATAGAAATCTTAAGTTCATTTAGGGGAGGAACTGTCACCTGTGAGAAATGTTTAAATTGAATCTTAATTCATGAGGCATAGTGGCTAGAATAATGGACTTCATATCCTGCTTCAGTCACTTACCAGTAATGTGATTTGAGGCAAATCATTTAGCCTCTAACTCAGTTTCCTCATCTGTAAAATGAGAAAAATAATGGTACCTGCCTCCTAGGACTGTAGTGAGCATCAAATGAGATAATAGTTTGTTAAAGTACTTTAGAAACCCTTATGTGTTGTATGAATACTAGCTATTATTATTATTATTCATAATACTACTAATGATGCTTGGGTAGAGTCTGTGGATATCTTAAGGAAAATTGTATATATGTTAGAAGCAACTAGTTGGCAGTAGTCATTGTAGGCACTTTGGGGCATGCCTGAGGGAATATTTGCCACAGTAATAGAATTTGACTTACATAGTAACAGCACACATTGTATATTTTGTTAAAAATATGTCTCATCTGGTTTTCTTCCATTTACACTTCTTTTTTTTTTTTCTCAGACCATTCCCTACTGAAGAAAGTGTCAACGATGAAGAAATCTACAAAAGCCTTCCTGACTTAATAGAGTATGTTGAAATTTAACCAAAATGAGGAATTCAGCCTTCTTTGTACTCACTGTTGATTTCCTTTTTAAAATGCTTTCTGATTGAGGGTAGGATGACTTTATTATTTATAGCTTATAGAGCTGAACAGAACAGGGTCAATTATAAATGATTAAGAAACATCGAATGCCAGTCAATTAATTCAGACATATTGCATGGCTCCTGTGTGCTCAGAACTATGTTAGCTTCCATGGGTGAAACAGGAAGAACAAAAATCTATGTGAAATTTATCCCCAATGTGTAATATTCTTCTCTAAAATGTAATCTTCTCTTGTTGGGGTTTTCTTGTGGTCTCTGGAGGCAGCCTTCATTTCAGTTCAGTAATCACCCTAAATGGAGGCAGGGGTTAAAGTCCAAATGCTTTATTGTCTCTTTCAAATTCTTATCTCCTTCACTTGGGGCTGGGCTAGTTTTCTTAGAGGTCTATCACTCTCCTTGGTTCCTTAAGTTTGAGCTCCTGCTGTCAGTCCTTTGCTTTTTTGCCTTTGCCAGCTTCTCTACAAATCCAAGGATTTTGTGCTTCAGCCTCTAGCCACAGCAAGGATGGAAGATGGAATGAATCTATCTCACCCTCCGAGAGCTTCTAGTGAGCTTGTCTTTCTGGCCCTGAGAGCTTCTTGCTTATATGCCCCACACTGATTATACATCAATCATTATATCACTAGGAAACCATTATTTGTTGTAGGACAAAATCAATGTTAAACTCGATTTAACCATTGTCTCCTCAATTCCACTTAGTAATTCCGCTTAGTACCTTATTTCAAGTTGTGGCCCATAACATCTCCTTGTAGGATTAAATCAATCATAGTGAACCATGCCTAAATTAGATAATTATTGTATCTATCAATTCCACTGACTTAGTAGTTTGTAAGAATCTTTTGTTTCAAGTTCAGAGTTCTGGCCCATAACACCAATGTCCATAAAGATATAATTTACTTGAGGAGTTAATATTTGAACATATATATATGAACACCATCAGAGAACAGTACAGAGCAACATTACAGGATAATGAAGAGCAAATGTATGGTATCTTCAGAGAGAACAATAGATAGAAAAGGGATGCAATCATGGTAGGCTGAAGTAGACAAGAAGGGTATCACTGGACAGTGATATGTCTGTATCTAGAGTCCCCCTTTAGGTAAATTGAGACAAGAACTGTAATTATTATTTATCAAAATCAAAAGTCATCAACTTTTTCCTCTGATTGAAATGTGACTCATTTATCAAATAATGTATTAATAAAATATTTTCTTATTAAGAATCTATTATGTGCAAGATATTTTGAGAAATAGATTTATGACAATCATATTATATTACAATCTAATAATATGATTACATTATTATCATTATTATATAACAACATATTATTAAAATAAATATAATAAATGAAATAATATATGATGCACAAAAACTAAGTATAAATTAAATGCCCTAGGAATTTAAAGGAATGATAAATTACAGGTAGCTAGAAAAACTTCATGAAAATAGTGGCATTAGAATTAGATTTTAGTGTTGGGGAGGGCTTTGGAGAGTAGAGATCAGAGGGTAGTATATAAAGTTGAGGAAATTGCATGAACATTAGCAATGAAGAGGAGAATTTCAAAGTTTGTTTGAGGAATGGCAGATAGTCCAGGACTGTTAGCTTGATGGAAGCATAATATCAGTCCATTGAATAATAGAAATTAAGAGAGGAGCAATTATTTGAAGCCATATCACAGAAGGTAGGAATTCCAGTCTAAAGAGTTTGGATTTTGTTTGGTAGACAATAGGGAACCATGGGAAAAGTTTTGAGTCAGGGGTGTTATACCATGAGAGCTGTACTTTAGGAAGATTCTTCCAGCAATAGTGTGCAGAATGGTTTGTAGGGACAAAGTACTGGAAATTGGAATAACATATAGAACAGTATAGTAAAAATCCACTTGAGATAACACAAACCTAGCATTAGTAGTAGCAATTGGAATGGAATGAAAAAGATGGATGTGAGGTATTGGGAAATATGAGATATAAGGGGAAATGGAATTTGGAAAGTCATAAAGAGGAAATGTTTCTAGGAGTAAAATTATGAGTTGAATTTGGCATATATTGATCTTGAATAGTTATTTCTATAGATATAAGTAGTTGGAGATGAGAAAGCAGTTGGGCTGGAGATAAACATTTAGGAGGAAATAGCTATTCATTGGTAAGGCATGATAACTTTATTAATTTTACTAATACTATTTTTGTAACAGTCTTATGAAGGCAGTCAGTATGTTACAAGGGAAAAATCAGTGGTTCTAGAATCAGAGGCCTTGGGTACAAATCTTTTCTCTACTGCTTATTACCCATGTGGTCTTGGATAAATCATTTAATGTCCTTTGTGATCAGTTCGATCTTCATGTGAAAGTTCAGCTAGATTTTTTCTATGGTCCTTTTTAGTTTTAGATCTAAGATCTTTTGATTCTATTAATGGATAGCATCAGTATTGTTATTCTATAGATGAGGAATCTGAGGATATGAGAGGTTAAGGAGCTTTCCCAGAGTTACACAGCTGGTGTATGGAACAAGATTTCATGGGGGTCTTATGATTTCCAGTCCAATCTATATTCATGATTGTAGTCCCTTCCTCCTTCCCCTGATAGTTGGTGACTAGTTGTGGAGGTGGAGAAGTGAGAAGACATATTATAACACTTTAAACTCAGTGTCATTTTTTCCTATTTTTAGTGACAAGATTAATAAATGTAGCACCTTTTTAAAAATAATTTTCACATTTTCAAAGTCAATTTTGTCAGTTCTTATCTAGAACTACCCTTTTTCTCTCACTCTAATTCCCTTTCCCCCACTCACTGCACAACCCTACAAGGGATGCTGAATAAAAGGAGAATTTAGATTTCTGTTGAAGTGGATGGTAGTCCTGTAGAATGATTATAGGATCAAATTGTTAAACAAAAAAGTAAGGTATTGAAAAACTGTTGTTTCTAGTATTATAATAAATTGTTCCATAATTTTTTTGAGGGGGGGAGGAGAGGGGACATAGTAGGACATGTATCTCTTTTCTATCTAACAGAGTTTAAAGGCAGAAATCATGTCAGAATAGATTCTTAATCAAATTATGGAAAATATTGATTTATAATGATGCTTCTCTGAAATGTTAGGTTATCACAAATAATAATAGTTTATAGAGATTGGGAATAGGGACAAGTGTCATTATCTGAGGATGACCTCTCAGATGAGGCAAATCCCTCTACAGCAAACCTCTCCAATGTGGTTTTAAAGTAGTTTGGATTATTCAGTGGTTAAGCAACTTACAGTTAGTGGGTATCAAGGATAGTGCTTGAAATTAGGTCTTCTTGTATTTAAGAAGTGTATATATATATATGTGTGTGTGTGTGTGTGTGTGTGTGTGTGTGTATAGTATAATATAATGATTTAATATTTTCCATGTACATTGCAGATGTTATTTCATTTGATCCTCATCACAAATCTGTAAGGAAGGTACTATTATATCCTTATCTAATAGATAAGAAACTAAGGGTAAAAGAGATTAAATCATTTGTTCAAGGCATAGCTTGTAAGTCTCTGAAATAGGATTTGAATTCAAATATTATTAACTCCAGGTCCATTTTCTTTATCCACCCTGATTGTTTCTATTTTTGATGTCTGATTTTATATATCAGTCAGTCTACCATCAATTGTTAAGGCTATAAAGCATGGCAAAAGACAGTTCTTGATCTCAAGTTGCTCCGTGTTTAATGAAAACAATTATGTATAAACAAAATATGTATAGGATAAACTACAGATAATCTCAGAGGGAAGGCATGAGAATTTAGGGGGATTACAAAAGACTTCCTGTAGAAAGTGATATTTGAAGGAAGCCAGGGAAATCTGAAGGTAGAGATGAGGATGGAGAGAATTCTAGCGATGGGGAATGGTGAAATTGCTCAGAGTTTGGATATGCAAATGCTCAGAGTTTTGTGTATGATTCAGCAAAGAGGCCAATGTCACAAGATCACAGATGAGGAAGGAAGGTAAGGAGTAAGAAGCCTGGAAGCATAGGAAGGGGTTTAAAAGCCAAAGAGAGTATTTTATGTCTGATCCTGGAGCCACTGGAATTTACTGAATGAAGTAGGGATGACATTGTCAGATTTGTGCTTAAAGAAGAATATTTGACAGCTGAATGAAGGGTGGGATGGAGGCGGGGAGATTATTGGGGCAGGGGTCATTCTCCTTACTTGCTCCTTACATACTCCTTATAACTCCATCTTGGGAGTTATAAGGTTAAAAGTGTTATTATCCTAATTTTACTAATGAGCAAACTAAGGTTCCAGGTGCCTAGCACATAGTAATTATTTAATAAAGGCTTAATGATTTATTGACTTTAATGACCTGTCCAAGACTAGGCACCCAGTAAATGTCATAGCCTGAGGCCTAGAACAGAAATCTTTCCAAAACACCATGCTGACTCTTACCTGTGTGAAGTCAACCATTTCAGCTATCTATCTTATGATTAATTGACCAGGTTTATTTTTGTGCAGTAAATTTGATTTTACATATATTGACAACATTTACTCTGCAGTCTTTACTTTGAGGTTCAAGTAGGCACTCTATTGTGTCTTATTTATGCTTTGCCCTTTTTTCTTTCTCAAGTCCCCTTGCCCTCTTCCTGTTTTCTCCTTCTGACACTCAACTAACTTAATTCTGTTTTTATTGGCGCTCAGCTCTGTCTGCTTATTTTGTACACAGAATACTTTGAAGTATACTCAACCAGCTCCCCTTCTCCATGGAAAGTTTCAGAGAAGCCAGACCTTGAACTACTCTGAGAAAACAAAAGAAAAACAGACCCAAACTCCATACAAAGTCTATTTCAGGAATGAATGAGCAGGATAGGATGGTGAAACTGGACTGTATTGCAGCTTTTTCTGAGTTAAGCAAGCCCTCACAATTAGGATTCATTAGAAGTGGCTCAGATATTTTTATTGTTCATTCATTTCAGTTTGTCTGGTTCTTCATGACCTCACTGAGATTTTTTTGGTAAAGATGCTTGAGTGGTTTTCCATTTTCTTCTCCAACTCATTTAACACATAAGGAAAATGAGGCAGGCAGAGGTTAAATGACTTTCTCAGTTACATAGCTAGTAAGACTGGACTTGAATTCAGGAAGAATAGTCTTCCTAACACTAGGACTGACACTCTATCTGCTGTGCTACATAGCTGCCCTGGACTCAGATATGCCTTCATCCAAATATAAATACAATTTAGTCTTGGTAGGCAACTTGATGTTGTAGTGGATGGAGTATTGAGCTTAGGTTCACCAAGAATTGAGCTCTATTAGTACATCAGGCAATTATTAGTTATGTGACAAGTGAGTTAACCTCTGTCTGCCTCAGTTTCATCATCTGTGATCTAGGGGTAGTAATAGCACCTACTCCATAGGGTTTGTTGTTATGAGATAATATCTATCCATTCACCTCTCCACCCATCTGCCTTTCTGTTCTTCCATATGTCTCAAATAATGCTTTGCAAACTTTAAGACACTGTACAATGTTAGCTATTATTAAAACACCTATAATTGAAAGAATTTTGGATGTACTTCAATTCAGAGAGACCTTTGACTTACTATTATGTGTCATCATAGACACTTCTACTAACCGATCTGACACATTTTCTTTTTTTGTAAAAAAGTAGTGATAATGCCAATAGGAGCCACTTCATGGTCTTATGAAGATCAAATGAGACAATAAGTTTCAAATAAGATAATGTAAAGCTTTTTGTTAATGTCAAAGTGCTATTAAAAAGTTATCATTATTATGATTGAGAAGCAATGTGGAAGAATAATCAGAAATCCAGCCTGTGAGTCAGGAAGACCTGAATTTAAGTCCTACCTTGACTTGACTAACGATGGCAAGCTGCTTCTGCCACATGACAGTATCCTAAAGCCTCTTCTAAGACATTAAATTGTATAAGAGGTATTGATCTGTATCTCTGGAGGGAATTTTCATAACAGGAATTCCTATCCTGAGAAATCACATGGCTACACTCCTACTCCACCATCATTATAAAAAACATTCAAAGTAAATATTATTTTCTTTCATATTGACTATTTTTGATTATCTACAACTATTTTTTCCTATTATTCCAAGTAATCAAAATTCAAAAATCTTTTAGGAGAAAAAAATGTCTCTTTAGTATAGTGTTGAACAAGTACATAAAGTCTTAGAGGCAACCCTTGCTTGCTTAACTAAAAATAATAAAAAAAATAATGCATTCAGGAAAGAAATCCCATACACTTGTCCTGAGGAAGTAGTAAAGGATCATTCCATGTTGAAAACTGGGGAGACTTACCAAGCTATCTAATTAGCTTAGAAAAGGAAAAGCATAGGAGAAAAACATTGAGTCCTGAGCTTATCTAGTTGAATAACTGCTTTTCTATTAGAATATCTATAACTGCCCTTGGAATAGTTGCTCTCCAGAAAAACCTTCCCTCAGAAACTCCTGCCAACAATCATTCCTTTTTCCCTTAAAATTCCCTTTCCCTCCTCTCAAGCAACCCCTTTCCAGACCACTGTGTCTCTAGCCATATTCACCAACTTACATTCACAGAGGCTCTTGTATACACCAACCAACACAAACACACCTATGTTACAAAATGTTCCCATTTGTGAAAGTTTCTGTACTTTCTTTTTATAAATATCAATTTTATGATGTGGTGTCTAGACCCAAGGCAGCAACTGGGGGACCTCAGACAAAGTGAAGTTTATTTTGGGGACTATATTCAGGTTATTCTGAGAGCAACTTTTCTAAATTAAATTCCACTCCATTTTCTGAGAATTTACTCGATTAGAGAACTCATAGACAGTATGGGAACATTCAACTTCAATGAGAACAAACTGAAAGCAATAGGTTTACACAGTGAGAGGCAGTATCGTAAAATGACTGGAAAGTCAGCTTTGAAATAAAACAAATCTGAGATCAAGGTTTACCTGGTTGTATGATCCTGGACAATTCATTTAACTTCTGAATTAAGTGACTGATATAGTTCAACTCTGAGACCATAAATTATCAAGAAGTTGCCAAGTTGTATTGAGAGAGGGAGTTTTTTTTTTTAATTAGGAATTCCTTTAACAGTGGAATTATGAGTCTAGATGTTATCATTGTCCCTTATAGTCAAATGAACAATTATTTATTAAGCACTTACTATTTGTTAAACACTGTGTTAAGTGTTGGAGATACAAGAATGTAAGAAAACAAAACAAAACACAAAACCCAGTTCCTAATTTTAAAGCACCCACCCTCTAAATGAATATGAATATATGCAAATCCAATCTATATTTAGATTAAATAGAGAATTTCTGTACTGTGAAGATTCAGCATTGACTGAATCACCTGGTGATCTCCAGTGGTCGTTAAAAGAGTAGATTCTCAACTGTTGGAGATAATATACCATCCTATTGCTCAAAGAAAATTCAAAGGATTAAACTAGTTCTTTATAGATTTTTTTTTCATGGCAGTCATATCACCTTATATTATGGACAATGATTCATTTTGGAGAAACACAGGATAAAGATTTGTTTCTCTTTAAAAAAACCCTTTTGATTGCCTAAGTTAATAGAAAGAAACAAAGTTGTAAATAATCCAAAATAGCTCACATGAAAGAGTGTAATATTCATTTTTGAATGTATTTATAATGATGCTGGGGCAGGAATATAGATATGTGATTTTCTCAAGATGGAGAATTCCAGGTACAAAATGCACAGGCAACTATACAGGAGAAATTGGAGATAATCTCAGAGGAAAAGCTAACATCAAGATAGACCCAGAGAGGCTTCATGCAGATTTGATAAGAGAAGACAACTGGGTACCTGGTAGAGTAGACAGAGGTCATGTCTTGAAGTCAGGACATTAAGGTTCAAGGTTTGGCTCTGTCATTTACCAGTTGGGTGACCTTGGCTTAGCAGTATCATGGTGAAATAGATAGAAGACCATTCTCTAAGGTCTGCCTTTGACACATTCTACTTGTGTCAACAAGAACAAATTGCTTAAGCATTTACTGCTCCCAGGCAACTATAAGATTATAAATTTAGGAGAAATTGTTGATCTTTATCTGTGAAGGGAGTCTAAGCATTTGAACACCAGGTGTTTCTGATGCTGATGAAACCATGGTTTTGAACATGAGTTATTAGATAAATATAAATGATAATTTCTGTATTATGAAGGTTTAGTATCGACTGGTTCACCAGTGAACTTTTAAAGATAGTATAGATTCTCAACTTTGGGAAACAGCTTATCCATCCAACTGCCCAAAGAAAACATAAGGAATTAGAATAGCTCCTAAGGTATGTTTTTTTTTTTAAATTAATAACAGTCATATCACCTTCTATATAGACAGTGATACAATGATTCTTTTAGGAGGAGAGCAGAGGATAGAGTGCTCAGATGCAAGCTGCTTAGTTTCTTTATAATACCTCCTAAGATTGTTGTGAAAATAAAAAGAAATAATACTTCATTCATAAAGTACTTTGCAAACCTTAAAGGGCTATATAAAAGTTAGCTATTATTATCACATTATGAATTATTTTTATTTTTATTAAATCATAATTTCATAGATATTCGTAGAGAGAAGAGACTTCAGAGGATATGCAGTCCAGTCTTCTTATATTACAGATAAGGAAAGCTTAGGTCAAGTGAACTGAAGTGACTGGCTTAAAACCTTTTCCATTTTGTAAGGAACTTAATTTGTTTTGCTACTTTTATTTAATATAAAACACGTGTGTGTGTGTGTGTGTGTGTGTGTGTGTTTTCCCCCCAATTACATGTTAAAAACAATTTAAAACATTTAAAAATGTTTTGACTTTCAAATTCTATTCCTCCCTCCATTTTCTTCTCCCTCTCTGAGATAGTAATCAATTTGATAGAGTTTAGACGTGTAATCATGTAAAACATTTACTAACTAGTTATTCTATACAGGAAGACTCAAGTGGGGTCAGCTCCATACCTCAATGGATAGAGCACTGGCCTTGGAATCAGAAGGACGACATGAGTTCAAGAGAAGGGAAAGAAGATTGAAATAAAAAGAAAGTTAAAAAAAATAGCATGCTTCAGGCTATATTCTTTCTCTAGAAGCAGATAATATGTTTCACTAAGAGTCCTTTGGGATTGTTTTGGATCACTGTATTGCTGAGAATAGTTACGTCATTCACAGTTCTTAATTGTATAATATTGCTGTTACAATGTACAACAATCTCCGGGTTTTGCTCACTTTTCTTTGTATCTGTTCATATGAGTACTCTATTGTTCCCATTCATAGTTGAGAAAACTAAAGTTCAGCGAGGGATTCAGTGGACTTGGAGATTCAAGTCTTACTTTCTTTTTTGATTGGGTATTTAAAGAATAATAAGATACAATAGATGGTATTTCATTCTTTCATTATATGTTTTGCATTCTAGAGATTGAATTTGACAATAATTTCCCTTGGTTTTAGTGAAACCCGTGCAGATGATGAAGAAGACTTGTATGATTGTGTTTATGGAGAAGATGAAGGGGGAGAAGTGTACGAGGACTTGATGAAGGCTGAAGAAGCTCAGCAGCCGGTACATTTTTTCTATTCTTAAATTACTTTATAATAATTCTGGTTAGTAAGTAAATCTATGTCATTAGGATCAGTTATGCTCTAACTTCCTTTATTTGTTCTTTTTGTTTATTCATTAATATTTCCAAGCTACATGGAGTTTTTGCCACAGGGATTTGGGAGCTGCTGCCAACTTGGCATTGTCCCTTGCTTAAATGGAAAAAAACCCCACACATACACACACCTAAAAGTGTCCTGGATAGAACTCTTCCAATAATTCATTCCCTCAGTGCAAAAAACCATCCAACTAAGGTCTATACAAAAAGTGTCTCTTTCTATAAAAGGCACACTAAAATTCTCTGGGGTCTGTCTATTATAAGTGGTCCTAACAGACATCCAGGCACTCTCTGGATTCCTTATCAGAAAGGGACCTGCTCCTCTACTCTCTATGAATTTTTTCATGGATCCCCCTACCAGGGATCAGTGAGATGTTTTGAGTATGTCAAATAGGATTGTTAACCCGTCCATTAATACAAGAAGACAAGTAGGTATGAGGATGTGGCAAAGAATTTCAGCTACTTGTAGAGTTGGGGCGCAAACATTCTAGAACATTTAGCTATCAAAAAAGGCAAACAGTCCAGATCAACTTAAATGCAAAAACCCCAAACAAACAATATGAACATTTTTACTAAATGAGAGTAATTCCAATGTTCTAGCAATTCCAAATTTCTCAAAGCAAACTTAATACCGTACTTATGTAGTACTAAGTAAAATAGAAGACATAAGTTTAACTTTCCATATAAAGAATTCAATAATACAAAAAGTAATAGTATTTAAACAAACCACCGAATAAAAAAATTTGAAAAAGTACATCAATGGAATTGTCTTGGGAGGAGACAGAAAAAAAAAAGTATAGTATATTTGTCAATTTAAAAAAACATTGCTGAGACAGCTGAATAAAGCACCCACACTGAAGTCAGGAGGATCTGAATTCAAATTTGACCTGAGACACTTAACACTTAATAGCTATGTGACTCTGGTGAGTTACTTAACTTCAACTGCCTTTCCTAAAAACAAACAAACAAAAAAAAAAGTTGCCAAATTTCTTTAGTATCTCTCAATCTGTTTATCAAAAAACTCAAAAGTCATGGGCAGAGAATCTCTCTGTTATCGTTTAGTCATTTAGTTGTATCTGATCATTTATAAGACTTTATAGGGTTTTGTGGGTAAAGATATGAGTAGTTTGCCAAGTTACGTGACTTGTATGAGATCACACAGCTAATGAGTTCTAAGGCTGAAGTTAAAGTCAGTTCTTCTTGACTCTAGGCCCAGAACTCTACTCAGTGAGCCAGCCAGCTGCTTCAGTCTCTCTTATGGGCTCTTGCAAAAGCAAAGGGTACAGTTTTATTTCAGACAAGGTCCTACATGTATGACAATAGCTAATGAATAATATTCTTCCCTAATTTATGGGCAGCATAATCCCTCTGCCCCTTTGCACCATATCATTCTCTGGGGAGGGAAAGATTTTAAATTCATATTTTAGCTCACTTTCCTTAGAGGGCTGTCCCATTTCCAAGTACCAAAAAGTCTTTCTGAGTTCAGTCTTCAAGAAGGCAGACTTCTCAAAACTTCCATAGCAGAATGGCTGGCTGTAACATTCTGCCTGACTCCAAGATGGTCATGGTTCAAACCCCTGAATGCTGATGGAATCACCTCAAGCCCCTGATAAAGGACAAGCAACACAGACACAAACAAATATCCCCCAAGACAAGTTCTTGGACACAGGGCAAAAGAGAGGGAGCAGGAGAAAGCAAGTACTTTCTCTCTCACTGGTTTAGTTTGCAGCATCTATGCTTGTTACAGCAGATAGGAGCCACCAAAACATTATGGGAAAAAAAAACTAGATAATTCAATCTCACCAATTCTAAAGAATCGGGCAACTAATAAAAGAAGGCTTCCTCACCCATATAATAGATAATGCAACATACTCCCTATTAGGCCAATTAGGCATGTTCAAAAGGTCTCTCATAGCTGTTTCCATGTTAGAACTCAGAATGCCCAGAAAATCCATATTCCTTTTTAAATGCTTTAAGCCTTAAATGTCAGGCATATTTAAGTCCAGAGAAGCTGGGTGGTACAGCTGGGCCTAAAGTCAAGAATACTGAATTCAAATCTGACTTCTAGACAGATGTCTTACTAGACATGTGACCCTGGGCAATGCATTTAATCCTATTTTCCTCAGTCTCTTCATCTATAAATACTGGAGAAGGAAATGGGAAATCATTCCAGTACCTATGTCAAGAAAACCCTAAAAGAGATCATAAAGAGTTGGAAACAATTGAAAACAACTGAACAACTACACTAATACCTAAGTCCTAGAACTAGTTGATGGTGAGATGAATTATAAAAATTATAATGTTATTATTGGAAGCGAAAAGGTAGCATAGCATATTGGATTAAGAGTCATAGAAATATAGATGGTGCAGTGGATAGAACACTGGTCCTGGAGTCAGGAGGACCTGAGTTCAAATCTGACCTCAGATACTTAACACTTCCTGGCTGTGTGACCCTGGAAGAGTCACTTAACCACAGTTGTCTCATTTGAAAAAAAAAATCCAAACCCTCCAGAAAACAAAAAGAATCATAAAAATAAAGGTAAAGGAAGGGAGAGAATGGTAGGAATTAGTAATGAAAAGGCCCTTTTTGGCCACTGAATTAAACTCCATCACTGTAGAGATGAGGAAATGGAGTCAAAAGCTTATTACTTGTACAGAGTTCTTTGAAAAAACTAATAAGAAAAATTTTGTAAAGTGTTTAGCATATAGTTGGCACTTAATAAATGCTTGTTCTTTTCATTTTCTAGGGGATATTCTTTTCCTCCATGGGTTTGACTAGTGAGCCATGGGAGTGTTATTCAACTCTAAAATTCTGTCATTCTGATTCTATGATTTTGTTTACATTTATTATAATGAAGAAAGATAGCATTGAGTTAGTTGCATATTTTAAATTTTTCCTTGGTATTATAACTATAAGGACATGAATGCATCTAAAAAAACTATTGTTCAACCATCTAATTCTAGGCACAATTCCTTAGAGCAATTAAAAAAGCCTGGCTATTTACTTCTTTTCTCAAACTATTCTAAGAAAATGATTCCATGTTATTCCTTAGGAAAACATTAACCTAGAAATTAGATATATTTTAAAAAATCATTTAAAGACTATGCATTGTTTATGTTATCTTAAAGAAAAAAAACATACAAAAATGCTCTTTAATGCTCAACTTTATTGATATGAACAGTTTCCCTCTGAAGCAGATAAGGTAGGTATTAAGCAAGTACTAAGTGCTTTATAAAGATTATTTCATTTGATCCTCATAACAACACTAGGAGGTAGATTATGATACTCATTTTACAATTGAGGAAACTGAGGTAGATAGAGTTAAATGATTTGCCCAGGGTTACACAGTTTAATGTCTGAGATTGGGTTTGAACCTAGGTTTTAGTGACTCTAGACCCAGTGTTCTATTCCACTGTCCCATTTAGCTATCTGGAGTATAGCTTATTCATGCTTGCTCATCCTATGTGATCCTTGTTCTTTATGTTGCCCTCCATTTCCCATAGGGAATGTCTTGATATTTTCTTAACATTACAAGGTTTGAGTGGACTCAATGGGCTATCTACCTATTATCTGTTACTTTGTCCAAATGACTAGTTCATCACCCTTTTTGCTTGTACATTTCTTTATGATTTTTTTTTACTTTGATTTACTTTGATCCTTTACTCTAATTTTTTTTTTTCATGGTTCCTGCTTACATTCATAGTCTTCATTGATTTTTAGGTGATGCTTTAGTTATTTAGAATTTGTCATGTCCTTTAACTTTGACCCAAATTCCCCCAAACAAAAAAAAAAAAACTTGCCAATGCACTGTCACAAAACTTACTATTCTCAACCTTCTTGTTTTCCCCCAAATGATGGGAGTCATTCCAATATGGGATCATTAAAATGAAATATTTGAGAATTCTTATTATCTGGTTATTAGCTTTTTTTTTTGGTGATATTTCACAGTCCAGTTCACATAAATTCAGTTTTTTTTTAAACGAGTCCTTTGGAAAGGAAGCTCTCTTGAATAAATGTTGGTAAACAGCTTGACACATTTAAAAAAAAAGTATTCAATATGCCAAGTAATTTAGAATAAGCTTCAACATATTAATTTCAATCTATTTGTTTTAGTGACTCAGTCTTCCATAGAAACTATTATTTAAGCCCTTTCTATTCATTAAGGCAATTTTCTTCTATTGTGCTGTTTTTGCTTCTATTGTAGACTATTTCATCCTAAATCATGCTGAGATTTTTAAAAAAGCTCCTGAAAAGAGGTTCATAACTTACCATTTATTTCAGATAATAATCACTAATTTAAATATTCATGCACCAAATACTTACTAAGCATTTACGGGAATGCAAAGCAAAATAAGACATGTCCTTATCCTTTATGAACATTCAGTTCAGAGGAAAATAGAAGATCTATTCACACACAAATGATCTAGTCTTTTCCTCTTATTCATTTTTGGAAGAAGTTCATGCTTATTTGCTTTGTCCATATAAGATATGTCATAAAAGAATGTCAATCAAAATTTCCATCATAGTATAGGGATTGTAACTTTTTCATTGATTTGTTTTTTCCCAGGTGGTTTATTAGATTGATCTCTTTTGAATGGCCTTGGTCCTATTGAGTAGGTCCTAATTTCTTATACCAGTTCATATAATCCTCACATATTGCCCATAATCAGGAACATCTGGAAAACCTTAGCCTCTTTAGAAAATCTCACACCAAAATGATCATGAAATCTTTAAAGTGTGAAAATGCATAAGAAAAGTACCAAAAATGACTATGACTTCAGATGGGAAATTAGGAAAGACTTCCTAGAGGAAGTAGCAATTGAACTTTTAAGGGTAAATATGTTTAGGGAGAGCTTTGTTGGATATCCTATGCCATATTTCTATGTTTAACACGTAGAGAAAATTTGCATAGTTTAAGTGTGCTCTTTACTATTCTTATGTCACTGAAACTTTGTCCTCCTGGGGAAATTGCTCCAATGGCCAACCCCCTCTATTTCTCAGGGCAGGATTTACTGGTGTATAATACTGCAGTCTAAGTGACCCTCTAACAAAGACATAGAAGTCAGATATCAGGATTCCAGTTCTTGAAAAAAATACTTGAAGTTTCCATCCTGTTCAATTCTCAGTCTCTGTTTGGGATTTCTAGACATAATCGTCATGCACATAGAGAAGCAAGTCTGAAAAAGGAAGTTGCTAATTGACAGTGATTGTTGATTTCCCCAAAACTATAAGAAAATGAAGTTTTCTTAGAAGTAGTTTCAAGGATTTAGAGTTAGAAAGGAGTCCTTTATTTTACAGATGAGGACACTACAACCCAGAGAAATTGGTGACTTGTCCAAAATCACACAGATGGCAAGTGAAAGATAGGGAATTCTAACCCATTAGATCATAGATTTATAGCTAGTAAGAATCTTAAGATCATCTAATACCCTCTGCTCCCACCTGTCCCCAAACTCATGTTTTACAAATGAGAAAACTAGTAAGTCTTGATGTTAAATGTCTAGTATCATACAGGTAAAAATAACAAAGCTGAGTTTTAAGTCCTAGTCTTCTCACTTCAAAGCCCTTATTTTTAACTCTGTATTGTGTAGAGACTTCTTAATTTCAAAGGAACCTATATTAACTTTCATTTTTATTACAATTGTTTTCTTAATAATGATTTCCCACTCGCTATAGCTCCTTATAGTTTGTTGTTTCATATAACAGTCCCATGAGGTCCAGAGCATAATTATGCCCATTTTACAGATGAGAAAAGCAAAGTCAGAGATAAATTCAATTCCCTCCTCTGATTTAGTTAGTAAGTAGTAGAGCATTCTGAATCTAAACCCAATGCTTTTTCTACCACACTACCATAATTTTCTTACCTTTTGTTACTTATTGTGTTTCAAAATTGAAAAAACAATTTCTAATGATACCCCATAGATGGTATTTAATATCAACTATCTGTCATTTTTTAAGAGTTGAAACTTTTGAGTTTCCATCAGTAATCAAGCTTTTTCATGATTCTAATACCTAAGAGATCAGCGAGTTATAGAACACTAAATAATATTGTAGTTTTATTCATTTCTAATTGCAGAAGTGTTTGGAAAATGACATCCGAAGCTGCTGCCTTGCAGAGATCAAGCAGACAGAAGAGAAGTATACAGAAACATTGGAATCAATAGAAAAAGTAAGTGGTTAACATTTTCATGGATGATTAAATCCTGGTGTTGATACCATCAAAACAAGTGCACATTAAGTTTTTCTTTTATGTAGCACTTTGCTTTGGAAAAAAAAATCACTGAGCAATTATTAAATATTAAAATAAATCTTATATTCTCCCAGAGGCCAAATTAGCAATTTTTGTTACCAAAGAGTCATAATCAGGAGCTAAGTGGAACAGTATATGAAGTGCTAAACCTGTCCTCAGAAAGATCAGAGTTCAAAGATGCTTCTTAATTGTGTGATCCTAGACAAGTCATTTAACTACTTCCTTATCTGTAAAATGCAGATAATAAATAGCACCTGGGTTGTTTTGAGAATCAAATGAAATGATAATCTAAAGCATTTAGCTCATTGCCTGACATACAATAAGTGCTATATAAATAATTGCTATTATTACTATTATTATTATTCATGGCAGAGTATAAGGAGTGGGTCGAGGCTAAGGAAAAAGGATGCCAGGAAGTAATTTCTTATCTTAACTAATAGAGGTTGTAGTCTATTGTTTCTACTCTGAACCGCTTTAAATGCCATTGGTGATGTCTAAATTTGGTGCCCTAGTTATAGATCTGATTTATTTTTCACTTACAATTCTATTCATTTTGCCCTTCCTAATATACTGCCATATTTGTGTTTTAACTTTTCATGTATACATGCCCTATCTTTTTAACTAGGTTGTAAATCCCTAGAAAGCAGGTATTGTATTTCTTCTTTTTGTATCCCTATGGAGATTATTAGCATAGTATTGAATATAGAGTAGGTGCTCAATAATTAATTGATGGTTGATGGAAAAGGATTTCATATGGATGAGAAAACAAGAATCCAACATAACAATAGTATCTTCATTGTCTTCTTACAGTATTTCATGACACCACTGAAAAGATTTCTGACAGCTACAGAGTTTGATACTGTATTCATCAACATTCCTGTAAGTAAAGATTATCTGACTTAAATTGAAGATCTGGATAAGTTTTTAGAAGTGGTCATGAGAAACTTATGAAATATGTTAATTTGGGAAATGTTTATTTCTTTGTTGGTCTCACTTTGGTTTTTTTTTTTTAAATAATTTATACATTCCAATTTGTAATTGCACAGTGTTTCTGAGTACAAAGATCCATGCTCCATATCATTCATCATAGAATTTCCATCATCCTAAGAACTTCTAAGGAAATCAGTCGCTAGTTTGCTTCTTGCCAAGGCAAGAAAGATGGTGCCATGGATAAAGTATAGGATCTGGAGCTAGAGAGACTTGAACTCAAATTCAACCTCAGCCGTTCATGTCTTGTGGCTATGGGCAAGCCTTTAATCTCTGTCCAACTCAGTTTTTTCCTTTGTAAAATAGGTATGACAATAACGTAACTTCCTGAGGTTGTTGTAAGGATAAAATGAGATAACATTTGTAAAATACTTTGCAAACCTTGAAGCATTCTATCAATCTTAGCATTTATTATTATTGCTAAATATTTTTTCCATTCCTATTTTTAACTTATGGTTGTTTCCCTTAAAGTTTTTAAAGAAAAATTTCAGTCACCATTCAGGAAAAATAAATGAATAAACATATATTCAATTATTATATTCTATAAGATTGTAGACTTTTTTTTTCCCCTAAGGCATTTGGGATTAAATGACTTGCCCAGAATCACACAGCTAGGAAGTATTATGTGTCTGAGGACACATTTGAACTCAAGTCCTCCTGACTTCAGGACTGATGCTCTATTCACTTCACCATCTGGCTGTCCCAAAATGGTAGGCTTTAATAAAAATTCCTTCCTTTCTGGATGAAAACAATTTTCTGCTTTTCTTTTTTTCCCCAGGAGGGTGAAAGAATATAGAGAACATTCTCCTGTTCATTGGCATATATTCTATAAACATTGCAAAAGGAATATAGTCAATGAGATAACTGAATGTGCCATTTTAGAAATATTTCTTACCCCCAGGGCCACTGCTGCTTTTTCATTATCCTTACCTTGACTCAGATCAGTCTAAATCTCTTGCCCACTGTGTCCAGTGGGTTGCCACAGTGCTTTTTCTCTCTTACCTTTTCTCTGTCTTGCCATGTCTGTCATTCAAATAGTTGCCTTCAAGTTCTGGGTAGATCCCAAATATTTTATCATTTCACATATTATTTTAGTGTCAAGGATGCCCAAGTGAATTTATTTAGAGGGATAGTTGGATTTTCATGTACTTTTAACACAGAAATAGAGGCAAAGTGATATCTTACTCAAAATTAATTTAAGGAAGCTGCTAATTGCAAAAGCCTCATAGTGTAATGGTTAGGGTGCTAGATGTGAAGTTAGGAAAGTCTGTGTTTGAATCTTCCTCATATAGGAACTTAGTTGCTATTATCTGAAAAGTTATTTTACCTTGGTTTCCTTATAGGCAAAATGGGGATACAAATATCACTTAACTTATAGGATTGTTGTGTAGTAGCTAGGCGACAGATTGGACAGAGTGGTGGGCCTGATGTCAAGAAGATTGATCTTCTAGAATTCAAATCTGGCCTCAGATATTTACTAGTTGGGCAAATCATTTCATCCCATTTGCTTCAGTTTCTCATCTATAAAATGAGCTAAAGAAGGAAATGGTAAACCATTATGCTTACCAAGAAAACCTCAAGTTGGGGTAATGAGGAGTCAATTATGATTGATCGAACAAAAGAAATAGGGCTGTGTGATAATCAAATGTGATAGAATATATTAAATACTTTGGAAAGCTTGATGTGGCATATAAAAATGAACTGTTATTATTATAAGATATTATTCAAAATTATTACCTTCATTTGTAAATTATGCTAACATATTGCACTCGTCCCTCTAATCTCTCAGGTCATTCATTATAAAAAGAATGAAAAATGGACAATTCAGTAAAACTATTAAAGATATAGAGAAAATCTGATATATGTAGTGTTCTATACTCCTAGATCTCCTTCTTTACACAGAAGCTGATGAGGTCCTTTTCTTATTTCTTCTTTGAGTTCAAGCTTGGTTATTATGATTTTGCAATATTCAACTTGAAATTGTTTTTTTTTGTTGTTGTTGTTGTTGTTCTTTCCATTTTCATTGTTGTGATTATTTCATATATTGTTTTACTGGTTCTGTTTACTTTACTCTGCCTCAGTTCATTTATGTCTTCTCATGTATAAATATTGATTTTACTTATAGTGGGCAGAAATATTCATGATGTATTTTCTTTCAGAATACAAAGAATAGTGCTTGTCCTAGAAAACTTGAGAGGTGGAACCTACTAGATTAGAGCTTCTGATCTTAGGAATCATTTGACATTCCAATTATAATACATTTTACAGTTATCTCAACAAAATGACAAGGAAAAATAACTCTGGTTTGATTTCCATTCTCCTTTGCAAAAATTAGTCTTTTAAGCCAAGGTATACTTAAAGGCATCAAGGAAAGGATAATGGGAAAATTGAGCCCTTGATTCAAATAGATGAGGTGTCTATCTCCTCTCAATTATGACATGCATTTTCTGCCTAAAGCTTAGAAATTACTTGCCTTTCAGAAAAAAAAATTGTGAACTTCTAGTTGTTGAGTAGCTCTACTCAACCATTTAGTCAAATTTATTAGCCCTTTCTTTCTGCCTTTAACTGTCTGATGTTTTAAGCAATTTAGTGTGACTGCTGTTAGTTTAGCATAAGGATACCACTAATTGACCAATGTACAAATCTAATTTTTCACACCCGGGGACATAATCATTACTTTCTCTTGTCAATAAAACATTAAACACTTGACTAATTTTATTTAAAAAATTATTAATGATTATAAAGTGGATGAAAAGGAGCCACACATATTTTTTGCATGGTAGATAAATTAGCTCTTAATAACTAATGAGTTAATTTCTCTTGTTGCATGGACACTGACATTTCAAGGCAAAGTCTGCTATTTCCCATGTGTGATTTATTTCTTTAAAAATATATCTGCAATCCTGATATTGGCAGATTTATGCATGTAGATAAATCAACTCAGTGATGAGCAGCAATTCCAACTACAATTTGGGTTCTGTATTGCCTGGGTGTGGGTGATAGGGTGGGCTAGGGAAGATTGGCTTTTTGAAGAATTTGGTTATTAATGTTCTGGGATATATTTTCTTTTCAAGGAACTGGTGAAAGTTCACCGAAGCCTGACACAAGAGATTAATGACTCCATTGCCAATAAAAATGATCAGAATTTATATCAAATTTTCATTAACTACAAGGAAAGGTAATTTTTAAACATTATTTTTTAAATTAACAAGTATTTATTTTTCTTTTCTGCCTATCTCTGCCCTAACTAGAAAAAAAGAAAGAAAAATAAAATCCTTATAACAAATTGTATATATATGCATATATTCATAGATATATATCCATATGTTCATAGATATATGTATATATGTGTATATATATGTGTATGTGTATATATAGAGATATAGATATAGATATATGGGCAAACGATATGAATTCTCATTCTATCAACTGTCTGTTAGGAGGTAAGCAGTATTCTTCAATCCTTAGTCCTCTGCAATCATGATTGGCCAGCACATTGGTCAGAGTTCTTAACGGAAAAGTAACTTTCAATATTTTCAACCTTTGCATTCCTCCTTTGACAAGACATTATTTGGTGAGTGGGCCTTAGGGAAATAATAATAACAATAATAATAATAGTTAACTTTTGACATAGTTACATCACAGATGCAAAGTCCCCTATCTCCCCTCTCATTTTATTTTCATATGAAGATAAATAATTAGCTAATAAAGAGATGGATAATAGAGAGACAAGTTAATGATAACTATTTATTAAATGCTTAATGTACCAGGCCCCATGCTAAGCACTAGAGATAAAAAGAAAACCAAGAAAACAAAATTATCTCTATTTTCAAGGGAGGGAGATAGTATATAATGGGGAAGTAGAAATGAGGGAATACAGATAGAATCACTATTATTATTAAAGTTATATAAAAAGACTGGCTTCTATATTCCAATGAATGATATCTTTATTTAAGTAACATCTCTAAATGTTGGCACATGCAGATTAGTAACATAAAACCAAACTTCTGTATTAATAGGAAAGTCTAATGATAAAAAACTTACATTTATATAGGACTCTATTGTTTGTAAAGTACTTACACTACCTCATTTAGTCATCACAGTAACTCTCTAAGATAGGTGAGACCAGTGTCCTCTTTTGCAGATAACTATGGTAAAAATAATCTTTAGATTCACATAACCACTAAATATCTAAGAGGAGGAGAGGGAGGATTAAAATCCTTACTGCAAAGCTGATATCACAGCCACTATGCTGCTCATTTTTTCCCTCATCTGTTTGATTTTTTAGGACTCCATTGGGGGTTTTCTTGATAAAGATGCTGGAATAGTTTGCCATTTCTTTCTCCAGCTCATTTCACAGATGAGAGAACTGAGGCAAAGAGGTTAAAAGACTTGTTCAGGTCATGTGGCTAATAAGTTTATGAAGCCAGATTTGAACTCAGGAAAATGATTCTAAGCTCAGTATTCTATATTGCATTGTCTAGCTGCCCTACATCCACTATATCATGTTGCTTTTGCAATTTGTATTTTTCTTAATTTTTAGTGATCTATCTGCTTCTATTTTCCCCTATTAAAATTCATGAAAATCCAAACATTTCTACAAAAAATCTTAGCCTAAGCAGTCATTTTGGACTTTTTATGCTCAAGAAACATATATATTCTTTTTTTTTCTATTTTAAAAACATTTTTATCTAAAGCTTTTAATTCCAAATTACATCCTTCTTTTCCTTCCATCCTCTTTCCCTGAGATGTTAAGCAACAGATATAGGTTATATATGTATAGACATATAAAATATTTCCACATTAGTGGATTTGAATACATAAGAGTTGAATAAAAGAAAAAAATGAAAGAAAAATAGTGAAAAATATCATGTTTGTCTGTATTCAAACAATATCAGTTCTTTCTCTGGAGGAAGATAGTATGCTTTATCATTAGTCCTTTGAGATCATCTGTGATCATTGTATTACTGAGAACAGCTAAGTCATTTCCAGTTCTTCATCAAACAGTGTTATTGCTGTTACTGTGTACAATTTGTTCTGGTTCTGTTCACTTCACTGTGCATCAGTTCATATCTTTCCAAGCTTTTCTGAAATCATCCTGCTTGCCATTTCTTACAGCACAATAATATTCCATTATAATCATATACCACAGCTTATTTAGCCATTCCTCAATTGATGATCATTCCTTCAATTTCTAATTTTTAGCCACCATAAAAAGAGGTGCTATAAATATTTTTGTACAAATAATATTCTTTTCTGTTATTTTTGGATATCTTTGAGATATATTCTTAATGGTGGTATTGTTATATCAAGAACAGGCACAGTTTTTAGGTGTAGTCTGGAAAATGCCTTTTATTTTTCTTTATAATGAGAACAAGAAAATCTCTATAATTTTATAGATGACTATTTAAAAGTAGTTGACGAATATGAAAGCTCTTTAGAAATATGAGCTATTATCATTAATATCACTCCTACTCAGGGATTTCAGTAACTATTAGATTGAAAGGGAAATCATTCCAGAAGTCATTCTTGAAATCATCTAGGCCTTTCTTTTCATTTTATACATTTAATTGAATTCACCAAACTTTGATTAATGTTTTCTGTGGTCAGGATATGCTACCAGGAATGGTTTTCAGGAGCATGATTCATTTTTATTTGATGTCCTATTACTGATGGGGATCTCTACTTGCTTCTTGCCATGGCTAAGTCATTGCTCATCAGGCAGGGAAAATAAGACTTACCAACAATGTCCTGCAAAAAAGAAGATATACTGATTCTATCTTCTTTGATCTTGACCATATTTCTAGGATCTGAGTTGTGTGTGCTCTCAGTCTCTTCCAATCAAAACCTGAGCTTGGTCACTTACTCCCTATCAGGTTGGGAGGTCTGCTAGCTATACAAAATTAAAAATGACCCTGAGATATACAATATGGACACAGAGAAGCAAATATATGTAGCAGTAGAAAGGCAACATGGTAGAGTGAATGGAGAGCTGGCCTCAGTATGAAAGAAATGGGTTTAAATCCTGTCTCTGATGTATACTGCCTGACTGACCCTGAGCACTTAACCTTTCAGTATCCCTCAACTCCCTAAAACAGTAAATCTAAGAGCATAACTTTTGATCTATACTGGCAAGGGGAGATTCCTAAATGAGAAATGGGAGTTTCCCATGCTAACAAAGTAATTAGTCTGTTTCCTTCCTTCTTCCTCCAAAACATAACGTATGTATTATAATAAAGTAAAATAGAATATTGTAATAACTGAGAAGATTAATAAAGGCTTTATATTGAAGGCGATGATTGAGTTATGATTTGAAGGAAGCTAGGTACAGGTAAGTAATCCAGTTATGGGGGAATCACCTGTGAAAAGACACAGATGGCAACTATCTGTATGCAATATAAGAAAAACAGACTCAGCTATGCCACAAATAAAGTGACTATTAAAAATAATCTCAATGTTTAATTCACCTCTGATAATCAATTAACTAATAATCAATCAATAAACATGTATTAAGTACCTACTATGTGCAGGAACTGTACTAAGAACTGACTAAAATCAAGAGGTCTTCTGTTATATTAGGTGAAAATTCATGTTTTCACATTCATTGATGTATAAATACTTTCTTATTTTGACTCTTGCCCTCTAACTGGGGTACAGAAGGGTGGGAGGGGAAAAGGAAGGAATAAAAATATTTTAAGTATTTACGATGCTTATCAGGCATTGCATTGATGTTTAGAAATATTATCTCATTTGATCCTCACAACAACTCTGAAAAATAGATACTGTTATTATTATTATTTTATAGTTGGGGAAATTGAGGAAAACAGAGGTTTAGTGACATTTCCAGGGTCACAAAGCTATTAAATGTCTCAGTCTGGATTTGAACTCAGGTCTTCATGACTCCAGGTCCATAAGACACAATCTAGCTACTTCTAATTGCTGCTACAGGGCCAGTCACAGTAAGCACTTAATAAAGGTTCATTAACTGATTAGTGGTTATTTAGTAGTCAGTGCTAACTCGATTAGTAGCCAATTAGTAGATTGATTTGTAGTTAATTGCAGATTTTTTAAATTGTGGTTTTATGCAGACAGATATTCTGTCTCTCTGCCTTCCATTTCATTCTGTTCCTTTGCTAGTTATTTCTTTTTCTTCCCCTCACCTCCTTTTTGCCTTTTTTTTTTTTTTTTTTACCTTTCAGATTAGTTATTTATGGGCAGTATTGCAGCGGAGTAGAGTCAGCCATCTCTGGTTTAGACTTTATTTCTAAGACAAAAGAAGATGTCAAGTTGAAACTCGAGGTACCTTTACTTTTTTCTTTTAATGTCACAGAGAAAACACAACAGTGAAATAAACCTCTGAGAATTTTATGATATGTACAATTTTTCTGGTAAATACAAAGATTTTGATACATGCAGATAATATCTTAAAATAATTTATAAATATGCAATATATAAATAATAATTATAAAAGACTTTCTAATTATTCTTATTTTAAATCTAAAGTTAAGATTGACAATTAGAAAATGAATATATATCATTGTATGTAATAGAAATTCAAACAGCAAAGAGTACCTACTATCTGTAAGAATATATGCTAGACATAAGTGGGAAGATAAAGTATGGTTGGTTCCTTCTATAATCTAGAAGAGGAGATTTGCACATATATGTTATTGTTCAGTGTTTGTCAATCATGTTGGATTCTTCATGATCCCCACTTGGGGTTTTCTAGGCCTAGATACTGGTATGTTTTACCATTTTCTTCTCCAGTTTATTTTACAGATTAGAAAACTGAGGTAAAAAGGATAAATGATTATCTCGGGGTCACCCATCTAATAAGTGTCTGAGATCACATTTGAACTCAGGGAAATGAGTCTTTCTGACTCCATACCTAGCACTCTATACTGTGCTGCCCTTTCTACTATATTAAGTTAGATTTTAAATATTTTAGGTAATGAGTTGATACAAATGTGGAAAATCCCCATCTCCCAAATTCCCAAGTATTTTATTATATGTGGTTGCGCTTGGTACTTGCCCCTAAATCTAGCAATTAGTTAATTGTTAATATATATGATGACATGTAACTCAGATTCAGCTTAAGGTCTTAAATAATGGCTCTTTAACATATTTCTAGGAAATATGTTTGAGAGAACCTTAGATATTATCATATTTTGAGCTAGATAGTCTTTTGTGGCTCCATGTGGGGGAAACTAACTTCTATTTCTGTAAGAAATTTAGTTACCCAAAATTTTTGTGACGATCAAATGAAATGATATTTGTAAAATTCTTCACATGGTTCCTAAAGCATAGCCAGCACTTAATAAATGCATTTTTTGGAAGGAGGGATTCTTTTTTTTTTTTTTGCTGAGTAAACTAGATGACCACTGGAAGCCCCTTTCAACTCTTGAAATTTTGTGATCGTGAAATCACACCTTTCTGTCCATTTTATATTTCCACTTAAAAGAATTAAATTTAAAAATGAAACTTTTTTTCCCCTTTCTCAATAAAATTAGGATAATGCTTGATACCAAAGGAGAGGAGATAGACAAATACTTGGTTACAATAAGATTTCACTATTATCTTTGGTTTCAATTTGTTTGTTCATGCATGGCAAGAAGCAGGTGAACAATGGCTTTGTCTCAGTATTCAAATGCAGTCCCCACATCTATAGTATGTTAACTGTCTTCATCAAAAGACCTCTTCCATTTATCTGTGGTTTTCTTGAAAAGAATGATACCCAGAGCAAGATCCATTTTTCTGCAGTTAGCCTTTTCAAATTGGTCTATCTGTTAACAATCAGGTAGCTATATTTGATCTTCTGCATCATTCCTTGAAAATGCTTTAGCCACTCATTTTCAGGGGAATAGGAAAAGATGGGATCTTGGGCCATTACAATGAATTTTCTGTTGATTTAAATGTATTAAGTTGTCAAAAATGTGATTATAACAGAGGTCAAATCCCATTCTAAGAAATAGCATTCGAATGGGAATTTCTGTAAAATGTAAAGATAATCAAGTCTAGGCTGATGGCCAGCTTATTTTTGACAGTAGCAAATACAATGGAATTTCAGGGCAGGAAGAATTGAAACTGTTTCTGGGAGTTTATTGTAATGGGTTTTAACCTACTAAGACTTAAAAAGGTGTAAATGCCCCAACTGAAGTGGTTTCTGGTGCTCATCTGTTAGAGGAAAATAGTCTTTGTGAGATGAATAAACTTGTCTTAGAACCATTTCCTAGTTCTCATTTCCCAGCCTGCTTGAATAGTTAAATTCTTTTTACTCAGATGAACCAGTTACCTATCAAGTGATTCATCTTATTATCACTATGAAGGCCTTGTAATACTATACACTTGAGAAAAAGTTATACCATATACTCATTTATTAAGGTCCTACTATGTGTGTGGATTTTGCTAAATGCTGGAAATAGAAAGAAAAGCAACAGATAGTGACTTAGCCTATATAGGTCCTAGTTGACATTTGAACCCAGGACTTTCGGACTCTGAGACCCATTCTATCCAGAGGAAGTATACCATAATTATCTTTATGACTATTTCTTAAAAGCATTACAATCAAAGTCTTTATATTTTGTCTTAGCAATATTAGTATCTTATCTGGTACCAAAGAAGATTAATATCATATTTGATTATAATATTATTTCAATTAAATTTGTTCACACATGGCAAGAAACAGGTAAGCAGTGGATTATCATACCTAGGTGTTGCTGACAACTCTTCTGGTGTTTAACTTAGAATAGAAGTCACATATCCCCAACTAGCCATCTATATCCCTCTCTTTCTTTTATCTTTTAGAGGTATAGATCTAATGGTGATATCACTGAGTCTAAACTTTTTGTGGGGCAATTTGGTGGTACATAAATAGAATGCTGGATTTGGAATCAGGAAGATTCCTCTTGATGAGTTCAGATCTAGCCTCAGACACTTAATAGCTGTGTGACTCTGCAAGTCACTTAACTCTGGTTGCCTTAATTCTTCATCTTTAAATTGAGCTGGAGAAAGAAATGACAAAACACTAAAGTATCTTTGCCAAGAAAACTCCAAATGAGATCACTAAGGATCAGACTGAACAAGACCAATTACTTAGGTTTATTCATTTAATCTTCATCATATGGACAGAAACAGCTACACCCAAAGAAGGAACACTGGGAAACGAATGTGAACTATTTGCATTTTTGATTTTCTTCCCGAGTTATTTTTACCTTCTGAATCCAATTCTCCCTGTGCAACAGGAGAACTGTTCGGTTCTGCAAATATGTATTGTATCTAGGATATACTGCAACATATTTAACATATATAGGACTGCTTACCATCTTGGGGGGGGTGGAGGGAGGGAGGGGAAAAAACGAAATATAAGCGAGTGCAAGGGATAATGTTGTAAAAAATTACCCTGGCATGGATTCTGTCAATACAAAGTTATTATTAAATAAAATAAAATTTAAATTAAAAAAAAATAATCTTCATCATAATGGTGGACAACCATGTCTCACCTCCAAGACAATACTTGGGAAAACTGTACTAGCTACCCTATTTCCTCCTGGACATGTGATTTCGTTGGAAAAAGAAATTTCTGGAGGAAATTAATGCATTTCAGTTCCATATCTCCTTATAGAGATATCTGAAGAACTGAGAAATGACTTGGTCAAGCCTTTTTATTAGCCTTAATTCATTCTTGTCTATCTGCACAGAAGCCTTTTTAATGTCCGTATTGGAAGGAAACTCAGTCTACCAGTAAACCGCTTCATAGAAGTCTTTTTTGAAGATTAACTATGTGAATTTTTTTCTTGCTAATTGCTAGGAAAATGGTCACGATTACTTAGTTAAATGTTGTTCTGCTAGAAATAGCTTTTATTTTGAGGAGAAGGGAGTTATTCAACATTCCTGGTATTATTGTAGTTTGGGACTAGATGGTTGTTTGCCAATCTATATATTCCCTTGTCACTAAACTTTAACTTATTTAACTATATAACTACATTTAACTAATTTAACTATATTTAACTAATCCTCACTTGAAGATAATCATCTGTTTCTCCCACATCTCTGTTTATCTATTTATTGAAGGTGTTCCACAGAATTTGATCCTGGATTCTCTTGTGTCTTTGGTTATCTTATAGCCCCTATGGATTTGTTGACTATGACTCCTAAATCTATATTTCTTGTTGTATTATACCAGACTCTTTGTAACTCCATCTGGAGTTTTCTTAGCAAAATTATTGGTTTGCCATTTCCTTCTCCAGATCATTTTATAGGTGAGGAAACTGAGGCAAATGGAGTTAAGTGATTTACTCAGGGGTACACAGCTAGTAAATATCAGATTTGAACTCAGAAAGATGAGTCTTCCTGATTCCAAGTCCCATGCTCTATCTATCCACTGTCCATACAGTTATATATCTAGCCCTAATTTTTCACATGAACTTTAGTTACTCATTATTAACAGCCTTTTGAATACTCCCTTCTGGATTTTCCTTAGAGAACTGAAATACAGATTATTTAAAACAGAACTCATTCATGTATACATATATTGTATTTAAATACTTTAACATATTTCACATGTATTGATCAACCTTCCATCTGGAGAAGGGGTGGGGATAGGAGGGGGAAAGTTGGAACAAAAGGTTTTGCAATTGTCAATGCTGAAAAACTACCCATGCATATATCTTGTAAATAAAAAGCTATAATAAAAAAAATAAGCTTTAAAAAAACCGCAACAGAACTCATCACCTTCCCTCTAAATCTATTATTTCCAACCAAATTTCCCTATATCTGCTGAGGGCACCATTAGCCAGTTTTGTAGTATCAAAGCCATCTTGATTCTTTCTTTTCTACTCCTCAACCCCATATGCCCAGGTACCCAGTTTTACTAATTCTAAAGACCACATCTCTTGCTTCCATCCTCTCCCCTAAGTCCCAATGCCAATCACTGCAGTTCACATCTTCCTCATATCATTAAGTCTAGGTGTCATTCTCCTCATTTCTCCATTTCTAATCCAAAGTCAAGGGCTGTCAATTTTAACTTTGTGATCTTTTCTTTTTGCATATGACACCTTCTTTCCGCTGATTCTGCTATCACCTGGGTTCAGGCACTCATTGCCTCACTGCTGGCTCACAATAGCCTGCTAGTTGGTCTTCCCACAAATCTCTTTGTAACTCCAATTCATCTTCGTAGCTGTCAAAGTGATCTTCCTAAAGTGATCTCACTACTCCTTTACTCAATAAACTACTGTGGCTTTCTCTCACCTCTAGGATCAAATATAACACACTTTTGCTTGACTTTTAATGACTCTGACAACTGCCCTCCTGCCCTTTGTACTATTCCATCCATGTCTTTCATCCCTGTACTTATTTTGCTATCCAAAAAAGCTAAGAAGTTCGCTTAATGCTACCTGGCTAGAATTTTACTGAATTAGAATTTGAACCCAGATCTTGTGATTTCAGTGCCAGTTTTTTTCAAAGGTACCACAATTGTCTGGCTCATCCTTTTGCTTATTACCCATTACCAATCTCTTGCAATCCTAAAATCACACCTTGGTTCTTGCCATTTCTTTTTTGGGGGACATATTCTGCTTTTATTTTCAACACTTTCTTCTGCCTCAGTATTTTTTTTTTTTTTGCTTCACTGATTTGACCAGTTCTGACTTCTGGTATTGATTAGTTGCCTTCTCCCTCTACCCTCAGTATCTGAATTTTTCTTTTAAATTTCTTTCCCAGCCCTACCTTTTCTCAACCTTTACTATTCATGTGAAAGAAAATTCAGTCATTCATCATGAACTCAGTTCAGGTCTCTGCCAAAGCAAGACCATAGAAGAACCAACAAAAGATATTCTTATAAGAAACTAGGGATCTGGGACAATATTTTGTTCTCATGGGACCCTCAGCTGCATCTAGTCAGCCAATGCCCATTGTTCTTCAGAGTTTCTCAGAGATGTGCTGATAAATGTTTAACAAGTTGTTCAACAGAATTTTTTTAACACAGGATACACTTTTAAGTCTAATCATAATTAATATTTTTCTCAATTACCTTTTTATATCTAGATTTTCCTTTATCTAGTGGTTTCAAACTCAAATAGAGAAAGGAACCACTAAACCATATATAGAGTTCCCTGTGGGCCTCATATTGTCTTGCTTACAAAATGTAATGTTTTCAATATTTTATTGGATTTTTATTTATTTTCTTAAATATTCTCTAATTACATTTTAATCTTGCTACTTGGAAGTTGATACCTCTGGGCTAGATAACCAACAAAATAACAGCCTGAGTCTTAATTTACAGAGTTTGGAGAATTCCAAGGTGCACATGCTCACACTGAAAATTTAATAACCTACTGGAGGGCTCAAGCTGGCTCCAACATTCCCCTGGAGTTTCCTCATTTTTATCCTAGCTACTCTAAAAGACTTTCAGGGCCATTGTCTTGGCAGGGATAAACTTGTAGGGTACCATGGCAGGTTTTTCTGCAACACACATCACCTTCACACTTAGTTCCTGTCTCTGAGACTCTTTAGCAATCAGTCAAACAACAGGTCTTTATTAAGTGTCCACGAAGTGTTATCTGTCATTGTAGGAGGTAGTTAACAGGATGGGCTCATATTTTTCTTTTCCCTCCTTTTCTCCTGAGAGTTGTTTAGGATCAGGCAGATTGCTGTTTGCCCAAGTGGCCATGAGATGGCACTCCAACATCCTTGATAGCTAAAACTGTCTATTCATTGATTCATCTGGCAAGCATTAATCAAGTGCTTAATATGTGCAAGGTGCTTTGTGTCCTATATTCCTTGGAGGATAAAAGGGGAAATAAGATGCACTCCTTGGCTTCAGGAAGATCACAGTCTAGATGGGGAGATCCAAAGCACGCCAATTTAATACACTATGGAGGATAAAGGGTGCTCTGAGGTGCAAAGTGCTTTAAGCATGCAAGAGAGAGTGCTTTTAACAGGTGAACAGAGCCTAAAAATTCTGGAACCTCCTTTAAAAACAAATTAAGCTTTTCATTGACAAATTAAAATATCACAATGAGCATGATTCAATTCATTAAACAACTAAGTGCCCCAAATAGGAAACAATATAGACTCTTCATAGAGTTTTCAAACTGCACTGTTTTGGGTGTTTGGGACTGAGATTAGCATTAGAGAAATACAGTGGTGTATTGTGGAAAGTACACTAAATTTAGCACCAGAAAGGTAGAAATCATACATTTGACACTAATTATATTTCATGTAAGTATTTAACTTTTCTGAAGTTAAAACTGTTTTATCATCAGCAAAATGGATAGACTAATAAAAGAATAAATAAAAATATTAAGTGCTTTTTGTTGTTCAATCACTTTTTAGTCATAACTGACTCTTAATGACCCCATTTAAGATTATTGTGGTGAAGGTACTTGAGTAATTTGCCATTTCTTTCTCTACTTATTTGATAAACAAGGAAACTGAGGCAAACAGGGTGAAGTGACTTGCCCAGGATCACACACATGTCTGAGGCCAGACATGAACTAAGGAAGATGAAACTTTCTTGCTCCAGACAGGCACCTTATTCAAGTGTGCCACCTAGTTGTTCCATTTAAGTGCTTACTTTGTGCCAAACACAATATTGAGGAATTTCCTGCCTTCATGGAGCTGACATTCTAATGGGGTGTAGTGAGTGACTAGTGTTTTGTTTGGGAAGTGACAGAGATAGAGAGTGAAACAATAGGGTAATCCATTGGCAAGATCCATTGCCTCTGGAATGGTAGTTTTGATTGAATTCAGTTTTGACAGCAAGAGGTGGAAAATAATAGGGCATTAGAAGCCAGCTTGGTTGAAGAAAAGGATGCACTCTTCCAGAAAATACAAAATTGGATGGCTTAGCTCCTGAGAATGTGGTCTCTGTTGGTACATATCTTACAAGGATGTGAGGATCAAATAAAAAAAAGTATATAAAATGTTTTGCAAACCCGTGAGTGCAGTAGTAATATCCGCTAATATTTTTTTTTATTATTAGGAAATGAGTAAGTACATTGGAGAGGTCAGACAGAGGGCAAGAGAGATTCCAGAATCGTGTCTAGCTGGAGGAATTAATTTGTTTTAATAGATAAGATGAACTACAAGAAATATCACTTTAAACAATTTTTGTTGGATAGGAGAATTAAAAAAAGGAAAGGGACATAAAGAACTGTCCTAAAAACAGAAATGGTTACAACTAACCATTTCTTGTACTTTCATTACAATACTACCCGAAATGTTTCTTCCACTACATTCTGTACTTCTCAAATTATTCTTTCATACTATATTATAACTCCTTATGTGCTTATTATTTCTCCCCTACTGGATAGTAAGTTTCATGGGGGAGAGGGCCATGGCTTCTTTTCATCCCTTACAACCTGGCAGTCAACAACCATTTATTCAAAACTTAATACGATCCAGTCACTGTATAAAACATGGGGGATGCAAAAGCATGAAAAATGAGAGTCTCTGCCCTCAAGGAGTTTACATTCTCATATAAAAGAGAAGTAAAAAGGGGGGAGATGGGAGAGCAATAAAGAATATTTTTTGATGGCTTGCCTGAGCTTCCAGGAGGAGCTTACTAATAGGAAAAAGAGGCCATAATGGCAGAGGAATGGCCCACCTGCATGAGAAGGCCATGGTAGCATAAGGAAGCTTCTGCAGAAAAAAACAAGTGAGGCATTATGGATACATCTGGAGCATCAGAAGCAGAGCCAGTGGGAAAGACAAGAAAAATTCTCTAGGAATCTTTCTGCTGAACTGAAAAGAATTTGAGTTCAATTTTCTTGACCACAGATTCACACTTTGACTAAGAAATGAATCCTCTTGCTGCTTTGGCCCTTAGAGAGTGGCCAAGATATTGTCTGCTAAGGATTTAAGGAAGTAAGGATCAGTTAAAGGAACTGAGAGTGTTAAACTTTAAAAAAAAAAAAAAAAAGACTGAAGGGGATTATTGTAATTCTCTTCACATATTTTAAGAAAATTTATTATGTTTGGCTCCAAATAACAGATCTGAGAGCACCATGTGAAGTTACTAAGAGTCAGACTTCAGGTCTATATGGCACAAGGAAAATTTTTTAGATCAGTAGAGATGGACAGAAATAATATATATTGGATCCTTGAGGAAAGAAGGAGATTTTCTAGCAGATTGGATAACTGCTAGATCATAGATCTTCAGGGCAAATTATTTTGTTTACTTTGTATAGATTTTGTATCTATTTATATGTGTATATGTTGGTTTCCCCTAAATGTAATCTCCTAGAAGGCAGAGACTGTCTCATTTAGTCTTTGTATTGTGATCAGGTAGTACGGTGCTTGCTGAGTGAATCATTGAATTTTATTAGGATTCTACCATGTGCAAAGCATATTTCTAAGCACTGAGAATATATACATACACCCATATATGTATATACGTATATATATATGTGTGTGTGTGTATCTGTGTATATATAATCCCTGTTGTTGGAACTTATATTCTACTGGAAACATTTTAGAGAGAATTATTGTTCAGATATATATTGTGCTAAATAATCTTTGAGGTCCCTTCTAGTTCTGAGATTTTCTGCTTCTGTAAGCTGCCTGGAAAGCTTCAGATGTTCTGGGGTTTTTGTTCTCTATTGAAATGCCCAGTATGCCTGGGCCTATATCCTAGATGTAAAGTCTTTGATTAGATAGAAATATACGTTATCAAATCTTATTTGTTTTTTGGGACTTCCCTCTAATGGTGTCTGAAAGACCTGGGGCTCCTAGCCCTCTCCTGCGTTCCATTCAACAAAGGCAAGAAACAGACAATTTAAAAAGTTGCTCTCATTTTATTTTTTCAAAAGGCCTTGATTTAGAGTTGCTTACTTCTTGGATCTATCTGCTATTCCCTACTTTTTAAAAAAATATTTTTTTTTCTACACAAACGAAGAAAAGTCCATATATCTTATCTGGGCTCATACCTAGTCCATGATGTTTTTATCTGAGACATGATCTATTATCCTGATGAGCTAGTTTTAGCAAAGTCATGTCTATTTTTCCTGTTTTTTTAAGAGGGAATCTTCCACATTTTTCTCTCCCACTTCCTTTTCTATTCTATCTCAGAATAATACCAACTATTGCTAGTTTAAGAACATAATACATAACAAAGGTACTCACTATGCTTGGAATCTAAAATTGAACACTGATTATTTAAGAATGCCCTCATCTCCTTTCTCCCATTTTAATGTTAACATTTTGCCTTCATAAAGAGGTACATTATTAATTAACAAATCTTTCATTAGGAATGTTCTAAGAGGGCAAACAATGGGAAATTCACGCTTCGAGATTTGCTTGTGGTTCCTATGCAGCGGGTTCTAAAGTATCATCTCCTGCTCCAGGTATGTATTTTGGAACTACTCCCTCATCTGCTCCTATTTCTTGGAAGAAGTTGGGTATTGCTAGAGAGCTTAATATAAGCTCAGGTGTGTGTGTTTTTTAAATAAAGTCAAAAGCACATTTTCTCTTGGGTTATCCTTTTCCTTTGCTATTTTGGACAACTTTATCTAGCTGATTATTAAAAGAATTCAATAAGCTCAAGGCCTCAGATTGGGAAAAGTGTTTTCTTCTAATTATCAAACCATATAGTATATTCTTAACAAATTTCCATATAACTTTGTTTGGCCTTTCCCCTCCCACCCTCCAGAGCAAACATTGCTCAAAAGACAATAAAAATTAATTTATCTTTGTCTAGATGCAAGCTATCATTAAAGTACAAAGAGCAAGAAACAGAGCTTCCAAAAGATAGAGGAGGTAGGGGTAAGGGTGAGTGGTGGTGAAAAGGAGAGTGGATAAATTCACCAGATCCCAACAGGGCTAGAAGGCAGGCACATTTTTCAAGGCAAACATCAAGTTCTGTCCTAGGAAACTTGACCTAAGATGATTGAGAAGACAGGCAAGAATCCAGCTGCTCCTGATTATAATCACTCCAGGATTGTACAGTCCTTCATTTGCCATTGACTTTCAGCACTGTTATCCCACATCCACATTCCTCTCTGGAACTCTAGCATTCCCTGGTTTCCCAGTTTGATTTTCCACAGACCTTCAACTTTTTCTTCAAGATGGGAAAACCCACATTTCCCTACAGCTCTGATCCTGATAAGGAGCTATATTCCTTAAAAATTCAATATGGTAAAAATTAACCGGTTTTTAGGTAGTTTAAATCCAAGCATCCTGGTTAAAGGACTAATAATGTCCCACACTCTACAATATTACTTGATTGCTTAGGGAATCCCTCAATTTTATAAGAGATTTTTCAGATCCAAGCAGACTTCCAATCCCCAGTGCATATAAATACTTTTCTAATTGCTGTTGTCTGCCTTACTCCACTCCCAGCAGAATGTAAGCTCTTTGAAAGCAAGGGTTACTTTCATTTTGTCTCTGTTCTTTCAATTCCTCATACATAGTAAGTAAGGATTTAGGGAAATGCATCTTGGATTGAATGGAATCTGTCAAATTGTTATTCTAATAGCAATTCTATACCTGTCAGCACACTGAATGGGATGCTCAAACATCCCCCTTCTCACCAAATGCCACATCTAAGATCTTGTTTAATTGTAGCTTTTAGAAAGGGGTGGTAAACTGGGAGTTTTATGAATTAAAAACATTAGTTTCCTTACTTCATCAGGATAAACTCAACTAGGTTCTGCCACCTTCTGAAATGCATTCTGCTATACTAAATTACAATAAGACCCTATTTATTTTAAGATGATTCTTGTTATAACCCACAAAGCTCTTGGTTTCCACAGTTAGCCCTGTAATGAGGGTGGAGAGTCTTATAAATTTAATTTGATAGCTGTGCCAAGAGACTCATTAGTTCTGCTCCAAAGAAATGCCTTACTGTATTAGACTGTCAGCCTTGTTGATGGTTGTGAAATGTCATCTTAAAAAGATCTACCACCTGTACGGGAAATATAATTTTTGACTCTGCTTTGCTTTGTACGTCTTGTATATTAAATTTGTTGAAGTATGTCCATAAAAATATTAGTCATCTATATTTTGTTCTACTGAGAAATCAGAAAAAATTCAAGCCTTGATTATTTCTTAAAAGTGCATTAAAACATTTATGAGCTCCAAACCGAAGGCAACATAATCAAATTGTGGTTTATGAAAAAATGATTAGGAATACAGAGTCAATCAGTGCCCAAGGCATCAGAGAACTAAAAGCATGTCCAGAGGAAGAAAGCGAGAGGTTGTTTTATAACTTTGGAGTCATCAAATCCCTTCTCATTTATGGTTAAGGTGTGATTTTTTTTAATAAGCAATACTTTTAGTCTTTTAAAAAATCAAATGTTTTTTGTACATTTTTGTGTGTAACATATGTTTGTATATATTTTTATATTTAACATATATATTTAAAATTCTCAGGATTTCTTTTTGATTTTCTGTAACAAAGAATGGTCAAGAAAATCTACTTCACTAGTTTGGAAATCTGTTGTAGGAAATGCTTTCATGTTCTATATATGGTTCATTACATTTTTTAAAAATGACCATTTTAGCTTGCCAAAGGGAAAGAAATGGTGATAATAAAATAAAATCCCAGTAGGTTCAAGATACTTTAAATTGGCAGACTAGGGAAGGAATGCTATGGCCTTTTTTCATATCGTAGAAAATGACTTATTTCAAAATGGAAAAATATATATTATTTTGAGAATCATCATGCATTTTTAGATTAACAAATTCTCTTATTACAAAATATATTCAACATCTTTTAATCAGTGTCTATTCCTTTTTGTGTTTCTCTTAGATTTATTCATGGTGCTTGCAAAAATAATAAATAATGATATTTAATACTGCTTTAAGATTTGCAAAGTGCTTTACTAATGTTGTTTCATTTGATTCTTACAAAAATCCTGGGAAGCAGGTGCTATTATCTCTCCATTTTTCCACTGAAGAAACTAAGACTGAGAGTTTTGATGGGCCCAAAGTCATACAACTTGTGATTCCGTGGGGTAACATTCAACTTTAGGTTTTGAGTTCAAACTAAATGCTCCCTGCACTATACCACTTAGTTGTCTCTACAAGAGTAATCATATTTTTCAGAAAGACCTGGACAGACTTATATGAACTGATGCTAAGTGAAGTGAGTAGAATCCAGAGAACATTGTGCACAGCAGTAACAAGCCTATGTGATGATTATACAGTGGACTTGGCTCTTTTCAACAATGAGGTTATTCGGGCCAACTCCAATAGACTTATGAAGGAGAAAGTCATCTGCATCCAGAAAGAGGATTATGGGGACTGAATGTGGATCGCGACATAGTATTTTCACCTTTTTTTGTTGTTGTTTGCTTGTTTTTTGTTTTCTTTCTCAGCTTTTATCCTTTTGGATCTGATTTTTCTTGTGCAGTATGATAACTGTGAAAATATTTAGAAAAATTGCATGTTTAACATATATTGGATTACTTGCTGTCTAAGGAAGGGAAGGAGAAAAAATTTGCAATGAAAGGTTTTACAAGTGTGAACATTGAAAACTATGCATAAATTTTGAAAATAAAAAAAGAAAAATAAATAAATATAAAAAAGAGTAATCATATTTCTGTGTTTGTACAATTAAAGAGCTTTTTGTTTATTTCAAGAATTGTTTTAAAAAAATAGTGATGTCTTCTATATTAACAGGAACTGGTGAAACACACAACTGATCCCCTTGAGAAGGCAAACCTCAAACAGGCCCTTGATGCAATGAAGGTAAGTGAGGAACTTCAGATCCTTGCTTTTATCACAAGATATGGAATCATTGATTTTAAGTAGAATTAAGCTCTAAAGGTCATTTAGTCAAACACCCTCATTTTACAGATGAAGCAATTGCGTTCTAGAGAATTCAAACTATTCATTCAAGGTCACATAATTCATAAATAGCAAATAATACTTTCAGAAGATAAAGACTTGTCCTTGGGTTTAAATGTAGAGATCTTTCTAATATATCTCAAAAATTATTATCTTGAAATATCCTTTTTTCCCCTTTGTGATGATGATAAATATGTTTGTAGTAGATTTAGAAACTTTTAGATGTATTGAAGTAATTTAGTAAAAACAAAACAAAACAAAACAAAATCCATTATTAGTAGTGGGGATTTCTTAATAACTTCCATACAAATGGAGTTTTATAGAAAGTTTCATAGATATGTCTAAACAATGTAAAACAGATTATTTAACCTGGAAATCACTTTGACTATATTTAAGGCCTTGAAAGGAAATAACAGTGATACTAATAAAAATAATTTGATTTACATTGCCAGTTTTGGCAGAATTTTACATGGGGAGAATTATAGAATTTTCAAGTTGGAAATGACCATCTGCTTCAACCCATGCCTGAAAAAGAATTCTCTTGACACATACACACAGGAAACCAAGCAACTTTTGTTTGAAGCCCTTCAATAACATTGTCAAATGTCCTCCTGAAGCAGCCCATTCCACTTTGGGATAGCTTGAATTGTTCATTATTTCTGTATGTCAATCCCAAATTTGCCTCTTTCACTTCAACATTTGTTGCCTCGTATTTGTTGTTGTACCCTCTGGGATGAAGCAAAACCAGCCAGATCCCTCTTCCATAAAATAGCCTTTTGGGTACTTAAAGGCATCTGTTGTTATTGTTGGATTGTTTCCATTTGGGGCTTTCTTGGCAAAGATACTGGAGTGGTTTTCCTTTTTTTTTTCTCCAGCTCTTTTTACAGATGAGGAAACTGAGGTAAATAGAGTCAAGTGACTTGTCTATCTGGTAAATGTTTGAAGCCACATTTAAACTCATGAAGATGATTCATTCTTACAAGCCAGGTGCTCTATCCACTGAGCCATTTAGCAGCCCTTTTTCTTCAGTCTAATTATCCTTATTTTCAATTGATTCTCATATGGTATAAACTTAAAGTCTGGTTTGCTGTTGTCTTTGCTAAAATATGGATTCCAGATTTGAACACAATAACTTACTTGTGTTAGCAGGGTAAAATATAGTGAAGTCATCAGCTCTTTATTCATTGGAACTATCCTCTTATCATAGACTGAAGTTGAACTAATTTTCTTGGCCATCACATCACACTGTTGGTTCATATTGAGCTTGTGCTCACTTAGGAACCTCAGGTCCCTTTTTAAGGACAAATTGATAGTTGAGCCTTGCCTTTCTCAACAAGCAAGTATGCAGTTATGTATTTTTTTTTAAGAATTATGGTCATTAAAATTTTTTTTTCGTAAACTCAAAATTCAATCATGTGAATTAGATGTATTGGAGAAACCATTGAATTTCATTTCTAAGAAAACCTTCCTTTCTTTCTTCTTTTCTTAAACACAACAAGTAAGCATAAGTTTATTTTTAAATTTTTAATAGTGTTTTATTTTTCCAAATACAATAAGCATATGTGAGAGCTAAGCAAGTATACCAAAAATCACTTTCTGATTATGCTCAATGAAAATATCAATAGAGATAGCAGTTGTACATAACTGAAAGATAACAAATATCAGTGTCAGTTGCGTTCACACGTGAAATGTGACTTTTGTTATAACATCAGGCAGATTTCCTTTCTATCTTTTCTTGTGGGATTCAATCCTAGTTCCTGCTGTTCTTTTTAATATCACCATTGGTAGGGGGCTATAAAAGACACAGCTGTTTGTTAACCTTTAGGGTATACAGATTCCCTGTTTATAAATATGTTGTTTTCAATATGGAAATTCAGTCCTTCTAAACAATGCTCAGGATTGCTTTCTGACAGAGACCCACTGCTGTTTAGATGAATTAAATATATAAAGAGGCAAGAGAAGAACTCAGAACACAAGGAAATCTAGAGCAAATATAATAAAAATAGCTAGGAACAGTACAGACAGATTAGCTAATATTGTTTTCTCTAAAATAAGAAAAGACATTTTTAAATAGGTTAAGGCACATGGAGGATCATGATAGGTAGGCATTTGGGGTTCATCTTTATCCACTTGCTCGCCTTTTAGTTTCTGACCTCTCTCCTTTTTTTAGATCTGCAGAATTAAATTTTGTTTCTTGACTGGCTACTCCCTGTTGGTTAACTAGGAGAAATAAGTGGTTGCATAATACAGCTCAGCTCAAGTTCTTTTCCAAACTTTTAAGTCATTTCTTTGTGTGTTTCATCCCTTACTCTCTCCCATGCCCATTACTTATGTAAAAAGTTTAATTTTGTAGAACCCAGTTTTTAACACTCATAATAGGTCATGCCGACCTATTTTCCTTTCCTTTATTCTACATAGCACCCCTCTAAAGGCAATGATATTCTTGGGCTTTACAGAGATAAGGTAAAGTATAGCTATAGGTTTCTCAGCTGTACTATAGATATATCACTTTCTAAAAATTCCCTGTTAAGATGCCTTATGTATGTGAGATACTCTAATGCTGGAGAAACTGAGGCAAGATAGAGATTAGAGAGTTTTTAATATTTTATTTGGATTTCTGAGAGGGAGAGATTTTCTGGGACCAAAGGATCCATTTTGGTCCCAGGGTTGATTTCTCAAAGCATTCAGCAGCAGCAGCAGCTTCAGCAGCAGCCTTAATAGTCAGCATCGAATGTGAAATTCCAATGAAATATATGTTTCCAAAAGTCAGGGTAGGCAAGGCAATGGAGTCTGAACATTGGTAAATGGCAGGAATTTCCAAGAAGAGACCATCAATCCGGTTCTGACAGATTGGGGTATAGGACCATAAATTCTGATAAGGAGGACTTATTCAATTCAAGGGACTGAGGCAGAACAATTTTGGGAAACTGGGGCAGGACAATAAAATACACACACTAATACAATGCTCTTGGTGGTCATTAGAAAGTGGCAGTGATTATGCTGATTGCTTATGTCAGGGGTCCTCAAACTTTTTAAATAGGGGGCCAGTTCACTGTCCCTCAGACTCTTGGAGGGCCGGACTCTAGTAAAAACAAAAACTTTGTTTTGTGGGCCTTTAAATAAAGAAACTTCATAGCTCTGGGTGAGGGGGATAAACGTCCTCAGCTGCTGCATCTAGCCCGCAGGGCTGTAGTTTGAGGACCCCTGGCTTATGTTGTCAGGATCATTCAATTTAAAAAAAATGCATCTTTTCCTCCATTTTTCACTGTTGGTGCTCTTTTTAAACTTTTGCTTGTATTCTTTAGGACTTGGCACAATATGTAAATGAGGTGAAGAGAGACAATGAGACCCTCCGCGAAATAAAGCAGTTTCAATTATCCATAGAGAATCTGGTAAGTAACTTTTTATCTCCAAAAACATGGCGGGGGAGAGGAGGGATAAGTTTTCTGGAACTGCCTTTGGAATAGTACATTTCCTAGTGTTCTTTCTCTATTACTAGTTTTCTTCAATTGCCCACTTTGATTGACATCTGCTTTGGGAAAGCATCTCTCTTGATTTTCAGTCATTAATCAGGTCAGCTTCAAAAGCTTCACCTTTTTAAAAGGAAATAAGCTTATGTTTTAGATCCCATGTAACTTAAATTCTTCTGATCTAATCCTCTTTCTGACCTGGAAAGAGATCTGATTTTCCCATTAAAAACTCTACTTTGCCCTTGTTTCTACAATGGATACCTCAATTTCAAGAAAGGCAAGTTCATTTTCAAATGCATTTTTTGCTTTCAGGTTTTCTGGACCCCATTCTTTAAAAGTATGAAATGATTTCAGTGTCTATATATTGGTCCTGGGGAGGGCAGGAAGAGATTCCCTCTCCCTTCAAGTATCATTGCTGTTTACATGTGCCTGTGTAAGAATGAAAACCCACCTTTTATGTTTTTAGAATCAGCCTGTCTTGGTGTTTGGAAGACCTCAGGGAGATGGGGAAATCAGAATAACAACTTTAGACAAACACACTAAACAAGAAAGGTGAGGAAATCATATGTGTCTTAATAAGAATGATTAAGTATCTGAAGTGAGAATAAAAGAAAATAATAAAGATAAAAAATTTAAAAAATTACTTTTGTTGGGTACAGGTGAGGAGAAAAATAATAAAAAAAAAGATGATCCCATAATGTTCTATTTAGTAATCAGTTCAGCAGTATTCTAAGGATAGACAACCTTTCCTCTTAATGCCCTGTTTTCTGTTGCTTTGTCTAAATAAGGCCTTAAGAGACAGGCAAGAGTCCAATTTAGACTTCATTAGCGAGGAAGTAAGTTTTCAATGTGATGCATGGAAATGGAGCCATATCATTCCCATGAATATTTAAGGACCAGGGTACCTCGCTTAGAAGTACTCCAAGTTGTCCATGAAGTGTTTATTAATAGCTTAACATTGCAGCTTGTAAGCCCTTTTTTACAATGATCTTTGGATGCTTGATGGTTCCTGCTTTAAAGAACAGCCCACTTGCTTCCAGGTGATCTCTTGTCATTTCACTCTTGTTTTGTTTTTCACAGGCACATCTTCTTGTTTGACTTGGCAGTCATTGTGTGCAAAAGGAAAGGTGATAACTATGAGATGAAGGAAATAATAGATCTTCAGCAGTACAAAATTGCCAACAACCCTACAACTGACAAAGAAAACAAAAAGGTAGTGTCATCTTAGATACTGACAAATGTTATCAATGGGGAACTTTTCAAGTGACATGCACAATATCTAAGATGTGAACTTCTGAGATCTTGTGAGATTCTCCTGACATGATTGAATGATAATATATATTCTTGAGTGTGAACAAAGAAAAGCCATGACTCTGGCTGAAACAACCGAACAACTACAGCATGGGTGATCATGTTAGTTCGGGGATCTTAAGAGTTTATGAGAATCTCTCTGCAAATGATTTGGCTGCAGATGGTATGTAGAATTGAGGTAACAGGAAGTGGTGAATCACAGCAACATAAATATAGAACTAAGAAGGGCTTTTGCAGATCATCAAGCCCAATGCTCAAGATTTCCAGCTAATGAACTGAGGTGGGATCAATTGGGGATCAATGTCTTGCCCGGTTATTAAATAGAAAAGCATGGACTTGAATGCAAGGGCTCAAAACTTGTCTCCAGTATTTGCTGATTGGGTAGCTGATTGGGGCTGGTGCATTTACTCACTGCTAGTCTTAATGTATTCAGCAGTAAAATGAAAACAGTAATTGCACCTGTCTCACTAGGTTTCTGGGAGGATTGAATAAGCTCATGTATGTAAAGCATTTTGCAAGTCTTAAAGCAGTCATACACTTAGAGCTGTCCAAAACTCTGGAGACCATTCAGTCTAACCTTCTCATTTGGCATTAAATGAGTAAACTGATACTGAACTTAAGTGACTTACTCAAAGTAAGTATATAGGTAGTACAGGAGTAGAACCAGACTTCAGACTTAAGTCAGTAACATCATAGATACTGAGCATCATGAAATCATACATTTAGAAATAGAAGGAAACCTCAGAGTCTATTAGTCTGACTCCTCCATTTTACAGATGAGTAAGCTGAGTCCAGAGGACTGAGATGACATGTCCAAAGTAACACAGCCATCAAGTGTCAGAGCTGGGATTTAAACATAAATCATCCTGACTCTAAAGTTACCAAAGTTTGAAGCTAGATAGCATAGTGAATAGAACATTAGACCTGGAGTTCAAATCTGGCCTTAGATACTAGCTATGTGACTCTGGGCAAATCACTGAACCCTCATTTTTCTCATTTTCCTGTACTATAAAATAGGTATTAAAACAGCATCTGCTTCTCAGAATTGTTGTGAAAGTCAAAGGAGATAATAATTGTACTAGTTCACTGCCTTTCACTATATAAATGCTTATTTATTTCCATTCTACACCTTCCTTTCCACTATTCCATTCTACCTCCAGGCATAGACTGCTTTATTTTTATTTACTTATTTTTATTGTTGGTTTAAAAAATTTATTTTTAATTCTGTGCACTATGATCAACTGTGATGTTGCTGTTGCCACTATAAGATAGTCGTGGTAGGAACTTGTGACCAGCTATGTTTTGTTTTTTTTTTTAAGGATGTTAGTGGGGTTCCATAGCATTATTATTAATCAATGAATTAATTATTCATTTCCACAGTGGTCTTATGGCTTCTATCTCATTCATACACAAGGACAAAATGGACTGGAATTCTATTGCAAAACAAAAGATTTGAAGAAAAAATGGCTTGAACAGTTTGAAATGGCATTGTAAGTATCCCTGCTACCAGAAGGAATTCCCTTCCCTGCTTAACATCATTTACAAATCATGTCCTAAGCAGTAGGCTTTCCACCTGGGGCCATCTTTGTAGACCCAGAGGAGGCACCCTTCCTTCTAACCTTGGAGGCAGCCTGTCTGCCTGCTGGCTTCAAGTGCTCACAAAGCAGGGCCTTCCCTGAACCACTCTAAAGAAAAGAAAGAGGGAGCCGTGAGCTCTCTTTTAAATGCTATCTCCTCTGCTGGGATTGTTCTAATGCTTCAGATTGCCACAGCCTCTGAAAATATCAAATGTTCAACTCACAAAAATTGGCCGTGATTGTGACCTTTTAAAGCTCTGTCTTTTGGCCCATTTATTGAAATGTCTTTTTTAGGAGAGATATAGAGGGGCTGACTGTTTATTTGGGCTCTCCTCCCCCACCTAGCCCTATGTTTTTAAAGTAATTCATCATCCAAATAATTTTCCTTTCAATATTTTTCCTTATAAATAAAACTTTTTTTCAGACTAGTTTAGAAATGGTAAGTCTTAAAAAGATAACTCCATGAACAGACATTTCTCATTCATTTTGGCATCTACAGCCTGAAAAGTACATCGTAAATATAGAGGCTAGGCAAAAAGTCCAGATCACACAATTTAGAAAAGCAATCATGTCCTCTTCTTGGCTTTCTGATTTTCTTCAAGTCTCAGGTAACAAGCCATCATCTGCCTAAAGCTTTTCCTAATCCTTCTCAAGCCTACTGCCTTCCCTCTGAGATTATCTCTAATTTATTTTGTACATTTCTTAATCATACATAGTTTTTGGCACTTTGTCTTTCCCATTGGATTATGAGCTTCTTGAGGCCAACAACTCTCTTTGAATCTCCATCTCTTAGCACAATTCCTGAGAGACACTTTAATAAAATGGTCGTTGGCTGACTAAGTGAAGTCATCACTGAGAAAGATGAGAATCTGAGCAAAAACCGAATCTGAAAATGTAGAATTGGGATCAGTTTTGTTTAAGCACAAAGGTCCTTTAGGATTACAGGGAAACTGTACCTCCTTTTAAGAAATTATTTCTCAATGGGAAATGGATGTTTTTACTATAGTTTTGGTTGGGGCAATACAGTGGTTTGTTTAATAACTTACCACCATATTCTTATACATCTCTTTCTTGGCACATATACAAGGGACTAATGCAACATAAATGCATGGAGTCCTTGGGTGTCAGCCAGTAAACCATTCTAGTGTCTGTCTATCTTTGGAAAAGATAATTTAGCATTCCTGCTTATGATAATTGAACATAATATGAGAGGTTTATTGGTTCAGTGAATTAGTGCACTAGCTAGTCCAAAGGGACCCTTTCTGGTTTGGGGTACAAAGGATCATGATCCGGTGGTTTGGTTATTCATCCCTTGAGAATGGTAGGTCATACCATAAACCCACAATGCTATTTAATGCAGCTGCATATGATAGGTAATTATAGGGGCATGGTATTTGAGGTTCCCCTAAACCAGCCAGATTTAAACCAGATGAGACAACCTAGGACCTTCTATTCTTTGCTGAGCTATTATATGAAAAGAAGTGTGGCATAATGACTATAGTACTTGGAACCAATCAAGGAACTTTGTGGTACAAATCTGCATGAATTCTAATAGTATCCGAAAAGATCTGATCATCCATTTCATCCCATATTTCTTTAAATTGTATTATTTTATTTTTGAAATGATCCTTTTTCAATTCTGAATTCTCTTTCCTTCGTGCTCTTTCCCTAACTATTGAGAAGGCAGGAAATATATCTACTATACATATAAAATCATGCAAAACATATTTCCACATTAATCATGCTGCAAAAGAAAAAAAGGGAGAAAAAAGTGAACAAAACATTCATCAGCAAGCATTGAGTTTGTTATTTCTCTCTCTGGACTGCCTAGAATCCATATTTTTTTTTAAAAAGGCAGTTTTATGTTTATGTTTTTTAATTTAAATTTTTAATAAATATGTTACACAGTGAGTAGAATACTGTACTTGGAGTTAGAAAGATCTGAGTTCAAATCCAACTTCACACATTTACTAGCTGTGTGACCTGGGCAAGGGCCCTAAACTAAGTCTGCTTCCATTTCCTCACTATAAAAATGGAGATAACAACACCTATCTCCCAAGGTTGTTGTGAGGATCACATGAGACCATATTTATAAAGCTCATAGTACAGTGCCTGGAACATAGTAGATGCTTAATAAATGCTTGTTCCTTTTTAATGGCCCTTCTAGGATTTATAACTGATCTTGTGTTCTTTGTGGTTAAGATAAATTATTTAAATTACTAGGTTCTGATTTGGAGGCTTTTAAGGGACACCATGATATTGTAGGAAAGAACATTGGTCTGGATATTGGAAGGTTGGTGTCTTAGCTCCTCCTCTCACACTAGAGATCTTAGCAGTTAAGAGGAGGAAAAGGGCTTGGACATCATCTGATTCTAGCCATGGGTCTTTGAGGACATTGCTTCTGGGATTCCTGTATATATGTGTGTGCATAAACACACACATATGAGGAAACAAAAGGTGAGAGAGCCATGCATTTACATGTATATGTAGGCACACATATATCTGTCTGTCTATCTTTTATGTAACTATGTCTACATATTTTATCTATATATCTATGTAAATGGCCACATCAATTGATCTACATATCTATATAAATATCAATAGACATCAGTCTATATCTATATCTATGTAAATGTCTCTGTATATATACATATATGTATGGGTGTGTGGGTGTGTACACATATGGGGGGCAGGGGAGGCGGGGGGAGAGAAACAGAGGCAGAGGCAAATTGAGAGACAGAGAGAGAAAGATAAACTAGAAATCTCTAATATCCCAAGCAGAGTTAACAGGATATAATCTTATGTTTTTAAGGCGATTAGGATATGGGAAGGTGTGTAGAAATTGTACAAGATTCTTAAAAGAGGGTTGGCATTAGCCTAGGAAGGCCCAGTTCTTTTGGAGTTTGCCTCTGAAAAGAATATGATTATTTAAAATAACATGCAAAGGATATTTTCACATACATAGCGGTGGTTATTTGTATTTCAGGCTTCCATTGACAGCACTACACAGATGGTGAGAGGGTGGAAATACCTTAATTCAGAATTGCTTTGAGTTGAAGTTGAGGGTTCCCATAAACAGGAAAAATGTCATGTATGGTAAATCAAATCAATGGGCATTTCATCAGTTTCAGAATGTTCTATTCTTTTCCCTTTTCTTTTCCTTCTCTTTGGAAGCTCATTAATGCAGAAGGTACCTGGCAATGTCCACTTTCTGACTTTGTGGTGCAGTCCAGCCTGCCTTGTACTATTGATGACAGAACACTAGAATTAAGTTTAGCACTTTGGGTGTTTGCCTTTGGTGGTGCTGTTTGTTTTTCTGGTGTTGCTTTGCCCATCATGCAGAATTTCAATATTCTGATTTAATCCCCTATGGGGCATAAAATAATAATAAGAAAACCTTCCATATCCATGTAATATATAAAAACAATAAAAAATGTTTCCCCATAGGCAGGCTTCATGCTTTGGCTCTGATCCATAGCAGTTTTGACATCAGTAGTATGAGTTCTCCTCCTGTTAGAGGCAGGAGGAGAAATGTTGTTTTAAGGAACTGTGATAGTGAGTGGGGAAAGGTAGGAGTGGGAAGAGAAGGAGGCAGGAATCAAGGAATAGGATATTTTAAGAAGAATGAATTATTTGCTGGTGCTATTTACAGGAGGTGACAGGTCTGCTATCTATAGAGGGCTGAGATCATTTTTATTTAAAAAAAATTGCTAAGCACCTATAAGGCACTTAAAATATTGAATTTAAATGGGAAATTATACACATTATTATTGATAAACAATTACTAATAAACAATAGTAGTAAAGATCAGATGAATCATCTACATCAGAGCTTGCTTTAATTTCCATCTGTCTTCCTGAAGCTGATATATTTGTTTAATCGGCAGCTGTCATTTTTTTTTTGACCTTTTTTTCTTGTAACCCAATTTCAATGATACAAATATAGAATGAACTACTTCCAGACTTTCTAAATCATAAGCTCTGTGAGGGCAAAGTTATAGGGTCTATGAAAACCCCTAAAGTTTCTATGTCTCCCAACTTTTAGCATAATGCTCTAAACACATTTATTGTTTAATAAGTGGTATTTTTTTGTTATTGTTGTTTAATCAATTATTGATAAAAACTCTATGACTTGCCAGAAGACTAATTTGTAAGTTACAAATTTAGAGACACCTCCACTCTAAATGTTCATACGACTATTTGAACCCAAGCCATGGTAGAGCCTCCTGAGTTAGTATTGGTCTGATCAGCCACAGTTGGATACACTATACCTTGACTCTGATGTAGTCCTGTCACTTTGGTCCTTTTTAACATGAAGGACAACCAACCACACTGGCCCAAAGGAATTCAGAGATGACAATGAGGTCCTCTTTACCTTCAGGAAGTATACAGTCTATTCATGGGAAAAGCATTGACACTTTGTATACACTTATAATACAAGATAATTTTTTTAGAGAGGGATTAGTAACTGGAGGATTAGGAAAAGCAACATATATAAGTGATGCATGAATTGTTTTGAAAGAAGCTATAATGATGAGTGAGGAAAGTTGGCTGTGAAAAAGAGAAAGGATTTTAAAAAATAGGATATTTTAAGATGGATAAATTACTTACTCATGCTAATTATAGAAGATGATAGTTGTGTTTTTAGAAGTCTTGGATCATTTTTATTAAAAATTTGTTTCTGATCACCTATTAGATGCTTAAAATACTGGATTTAACTTGGAAAATCATGGGAGCACACTATTACTAATAAATGATAAATACTCAGTAAAAATGACTCTACATCCAAGTCTCAGAGGCAGAAGTTAGGAGTCAGAGTTTTTGTAACAATTTCAATGATAAAAATATAGAATGAATTGAATCTAAACTTTATAGATCATAAGCTCTGTGAGGGTAAGATTGAAATGCCTTCAGTGAGCTTCAGTGAAGCTCACTGAAGGCATATAAACTTTCTATGTGTCCCAGCTTCCAAAAGATGAATTCCAGATATACTAAAGTAAAGGAATGAAGAGTGGAGATAGAATATTGTATGTGAAGCTAGTTTGATTGGACCACAGTGAAATGAAGGAAAAGAACATGTAAGGGTATGGAAAGATAGGCTGGAACCAGACTGTGAAGAGCTTGAAAGACTAAGAGGAATCCAGATTTTAGGGAGTACTTGGAGCTTCTTGGTTAGAGAAATAGGAAGATCAGACTTTAATCACTGTCAGAAGGAAGAGATTGGAGGCCATTTGTCATAAGTCAAAGATTTTCTTTTTTAAATGATGATTAATTGAGGAATGGCTAAACAAGCTGTGATATAGGAATACAATGGGATACTCTTGTGTAATAAGAGATAAAACAAGGCATATTTCAGAAAAAACCTGGAAAGACTTGTATGAACTGATGCAAAGTGAAATCAGCAGAACCAGGAAAACATTGTACACAGTATCAGCAACATTGTAGAGTGTTGAACTATGATTAACTTAGCTTCTCTCAGCAACACAATGATTCAAGATAAGTATAGAAGACTCATAAAGGAAATATTATCTATATTCAGTTAAAAAACTGATGAACTTGGAATACAGATCGAAGCATATTTTTTTCACTTAATTTATTCTTTCTCATGGTTTTTCCTTTTTGATCTGTTTCTTTTTTCACAACTGTGACTAATATGGAAATATATTTTACATGGTAGCATGTATATAAATTATATCAAACTTCCTGCCATCTTTGGAAGAGGAGAGGGGATGAAGGAGAAAAATTTGGAACTCAAAATCTTGTAAAAATAAATGCCAAAAATTTTCTTGATGTGTAACATGGGAAAAAGTAAAGTAGTATTGAGTTGTCTCTGGAAAAAATAGAAAAATAGGAAAGATGGAAATAACTAGTTTTGTGAATGATGAGAAGCTTTAGCTAAATATATTGGTGATTTCATAACTTCTGCTAAAATTCAGTGAACCATGTCAAAAATGTACACTGCCAAAGTGCAGGGCAAAAAGAACGATAGATAGATTAGTAGTCATGTTATGGGAGGATAGGCTGAGGTAATCAATGTTTTTTTGACTGGGATAAGAGAAGATTTGGAGGGATGGAGGAAAAGGAAGAAGACATGAAAGCTGCTATCACTGAAAACTGTCTTTAAATTTCATAATATCTAGTGTTGTTGGTTGATTGTCTCAATAGCTATCTCACTGAGGAGGAATTAGACTTTTTTCTTCTTGGCCCTCAGGAACTCTAACTCTAACAGGTAGACATTTCAGAGAATTAGATTTTGGCTTAGCACAAGCAAAAGTGTTCTACCTCTTTTTTTGGTTATGACCTTCAGGTAGACCAATAATTTTTAAATTGTCTCTCCCAGATCTATTTTCCAAGTCAGTTGTTTTTCTAATGAGATATTTTACATTTTCTTCCATTTTTACATTCTTTTTAGTTTATTTGGCTGATTCTTGGTGTCTCATAGAGTCAGTAATTTCCATTGGCCTCATTCTAGTTTTTAATGTGTGATTTTCTTCAATTAGCTTTTTTATCTTTTTTCCATTTGATTAATTCTACTTTTGAAGGTTGTGTTTTTTCATGATTTTTTTTTTTTTGCATTTGGTCAATTATAATTTTTATGTACCCTGTTTTTCAAAAAAACAAGTTTGTAATATTTTGAAGGAATTGCTGTCTAGATCTAGTTTGCCTGGATTGCCAAAAAGGTCCTTTCTAAATTCATGATTCTTTGAAAAGATTTCTAACAATTCAGGAATTTCATGTTTTTTTGTCCTGAAGATTTTAGTCATAGTGATTTAAGGGGTGGTCTGGAAGATAGGAAGACCTAAGTTCAAATTGTGCCTCTCACATATACTGATTCTCAGGTCAACAAGCATTAATTAAGCACCTATAAGAAGCCACATATTGTGATAAGTTCTGGGGAAAGAAAAATATTTCTGCTTTCAAAAAATTTGGTCTAATGTGGGAGACAACATGCAAATATTTATGTACAAAACCAAAATATACACTATTACATTAGATGTGTTGTAAACAAAGCATATGCAGAATAATGGAGATAATAATCTCAAATGGGAAAGCAGTGAGCAAGATCAGCAAAGCCTTACAGAAGAGGGGCTTTAGCAAAAACTATATGACTTTGGACTTATTGTTAATATTTCAATGCTGTGGGTCTAGACAATTCTCTTCTCTTTTAAACTTCATAGAAGGTATAGACCTACTTTGGTTGATAGAGTTTCCTCTTCTATAAATTCCCTATTCAGCTAAAATTACAGATTCAGGCCCTATCCCTATAGATCTTTGGACTACTAGTCTATAAGAAGGTAGCCTTCAAATTAGTCAGTAATATGGAATGCTTTTGTTTTCTTAGAACACCCAAATAAACTGATATTTAGAAATATTCAGAAATGTTTTGTCACTCCAGTCAGTTATCCTTATGACAGAATTGTAAGTGGCTTTTATTAGCTTAAGCAAGTTTCAAAAGAATATTGGAAAATGTGGTTGTACTTTTGTGCAATGCCATGAATAATGGTATATATCTGTGAAAACTTTTATTAGGAAAATAAAAACTAGAGAGTATTTTACAGGTGAGGAAACTGATTGCATAACTGGCTTTTTTGCAAGATGCCAGAAGTCCAGGTTATCTATGTAGTGGTGGCTAAGGTACATGAGATCCCCTTCGCTCATACTTGGAGAACAGTATGACTGTAAGCAGGAGTGTGCTGCAACTAGCTTGGACAGGTTCTCAAGAACTACTGGGCAAATTTTCAGTGTGGAAATTGGCAACTTGAAAATTGGCATGTGATACAAAGCAGGGCTTGGTTTATTGTTTTATTGATTGTTTAGACTTAAGAAAGTGATGGGAAAATATTAATACAGCAGATGGAGTTTAAAGTGTATTGCGCAGACAGGTTTTTTTTTTTTTTTGCCCTGGAGAGTCAATTGTTTACCATTTTTTAGAACAATTAAACAAGTCTTGGATTTGGAACCAAAGGCTCTGGATTCAATTTCCTGTTTACTCTCTGTGTGACTGTGAGTAAATATTCTTATATCTCTGGGCATTATTTTGCTTAATTGTAAATAGAGTGGGGCATAGAGAATTGGTCAACCTAGACAATTACTAAGGTATCTTCTAGCTTTAAGTGGGATTCCACTTGATTTTAACTGCATACACATTCAAATAAAACAAGAACACATATACTTAATGCTATTGAATAAAATAGGAGATAATAAGCATTCTTTTCCTTGAGTGCCACTTGAATTTAAACAATGGTCTAAAATTATAGGTAACAAGAATGAAGACTGTGATATAATATAAAATTGGAGAAAAAGAAGGAAGGAGATATTATGTTTGGGTCATTAGTAAGTCCACTCACCCCAGATTTCTTTTTCTATCACCACTCGTTTCCCATGGAGAAATTAATAATAATAATTGCTAGTTTTTATATAGTGCTTTAAGGTTTGCAAAGCACTTTTAAAATATTATTTCATTTTTATTCTTACAAAAACTTTGGGAGGTAGATGCTTTTTATTATCTCCATTTTATAGATAAAGAAATTGAGGCAGGCTTAGTGACTTGCCCAGGATCAGTCAGTAAGCATTTATTAAGCATCTACTATGTGCCAGGGAAAGTGATAACCCTTTAAGTAACTCATAATTTAATGAAAGGGATAATAAGTAAACAAATATTCCTAGTAAGTATCTGAAATCATCAACATTCTATCCACTATATCACCTATCATTAAAGTCACTGCTTTGGATTAAGACCTTATGTCTCGAAAAGATCTCTGCATACCAGTGTAAGTAGGGCGGAGTTACAAAAGTCCAATAACTTGTAGTAAACTATTAGTACCGATTACCTCATCAGATAAGGTGATCATCTAATAAAGGTGGTAGTGGTGGTGGTGAAGAACTATGAGAGGTACTGATTATGGGATAGTACTCTGGGAGGAAACATTTAGACAGTGCCATGAAAGAGGATCTTGTTCACTTTGAGGCTAGAATAAAGGTATCAGGTAACCATTGGGGAAGACATTGAAAGAAGAAAGGGGGGGTGGAGAATACTACCTATTAACTTTATATAACTAGGTTTGCCCCTTCAATAACCAGCTATAAGTTTTCCCTCCCTGCTTTTGTTAATAGCATATTTAATTATATATTGCCATTTAAGTACTTAAAAAAAAAAAGAGTAAATTGTCAGAAAGCAATAGAGATTGGGAAAAGAAGCATGAAACAGCCAGCATTAAAATATTTTGCAGCTTCAGATCAATATGTATAAGATCAGTCTTTGCTGGATAGACTTTTCCTTGGCCTTGTGCCTCCTACTTTCTTCCTTATTCCAAGTCCAGAAGTGAAAACAATACCAATCACAAAGAATAAAGTTCAGGCCCTAACACAAGATAGCAAAAGCAGCAGAAAATGGTGGTGGTCCCCTAGAGCCTGCTCCCTTTTTCTGGGCTGTTGTTTGATAAGAAGAGCAAAGTCTACAGACTAAGTCTAAAGACTTAGCAATAAACTTGCACCATGGTCAAAGTCCCACATACCATTTTATAATATAGGCAGTTTCCATCTCTATTATCATTTCAGGAAATCCACTGTGGTCCATCCATTACCTACATTTTCTGCAGTCACACAACCTTTCCCTCTCTATCATAGTAATAAAATTCTGCACTAGCTTGCTGGGATACCAGCTATTCCCTTAAAAGAGAATATGTGATCTATTTAAGGACTAAAGCTCAAGCTTCTCTTTTGAGAAAGAGGTGCAGTAGTATCTTAAAAAAACCAAACCTATACATTATATAAAATTATTTTCTGGACCTATACAGTGTCACCTAAACCTGATATCCATCCCACCAGTCACAGAATGGATGAAGAAAGACCTTGGCAGGCCAAAATCTATCATACTTTCCTCCTCCTCCTTCTCTTCTTCCTCTTCCTCCCTCTCCTCCTCCTCCTCCTCTTCTTCCTCTCTCTCTCTCTCTCTCTCTCTCTCTCTCTCTCTCTCTCTCTCTCTCTCTCCTTACCTATTTTTTCTATTTCTATGCAAAATCTATAATATGTACATGTAAAAAATCTCTATCATATTTGTAAAATCTATCATAGAAATGTATGGATATATAACACCTACACACACACATATATATGTATATATAGGCATATTTGTATATGGGCATGCACGATATACTTGAATTCATATATACACACCTCTAATTATTGTTCTATTCATTTATCTAAGGGAGAAGTGTAGTATAAGACTAGAAATGGAAGAAGGCACCAAATCATGGGGGTCTTGAATAATAAGGTTTTTAAACTTCATTTAGTTAGCCGTGGAGAGTCCTTGAAAGCTTTTGATGTGATCAAAGCTATACTTTAGGAAAATTAATTTGGCTGCTGAGTACAGGATGGTCTATAGGGACAAGGCTGAAAGTGAATGGCAGATATGAGACTATTTCAATAGTGGGGGTGAGAAGTAAGAAAGGTCTTATTTAGGGTATTGTTAGTGTGACTGGAAATGAGGGGCTAATTCAAAGGAAGACTATATATGAATTATTGATTGACTGATTGGAGGTGGAAAGCAAGATAGAGTCCAAAGGGTCATTTATAATTCTGATGCTTTAGTGATGAGGCCTACTTAGCAGACCAAAAACTAACATGAAAAGGTAGTAAAATACATCTAAGAGTCAGAGAAAAGGGATGTGAATGACTTTAATGGATCCTGTCAACAACTTATGATAATCTGATATGCTTTTAACCTTTATAGGACTATATTTGCCAAATGGACTAATGCTGGTCAGTCAGATAATTTCTTCACAAATATATGATGGGAAAAATATAAGCTAAATTCTTGTTCCTTAGCTTACTGTTTCATTTCTAGACTCCAGGGAAACCATGATTACAATATTAGCTCATGATATATGTGTTATAATTAATTAGATCAAAGCTTATTTTTATATATATTTTTATATATTTAATATATATATATATATATTATATATATATATATATATATATATATATATATATATATATATATATATATATATATATATATACACACACATACACACACACACATATATATATTATTTCCATGATGGATTTGGAAGAATACTCTGATGTCATCATTATGGAAGAGGCAGTATAGAATAGTGACTAGAACATAGAATTCAAGATTGGAAGACTCTAGCTTAAATATACAAGTTTCAAATTCAATTTCCTCTTCTGTGAAGTCTGAATAATAATACTTCTATTGTCTGCTTGAAAAGAGACAATGTGCACAGTAGAGTTTAGATGTCAGAAAGATGCAGATTAAAATCCTATCTCTGACTCAGACTAGCTGTGTAGCTCTGGGCAACCCATTTCATCTTTAACTAATTCTAAGACTATAATAATTTACAGATATTTAGCACAATTTCTGTCACATAATAGGTGTATAATAAATACTTATTGATTAATTGATAAATAACAATGCAGCCTAAGAGTAAAAACAATAAAAAGATAATACAGAACACAGAGTTCTTGAAAAGTTTGAATGAGGTATCTGTGGAATGTTCTATAACCATTGTGAGCTTTAATTCCAGACAGTGACATCTTGGATCTTATCACCAAATTATGGGTATTCACTTATGAGATTTGTGATATTTTGCCCCCCATCCCCACCCCCCTTTCCCCGTAGCCTATGCTACATATCTTTAATCCTGGATACAAATGCTAGATTATCTTTTTGATGAAAGGTTTTGGCTGAGTTTGCTCTGCCATGGGGATCTTGGTTCTGATGGTACAGAGCTTGAACTTCCTAGAAAATTCCAAGTCTGTCAGTGCAGATGTTCAGATTTGTTGTTGGGCTCAGTGGGAAATTGACCAAAATGCTATTGTAGAACTGCTCTTTCATTTTTGTTTTCTACTGATTATGATTCTCTTCTAGAAAACCAGCTTTTAAAAATTATATAAAGACATTTAAACAAATTTTAATCAAAAATCCTTACATATAGGTGTAGTATCTCTGCTATGTTAGAATCTGCCAGACTGAATTTGATGATGCTGACCTATTCACACTAATCTTCTATGTTGAATCCAACTCAACTCTCCCAGAATCTAATGTCTTGTCTATAACCTTTCAAAATTGGCAGTTAACTCAGTAGAGGAAACTAAGCTGCAGCTTCCTGGAAGCAATAAAAAGAAGTAGGCTTTGGGACACTGCTCAGAAAAATCATGCCTGCCATAAAATAGAATCTCTCAGCAGCCAGCTCTATCGAGAAATGTGCTGGTACTTTTTATGCAATAACAAAACACAATTAAATATTAAATGATGTTCTTATAATAATATTGCAGAGTGGGACATAATTAGAAATGAACCTTAGATGCGGGGAAAGTAGAATTCTGAAATATTTAGCTAAGGGACAGGTATAATCCCATTATCAGAGAAGATAAAGAGAAAGATAGCTTAAGAAGGATAGAAGAGTCTCAAAAATGAAATTTTATTAACACAATCATAATGATTCAGAAAAGGAAGAAAATGGAAAGGTCTATAGAAATGAAAAAGGACATATATAATGTATAGAAAGAGGTTTGTATAACTAAGGCCCCCAAAAGTGTCATGAACTAATAACATGAAACTCAAAATAACTTCAAAAAGGAAATAGAGATAAAAATATTTTATTCTCTCTCAAGTTATTTTTGTTATAAGAATGAAAAATTACACTAGCATCCATTCAGTGTGGTTTAGTCAGTGGTGTTCTGGGATGACTTGTTCAAGCTCACACAGCTACTAAAGATTGGTAATAATTCCCAGTAGGAAAGTGAAGATAGCCACAAGTCCTTGTTCCACTGGGGATTTCTCTGTCAAAAATGTTCTTTCTTCACACTAGTTCCAACTCTGGTCAGCTCTTAGACAGCCCTGTCACCATATGAACACATTGTCACCCTGACTTATTGATCTCCAGACTTAGGAAAAGATAAAAAGTAGGACTTTCACACAAAATAATTCTATGTGGATATCTAGACCTATTCACACTAACCCAGAAAGTTTTTTTTAATAGAGATAGATAAGAAAAACAAGACTAAAACCTTATACCACATTTCAAATAAATGATATTTTTAATAATAATAACAGCTAGCACTTATATTACTAGTTTTGCAAAACACTTTACAATTTGTATCTCATTTTATCCTCAAACAACCCTGGGAGGTAGGTGCTATTATTATCCTTATTATACAAATAAGGAAATTGAGGCAGACAGAGGTTAAGTGATTTATATAGGATCATGAAGCTAGGAAATATCTGAAGCTAGATTTGAATTTAGCTCTTCCTGATTCATGTCAAACACTCTATTCACTATACTAATTAGCTGTCTATAGTCTTAATATGCGTTGGCTAGAGAAAATGGGCATTTTTATGTGATCTTTTAATTTTTACTTATTGCCCTTCAAGTAGCCATCCATGTGACATAGAAAGTCATTTATGTACTCTTGCCTCAGCTTCTTCATCTATTAAAAAAAAACAATGACTGGAAGAATTGAATAGTAGAAGAAACTTTGAATTTGAAACTAGAAGATCTGAGTTCTTATCCCAATTCTATCATTTATTTACCTGGGTAACTTTGGGTACATGATTTTACTTCTCTGAGATTTCCTCAATGGTAAAGTAAAAAAAAAAAAAAAGTAGATTAGATGATCTTTAAGGTCCTTCTAGTCATAAATCCTATTATCTTAAGCATCTCCCTCTCAGGAGTGTTATAAGAAGAAAATAAGATAAGTGACAGTTCTTTGAAGATACATGTAACTTTTTAGTGTTTTTTATATATTTAAGACATTTTCTCCATAATGCATTTCCAAATGGAAAATGAGTGCACACTTTTGTTCTATCCACTAGTGTAAGAAAATAAACCTTTTATTTTCTTTTAAGGCCCTTAAAAATTCCCTTTTCAGCTCTTACATACTCTGTTTTAAGCAGGTAAGTAGTCATCAAGGGAACTAATCAGAATCTGAAAACTACATGAGAGCAGGTTGAAGAAACGGATGATATATTACAGCTGAAGGCTCCTGTAAAATCATTTCCTTCAAGTCTCTCATAGTATTGTTGGGAACGGATGTCCAAAAAAATGAAGAAATAAACAAATTTTCACAGCTTGTTAGTAAGGAATCTGGAACTGGAACTCAAGTCTTCTGACCTAGGAGGTGCATTTGAATAGTGAGGGCCACTTCCATTGGTTCTCAGGAGCAGAATTCTTTATTAGGAAATACAACTGAGAGGGATTTGGACAACAGCTTAATAGAAAGGTAGAGAGAGGGCCTTGTGAATTCACTGGTTTGGTGAGGATGCTCCCTCTACTCCTGTAGGTCAGTACCTTCTCAGCCACTTACTCCCTTAGAGAATTGTCTAAAATATCGAGGGTGAGTGATATTTTCAAGGTCACACAGTTCTTATGTATCAGATAAGGCTTCCTTCCAGTCTTTTATCCACTATATTATGAGAAGAGACATTTCAAATATAGCTGGGTCTTCATTAGTGGGAATAATGCATACATTAAGGTGGTTACATTTTTTTGGATCAGCATTACTTATTTCTTTTGTACTGGAACCCATGACCATATTTTAAATAATTATAACACTGAATAGTAATTCAAATAGACACTACTACTTTAGGATAAGAATGATTTCTACTAATCCAGACTTCTTCTTGTCCAGTTGTTTAGATCATGTCTGACTCTCTGTGATTTCATTTGGTGTTTTCTTTGTACTGAAAATTGTATGCCATTCCCTTCATCAGCTCATTTTATGATTGAGGAAACTAAGAAATACAAGGTTAAATAACTTGCTCAAGGCCACATAGCCAGGAAGGACTTGAGTGACCTCAAGTTCTCTTAACTCTAGGGCCAATGCTAACCACTGTTCCACCTAGCTGCTTGTAATCCAGTAAACAGTTATTAAGTACCTGTTGTGTATTAGACACTCTGCTAAATGCTGGGATTATAATTAATAAAAAGATAGTTCTTCCCATCAAAGATCTCCCAGTGTAGAAGAGATTAGTAGTGTATTCCACTCTAAAGTGAACTTCTATTTGCATTATATGTGCTTTGTACCTCACACTACTCCTATCCCAGATTCTAAGGACTCTAAGCAGTATAAGGAATTTAATACTTCCTTAGGTATTACTGATTATTTCTCCGCTCAGCTTTCACATTGAGCTGTCACATCTGATCTTCCTAAAGCACAATTGACCACATCACACTTCTATTCAATAAACTCTATTGTCTCCCTATTGCATCTAGGTCAAATATAAAAATCTATGATTGATGTATAGAGCCCTCTATACCTAGTTCTTTTCTACTTCCCCAGGCTTCTTACATCTTACATTACTCCTGCCCCATCCTCACATTTTCTGTCATGCAGTGATACCAGCCTTCTCACACAGGATGCTCCATCTTCCCACCCTGAGCTTTTCCTTTGGCTGTACATTATGCCTGGAACTTCCCTCTCTTAGCTTCCCTGGCTTCCTTTGATACCCAGCTAAACTCCCTCCTTCTACATGAAGATGTTTCTGATCTGTCTTAATGCTAGTGGCTTCCTTCTGTGAATTATTTCCAATTTCTTTTGCATATATCAGGTCTGTACATAGTGATTTGCATGTTGCCTCTTCCATTAGACTTTAAGATTCTTTAGAAAAGGGGCAGTCTTTTGACTTTATATCTTGGATATTTACCCAATATAGTAGGCACTTGGCAAATCCTATTTGCAAACTGCTTGAAGTCAATTTGGGGAGATAAAATTGGGGAGAAACATAATTATATATATATATATATATATATAATTCTTATTTGAACCCATAAGTATTATATATATGCTTACAAAGCTATTGTAAAGGTGAGGGTTGATTAATCATTCATTCTGTCTCACTTAAAGTAAATAACAAGATGCTCTACATCCCACTCCTTTTATCAAGTAAGAATATCTCTATTGAGTCAATCAATCATTCAATGGCTTTAAATTAGGTATAAAAATCAGTTTGGAAGGAATGAAAGACATTATATGAGATGAAATGAAACTACCCAGGAAATATATTGGGAATGACTGAAGAGGCTCGGTCATGCCTTGTGAGGTCTTAGAAAAAAAAAGTAACAAACCATCTCTAAACTAGCTATTCTAGTCTTTAGTCAGTCCAGAGATGGAAGCAATTCCAACCAAGTCCCTCAGAGAGTATTTCTTGGGAAGGAATGAAAAGTGGGAATCTCTGTCTCTCTCTTCCTCCTCCACACCCTTTGTTCCCCCCCACCAACCAGAAAATGGCTTTGTTGACTTTGAAAAGTCAGAAAATTTGGATTTCCCATGTTTCTTTCATAATGGATCTTGGAAGAAAAATGACTTAACAGCAGCATCTGTAATGGCAACTGAGGAAAAACTAAATTCCAAAAGACAGCTTTAGAACTCCACAGGGAGCAAAAAGTTCCACGCTGCCTAAAGAAAACTTCATGAAAACCCCACAAAGGGAAGAAAAGGACTTCCTCTAGCCAGGAACTATGAATTACCTTCTGCCCTGTGTGCTTTCTTCGCTTAAGGCCACTTTTTCCTAGACTCTTGTATGTACTTGTGGGAGAGAATATCTGGTTTGGGAGATATTTTGTACCATCTGTTCTTATAACCTTGTTTAATTAAGCTTAATTGGGTAATTGATAGCAACTGATAATGGGGAAACACACCAAAGGATACTCTTGAATAACAACATTAGAAAGTCAGTTCTGCAACCCTTTAAGATCACCACTGAGGAGAAAAATAGCAGACGATTCTCTGAGAACCTAGCCTTTAAGTGTGATGAGAGATTGGGATAGAAGCTCCAAAACCTATTGCTATATTCTGCATATAAAATAAACTCCTTGAGGGTAGGCACTGGCTTTATGTATTTATTTTTGCCTCTTTATTGTATTTCCAGCATTTAGCACAGTGTCTGTCACATAGCAGGTATTTAATAAATATTGACTGATTGATTGATATCTATTGTGCTAAGCTGTCTGGTTCAGAGAGGGGATTGTTTGTAACCCAACATGACAATCATATTGATAATTGAAAGTTGAACCAGAATATTTGATGCATATAATTGTTTTCTTTTTTAAAATTTAATTTAAACTTTTTATTTTCAAAATATATACATGAATAATTTTCAACATTCACTCTTACAAAACCTTGTGTTCTCATTTTTTCCTTCCCTTTCTTCCATCCCTCCTCTAGATGACAAGTGATCCAATATTGTATATAATTTTTTGAAGGCCAGATTTTTTAAATAATTATTTTAAATGATTAAATTAATTTAAATATTATGATAATCCAGCACAAATTAAGTAAATAATTTTAAATTTACAGATTACTAATCCTTATGGAAGTATCAAACACCTTATCACAAACTGAATGAGATGATTTTACCTCGATTTATTTTCATTCAATTTGATGGAATTTTCTTCAATTGTTCATGGAATGGAAGTTTCTTTAGTCTCAGGTTTGTTTATATGCTATGCAAATAGCTAAAGGAACTGGAGAAGGCATGTCACTTTGAAAGGCTAAACTTTAGTCAGTTATCTATATGGATTAGCAGGGAGTTCTAAATAAATTCACCTTTGCTTTAGTCTAAAGCTTAGTTAAAATTGAGGGTGCATTATAGAAGCTGCTGTAAGCATTAGTACTTTTTGAAAATACTCTCACATCTCTTTTAGAGTAAACCTTGAATTCTGATTTAAGGAATAGTTTTTTCTTCCTAGGGCTAGCTAGCTTTGAAATGCTTGACCAACAGACTTTGTTTGAAATGTGCTTTTTTGTCCTTTGCCAGATTAACAAAACCATTTTTTTTTAATTGTGGTCTCTGATGTAGCACTGTATTCTGGAAACTCTTGATGTATATCTCCTTGGCCCTTAAGAGAGTAGCTTGAATTTTCAAATGGTCAATAGTTGCTGATATTTTAGAAATTCCCCCCATACTTATACTCAACTGAAGAATTTGAAAGCTCAGCCTTTCAATGATATATCATTTCTCATCTTCTAGTTCAGGGAAGTCAATGTAGTCTATTTGAATGATGGAAGACAATGCCAAGAGGGAAGAATGCTCAAAATTATTGTACTTCTTTTATGACTTTAATAAATGCAAGTACTAGAAATCCATACAAGCTTCTAGTATTCATTCCCCCACTTCCTTCCCCTCTCCCTCATTTTCTAATCATCTTTCCATTCTCTAGCATTATATTAAGGCTAACCAAAACCAAAGTTCTTTCCTCTATTAGATATACCAAATTTGCTTTACAGTCAGTGACTAATGACTTATTGGTTGGAATCAACTCAAAGAGATCTGCTCTATTAGATTGTGCATTAATAATATATATATGCATTAAAGCTCCTTCCCAGAGAATAGTTGAGCTCTCACTTATTGAACACTGACATTTTAAATTAAGCTGTTGCTCTCAATGCATTTAAAAGACTAGATATTTTAAAATAGAATAAAAATCCATTCCATACATAACAAACTATCCCAGAGATCACTGTAGTTTACTAAAGCAAAACTCTACTGTGACTATTTAATGGGCATAGTTTAAGGGGACAGGGAATTGAAATGAGTTTTTAAAATGATCATTACCTTGTCAAAGTTTAGGAAGGATTTTGTTAAGTGAACATTGATAAGGCCTTAGTGACAGCAAAGCATCTTACATCCATGAAATGTAAGAACTTGTTGATGGGACTGAGGATATTTAACTTAGAGAAGATGCAAGGAGTTCATGATAATTATCTTAATAATAGAAAGAGTCTTGAATTGGGAGTCAGAGGACCTGACTGAAATCTGACATTGCCATTTAACTTTATATGTAAGATTGATCATGTCACTCTACCTAATTGAACTTCAGTTTCCTCATTGATAAAATAAATGGATTGGACTAGATTGGGGATTCTTAGCTTATATTTCATTGATAGAGTTCAGGGAATCCATGAATCTGGATGAGGAAAAAATACTACTATCTCATTAGTACAGTGACTAGAGCTCTTGGCCTAGAGTTCAAATCTGTCTTCAGACATTTAATATCTGTGTGACCTTGGGTAAGTAACTAAACCCTTTTTGCATCATTTTCTTTTTTCATCTATAAAATGGACTAGATAAGGAAATGGCAAACTACTTCAATATATTTTGCCAAGATAATTCCCAAGATAACTTGTGAAAACTCAGACCTAACTGAAAAAAAAAAAAACTGAACAGCAACAAACAGTAATTCAAATTTAATTTTCTCTTCAATTTATTTATACATATAAAAATGTTAGTCTGAGGAGTCCACTAGACTCTTTCACTAGAATGCTTGTCATGCAGGAAACATTTATTAATCACCTGCTATGTGCCAGACATTGTGCTAAATGATGATAAAATAAAATGAAAAAAAAAAAAGATAATCCTTGCCCTTGAGGAGTTTACAACTAAAGTGAAAATTCAGAGAGATCCATGACACAAAACAGCTTAAGAACTACTGGATGATCTTGGAGGTCCTTTAACTCTCCAAATCCATGACCCCATGAGCTTAGATATTTTAAGTCTTTCAAGCAGAATGAGTTTAGATTTTCTCTGCTTGGCTCTATAAGGTAGTATTTACAGAGAGACAAATTTCTTTTTTTAATAGTATTTTAGTTTTCCAAACACATGTAAAGATAATTTGCAACACTCATTTTTGTAAAACTTTTTGTTCCAAAGTTTTCTCCCTCTCTTACCTTCTCTTTCCCCAAGATAGTGGGCAATTTAATATATGTTAAATATGTGCATTTCTTTTAAACATTTCCATATTTGTCATGTTGTGCAAGAAAAATATCAAAAATAGAAGAAAACACAAGAAAAAAACAAACAAACAACATAAAAAACAAAAAGATGAAAATACTATGCTATGCCGGGAAAGAATACCTTTCTTTGTGACAGAACGAATTCCCCTTTGTTTGAAGTCTTTGAGCAGAAGCTGGATATTCACTTGTTCGATATAGTGTGGGGTGGATTCTTTTTTGAATCTGAGTTGGACTATCAGATAAATCCAGAAGTCTCTTTTAATTCTTAAATTCCATAATTTTGTGAATAAGCTAAAGTATACCATCCTTTGATACTCTAAGGATCAGTATGGAATAATCATACTCATTTGCTATTCTCTGCAAAGATTCAGAATAATGACCTGGATGTTACTTGCTTTTGATTTTTATAACAGGAATGATGATAATGATGATGAAGATGATGACGATAAATAGTATTTATATAATGCTTCAAGATGTGATAAATTCTTTGCAAATATTATCTCATTTGATCCTCACAACAACCACAGGAGGTAGATGCTATCATTATCCCCATTTTATAAGTGGAAACTGAAGTTACCTGATATTTACACAGCTATATCACATAGCTTCAAAGTATCTGAGGCAGAATTTGAACAGACATTTTCTGATTCCAGCTCCAGGGATCTATTCATTATCCAACCTAGTTGTCTATTAGATGTCAAGCCTGGTTCTTTGCTTTCATGTTGGCATCAGGTTCTATAAGATGATGAGTCAGTCTGTATTGAGCTTAAAAGAAAGTTCAACTAAGCTTGGTTTTGGATGGCATGTGATCCATAGTGACTCCAATCTAGAAGAGGTTTTGTTAGAATGATCTCATTTGATCATAGATTCTGGAGGTGGAAAAAGCCTTAAAAATCTAACACCTTCCGTTGAGAAGTGAGTCAATCAAGCCCATTCCTGTCTAAGACTATTGGTCACAAATCTGCATTTCCTTAGTAAACTGGAAATCTTAATTTTTTTTATATGACCCCCCTGAAGCTTCTGGATGGAGAGTCCATTCTTTGGAGAGTGGATTTATATCAAAGATAATGAAAAGACCATAATTTAAAGCTGGAATATACTAGATGGACAGCATTTTCCAACAGCAAGATATAGTAAAACTCAGAAATAAATTAAAATGTAATTAATCTTCATGTGTAATAATCTTGTTGATTTGCTACAGGGACTCAGTTTCATGTTCAATTAACATCCAGGAAATGCTGTTGTTGGAGCACTAAGATGTGGGTTCAAGCTTTGCTTTTGACACATTCTCACTATGCTTGACACTTGGGCAAGTCATTTAAACTCTCAGTACCTCAGGGACCTCTCTAAATTTTTCAGAGAAGTATTGATATGGTTTGATAGAGAATTTTTATTTTTTAAATCCCTCACCAATGAAGTCACAGTTCTTATTTTTAAAAGTACAATCAAAACAAAATTTAATTTAGATGTATATTGTTCTCAGAATTTAAAAACAGCAACAACTTTAAATGACCTTCAATCCAAAATATTTTCTGGTGTTTGATACTTGAAAGCAATCTTAAGTTTAAGTGTCAAAGTGAGTAAGTTTTTGTATTAGGTTATTTTAATGTTAAATATTAACACCAGTAAAAATTTGTCAACAAGTAGGTGGGTTTAAGTTGAGCTCCAGGCAGGATTAATAGGTCAACTTGACCTCAAAGGCATGAGACCTGAGATCCTGTAGCAATTCTATTATTTGCTTCCTACATGACCTTAGCCATGTCACTGTACCTTTACAGACCTCAATTCTCCTCTTTAAAATGAGGGCATTGATCTAAATGACCATTAATATCCTTTCCAGCTTTTGATCTCTCTAAAATTGTATGATAATTTTGAATATTTATCTCTTGAAGAATAATAATACAGGATTAATTGCAAATGTTTGTAGTTGGTTTTAAACCCATTTAGAAAACAGAAATCCATTCTCCTTCAAAAGGCCATTAGGATATTAAATACTGCATGAATAATTTAAGCCTCAGTGGTAACTTTGAGTAATTCAAAGGAAAGGTAATCTAGGGGATATTCATGATGAGAATGAAATAGCAATGATAGCGTAGAAAATCTAAGATTCAGTTGAAGATATTTTCTCCTATTCTCCACAAAAACATAACTTGCACATTGTATCATTTCCTCTTCTGCTTTTTATTTTTCATTTTCCTTTAATTTCCTTAACACATATAATTCTACCCACAGAGAAAGCTCTCATTTTAAAGCCTAGCAAGCGTCTCTTCTTCCTCTAGATGAGTAAGGGCAGAACTGCTTTGTAAAGATATAAATGGCAAAACAGTTCAGTAGTTTTAGAAAAGTAGACTAATCTCCTGTCTTTCAGCTGTGCTTTATTACTGTGATCTGTTGTTTCATTTGGTCTTAAAAATTATATTCATTAAGCTCAAAGTTATGAGTGTACTGTGTATATATGTGTTGACACTTTCTCCCTCTCCCAAAATTGCCTTTCTATCTATTTATCTAAATTTCTATTTTTCTTTTTTCTATTTATCTATCTTTCTATCTTTTTATCTCTATACATACATACTATATCTTTATTTTGTTGTTGTACAGTCTTTTTAGGCATGTCCAATTCTTTGTATTCCCATTGGACCATAGGGTTTCTTGATAGAGATACTAGATTGGTTTGCCATTTCCGTCTCCAGCTCATTTAATAGATGAAGAAACCAAAATAAACAGAATGAAGTGACTTGTCCAGGATCACACAGCTAGTCAGTGTCTGAGACCAGATCATCTGGACTCCAGATCCAAGGCTCTATCCATTGAGCTGCCTCACTGTATTAATTTATGTATACACACAAATATATAAACATTACACCTCTACTTATCTACTTACCTATTTACCTACCTACCAACCTATATCTCTATACTCAAATATATATAGTATATATACATGTATATAACACATAATGTAAAAATATTAATGTTACTTATTTCATGTTTGTCTTTGTATCTTCATTACTTCTTATAATACATAGTAGATGCTTAATAAATACTTGTTGATTGGTTGCTGAACTATCTATAGCAATGGAATACTTTCTACAGAGTTTGATATTTTTTCTGATATTTACTTCTAGTTTGTGTGTGTATATTCATACACACTGAAAATTGTACAGTAAAAATTGGAATAAGCAAACATATTTCCATCTATTGGAATAACATTGTATTAGAAGATAATCACTGCTGAATTTATCAGGAATACATAACATTGCTTGAGGTCTCTGTGAGGGCGCTAATGACCTGATTCAGTTAAGTACATCATCTGGCAAAGTCTCAAGAAGTAACTTGCACCTCTATGATTACAGGCCCGCTTTGCTTATCATTCAAGCAATCTGATTACTTATTTTAGAGGTTAGAAGGAGCCTTGTGATATGACAAACACAAGATGTCAGAGCATGAATATGTGTAACATTGATTGATTAACTTAATCAATGGTTCCTTCAGAAGCAATTCTGAAGTGTAAGTAGAACTGCCCATAATTAGCCTTAGCAATCAGCATTGCTCCCCTGCTACGCGATTAGCCTTAGTAATCGGCAAAGCTCCATGCTATGGTCTTAGCAGGGACTGCTGGGACACAAGCAGAGGGTCTTAAGGGGGTTTGAGTCCCCATGTGAGAGCTGTGGGATCAGGTCCAAGTGGAGATTCATGAAATCCTACTTAGAGTGACTGGTTTATCTTCTGTGTGCAACATCTTCATTTATGGATTGACTGATTGATTGATCTGTTTTTGTACCTCTCTAGTGCATCTGTCTCATTTAAACCCACAGTACTTTGCAAATATCAGAGGCCAAATTTAAAGCAGGTTATTGATTTTAGTCATGGCCCTGAAGGTAAATCATCTGTTTCTGAGACAGGGGTGTTGATAATACAATCTCAGATCTTCCATTAGTTTTGATTTTAGGAGTAGAAATACCTTAAATCCTAGAGCTCTTTGGAATCTGTTGGCATTCGTTTTTCTAAGATATTGTTTAGGAGGAACAACTTCCCATGAAACTATGCTGATGTGAATGGGAGGAAAATAGGATGCTAATAAAAATTTCCATTGATTGAAGACATCCTTGGGGACTACCTGGCAAATGAGTATGAGCACTGAAAACTAGACTTCCTTCAACTTGACTGAAATAAACTGAGAACTAGGCTTCCTTCAATCTCTTAAAACTTATTTTCAGAGTTGCCAATAAATTTGGTTAGGAGTCCATAAAATTTTGCTTACTTTTCCCAACTTGGTATAAGCAGAACTTTAATTTATTAAGTTTTTCTGTTTTAATATCTAGTATTTTCTTTTCTCCTTTAAATTGACTTCTCTGGATGACACAAACTAGAACTCTATAAGTCTGGAGTCAGGAAGAATTGAGTTTAAGTCTGATACCATACACTTAAGTAGTCCTGTAATCCTGGGCAACTCACTTAACCTTTGTGTGCCTCAGTTTCCTCAAATGTAAAATGAGTATCATAATAATACCTGCCTCCAAGGATTGTTGTGAGGATCAAGTGAGATAATATATTATACCTTCCCTGATATATTATACATACTTAATGTTATTATTTTTTCCTAGTTTTTCATTTGTCTTTTAGTAACTCCATTTGGTGTTTTCTTGATAAAAATACTGGAGTAGTTTGCTATGTCCTTTTCAAACTCATTTTACAGATGAAACTAAGACAAAGAGGGTTAAGTTACTTGCCCAGCTTCATATGACTAGTATTTGAGGTCTGAGCGGAACTCAGGAAAAGGAGTTTTCCTAACTCCATGCCTGACACTCCATCCACTACACCATCTAGCTGTCCAATAGATTTCCGCTTAATACATGCTTGCTGTTATTCCCTTCTATTTTCCTCTTATGTCATGTAATGGACACCCTACATCATGTTAGGTGACAAATTCAGCCTTGTGTACTCATTTTCCATCTTAAACTAATCAGTTCTAATTTTGGTTCTAATTTTGCTTTTTGGACTGTATACAAGTTCCTCAGGAGACAACACAACAGGATCACAACAAAATGTCATCCACATAGTCAAAGGTTTAAGTGCAGTCAATGAAATAGAGGTAGATGTTTTTTGGAATTCCTTTACTATCCTCATGATTCAGCAAATATTGGCAATTTGGACTCTAATTCCTCTACCTCTTCAAAAATCAGTCTGTTCTTCTGGCTTATTAGTTCACATATTGCTCAGTCCTAATTTGTAGAATCTTAAGGATAGCCATAATGGCATGTAAAATGAATGTAAAGTTTCAGTAACTTGAATATTTTTTGGCGCTTCCCTTATTTAGAGTTGGGATGCAAACTGAACTTCTTGAGCATAAAGCAAAAAATAAAAAAAGATGAAAAGATTTTCAGCAACAAGGGGCTATGAGTTAATTCTTTTCCACATGTGTTATCTAGGCACAAACCTATTTCTCCTGGACTTTTATATTTGCTGGTGGTAGAGTGTGCCACAGACTATTTTTTTTTGAGGGGGAAGGGAGACAATATTTTGTACCAATTGTTCTTAGTCTATCACATCAGTAAAGACTGCCTTCTAAAATCTAATTGGGTCTTGCTGATTAAATGATACCAGTTGCTAATTGTGTGGGAAGGGAAGCACACCAGTGGAGATTCATGAATTATAACTCTCAGAAGACAACCCCCACTCTCTCTCAAGGCTACTCCTTTAGCTCTGAGGATGCATAGTAGCCATATCCTGGAGACCCAATTTTTGAGTGTGAATTTGAGTTGGAATAGTCTTCTCGAAGCATGTGTGGTGGCACATACTTGTTATAAATACATTTTTTTTAAAATTTAGGGATGGAATTTAAGAATGGGAGAAAGAGAAAATGATAATGATTCCCCCCCCAAAAAAAATTAAAAATGATGTATGTAACAATGAATAGAAGAAAACAAAAGAAAGTTCAGGAGAAACTGACAAATAGAACTGCTTTGAAATTAACATGTTAAAATGATCATGTGTTTCTTAAAGAGCTATAGAAAATAGATATTTATGTTTCATATATAATCCTATTTTCCCATTCTTCTTTGTATATAAAATATATATATTTATTAATGATTATTCAATTCAGAGTAATGAAAAATGAATTTTTTGTAAATCTCATTTGTATAAGACTTTAAATACCAAAGTGAAGATTTTATATATTACGCTGAAGGCATTAAAGACTTGTATAAGAAGCTTTCAGCCAATTGCTTTGGCAGCTATGAGGAAAATGGAATAAAAGATAGAGACTGAAAACTGGTCATCCAGGTGAAAAGTCATAAAGATCTGAGCCAAGAGCATGACTGTATTGAAAAGAAAAATATGGATCCAGAATATTGAGAGTTAACTTCAATGGTGTTTCACTTTGACTGTCTATGAGGTAGTCCTCAAGATTTAACTGCATAGCATTCCTAAATAAGCAAAAAAAAGGAGGAAAATGACCCATTTTGGGTATGAGACATGTAGGGGCTAATAGTGTAAAAATAGTAAGAAAGAAGAAAGAAAAGGAAGAAAGAAAGGAGGAAGGAAGTTAGAATTACTAAGGAAGTTATAAATAAAATTCAAATAAAAAAACCTTAAGTGTTATCTGCTTTACTGTCCTTGGGAATATCAGAAAAGAAGTACTCTTTGTATCTCCCGCACTTAGCACAGTACTTGGCACATAATAATTTGTTGATTGATTAGAATCAGAAGCATCACAGCAATCTGATTCAGTCTTGGCCAGAACAGCAGCTATTGGAAAATACAATCATTATGCCTAGCTAAGGAAGCAGCCCAAGCTCAAAATACTAGGAAGTTGTGAGGGTTTTTTTGAGCATTAAACAAATTTTCCTCTTTCCAGTTTCTTTACCTATCTGGGCACTGGGTTTTCTCAACTTCATTCCCGCATATTAGTGTTGGAAAGGACCTTTGAGATCATCTATCCCAAACCCCTCATTTTCAAATTGAGAAAACTGCACTACATTATCTTCTATATTCAGTTTATAGTTGGAAAGATTATAAGTCTATAATTGGAAGGGACTTTAGAGGCCATCTTGTCCAATTCCCTCATTTTACAGATGGGAAAATTGAGGTTCATAGAATGATTTGCTCAGTGTCACACAATGAGCAAACGAACTTATGTGTTCCTGACTCCCAGATAAACATCTCATATACTATGCTATATATGAAAGTTCTCTTGACATGCTAAATAATATTTGTGTTATCATGTTAAAAATGTGCTCTGGAAATTATTGAATGCTCTATAAATGTTAACATCAACATTTTTTGTTGTTGTTGTTGATATGATGGGCAAGAAAGAACCTTTTTTTGTTTTTGTTTTTGTGCTGGAGACTGACAAGATGAAAGCAATATGTGAGGAAGATTAATCTGACAGCAGCGTGTAGGGTGGATTGGTGGAGGCAAAGACTAGAGTCAGGAATAATCAGAAGGCCATGGCACATATCAAAGTAGGAGGTGATAAGGCCCTGGATGAGGGTCATGCTGTTGTAAATGGAGAGGGAAAGGAGAATTAGAGACACATTTTTTTTTCAAAGGAAGAACTGACAAGAATTGGAGAAAAGGTACAGAGGAAAAAGTCAAAGGAAACCAGGGTTTTGAACCTTGGTGCTTGAAAGAGTGATGATGTAATTGAGAGAAATAAAAGAAATTGAGACAGGGGAACCATGTGTCTCATGTTGCTCTAGCTCCTGGTAATAGAGTGGGATTGGAGGGGAGAGTATATGATTAAAGACTAAGGATGTAATCTCCCTTAGTAAAGTTAGTTTTTCCTTCTTTCTTTTTTCCTTCCTTCCTCTCTCTCCTCCTCCCTCTCTCCCTTCCTTCTTCCCTTCCTTCTTTCCTTCCTTCCTTCTACTTCTTCCAGCTTTCCTCACCCTCTCTCTTCCCCTCTCCTTCCCCTCCCTCTCTTCCCCTTTCCCTGCTCCCCCTTTTTTTCTTTTTTCACCAGAAACCTATAGTTTTATCAGTGACGAATTCCCTTTACCAATGCCTGTCAACATTTATTTAGAACCTACAGTCCTCTGGTCTTAGAGAGATGTCTGGGGCATTGAAAAACTAAATGTTTTGCCCAGGATTCTATAATCAACATGTGTCTGAAATACAGGACCCCAAATCTTTCTGATGCTGAGGCTAGTTCTCTGTCCATTATCATGTGACTTCCTTGTTTTACTACTTAAGACAATAAATGTTGCATTAACTGGAGAATGACTTGATGCTGACCTCTAGTATGGAATATGGAAGAGGGTTTAAGAAATGGGTATTCAAATAGGGCATTGAAGATCAGGTAGGATTTCAATAGGTAGAAATTGTTTAGGGGGACCAGTATGAACAAAGGCAGAGAGGAAAGATATTAATGTGTTTGACTATAATTAAAAATATGTATTAGGGAGGAGGAGGAGATAACATTGAGTTGATACTATGAGCCTATAATTATGGGGGACCTTGAAAGCAAGTTTGGAGTTAATATATTATATATATGTAATATGTATAATATGTAATATATATATAATATGATAGACATATCTTTAATAGGCATAATATCTTTACTCTTTTACCCTCTTCCTTTCTTAAGGAATGCATATAAACCCCAAAGCTTTGCCTTAGATCCCCGTTTCCTATTTTTTACTCTTTCTCCTTGATCAATTTCATTCAATCCTATGGACTCAGTTGTTCCCTTTACATATAATTCCCAAGTCTGTATCTTCCAATTCTTTCTTGGATTTTGGATATCTGGCAAGTATCTCAAATTCAATGCATCTAAAATGTAACTCTTCTTTGTAACTTTGAAATCTTCCTCTACAGCCTTTTCTCATTCCTTCCTCATCAATTCTTACTTCTGTTGATTACACTGCCTTTCCCTCAGTTGCTTTTCTTTAATTCTTCCCCATCCCACAAATACAATCAGCTGCCACGTTGCTAATCAGTTGACACCAATTCTATCTCTGAAATATTGCCCTAGTCCTTCATTATCTTCTGCCTATTCTATTGCAGTAATTTCCTAAGTATTCTCTTTGTTCCCACTTTTCCATTTGTCAAAAGCCTCCTTTCAAAGTCCAGTTTAAGGATACCTTTTGCATATTTTTCCTCTACTCCTCCTAGCTAATAATGCATTTCTCAAGCTTTTTTGATTTATCTTAGGTTGAAACTCATATGTATTTACTGAAGGAACTATTGGAGAAAATTTTTGACAGATTACATAAAGGAGATAAAAGAGAGAAGCAAGTTACTAGTAAATTACAGTGTCGCTAGTGCCACTGACTACAGGTTTTTATTTTTTATTTTTTTAGCATCATGTGCCAAGGATGGGTACTCAGGGACAAAGTTGTATAATGGAAGAATATCAACATGCCTGCCCCTTTTGTGAAATTGTTCAGATTTGTGTTTTGGAAAGAGCCATTTTAGTTCTACTATTCAATAGGCTTTTGACTTTACCTGGATCTTAAAAGTATTTTAAAATGAAGAGACTATAGAATAGAGTGTCTCAAATCACAGGGCAATTTGGAACTCATTGATAAGCCATACAGGAAAGAGAAAGCCTTACAGAATATCTTCTAAAGTGCTCTGAGGTTCTATCATATATTCACTCTTAAAAAATAATCTAGCAGAAGGCAGAAAGTGATAGAAAGTAAATTTAAAACTCCTTTGGAAAAAATGATAGCAAATGCCAGCTTTCTATTTTCTGATCTAAATAATGCTGAGTCTCATCATCATCAGTATCACCTCCCCAGCATCTCCTCTCTATCCCTTCCCCTCTCTTCCCACCCAAGTTCAAGCCCTGACAACTATTTCCCTGGCCTATACCAATATCCTGCCATCAGCCATCCCAGTTATGTCTGTCTCTCTTTCAGTCTTCACATTACTGTTAGTGATAAAATATAAATATATTTCATGATAGGTAGTGATTTATATAGTGTTTTAATGTATTCAAGGTACTTTATGTGTGTTATTTTATTTGATCTTCACAATAATCCTGTGATGTATATGCTGTTATCCTTTCCCGTTTTACAAATAAGGAACTCTAAGCCTGAAGAGCTTGTCACTTGCCCCAGAGATACACAGCCAGTAAGTGAATCAGGATTGGAACTGAGATCTCCTTGATTTCAGGTGCAATACTCTATCCATTACATTACTTGGTTGCCTTAGAGGTTTTAAGATTAGTCTTTATAGACTAATACATAGTCTTTATAGTCTATACAAGTCTATACAATACAAGACTATAGTCTTTATAGACTATACAAAATGTACTGAGAGTGGGTGGGGTGGCAAGCACATGCTAGAAACAATACAGTAGACCTCCATGCTCAGACATCTTCAGTTGTTCTATGTTATCAAATTAAGTTCAAATTTCTTAGGACCTGAAGGTCCTCTGCAAAGTCCTTATATAGACAGTTGCCATCAAAGGGTATGACTTTGCTCATTTCTTATTTCTTTCCCTATTCTGGATTATTCTGTTTAGTAAAGAATTCATCATAAGACAAAGATACCACAGGCAAAAAACTTACATATGAATTAAAACACACACACACACACACACACACACACACACACACACACATACACACACGCACACCCCAAAACAAAACCAAAAACTAACATTATGGAAAGTACTCAAAATTTTATTCAGATTCACCACAGATTGCAAAGGGGAAATCCTTACAGGACCTGTCAGAATTCCTTTCATATTCTTCTCTCGTCTCTGAGTATTGCTTTGTAGCAGAATCGTTTCCATATGCTTCCAAAACATATGAATTTAACATCCAACTTTCCCATAGCAGAATAATTTAAAATGTGCTATAACAACTTAAATTCATGGTGCCAGCTCAGTGTTCATCATTCATAACCATAGCATCTTTGGTATTTAAAATGCAATACACCATCATATATGTAGATATATCAGGACCCCAAGATGAGAGAATTCAAGATTTTTTTGAACCTTTCTTTCCCTTGCCTGGGAGAGATGTATAATATAAGGTAATATTCTCCTATGTTAATCAATTAATCAATAAATATTTATCAAGTGCCTAACATATGGCAGGTACTATGCTAAGCTCTGGGAATATAAAAAGATGCAGAAGATAGTTATTATTCCTTCAAACTTCCCCGTTTTAGTCATCATTCTTCCAGTTATTCAAATTTGCAACCTTGGAGTCAGCCTTGATTCTTTTCTTTGTATGCAATCAATTGCTGTTTCCTGTCAAGCCTATCTCCAAAATATTGCTCCCATTTGTCCCCTTCTTTCTATATAGTCTCTATCCCAGTTTAGACTCTTATGTTTTCTTTCTCCCCTGGACAGTTGCCCTGGCTTTTTCTCTTTCCTCATCAATCCATCCTTCATAGTTACCAAACTGATACTCCTAAAATGCAGATCTAATCATATCAACTTCTCTCCCTCCTGCCCCAAATGATCACTGAACCTTTATTGCCTCTAGAATAAAATATAAATTCCTTGATTTAGCATTTAAAACCTTTCCAGTCTAGTGTCCATTTACCTTTGCAATTTTATTTCACATTATGTAAACCCCATTCTTGCATTCTCTATTGTAATCAAGCTAATGAGTAAATTTTTACCTTTATATGCATTATATTTTTACCTTGTTTCCTTTGTGCAAATGCTCCCTTGTGATAGAATTGCATTCTATCCTCAATCCACACATCTTAGAATTACTGATTTTCTAGTTCTCTTCAAAACAAAGGGGTAAAGGAAAAGCTTGGGAGAGGACTTTCCAAGCTTGGATACTGATTTATCACAGAATCATACATTTGGAGACATTTGTTGCCAATTAAAAGAAGCAAAGTGGCAGAAGAATTTAAAATCTGTCCATCTACTTTCAAGATTTAGGATCCTGGAGCCCAGCCCAGGGAGAAGTCAAGTACTTGGTCATGGTTATAGTCAGGGTCTCATTGAGGGTCTTGCTTGTCCTGATTATGCTCCAGGGAAGGAACTTCAGTCTTGGAAAAAGGGGTAAACAATCTAATAATGAAAGCTCTTCCAAAATGGGCTATGGGGATAGCGTTCATGGAGCAGGGGAATCGCCAAAGTGGTACCTGCTACAGAATGGGCACAGCAATGCACTTAGAATACCTAGAGTGTTTGTGACCAGCACACTCACAGGACAGTCCTAGTCTGTTTTACCTTAGTGAGATGACATTGGAGAATTTTGCTTAATTCTGGGCCCCACATTTTAGGAAGGGCATTACAACTATCCAAATGAAGACAAATTGGTTGGTTAGGGAATGGGGGACTACAACATGTGAAAATAACTTAAAAGAATTGGGAGTTCATAGTTTGGAGAAGGGAACTCTTAGAAAGAAAGTGAAAACTGAGAGACAATATGGTATAATAGTGGATAGAAAGATAGATCTGGACTTTGGAAGACAAGTTCAAATGCTTTATATAGTTAATAGCTCTGTCAACTCTTTGAACATATCATCTCATCTGTAAAATAATGTTAATGATGCCTGTTGCATTACAAGATTTTCGTGACATTCATTTAAACATTAACTATATGTGATGTCCTATGTGGTTGGAGGACAAAAAAAGAGTTTCTGCTCTCAAGGAACTTGCTGTTGAAGGGAGAGATAACACCTGTAAAAACTTAAATATTAAATACATACAAGATAATTTTTTAAGGGCCATAGAAGGGCTTTCCAGAGAACATGAAGAAAGAATAAAATAGGGACCTGAGAGATATGGCCCTGATGTGGGTAGCTGTAACGGATCTGGGAAGGGTAACCTTTTGCCAAAAATAATGTGCATAAAGCACTTTGTACATGTTAAAACAGCAAAAGTATGCAGATAGATGGGTAAACAGACAAATATCATCTATTATATGTCAGGTATTGTGCTAAGTTCATAACACACAAAGACAAAAATAAAACAACCTCTATCCTCAAAGAATCAGGAAAGACTTAGTAAAGGGGGTGATATTTGAACTGAGATCTGAAGGGATTTAAGATTTCCAAAGACAGAAGTGAGGAGACAGTTCATTTTAGGCATGAAGGACAATCTATGTAAAAGAGACAGAGACAAGATCCAGAATGCCATGTGTTCATTTAGCTGAACCCTAGAATGCCTCAAGTGGAATAATGTGTAATCAGTCTCAAAAGATAGACTAGAACCACATTGAGAAGAAATGTGAACACCATTTTATATTTGATTCTTGAGACTATAAGAAATCCATAGAACTAGTTAGTTGGGGAATGTCCTGGTCAGACCAGTGCTTTGGAACTATTACTTTGGCAGTTATCTGGAGAATGAATTAGACAGAGGAGAGACTGAAGTCTTAGGAGTCAATAAGGTGAAAGGTGACAAGGATGTGAACAAGGGTAATAATCATGAGTGTGAAGGGAAGGGAATACATGTGAGAAACATAATGTGGAAGCAGACTTGACAGAATTTGACAGCTAAAAGTATATGAGAAGAGTGGGGAGGAGAAGAAAGGGGGAGAGTGAATCTCAGGTTACAAACATACATTATTTGAAGGATGGCATTATACTCAACAGATATAGAGAAGTGAGAAAAAGGAACAGAGTTTTGGGAAAATATAATGAATTCTGTGTTGAGTTTAAGTTGCTTATAAGAGCCTCTAGCTGGAAAAGGCAGGAAAATAGAAAAATCTATGATTCATCTGCAAAAAAAAAATATTAACTGAACTCATGGCAGCCAATGGGATAAAAGACAAAGTACCAACCTGTGGAGGGGAAGGAAAAGGAGGAGAGGGAGAGACAGAGACACAGAGATGGAGAGATAGTAACTGAAAAGATGTCCAGGAGGAGAATATGTTAAAACATCAAAGGCTGTTGGGAAGTCAAGTGGGATGAAGACTGAGAAAAGAGAGCTCATCAGATTTGGTAATGAAGACATCATTAGTAACTTCTGAGAGATCAGTTTCAGTTGAGTGAGGAGATTTAGAGACAGATTACAAAGGGTTGAGATGTGAGTGAGAGAAGGGGAGGTGGAAGCATCAAATATTGAAAGCTTTTTCCTAGGAATTTGACTGTGAGAAGTAGGAAAATAACTTGATTTTCCCAGAGTTGTAGTTATGCAAGTTTTTTTCTTCCAAAAAACTTGAATCAGTTTTGATGATGACCTGCTATGATCAAAAAAGATAATAGATCCACAAAGATCACATATAGAACATACTTTGCAAATTTTAAAATGCTGTATGTGTTAGTTTCTTATTTCTTTGTTCAAAATACTTTCTAATCTAGTTTCATTTAATCCTCATAGAGATCCTTGTGAGATAGGGGCTGCAGGAATTATTCTTATTGTTTTATAAAGGAGGAAGTTGAATCTCAGGTTAAATAACTTCTCTATAGCCATGCAAATGGCAGATGTCATAAGCAGAATTCATTTCCAGGTTTTTTCTCACTCTAAATCCTTCAATCTTTTCATAGGCTCTTGCTGTCCTAACCAAGTAGATTATTTGATAGATGAGGGAACTGAGATCATTTAGGTGATTTTCCTTCAGCCATAAGGTCTTATTGTTTAGACTTTTTAGCTGTGTACAACTCTTCACAATCTCATTTGGGGTTTTCTTGGCAAAGATACTTGGAGTGGCTTGCCATTTTCTTATTCCAGCTCATTTTACAGAAAAGGAAACTGAAGCAAATAGGGTTAAGTGACCTAGGGTCACATGGCAAGTATTTGAGGCCAGATTTGAATTCAAGAAGATAAATCTTCCTGATTTCGGGCTCTGATCCAATCCACCATCTTTCTGCTGTCTAAGTATTCTGACTCCATTGAGATACTAAACCCACCTTCCACCATTTAAAAACTGACTACATATTAAACTCACTTTCCATTGAATTCTACCATTTGTTTGATAATATATTTGAAATTCAATGAAGCATGTGCATTTAAAATTATTACAAAGCCAAAATTGAAGGAAAGAAAACGAGCACATAACGCAACAGAAAATACCATTTCCAGTGCTAAACATGATGGTAATCTTTTTATTAGTGTTTTGAAAGTGTTTATTCATTGCCCTTCAAAAAAGAGAGTACATAGATCTATGCTTGATCTGGAATTTTAAAAAAATTGCCTCTAGGCAGGATTTATAAATCCCTTTTCTATAATTTTTTGTTCCTTTTATGACTACTTACTTCCTTAGGAATCAGTAAAGTTTTCCCTTCTGAAATCTGTGTTCTTGAACCTAGATTCAGTAGGAATTATTTATTATGTAACTGGTATCTTCTGAATCCAGTAGTATAGATGATTAGTTGGCTTTATTTGTCAGTCATGGTTTACATACAAAAAAATATGGCAATGTATGAAGATTTCAACAAAGTTACTCAAAGATTGTAAGGAAAGAAAAGGCTGTACATCTTTCTTGTACCTAGATACTTTTTATGTCAACACATGAGTATTTTTTTTAATGGTCTCGTCTTAGAAAATGCTTACTTAAAAAAAGGGGGGGAAACACCCAAACATTTTAGCATTCCAGTATTCCCATATGTAAGCTCTATAAGTCTTCATGGACACTCAGGCTCTAAATATGGAACTGTTAAGGTCATTGAACATTGCTCTTTCCTGTGTGATTTCCCAATGTCATTGGCTCTTCAACAACAAGAAATCCTGACTAATACCTTCCATTACTCCTCAGCTGGCTAATGAGACATTGTTTTAAGAATATAAAATATGGTAAACTAGATTATACTCATAGTTCAACCAAATAGAACTAAACCCAATTTCCTTTCTATTGTAACATTGCCACTGTAGTTTACCACAACTCTCTGGTAAAACATCCAACCCATTCAAGCTGGAATTTGCTTCTCATACTTATGTCTTTGTTTCTACAGTTTTGCTCTTCCCTTCCATCTGAAATGACTCTTATTTCCTACCTACATCTATCCTTCAGGTTCTAGCTTACATCCTATCCATAAAGTTTTAGTTGGCTACATAAGCCTCCTTTGTCTTTCTCTGAGATCCAGTCATGCTCATAATCCATTTAATGCAATTTTGTAAAAAGAGCTGAATTTGGAGTCAATGCCTGGATTCACATCCCAGTTTTGCCACTTTCTGTCTGTGTAATGTTAAGCAATTCATGCCATGTCTCATCTGTTTTCTCATTTATAAAGTAAAAAGTTGGTTTTTGAGGTCCCTCTTATTGTAGACCTGGATTCTATGTTGTCATATATTGGCTATTGTTATTTTGTATTATGTTATATAGTATTATATGATTATATAACATGATATAGATATGATATAATATATACATTATATGATCATGTAATACACAGAACACATGTTCCACAAATATCCATGATATGTCAAGAAAATGAGAAGCTCCCAAGTAATTGAATAGATTTCTGGTTCCAGATTAATAGGTAGATATAAATAAAAGTTATAAAGTATGAGCAGGTGGGGTGAATTGAAGTCTATACTGACGGAAAGAGTATTTTCATCAATGAGAAATTAATGCTTGTAAATATTGTTTGTCCTCTTTTTCTCTAGTTAAAAAATTCTTAGGACAAGGACTGTGTATTATCTTTCCTTTATGTCTCTCACATATCACAGTACAGAGTAGACACATAGGAAAATAACTATAAATAGTTATTGAATTTTTAATTGATGAATGACATGCATAGTTGCCTGCTTTAAATGATCCCATTTGGGGTTTTCTTGACAAAGATGCTGGCTTGACAGTTCCTTCTTTAGGTAATTTTACATATGAGGAAACTGAGACAAATAGGGTGAAGTGGCTTATCCAAGGTCACACAGCTAGTCTCTCTGAGACAGGATTTGAACTCAAGGGTGCTTGATTCCAAATGCTGTGCCACATAAATAAATGTCTGCCATTCAGAGAAGATAGAAGACAGTGGCAATATTGTTATAAACATTCATATTTCTGATCCCAGGATTTGGAACTTTGCATTGAGTCAGGCAACAGGATTTCAATCCTGGTTTTATGATATACTGGTTTTCAAAGGAGATTTCAAAGGAGATGCCAATCTGCATTGGTAGAAGGATTTTTCTCAATGGATTTCCTTACATCAATAAAATCTGTGGATCTATTAAAACAAATTAGCTAATTCATAGATGAATTGAGGAATAGTTTGACATAGAAGACAGAAATAAGAGAAATGTCTTTTTAAGTCATTTGTCAATGATGTGTCATTGGGAAGTCCTTTTTTTTAAACCACTCAAAACTTCAATCCTCTTATTTATGTTGTGTTGTTGTTGAATTGCTTTAGTAATATCCAACTCTTCTTGACTCCATTGGGAATTTTCTTGGCAAAGATCTTAGAGGGATTTGCCATTTACTTCTCTAGTCCATTTCTTTTCCCTTTTTTCATAATTATGACTTTTTATTGACAGAACCCATGCCTGGGTAATTTTTTACATTATCCCTTGCACTCCTGTTATGACTTTTCCCCTCCCTCCCTCTACCCCCTCTCCTAGATGGCAAGCAGTCCTATACATGTTAAATATGGCATAGTATATCCTAGATACAATATATGTGTGCAGAACTGAACAGTGCTCTTGCTGCACAGGAAGAGTTGGATTCAGAAGGTAAAAATAACCTGGGAAGAAAAACAAAAAATGCGAACAGTACATTCATTTCCCAGTGTTCTTTCTTTGGGTGTAGCTGCTTCTGTCCATCATTGATCAATTGGAAGTGAATTAGATCTTCTCTTTGTCAAAGAAATCCACTTCCATCAGAATACATCCTCATACAGTATTGTTGTTGAAGTACATAATGATCTCCTGGTTCTGCTCACTTCACTTAGCATCAGTTCATGTAAGTCTCTCCAAGCCTCTCTGTATTCATCCTTCTGGTCATTTCTTACAGAACAATAATATTCCATAACATTCATATATCACAATTTACCCAACCATTCTCCAATTAATGGGCATCCATTCATTTTCTAGCTTCTAGCCACTACAAACAGGGCTGCCACAAACATTTAGAAACATACAGATCCTTTTCCCTTCTTTAATATCTCTTTGGGGTATAAGACCAGTAGTAGCACTGCTGGATCAAAGGGTATGCACAGTTTGATAACTTTTTGAGCATAGTTCCAAATTGCTCTCCAGAATGGCTCTCCTGCCTATTTCACAGAGGAAACTGAGGCAAACAGAATTAAGTGACTTGCGTAGGATCACAGAGTTAGTATCTGAGGCTGAATTTGAACTCGACAAGATGAATCTTCCTGATTCCGGGGTTAGCACTCTGTCCATGGTGCCACCTAAATGCCCCATCTCTAGTATGAGGGAGTTATATTAAATGACCTTGATAGTCTCTTCCTGTTCTGAATCTCTAATGCCGTAAATAATCTTTAAGCAAAATTTCATAAACAAGATCCCTTTTCCATCTTTGATTTCTAGATTATCTAAGATAATTTTTATCCCTTGAGTAATGCTATCTGGTCAGCATGTTTAACTATTATGAAGCATATCAAGTATTTTATATATGAATTAGTACTCAGGAATATATATAGTTTAGAATGTTTCTCAGTTTTTCTTCTGACTCCTACAAAGCATTCATGATCACTTCCTTCCCAACTGAGTGTCAGTGTGAAACTTAATGGATGCAATCTCCAATCACTGATCCAGGTCAGTGATGAAACAATTAAATGGCAATGTGCCAAAGACCAATTCTATTTATTTTATATTCCCAGCATGACCCTAAGACAGATCATTTAATATGTCTCTCAGGCAGCTTTTTCAAACTTGTTTACTTCTTTGGGACAGACTTTTTAGGTGGGCCTGCCTAAAAGGCTCATTTTTTTGTTGTTGTTGTTGTTAAAGACCTGAGCTGATGAATCCTTCAATCTCCTAGGACTGAAATTCTTTGACAGTTTATAAAATTCTGACCACCTAATACTCAGAGAAATGAACTTTCTTGGCAAAGGAAATAGGTTTTGACGACCTTTCTAATATAACGTTCCATGGTAATTGAGGTAGGAACTGAGTGTTTTCCCTCTTGGAGGCCTGGATCTTTGCCCCAACTCTCTCTTCCCAAAAAGTCTTGTAATGTGTAACTAACCTCATAATAAGGAACATTTGCAAATGGCCCCATGATCAGGTGTAGAGAAGAATGCATGAATGAGAGCAGAAAAAGAAGGAAACCCCAGTTGGCTTTAAAAGTAATATTTTTAGCACAGTCATATCCATGGACAGATTGGAAGACTCACCTATCTGACCTTTCCACATCACTCCCTGCTATTCCAATTGCCTCTTTGAATGCTTTTTTCAAGCCTTCTCTTAGCACCTCTGAGATTGATGCCTGACCTGATGCCCATGCTCTGGTTCCTTACTAAGGTACTGGGCTCTGTGGTGTTCAGAGAATTGCTCTATTACATGAAAGGATGGAGGGAAAAAATTCCACCTCATCAGTGACTCAAACCTTCACCTTTAGATCTTTTGGATTTTATGAGCCTTGGATAACCTTCCCTTAGCTTTTTGCCCGTAATTTTGATTCTTAAAGAGATATTTTTGATATTTCTGCATCCATCTTCTGTGTCAAACTGTTCATTCATATATCAATTAGTTAATTTGTTTTGATAGATATTTTTGCAAAAGTTTTTTTTAAATTTCTAATTATATGTAAAGATAGTTTTCAACATTGGTTTCTGTAAGATTTTGAATTCCAATTTATTTTCTCCTTTTCCTTACTTTCCCCCTCCCCAAGACAGCAAACAATCTAATATAGGTTATACATATACAGTCATTTTAAACATGTTTCCATAAATCAGAACAAAAGGGGAAAAGTCCAAAAAAAAAAAAAACATATGCACACAAAAAAATGCAAACACTCTGTTTCAATCACATTCAGGCTCAATAGTATCTCTATCTCAATGTGGATGGTATTTTCCATCCCAAGTCTATTGTAATTTTCTTGAATCACTGTATTGCTGAGAAGAGCCAAGTCCACCATAACTGTAGATTCTCAGATTTTATTGACATAGAGAATTCCATTGAGAAAAATCCCTCATTGGCATCTCTGTAGAATATACAGTATAAAAGAATTGCTTGGGGCACTGAGATATTAAATGATTCATTTGTGCAGAATCCTACAGTTCATACTTAGGACTTGAATTCAGGTTCTCCTGACTCAGAGGCCAACTCTCTCTATCATTGTACTTTATAATTTTTCATACCTCAATCAAATTAGAGAAAATATAATCGACATAAAATCTTGAATAACTGTCTCAATAGTTCTGATTGTTTCTGTGTTCTGACTTCTTATACAAGTAAAAATTCTTTGTCCTCATCCTTGTATAATCTGTTTAATGTGTTTCATTGACTTAAAACTTTCCTCTCATGATCCCTTATCTGAATGACTGTGACAAACTATTAGCCCTCTTTGGACCTCTGTCTTCCCAACTTTCAAATGAGAGAATTGAACTGGATGGCTTCTGAAGCCTTACAGGGATGATCCTATATCTCTTAATATCATAGCTAGGATGAATGATGATCCAAAATGACTTTTGAATATTTTGATTCATATGTATACTAGGAGATGAGCTCCATGGAAACAAAACCCCCCACCCAGAGGGTTTATATTTAAGTAATGTGCTTATGAAGAAATAATTAACTAACAGCATGAATACCCACTGGTTTTCCCTTGTCCCCTTCAGGTGGGCTGTGGTGACCTACATAATACTCAGTTTAAAGTTTCTTGCAAACACTGAGCTTTGAGAAATGATTAGTTCATCCCTACAAAGTGCAATGTTTGATATATTATGTTGTCTGATGTTTTTATGCCCTCTAACATTTCTGTTTTTTAAAATTAAATTTTAAAGCAACTATAGTTTTCAAGATTAAACTTTTAAAGCAAGTTTTTAAAAAAGGATATAGTTTTGTCAGAGGCTTTCTTCTTGGTAATATGTTGATACTTTAAGTCACAAAACTTCCTTATCAAATTATTTTATTGCTTTTTATAGATCTAACATAAGGCCAGACTATGCAGATTCAAACTTTCATGACTTCAAAATGCACACTTTCACGCGGGTTACATCCTGTAAAGTCTGCCAGATGCTTCTGAGGTAAGTGTTGTTCCACACCTGGCTGGAGGGAAACATGGTGCATTTTTGAAAACTGAAGCTCTCTGGGGGTTTGCAAGAATGATGTATCTGCTGATTATGATGTGCTTTGCCACATTTGTCCACATTCTTTCGATTTTCTTGTGCTTCTAGAAATCTTTTTTTCTCCCCAAAAGACATTGTCACCCTTTCTAATGCTGGAGGCTCTTTTCTCATGTCTTCTAAAGCACTAGTTGAAGAGAATGAGGCAGCATTGTCTTTATCCCTACTTCCCAATTCTTACTATGCTGCTGCCGCCATCACTTAACAGCTTGTTTTCCTTTGAGAATCAATCATTCTAACTTCATCACTCAGCCTAATTTGTTATAGTCATCTACCAATCTTCAGATCATTTTCTCCTTACTAAGGGATTCAATATCTGGCTTGTGATTGTTTTTCCTACTTGGTCCTTCTTTTCACTCATGAGAATATTAACATTTTGATCTTCCTTCCAAAGCCTGGCTTCCCCCTTATTCACCCTCTTAATCTCCCATGACTTCCTTCTTCCTTCTGTCTTAGCCATTTGCAAAGATGTGTATGGATCAGGGATGATCATCATTCATAATTATTTTATTGTCATAATAGAATACTCTGCATTTCTCTCTCCATCTATAAGCTGCTAGGCTTTGATGATTTTCTTTCTGGTTCACAGCTTTTACATCTATTTTTTATTCTCACTGATACTTATAGTTCTTCTGACTCACCCTATTCTTCCTGTCCATCATCCCTTCTTTAGCCTCCCTTCTTAGTCTTGATCTCATGCTTAGCCAGTTCAAGAATTCACTTTTAGCTACCTTTGAATCCATTGTCCTCTTTTTTTATTGCTAGGCAGCCTTGTGAAACAGTAACCCTCCATCTTCTGTGTTTTTACTTACATGTTATTGAATGCTCCTAGAGAAAGTCACATAATAGTGTTAATTTGGTTCCCTTTGAATTTATTATATTTAATCTTATCTGGGCACTTATTGCTCTTTTTATTCTATCTAGATTTACTCTCACCTACTTTACACTGTTCCAAAAGATGCTCTTGCTTCTTACTTTATTTAAAAAATAGAAGTCAATTGTCATTGGCTCTTTTTTCTCCACTCCTTACTCAATTTCTCTTTTCACCACCTTCCATTCTCTCTTCCTTTGCTCACTTCTCTGATGAAGAGGTAGTTCTTTCTCAACAACTATATGAGCAGACCTATTCAATCATTGCCCCATCTCCCTATAACCTTTAGTATTTCATCTCTCGTGTCTTTTCTGCCATGTACAAACACGCACCGATCTTTCCCTTAAATCCTTAAATCCCCCCTTATGCCATCATCATTCTTTCCTTCTTTTCCAAACTCCTAGAAAAAAGTTTGCTTTAAATACTTGTTGCCTTGATTTCCAAACTTGCAGTGTTGCACAATTGTCTATCAGATAAAATAAAAACTCCTATTTTTGATATTCTAGTCTCTTCACAATCTGATTTCAATATACCTTTACAACTTAATCTGATATTAATTTTATATGCTTTATATTTCAGTTAAAATGTTCTCATTCTTGTCTTGAAATCTACTATCGCATGTCTTTCCTTACACTATTTCCAGTGGCCGAAATGAGCTCTTTCTTCTCTACTTCCTTCAGATTTCAGATATCACTTTTTCCATAAAGCTTTTTCTGATTCCTTTATCTTATATGAAAATGCTCTCTACATCCCAATTATCATAGAACTTTGCAGGATTTGTTTTATGTATACATCATGCTTTCTTTTCCCATCCCCATTAAATTGTAAGTTCCTTAACACAGTTCTGTCTAGTGTCTGTCTTTGAATTCCCAGTGTCCAGCATGCTTTGTATATAGTAGGCACTTAATAAATGTTTAAATTAAATTTGGTAGGAGTATTGATTTATTAGTCTGGTTCTTGTTCCTGAACAATCTTGATACACTTTCTCCTTTTTATTTTCTCTTTCCCTGTCTTTCCTTGGAATGTTTTGCTGATGTTATTTTTAAATTGCTATCATTTGCTAAAGATTCTCTCCTTTAAAAAGAAGTCTGTCTTGTAATAAGTACAATTAACAAAACAAATCAACGCATTGGTCATGTCTTGACAGTATATATCTCATTCCACATCTATAGTCTGCTATCATTCTTTCAAATGAAATCATGATCATTAGTATATTGATCTGAATTCTGAAATCTTATATTGTTTTATTTTTCATTATTTTCATCTACATTCAAGTTGTTCTACGTATTTTACTCTGAAGTTGTTTATATGTATCTTCCCAATCTTCTCTGAATTTCTCAAAATTTCCAGAGAATATGAATCTACTCACACTTAATCTTATAGATTAAAATTCCATTAAATTTATGTACCATTTTTAAAAGCTATTTCCCAATAGGAGTGTACCCATTTAATTTTTGGACTCTTCCTACTATTAAAAAAAATTTTTTTTATCTAAGAGACATTTATTTCTGCTTTTGACCTCATTTTGGATTATGTTCCTAGTAACGATAACTCTTGATCAAAGAATATACTGAGTTTACTGACTTTTCTTATAATTCCAAATTGACGTCATTTCCTCAAAATTTTCATTACATTTTTTTCTTCTCATTCTGGAAATGACTTTGAATAAGACCAACATTAATATCTTTCATTTGTTCTAATGATTTCATATATAGAGAGAATTTATCACCTTTAATGTTTCACTCTCTAATTTTACTTTTCAGAGGAACATTTTATCAAGGCTATTTATGTTTCAAGTGTGGCGCCAGAGCACACAAAGAATGTTTAGGAAGATTAGACAATTGTGGCAGAGTTAATTCAGGTGGTAAGTCATTTTTATTGTTGTGATACTGTTTTTAATTAGGACATAAACCTTGCTAAACATAATTAAGGCTTAATTTACCCCTAATTTGTGTTTATTGTAACATATATGCTTTGAAAACTACCATTTATAAGCACAATTAGAAGAAAGCTTAAAATTCATGTGACTTATCCTTGTTAAATTAAATGTTAGAGAGAAAGAAAAAAAAAAGCTACTAGAAGACACAAAAGTAGTACCTCATTCACCTTGTAGCCCAATTCTGTCACACATCATTGTCTTCTAAGTAGAAAAAAAAGAGAGTTCTTTCTTTAATACCTCTCTTTCCATCCATCCATCCATCCATCCAACCATCCATTACACACACTCTTTCTCTCTCTCTTTCTGCCTCTCTTTCTCTCTCTCTAACTTAATCATTGGTGTATTCAAGTGTTAGATTTTCCTGATATGCTCCTGGATGTTTGGGGCAGTCCTTCAATTTGACTGCCAAGGGCAAAAATTATATGTAGACTAATTCATGAATTAATGAATTCCACACACACACACATATATTAAAGGCTTAGTCACTAGTGCATTGGATTATTAGATTTCTCCCAAATCCTCCTAGATGTTTGGGGGCAGTCCTATTTGGTTGCCAGGGGCAAAAATCATATGTAGACTAATTCATGAATTAATGAATTGAATTAATTATCTTTCCCCCACATCAAAGACATATATTGCATTTTTAAAAATCTTACTTTAAAACTTTGCCCTGGTTTAAAAAAAAAAAAAGGAATGTCACATTCCCATTACATGAGATAGACAGGCACATAGGCTCTCAGGATCTTTTGGTTTGCTTGCAATTATGCATTCAGCAGACTTTTATCTCTCATTGCTCCTCCTGGGTTCCTTTAACTCTCTTCCTTCTCTTTATTTTCTTGCTTCTTTCTTCTTTCTCTTTTTTCTTCTCTCTTGTTGTTCTTTTCCCCTGAGTTTCTCTGTTTTATCAATAAGTCCTTTCAAAATCAGTCAAACTTTTTGAACACAAGAAGGTGAACTTTAACCACGTCAGTTCAAAAGGCAGTCATGTCAAACTTTGATTTTCCCCAAGGAAGCAGTGGACATTGAATTATTTTGGATAATGTGAAGAATAGAATAGAGAATATGAGCTCATTTTAGATTCACTTAGGTTCAGATAATGGGACACTTGTTATGGGAAGAGAAGTGAATTATATTGCATCTTAGAAATTAAATATTAATGTTCATATCATAAGAAACTACTTAATTTCCAACAATTCACAAGGAAGATAGTATTAAATGATAGGCATTTGTGGTATAGTGGAAAGTGTGCTCAGATTAGGAGTCAAGAGACCTGACCTCCATTCTTGATTCTACTGTTAACGAGCTGTGTAACCTTGGGCAAGTAATGTAATCTTTTTCAACTTTAGTTTTTCTTATATGCAAAAATAAGGACATTGGGCCAGTTGTAGAATGTAACTGAAATAATGGTAAGGGATATTTGGACCATTTTCCTTTTTCATCTTTGTAGCTCCAAAGCCTGGCACAAGCAGGCTCTTAACAAATACTTGTTGATTAATTATTTTTATTTTTAAAAATTTAAATAACAGCTTTTTGTTTTAAAAATACATGCAAAAATAACCATTAAAATCTTGTAAAATCTTATGTTCCAAATTTTTCTCCTTACCTCCCATCTTCCTTCCTTAGACAGCAAGTAATCCAATATAGGTGAAACATGTGCAGTTCTTCTAAACATATCTCCATATTTAGATTGATTAATTTTTAAGTGAATTTTCTAAAATTTTTCAGAGGGAGAGAAAGAGAATTTGGATATGTGATTTCATCAGTGGGAGAACTTATTCTAAGAATGGCTATTCAATAACTCTACCATAATTTAGAGTCTTAGTGAGTAGACTGGGGGCACTGAGAGGTTAAGTGTCTTGCCTATGGATCCAGAGTTATTAATTGTCAGAAGGACTTGAATCCTCCAAAATTTCCTAACTCTTATCTCATCCTCTGTCTACTACACAATGCTACTCTTTTATAGGTAAGTGAAAGGGAATTTTTCTTTTTTTTTGTTAAGTGATGTTTTATGTAGTTTTATTTTTAAAATTCACCTTTCTTAAAGTAGAAATATGATTCATACTTTCTAGATATAACATTCTATCCAATTCAATTTAGCAAACATTTAGTTCTTGATATTTGCAAGATACTGAGCTAGTACTGAAGTGAAAAGCCAGCTGTTAATTCTATGCAAGAATGGGAAACAGATGAAATGGAAATTAAATTCTCAAATTAAAAAAACTCAATGCTAATATATAGTCAAACATATTTTTATATTTTACCTTTTCTCTACTTGTTCTCCACTGCCAAGTTTTTGTCAGTTTGTGCCCATACTTTCTGTAGGCATGTGTAAATTGGAGGAAGAATGACCTAGATTTGTGAGTGATTATATTTTGATTATCTTGCTTTTGCATTCTATTGATTAAATGTTATAATATGATTATTTTTTTATTCTTGCTTTTGCCCTCTCACTTAGTAAATGTTTTATATTTAAGAATTAATGGCATCATTACGGCTGCTTTATATAACTTGAAAGTACATCAGCAGGGGCTCAGGAGCTACAATGATAAATTTAGATGTGTATTTTCCAGTAGTGGAAATATAAATCAATGAGAGTGAGTTTAGCAATGTGGTTACCACATTATAGAACTACATCTATTTGTCTAGACTATGACAGTAATCTTCTGCTGGATCTCCTGGACTCAAATTTGGCCCCATTCCTCCATTCAGTAACCAAGTTTACCTTTCTAATGAGCAGATCATATCATATTGCCCCTCTACTTATCAAACTCCAATAGTTCTCTATCACTGCCGGGGTCAAAAATAAAATCTTTCATTTTTGGTATTCAGAGCCCTTTATTATTTTCCCCCACCCCTGATATCTCCAGTTTTCTTACATTTTAGCCTCTATCTATTCTGTGATCTAGTGACACTGATCCCCTCATTATTCCTCATACAAGAGATCCTGTCTTCTGATTTCATTCCCTTTCATTGGCTTAACTTCATGTTCTCACTCCCCAGGCCTTCCTCCAGGCTTCCTTGGCTTCCTTCAAACTACAGCTAAAATCCTACCTTCTTCAAAAAGCCTTTCCTGATCTTCTTTAATATTAGTATCTTCCTCTGTTCATTACCTCCAATTTATCCTGTCTATATCTAATTTGTACAGTTATTTTCTTGTGGCTTCTTGAATTAAACTTTGAGTTACTTGAAAGCAGAGGCCATCATTTGTCTTTTTTTGAAACCCCATCTTTTTGCACATTGTAAATGCTCAACATCTCTTTGTTGACTTGACTTATTCACTTGAATGAGAATGTGAGATCTAATCCAGGGAGAGTTAAAGAGTTGGGAATTAGTTGGAGTCTATGCCATGCCCCATATTCCTACTACATAAACAAGTTGGAATTATGATAAAATGGGAAAACATTTCAAAGGTCAGAAATTCCGAATCTTACACAATTATTTAACCCTTCTGTGCTTCAGCTTCCTCTTCCATAAATTTTAGATGATATTATCTACCCTGTATGTTTGTAGGGTAGATTAACTGAAAGGAATTAATGAAATAATGCTTATGGAAGCATTTTGAAAATGGTAAAGGGATATAATGAGATTATTTCAAGTATATGTGCTTTTCTTGATTTGGGTATTCCCTCCACTGAAGCAGATTTCTATCCCACTAATAATAAAGGGATAGATATAGTCTTGTAGAGTTGCTGTAGGCAAAAAAAAAAAAAAAAATTACTCTATGCCATCCCAGAGATGAATTCTTCTGAACTTATGCTAATCAATAGATATGCTACCAATCATTGCACCTGTCCTTTGACACTTTCCAAAGGTTATATTCTGCTTTTGTAATCTTCAAGGATCCTGTATCAACTCTACTTCAATATAAGGATTCAGCATATGACTTCTGTGGAATGTGGCACAGTAAATAGGGCATTGGATCTGAAACATGACAGGATCTGAGTTAACATTTGGCCTCAGACTCTTACTAGCTGGGTGACCATGGACAAGTCACTTAATCTCTGTTTGCCACAGTTTCCTCATCTGTAAAATGGGGAAAATAATAGCATTCATCATCCAGGGTTATTATGGGGATAAAATGAATAAACTACACTGTAAACTTTAAAGTGCTATATTATTTACATAGCACTTTAAGGTTCACAGTGTAGTTTATTCATTCATCAGTAATAGCTAATTTTTAGCTATTATGGAAGGTAACATTTTTAATACTGTGAAAATTAATTTTGAAGAATAAAATATGAGGAATAACTTTGAAATTTTCTCTGTGTTACTTATATGAGAAAAGGAAAGTAAAATGATTTTAACAAAGAAGCATTGGAGCAGCTAGGTAGCACAATGGATTGAGCATCGGTCCAGGAGCCAGCAGGACCTGAGTTCAAATGCAACCTCAGATACCTGACATTTACTAGCTGTGTAATCCTGGGCAAATCATTTAACCCCAATTGTCTTGCATAAAAAGAAGAAGGAAGCAGCAGCAGCAGCAGCAGCAGCAGCAGCAGCAGCAGCAACAACACTATTTCTGTCCTGGAAATAGTTTTTTCCTGATTAAATCTTATATCTAAAAACTAATGCCTCAAATCTCATCTCAGATTTTTTTTTTAAAGGCACAAGGTGTGGCATTATACAGTTTGTAATCTCTCTTGTTTTTGGAAGCTGAGGCTGCTGGATCCATTAAGCTGCTACAATTCTAGTTTGAGCAAGATAGGAAAACTTAGTTTTGGGGGAAAAAAGAATAAATGTATAAATTTGGAATACCTCAAATTTAAGAATTTTTAAAAGCCTTGCAAGATGCATTCCCTCCTTATTGGAATAACCAAACCTAGACAATTCACAAACTAGATTATGAATTGCTGTCATATTTTTTAAGAAAAATAAACATTTTTATAAACATCAACAAACATTTATTTAGCTAGACATTGTGATAAACATTATATTTAAATAAGCTTTTCTAACTTGATTCTAGGAAGTTTGAACAGTAGGTTATTGAAATGATAGTAAGCACATCTACATGCACAATTGGTTTTGGACTCCTGAGTCCCATTATGATCTACATGATGATTTTTCAAATTTGGAGTATGAAAGATAGAGGCTTTGGCCAGATAGCAGAGACTATATTTCAGTAACTATCTTAGCAAAAATTGAACTGGAGAGAAAAAAAAATAAGAGTGCTATTTTCCTCCTCCCCTCCTCCCACATCCTTCCTTCATCCTTGTTTTTTATCTTCATTTTCTACATTCATTTAGTTCCCCTAGGGAATAAGTTTGAGATAGCAAAGGGCATCTTTCTCTGTCCTCCTCACATGGATGTCCTTTGGTATAGCACTGGCAATACATAGGTAACTTAAGGCATTGCCAATTTTTTTTTCTTTCTACAGATTGTTTAGGGGTAACAGTTAAACTTTCTGAGCCTTTTTGAGAAGAAAAAAATGAAAGAGATGTCCAGTTATTTACAATTATATGCTGCCCACTATAAAGACATCTGGATATGATCTTTGAGAGGCAGTGTTGCAAATTCCTTCTCAATAGTACATAAGGGACCTTTGGGAAGCCATTTAACTTCATCACATTCCAGTTGCTCATGTGTAAAAAAAAAGGGGGGGGGGGAAGGATAGGATTATATAGCATCTAAGGTATCTTCCAAGTCTAAACCTATGGTTTTAGATTTATTTAGGTTTATTTATGATTTTAGGAGGGATAGTGCAGTATTAGACAGGGTCATACATTTATCCTGCATATGGGACTCTCAGAAAAAAATTTTCATATTAATGAAATTAATGTGTTTGAAGACTTTCAATCATTGAGTAGATTTCCTCTTTTTGGAAAGCTACTTCTTTCAGAGAGGAGACTGTCTATCCCACAATATGTCAGATCTGGAAGTGGGTCAAGATCATTAGAAATTTTCAGCAGAGTCCTAAATATAAAGAATATTCTCTTGTCCTTTAACACCATGGAAACAATGGAGTTTAGCATCTGATTAACAAGAATAATTAATGAAAATAGAAAGCTACCAGATGGTAGGCTGGGGTGAATTTCTCCCCTTGAGGGTGGTTTTTAGAACCCAGGATAAAATGGGGAGGGTTGGAGGACCATGTATAATCTCTTTATACCATGTCCTAGCTAGTAGAAAAGAAAAGGGACATTTTATCTAGTACCTCCTTAACCCTTCCAAGTTTTACCTGAATTTTAATTGAATAAAGAAAGCTAATAGAACCAAAGGACAAGGGATAGATCCTGCTCAGCAGGTCAAAAAACTCATAGGCCCAAGAATTGGGGTATATAGGTATTCAGGGAAGAATAGCACCTCTGGTGTGAGAGCTGCTGAAATCTTTTGGGGGCTTTCTACCCAACTCTTTCCTATGACTCCAGGAAGCTGAAGAATGCACAGTGACTTAAAAAAAATTAAAAAGAATGCACAGTAACTGTACTCTGCTAAATCATTTTGGCAGAAGGGTTAAATGTGGTTAATGGTAACTGAAGGACCACAAACTCATTAGTAAGTTGGAGTGGGGATGTCTATCCCAAACGTATCAAGACTTCTCTGGCAGGAATAGCCGAATGTGAACAATTTGTTCCAACAAGACATGAAGATGATGGAAGAAGACACTGTGGTGCATTTAGGCAGGGATTCTCGAACTTTTTAAATAGGAGGCCAGTTCACTGTCCCTCAGACTGTTGGAGGTCCGGACTATAGTAAAAACAAAAACTTTGTTTTGTGGGCTTTAAAATAAAGAAACTTCATGGCCCTGGGTGAGGAGGATAAATGTCCTCAGCTGCTGCATCTGGCCTGTGGACCGTAGTTTGAGGACCCCTGATTAAAGGATGGTTAGAGTTGGAACATGGCAAGATTAGCTACTATATTTCAAACCATCACTAGTATCTTGAATTTTGTATTGCTGCTGGACTTTGATGATTGGAAGAGAGAGAATCTGATAACTTCTTACAACTCTGCATGACTTAAATCCAATTTATGCATGAGTCAAAAAATATCACTCAGAGCATTATACCATTTTTACCTATTTCAAAGTCCTGTGGCAATGAGCAAATGATGAAGGAGCAGATGCAGATATAGTGGGAGCTGTAGTTGCAACCCTGCACAAAGGTGTTCCTATTCCTAGGGTTGTCTTCTTATTGGATTGCAACCACAGTGGGATTCTGCTGTTTGTCTGAGAAACCTTTATAAAGTAATGTCCTTCTTGTCTCCTGGTGTGAGGAAGGAATTAAAAAAGGTGCCCTAAAAATTGTCTACTTAACCTAAGTTAAATCTAGCCTGCTAACTGTGGCAGGCAGGACTCCTACCCTGAGCTGAAGCAAAAAAAAAAAAAAGGTACAAAAAGTTTTAAAAAGATGATACCTCTAATCATTGGCACATATAATATGTGCAAACTTATGGGCAATATGAAAGAAATTCAGTAAACCAGAAAGATAAACAACCCTTGTTGGAAGAAAACTCAGCAAATATCCAATCCAAAAAGCAGTTCTGAATAAAACAAGGCTAAAAAATATGATGACCACATTAACACCCTGGATACTTTAGAATCAACTGGAGTCAGAATAAGCAAAAATCCTTAATCTTTATTATTTGTTGAAGCAGAGGAGAGAGAGTGGACACAGGAATCTTCTCTCTCTTCTCCCACTCCGAGTCCTCTCCTCATCCTATTCCACCCTCTTATTCCCCCCTCCTCCTCTCCCTATACATCAACATATCGAGCTGGCACAGAATGGTGGGACAGGCCATTTTCTAAGCAAATGTTAATAGAGTATTGTCCAACTGGTAATTAGCCTCAAGTGCTTGTTTGTCTGAGCCTCAGTACATCTGCTCAGTTTCAGCCCATTACAAGAAAAAGTTTATAGAGCTCATATAAATTTTTTTGAATGGCCATAGTGATGGGGAGCACTATGAAGCTGGCATAAGTTTTGCAATCAACTCTAGTTTAATCAACAAACTTGTATATCTCCTAAAAGGAGTGAAAGATAGGCTCATCTCAAAGTGATTACCATCTGCCAGGAAATGCCGCACTACCATCATCAGTGAATAACTTTCTACTATGATAAGTTCTGATGAGGCCAAAGAAAATTTTTATGAAGACCTGGATCCTAGTCATCAATGTGCCTAAAGAGGACAAGCTTCTAATTCTAGGTGACTTTAATGCCAAAACGGGCACAGACTATCAGACATGTCAGGAAGGAATGGCACTGGAAACAGCAAAAACAACACTTACTACTCAAGACCTTTCTATCTCATGACCTTTTCATCACCAACACTATCTTCCATTTACCTAAATGTAATAAAACTTTGTGGAGGCCCCCTCATAGTAAACATTGGCATTTAGTAGACTGTCATTGTAAGGAGAAGAGACTGACAGGATGTAAGAGTAACAAAGGTTATATATGGCACAGAATGCTGGACCAATCATAGACTTATTCTCTGTTAGCTAAATATTTGCATTTAATCAAAGTGGTGATCCCAAGTTAAAGTTTTACCAGAAGATTTAATGTGAAAAGATTAGAATATTTCTCTGATTGTGGCTAGTTCATTGGAAAGAAAGTTGAGTCAACACATGGTTGGCAATAATGGAGCAGAAAATGAGTAGGTAGCCTTTAAAGATTTACTGAATAGCACCACATTTGTTCATCTAGGCCAGAATACTTTCAAACATCAAAAAAAGTCTGACAACAATGATGGAGAAATTTGGAAACTGTTGAATGAAAAATGAAAACTCCACAAGGTTTACCAGAGGGAAAGTTTATCCATCCCTAAGAAAATACTATTTAACTCCATCAAAAGTAAAGTACAAGCAAAATTTAGAGAGATACAAAATTCTTGGTTCATTAAGAAGGCAAATACATTCTTTTTTATGATGTCCTGAAGGTCATTTATGGGCCAAAGACCTATAGAACTATGGTGCAGCTCAACTACTCAATGCTGATGGAACCACACTGATAAAGACCTAATCCTGGAGAGATGGACTGCACACTTCCAAAATGTTCTAAATAGACTTTCAATTAATGTTAAAGCCACTTATTGTATAATTCAGGTTGAAGTCAATCCTCCTCTAGCTGAACTTCCAACTGAAGAAGAGGTTCGGAATGCCATTAGATTCTCTTGTGTGGCAAAGCATCTGGTGCTGATTCTATTCCAACTGAGATTTACAAGTCAAGATAGTCCACTGCTTATACAAAAACTGATTAAAGTTTTTAAGGTTATATGGCAAGAGGAGGCCATTCCTCTTCTTCTTCTTGCTACTTTCTTCTTCTTCCTTCCTCCTCCTCCTCCTTCTTCTTTTTCTTCTTCTTTCTTCTACTTTCTTCTTCTACTTCCTTCTTCTCCTCCTCTTCCTCCTCCTTCTTTTTCTTCTTCTTCTTCTTTCTTCTACTTCCTCCTCCTCCTCCTCCTCCTTCTTCTTCTTTCTCTCTCTCTGTCTCTCTCATTGCTCATCTCTGTAAAAGAAAAGTAACTACATTGTCCTGTGACAATTCCACTGGGATCTTTCTTCTCTTCCTTCCTTCCTTCCTTCCCTTCTTCTTCCTTCCCTTCTTCCTCCTTCCTGCCTTCCCTCCTTCCTTCCTTCCTTCCTTCCTTCTTTCCTTCCTTCCTTTTTTCCTTTGTTCCTTCCTCCTTCTCCTCCTCCTTCTTCTTCTTTTTCTTCTTCTCCTCCTCCTTCTTCTTCCTTCTACTTTCTTCTTCCTTCCTCCTGCTCCTCTCCTTCCTCCTCTTCCTTCTCCTCCTCCTCCTTCTCCTCCTCCTCCTCTCTTCCTCCTCCTCCTCTTCCTCCTCTTCCTCCTCCTCCTCCTCCTCTTCCTCCTCCTCCTCCCCTCCTTCTTCTTCTTCTTCTTCTTCTTCTTCTTCTTCTTCTTCTTCTTTCTTCTTTCTTCTTCTTCTTCTTCTTCTTCTTCTTCTTCTTCTTTTTCTTCTTCTTCCTTCTATTTTCTTCTTCTTCCTTCCTCTTCCTCCTTCTCCTCTTCCTCCTTCTTCTTTTCTTCTTCTTTCTTCTACTTTCTTCTTCTATTTCCTCCTCCTCCTCCTCCTCCTTCTTCCTTTTTCTCTTCTTCTTCTTTCTTCTACTTCCTCCTCCTCCTCCTCCTTCTTCTCTCTCTCTTTGTCTCTCTCTCTCTGTGTCCTCTCTCATTGCTCATCTCTGTAAAAGAAAAGTAACTACATTGTCCTGTGACAATTCCACTGGATCTTTCTTCTCTTCCTTCCTTTCTTCCCTTCTTCTTCCTTCCTTCTTCCTCCTTCTTCTCTTGTTTTTCCTCCTCCTCCTCCTTCTTCTTCCTTCTACTTTCTTCTTCCTTCTCCTCCTCCTCTCCTTCCTCCTCTTCCTTCTCCTCCTCCTCCTCCTCCTCTCCTCCTCCTCCTCTTCCTCCTCTTCCTCCTCCTCCTCCTCCTCCTCCCCTCCTCCTCCTCCTCCTCCTCCTTCTTCTCTTCTTCTTCTTCTTCTCTTCTTCTTCTTCTTCTTCTTCTTCTTCTTCTTCTTCTTCTTCTTTTCTTCTTCTTCTTCTTCTTCTTCTTCTTCTTCTTCTTCTCTTCTTTTTCTTCTTCTTCCTTCTATTTTCTTCTTCTTCCTCCTCTTCCTCCTTCTCCTCTTCCTCCTTCTTCTTTTTCTTCTTCTTTCTTCTACTTTCTTCTTCTATTTCCTCCTCCTCCTCCTCCTCCTTCTTCTTTTTCTTCTTCTTCTTCTTTCTTCTACTTCCTCCTCCTCCTCCTCCTTCTTCTTTCTCTCTCTTTGTCTCTCTCTCTCTGTGTCTCTCTCATTGCTCATCTCTGTAAAAGAAAAGTAACTACATTGTCCTGTGACAATTCCACTGGGATCTTTCTTCTCTTCCTTCCTTTCTTCCCTTCTTCTTTCCTTCCCTTCTTCCCTCCTTCCTGCCTTCTCTCCTTCCTTCCTTCCTTCTTTCCTTCCTTCCTTCCTTTTTTCCTTCGTTCCTTCCTCCTTCTTCTCTTGTTTTTCCTCCCTCTCCTTCCCCCCCTCCTTCCCCCCCCCTCCTCCTCCTCCCTCCTCCCCCTCCTCTTCCCCCTCCTTCCCTCCTCCTCCTCCCCCTCCCCCCCTCCTCCTCCCCCTCCTCCCCCTCCCCCCCTCCTCCTCCCCCTCCCCCCCTCCTCCTCCTCCCCCTCCTCCCCCCCTCCTCCTCTTCCCCCTCCTCCCCCTCCTCCTCCTCCCCCTCCCCCTCCCCCCCTCCTCCTCCCCCTCCTCCTCCTCCCCCTCCTCCCCCTCCTCCTCCTCCCCCCCTTCCTCCTCCCCCTCTCCTCCCCCTCCTCCCCCCCTCCTCCCCCTCCTCCCCCTCCTCTCCTCCCCCTCCTCCTCCTCCTCCTCCTCCCCCTCCTCCTCCCCCTCCTCCTCCTCCTCCTCCTCCTCCTCCCCCTCCTCCTCCCCCCCTCCTCCTCCCCCTCCTCTCCCCCCTTCCTCCTCCCCCTCCTCCTCCCCCCCTCTCCCTCCTCCCCCCTCCTTCCCTCCTCCTCCTCCCCCTCCCCCCCTCCTCCTCCCCCTCCTCCTCCCCCTCCTTCCCTCCCTCCTCTCCCCCTCCCCCCCTCCTCTCCCCTCCTCCTCCCCCTCCTCCTCCTCCTCCTCCCCCTCCTCCTCCCCCTCCTCCCCCTCCTCCTCCTCCCCCTCCCCCTCTCCTCCTCTCCCTCCTCCTCCCCCCTCCTTCCCCCCCTCCTCCTCCCCCTCCTCTTCCTCCTCCTCCTCCTCCTCCTCCTCCTTCTTCTTCTTCTTCTTCTTCTCTTCTTCTTCTTCTTCTTCTTCTTCTTCTTCTTCTTCTTCTCTTCCTTCCTCCTCCTTCTCCTCTTCCTCCTTCTTCTTTTTCTTCTTCTTTCTTTTACTTTCTTCTTCTTCTACTTCCTCTTCCTCCTCCTCCTCCTCCTCCTCCTTCTTCTTCTTTCTTCTACTTCCTCCTCCTTCTTCTCCTCCTCCTCCTTCTTCTTCTTTCTCTCTCTCTTTGTCTCTCTCTGTCTCTGTCTCTCTCCTTGTTGCCAAATTGAGCCTTCCTTAATAAAGTGATCCTTCACTTGGAAGATAATCATCTACTTAAGAGCCAATGTGATTTCAGAAGGGACCAAGAAATGATTGATATGGTAGTTGCTGCTGGACAACTTCAGAAGAAAGGCTAGGAATGGAACAGAGGTATGAACACAATGTTTGTTTATCTGACTGACCAAGGAAGCTTATGGAAAATCATGGAAAAATTTGGTTGCTTAGAAAAGTTATCAGTATTATATACAAGTTATGTGACAGTATGCTTGTACAGATTCTGGATACTGAATGATGCTCATGTGCTTTCTGAGTCACCATTAGAGTGAAGCAGATCTGTTTGCTTGCTCCCATACTTTTTTGCACGATGTTTTCAGTGATGTTGTCAGATACCTTCAATGAAGATAAAAATAGATCAAGGTCAGCTATCGTATTGACAGTAAATTATTTAACTTGAAAAAGCTACAAACCAAGACTAAAGTGAAGGGAGAGTTGATACTCAACTTTTTTTTTCCCCCTGGGATGATTATGCACTCAATGCAGCCTTTGACGCTGAGATGTAACTGAGTATAGATTGACTCTCTGCCACTTATGCTAATTTTGACCTGACAATTAACAACAACAACAACAAAACAAAGGTTCTCCACCAGATAGCACTGGGCCAAACATGGAACAACTGATTATAGCAAATGGGGGACATTTTTGAATGATATGAATAAATTAATTTACTTTGGCAAGATATTTTCTAGGGATGTCCACATAGATGATAAGGTTGATGTATCCATAGCCTGTTATGGTCCAGAACTCTTGTACTTAAAACAAGGCTTCTTACAAGGTGTTAACTCAGTGGAATTGATAATACAATGGTTATCTAGTTTAGTATGGTGATTAATAATTCTCTAGTCCAGTATATGTACTTAGTACTTAATATAGTTCTACAAGATTCACACCTATGATATAATTAAAAGAGAGCATATAAGCTGGGACAGACTCAGGCAGAGTCAGAGCCAGAAAAAACAAGTGGACTGGAGGCAGGAGCTCAAGCTCCCAGAGCCAAGGAGAGACAGATTCATTCCATTGTCCACCTTTGTGGTGGCTGGTGGCTGAAGTACAAGCCCGGGGATGCAGAGCCAGATTCATTCATCCCATCTCACATCACTGTCATGACAGGCCTGTCCTCCTTAGCTTCGCCACTGAAACTAAGACTTCAGAATACCTCTAAGAAAGCTAGCCCAGGCCCCAGGCAAGAAAATTAGATTGTGAAGGAGATAATAAAGGATTTGGACTTTAACACCTGGCTATTCTCATGGTGATTAATCTACTGAAAAGAAGGCTGCCCCAGAGACCTCCAGAAAATGAACTAAGAACATTACAATAGCCAAATAATTCTCCAAAGTATGAGAAAAGAGGTATTAGATTTGCCTACTAAAGTGAAATTCTAGAGTTACTGTGCTTACCTCATTGTAGTATGAAACCTGGACTGTTTACCAGAAACTGAATTATTTTATGAAAATTCTGAAGCTCACCTAGCAAGAGAAGACTCTGGACACTGAGGTCCTTTCTTGATTCAATCATTCAAACTCTACTAAGAGAGTGCAACTCTAATGGGCTGTTCACATCCCATTGTACATTGATCTAAAAGACCATTTTATGGAGAATTCACACAAACATTCACATAGAGTCAGAAGAAAAAATACAAGGACACTCTCAAGGTCTCTCTGAAGAACTTTAGAATCAATTGTGAGATAGTTAACACTGGGACAGGATCACTCAGCATGGTGTACAGCATCAAAGAAGGTGCTCTGCTGTATAAGCTAAGCAGAATTGTTGTAGTTTAAAAGAGATTTGAGCTGTACAAATTTAAAAAAAAATCTCTACTCCAAATGTTCATATGGTCTATTTGTACCTGACCTGTAGTAGAACTTTCTGAGTCATATTGGTAGATGAGCCACAGTTGGACACACTGTACCTTGACCTTACTATAGTAATGCTATTTTGATCCTCGGAGCACAAAGAACAACAATCAACCAACAACCAAATGAGGTCTAAGGGTATGACCAAAAGTCTTATTAAAAACTATTTATCATATGAAACACTTAATCATGTCAAAATAAAGGAAACCCTTCTTTTTTGAGAGAAAAAACTCTTCAGTGCCATTTTGTTCTACCTTATCCCTCTTACTATTGACTTCATAGTTATCTTTCTTCCTGGGCTACCCCTTGCTCTTCTCTAAATACTGAAATCTCACTGATCTTTCTCAAGTTCAATAGAAAGTCTCTAGTGAAGTCATCCCTAAACATTTCAATCCAGGGATATGCTAGAGACAGGTTGCAGTTAATATTGGTTCAGTTTTCAATGCAAGCACCTCAGAAATCAGTAAATGCTACAAATCAGGACTTGATTTATTGTTTTGTTGATTGTCTAGATTTAAGAAAGTGTTAATAATGCAGCATAAACTTCAAAGCATGTGCTTACACCCACTCCCATCACAGCCCCTTATTAAATATTTATCAAGTATGCCTCCGTTTCAATCCCTCATGAATCCCCTTCCCTTGGAACTGCATTTAGACATTTTTGACATTATCTAGATTGCATTGCTCACAGCTAATTGTCTCATTTGTACAATCTCATTTCCCTCAATTTCAAGGACCTGAGTTTGTGTCTTGCCTCTCCTGCTAGCCAGTTGTATCATCTTGGGCAAGCACCTACCTCTCATTGAGCATCATCCATAAAATGAAGGAATTGAATTATATCTCTGAGGTGCCTTCCTACTCCCAATCCTTTGCTACTTTGGACTTCTTGATGGCTGGGACTGTTGTAGCCATCTTTTATGTGTTACCCAGTACCTCGCCAAGTATAAATAAAAAATACAGCAAGCACTCCGTAAGCACTTATATTGAATGGAGCAGCCTTTATCCCCCTTTCCCAACAAATATCATTTTTCCCCTTAATATATCTGAATTTTCTCTCAGAGAAAATGCTTAGTGAAGTCTTAGTGACATTGAAGGACATATTACCATAGAGCTATTGTAACAAGACTCAATTTGTTAGTGTCAGATCTTTACTGCTTGTTACCCTGTGACTTTTGGCATTTTGGTGCCTCATGTTCCTCATTGGAATAAATATAAAAATATTTGGTATATACCAAATAAATATCAAAAAATTGTTATACACATAAAAATAGCAATAGCTCGGGTTTATAGATTACTTTTAGGTCTGCAATGCACTTTACTTATGTTATCCTATTTGATCTTCACAATAACCCTGGGAAGTGGATGCTATTATTATTCATTTTACAAGGGAGGAAATAGGCTAAGGTAGGTACTTCTTTGGATACATATCTCATTTGATCCTCACATTAATTCTGTGATGTTAGCCATTATAGTTAGGAAAACTAAGCCTCAGGTAACTTGTAATTTGCATAGGGTCACCTTGTTAGTATACAAGGTGGGATTCAAATCCATGTCTTTGTCATTCCTATGTCCAGATTTTTGATACTCCACTGTTCTTTAAATAAGGAAGAGGTACAGATGCTGAGTGTCCCTTCTGTGCAGAATATATATCCAATAAATAAATCCTTTGCCCTTTAGCATTCAACAAAGCATGCGAGAAACTACTTTTTGAAAATTTAGCCTTCGATGCATGTTTTGTTCTCCAGCCCCTGAGTCCATTCTCACTATCTGTATGAATTTTTGTTTTGATCTAGTCTAGTTTGTCATGGAGACAAGAAGTACTTGTAACAGAAGGGTGAGGCATTTACAAGGGGAGAAAAGTCATTGATTCATTCCATTCATGTCTGTACACATCTGTGTCCGATCTCTGTAACAGTTGGAACATAGCAGACCAAGGAGAAGAACCCTTTTAAGTTTTTTTGGGTGTGTTTCTGTTCACAAGAAAACTTGGAAATAAAGTGGAGAGTCTTATACCCAGCTGAGGAGTGAGAGGGAACTTTAGCCCATGCTAATTCCTCTAGGGTGGGGAGCTGGTCTATACCCCATTTCTATCTCATGCTATTGGACAGCCTGTTCTGCCTTCAAATGAACAATAGCATAAAGCTATTCTCCCATAGTCTCTAAAGTGCCCTGCCAACAGCTTAATCTGAATAATGGGCTTGGGCACCTGTACATTAGTCTTTCTAAACAAGTCATCACATGGCCAGGATTATTCTGGGACACCCTCTGCTGGATATAATGCTGCAGTTTGCAGTTCACATGCTGGGACAGAGTGTCTCTTTCCCACTTCCTGTCCAATAGGTGAGGAAAACTTCCCCTCCTCCTTTTACCCCAGCCTCATCCAATAGAGCTTACTTTGCCTTTTTTCTCTAAAAAAGCTAAATCAAATTTCCAATAAAGCCTCTTGGAGCAGACTACTCCAGTCTGCTCCACCTTTCTTTTAGTGGGAATGCCAGCCTCAGCTTCTGGAATGTATAACTAGCAGATCCCCATTTCTTATCTGCTTAATTGCTTGATTATCTAGGACAGCTGCTGCTGCTGCTGCTGAATTGGAAAGAATATAACTTAGTCTTTTGATGACTGAGAACTACTTAGTGAGGACTTGGTGCATGCAAAGGGAGCATCTTCAAGAACTATATTTATTTATTTTGCCTTTTTTATTTTTTAGCTTTTTTATTTTCAAAATATGTGCACAAATACTTTTCAACATTTACCCTTGTAAAACCTTGTATTCCATTATTTTCTCATTCAGCAAGACATAGACAGCAAGTAATCCAATATATGTTAAATATGTTAAATATTTCCACAGTTATCTGCACAAAAAAAATCAGAGCAAAAAGAAAAAAAGAGAAAGAAAATTAAAAGCAAGCAAACAGCAGCAAAAAAAGGGTTGAAAATAATATGTTGTGGGGGCAGCTAGGTGGTGCAGTGGATAGAGCACCAGCCCTGAAGGTATAAGGATCTGAGTTCAAATGTGGTCTCAGACACTTAATACTTCCTAGCTGTATGACCCTGGGCAAATCATTTAACCACAATTGCTTCAGCAAAAAAAAAAAAAAAAAAAAAAAAAAAAAAATACTGTGTTGTGATCCACATTTAGTCTCCACAGTTCTTTTTCTATGGATAGGCTCTCACCATCACAAATCTATTGGAATTGGCCTGAATCACCTCATTGTTGAAAAGAGCCACGTCTGTCAGAACTGATCATCACATAATCTCATTGTACAATATTCTCTTGATTCTACTCACTTCACTTAGCATCAGTTCATGTAAGTCTCTCCAGGCCTTTCTGAAATCATCTTGCTGATCATTTCTTATAGAACAATTGTAACATTCATGCACCATAATTTATTCAGCCATTCTCTAACTTATGGGTATCTACTCAGTTTCCAGTTCCTTATCACTACAAAAGGAGCTGCTCTACACATTTTGTATTTTTTAATGATCTCTTTAGGGTGCAGTGTCAGTAGAGGCATTGTTGAACTAAAGGATATATATAAGATAGTCCTTTGGGCATATTCAAGAACTTTACTTAAATCATTCTTGAATCAATAAAGAACTTTTCCAAATCTTAAAAAGGACTCAATTTTACTTCATAAAATCATAATAAATAATGTGGTAGAATGGTTGCACTTGTATAAAATTGTTACACTTTGATAGATGTTATCTCAGCCTGACTTTTGTCATTTTGTAATTTTTAAAAATTAAATGTGGTTATAAGGCTGGGTTTGATTTGTTTGATTCTGTTGGATTTGAATATCACCTCCATAGTCATAATAGCATTGTCTGTCCCCTTAACTTATTGCTTTAGCATTTGAAAAACTTCCCTTTTCTTATCAAATGAGATAGCATATATAAACTTTTGTATACCTAAAAGCCCTATAAAATTTAGCTATAATTATCATTAATTTTAAGTTAATTTTAAAAGAAAATGGAAAATGAATCCCCATATTGAGATCATAATAATTCAGTATAAGTCATCATTACCATGAACTATAAATGAGATATCAGCTGGTTGATTTCATGATATGATACCTGAAAATAAGATACATCTTGAAATACAAAACACTTTCTAAATATTATTTATACTTCATTCAAAAGAATACAATACATTTATAGAATGCTATGGCAGCTACTCAATATGCATACCATTCATACAGCTTTTTCCCCAAAACTCTATCCATCCTTTTGGCTTTCCATTTAAATATTTTATAGAAAATAGTCCAAATGAAAACTTTTTGGACAAAGCCAAATTAATCAATTTTGTTTCCTGTGGTGCTTTCATTATTGTGGGAGAATTGTCAATGTGCAAACTCTCTTCTCTAAAACTTCAGTCCTGTCACTTACATTGTGGTAAGATAGGTGACTTCTCTGGGGTTTCATAGCTAGTATTGTGTCAGGGGAAGAATCCAGGTCTTCTAGACTTCAGAGCCCACCCTGGACTGAACCACACGACCTTTAATGAAAGTTTGCTGCACTATTTATATACATTAATTTATTCTGATCCTCATCTATAATTTCACTGAGCAGGGTGCTCCCTCTTCCAATAAAGACTGGCACTTATTCAGCAACATTTCATCTTACAGAGTTGCTTGAGGCATTAAGAAGATAAGGGCCTTGCCTAGATCATATAGCCCAAACAGCATACCTAGACAACAGGATTTGAATCTACATCTTCCTTCCAAAGTCAGTTCTGTAAACCATTACATTTAGCTTTAAGACATAGAGACACTTTTTGAACACAGACAAAAATGTGTAGCTGTGAGAGAACAAAGCTAATAGGATAGATTTTTACGTGGACTAAATAAATTTTGAAGTCAACCCTGAAGCCTCCTTGAAAAATCACTTCTCTTAAAGGCCTCATTTCCAAAATATACAGAGAATTGACTCTAATTTATAAGAAATCAAGCCATTCTCCAATTGATAAATCGTCAAAGGATATGAACAGACAATTCTCAGACGAAGAAATTGAAACTATTTCTAGCCCTATGAAAATATGCTCCAAGTCATTGTTAATCAGAAAAATGCAGATTAAGACAACTCTGAGATACCACTACATACCTGTCAGATTGGCTAAAATGACAGGGAAAGATAATGTGGAATGTTGGAGGGGGTGTTAGAAAACTGGGACACTGATACATTGTTGGTGGGGTTGTGAACACATCCAGCTATTCTGGAGAGCAATTTAGAACTATGCTCAAAAAGTTATCAAACTGTGCATACCCTTTGATCCATCAGTGTTACTATGGCTTATATCCCAAAGATATTTTAAAGAAGGGAAAGGGACCTATATGTGCAAGAATGTTTGTGGCAGCCCTCTTTGTAGTGGCCAGAAACTGGAAACTGAGTGGATGCCCATCAATTGGAGAATGGCTGAATAAATTGTGGTATATGAATGTTATGGAATATTATTGTTCTGTAAGAAATGACCAGCAGGATGATTTCAGAAAGGCCTGGAGAGACTTACATGAACTGATGCTGAGTGAAATGAGCAGGACCAGGAGATCATTATATATTTCAACAACAATACTATATGATGATCAATTCTGATGGATGTGGCCCTCTTCAACAAAGAGATGAACCAAATCAGTTCCAATAGAGCAATAATGAATTGAACCAGCTATACCCAGCAAAAGAACTCTGGGAGATGACTATGAACCACTATATAGAATTCCTAATCCCTCTATTTTTGTCTACCTTCATGTCTTATTTCCTTCACAGACCAGTTGTACACTATTTCAAAGTCCGATCCTTTTTGTATAGCAAAATAACTGTTTGGACATGTATATATATATTGTATTTAATTTATACTTTAACATATTTAACATGTATAGGTCAACCTGCCATCTGGGGGAAGAGGTAAGGGGAAGGAGGGGAAAAGTTGGAACAAAAGATTTTGCAATTGTCAATGCTGAAAAATTACCCATGCATATATCTTGTAAATACAAAGCTATAATGAAAAAATAAAAGAAAAATCACTTCTCTTAGGCAAATGTACACATACTACTGTGTTCTGACTTTGATTCTGGAGGTTTTGATCTGCATAGGATCCAGAACAAGTAAATACCTTCCCATTTCTAAGCTTCACAGAACCAGTAGGGGCATGGTAAAACAATAGAAGTTGGTTTATGAGTCACTCTCCTGGAAGATTCTTGAAAGGGTAAAAATATTTTACTGTTGTATCCATTGCAACCTCAGGAATAGAGCTTCAGGGTAAAGATGAATTAAAGATTATAAACTTTTGGGTGCTTGAAGAATTGAATGACTTTCCTGGGAATATTCCCAGGAGAAGTGAGGGGTGAAATAGAGAGTGAGGGATATCTCAAGACAGCAGCTTCTTTTCCTTGTAGTGTTCAGATGAGGTAGGTATTCCAATATTTAGATCTCCACCTCACACTGTTATGTCTTGTCTAGCAGCCCTGTTGGGTAATTGTACCCTTGGGAGACAAGAGTCTTGAATCTGAGTATTATAAATTATGATGTCAGATGCATGCAAATAAGATGTCAGATAGATGTAAATGATGGGCTTTGTAAGCTTTTTAATCAGGAGCAGGTTTTGCAAAGAACAGGTTCTTAGTTAACAGGTATTTAGATCACATTTTGAACTAGAATATTCTTTTAATCAGAAACCAAAAGAGTCTTCAGGTTAGCAGATAATTTTCAGTATAACGTTTATAGGTCTTTCTGGGCAAAAAAGAGAAGTGTGCACTGAGACTGTCCCAATATAAATTCAGGGAGGGCTTAGCATATCATGAGGTTAAACATGGCATCCACTTTTTCATTTCCTTTATAAATTCAGGCCTCTAAGGGAAGCTTTATTTCCATTGCTTGACTATGCCCCAAGTAAGCCACGCTCGTTGCAGTGGTTTGACTTCATTTGCCTTCCTGGAATCAGAAATCTTACATGTTAATAAAACAGAATGTTCTCTGGTGGTAAAAGCAAAAAGAAAGAAAATTGACTTTGATTTAAGCATTGTTCTGTCTGTATTCTCACTATGAAAGTGTCACATTTATTTGCTGCTGAACATCCTTCTCTAGGAATGAAATTCAACTAGTACAATACAGCAGACAGTACCAGACTGGTTCCAGCCCCATGTTTTACTATTACCTACTTCTTTCTCACATCTGTGGAATGTTCTGTGTTGCTCTGTAAGGGAATATCCTGTAACCCTGACTAGCCATGAAGCTAGAAAGGAGGATTTGACTTGGTCTCTTTGGCTCCAAGGGACAGAACTAGGAACACTGGGTACATAGGAAAAGCAGATTTATGCTTGTCCTCTGGAAAAACAAAACAAAACAAAACCAAATTCCTAATGATGAGAACTAACCATGAATACAATGGACTACTTCTAATGGGTTTTTAAAATGAAGACTCCATTGAAAGTCTTCAGAAAAAAATTGATTGGTCACTTGTGGAGTCATAAGATTCTTTGCATGAGTTGGATATCTGGATGATTGATAAACTGACTAGCTGAGATAAATTCTACCTTTAAAATTCTGTGAGTTCCCCTTCCTCCTGCCCCCTCACCTTTTATCTCTCTCACACACACATAAACACACCCCATACATATGTATACACACATTACCTGCCATGTAATAAGTACTTAATAAATACTTGTTCATTGAAAAAGATTCCGGACCAATAATGATTGGTCATAGTTGATATATCCCCTATATTCAAACAAATTCTCTTACCAATTCACCTGATTTTTATATGTATCAAACATCTACACTATATTAGGCATTGTGTTGAGTATTGGGATACCATCTTTCCCAAGACCTACCTCCCCTAAAATGAATCATCACTGCTATAACCTAGTTGGAAGGTACATATAGTCAGCAAGCAATTTTTAAGCACTTACTATTTACCAGGCACTGTGTTAAAGCTTGAAGATACAAAGACCCCCCTCAAAAAAAATTGAAACAGACTTGGAGGAACCTATATTTCTCCCAGGAAAATACGAATTGTAGTCAAGTTCAGGCAACAGGCATTTATTATGGACTTGGTATTTGGTAGTCACTATGCTAAACACTGAGTATACAAATGCAAGCAAAAAGATAAACAGTTCCTGTCTTAAAGGAGCTTATATTCTCACGGACTAGGTTAACAGGGAGAAAACAATAACAATTAGAAGGATTGGGAAAAACATTTGACAAAAAAAATGGAACTTAAGTTGAGCATTGAAGAAAATTAAGAATTCTGATGGCTCAAGATGAGGAAAAAGTGCATTTCCAGTGTGTATGAAAATGCACAGGAATCACTATCAAGTATCTAATCATCAAGTATAGATTGGTTTAATCCAAAATAGCTTCATCCCCTTGTTCTTATCTAGCTGCCTTAAATGTGCATGAGAGTGTTAATGTAACCAGCAGCTGCTTTCTTCATCTGTTGGGATAAAATATTGCCCTAGGACATGGTGCTATAAAGACAAGGGCTGCTTGCACCTCCACATCTGCAGGGAACTGTTCTCCCTGGGATATGGACAGAGGGAAGGGTCAGGGTCAGGCAGAACTGCTTTCCTGGACAGCAGCCTGGGAAAGCCAAGGTGACTTGCATCGGAATTGATGAAAGGCTCTCAGGCACATGGTTTTCTCTGGAAGGAAGGTGACTTTCAATCTATGCCTTTCTCCTGTTCCCACTAATAAAGAATATTCTCTTAGAAAAAAAATAAAAGGAGAGAGGGGGAAAAAAGGTAAAAGGCAAAAGAAAACTCATTCTGTTAGCCTCAGGCAGGTTCAGTGTGTAAACCTGTTACAGCTGGCTAGGTATACGCTGCAGTGGGAGTCCCTCCCTGGAATTCTGATTATAGGGCTTCTTAGAATTCATAAGTCATGTGAATTTTAGGGTTTGAAGGGATCGTATCCATCAGCTAATCCAATCCGGGGGATTTGAGGGACTTGTTCAAGGTCAGCCAACGATGGGTGACAGATCTTTCTCTAGAAGTCTTAGTCTGTCTGATTTACACCTTTATTCCTGCCAGCTACTTATGAAAAGATCTACCATCTTGTTAGCTCTCTGCTTTCTTCCTTCTTAACTTGGCTCTATTTTTTCTCTTTATGAAATCATTTTGGGGTAGAAAAGACCTGGGGTAGTATCATGGTAAAATGGTGCTTCCGGATGCCCAAGGGGTGGCTAAAGATCATTGAGTCTGTCCTGGATATAGAACACTCAAGAGCATAGCCCTTGACTGACCTGGGCAATGTCTTTCTACACCTAATCCTGTTTGTTAGCTTTTGAAGAGGCAGTTTGTGGCCCTGCTCTAATAAAGAATAATCTTTTGTCCTTCTCTGACATTAATTCATCCAAAGATCTCAAAGCACTTTATAACTATTATTCACCTTCACAATGTAACTAAAGTGTTATTCCTATTTCATAGGAACACGGGGCTCTAGAGAAACCTCCAATTTTTATCTAAGTAACAAAAGAGGAGAGAATATTCACATCATAATCCAATGCTGATTCTCTTTTTTTTTTTTTCCTTTAGATCAGAGTTGAGTCAAGTAGACATGAAAATTGTACAAATGTAATAAAAAGTGTTAATATGCCTTAGTCTTTGTTGCTTAACTGGTAGTGGGAACCTGAATGTATGGCACGTAGGTACAATTTGGTGAGTTAAAAACCCTAATACCAGGTTTAAGGTAATAAAGTTGAGAGGAGACAGCTTTCTCTCATGCATAGAAAGTTAATGCAAACCCTCTACTTGAGCAGCTTTTGTGGTTTAATTATTTGACACTGCTTAATAAGCAATTCAGAGAGTTAAGTATAGTTTATAAGCAAGCCATTTAGAGCTCTGAGTCATTTTCCTGGCAAGCCAATCAGGTCAGAGAACCGGAGTTGCAAAACAATAAGTAGCCCAGCCCCAGGGACCCTGGAAATATATTACAGGTATCAGTTAGGAAAACAAAGCCGTAGTGTTTTAGCTGGCAGCAGAGCCCAGGCTGAGATTTCTAATCCAACACAATTGCTTACACTGACAATGCCCATTTTTACATTTGTTTCAGAACAAGGGACGCTCAAACCTGAGGTAAGATTAAAGTTTTTACATGCTTGCTTTCTGCATTGTTTGCTAAGTTGAGCAGAAATGGTTCTTTTAAATGCAAAATGTACATGCTTTTCCTCTTTAAAAAATGTGGACATAACTAGAGATAAAAGAAGCAGCCAAATACATCTGAATGAGTTGCACTGGTCAGTTAATGGGGAGAGTGAAAGTCACACTACTTGCCATCATGTCTCTACTGAATTTTCTTTTCTTTTCTAATTTTTTTAACAGTTTAATAGAAAATGAGAAAATCTAAGCTAATGTTTACAACATTAGCATGCCAGCATTGAAATGGAAGTGCTATTCTTAAGAGTGGTTCAAAAAACAAAGCTTAAGCAGTGATATAGCCATAATATGTGGCTGTCTACCCAATAGAAACCAGATGGGGAAAACAACAGAGTAGTGGATTAGATGACCCTTCAGTGCCATTTAATTAAATTCAACAAACATTTATTAAGTGCCTGAACTAGGCAAAGAGAAAGAAGTACCTTGGCTTAGAGAGTCAACTTTAGAGAAAAAAAAAGACTGACTTTAAGATTCACTTATGACATATTGTCTCAGTGACCCTGGATATGTTTTTTAACTGTTGCCCCAGACAATTCTCTTAAGATGACATGGTTGCAATTTGCAGAATTGGCTGTTATCAATTTGTGAGGGGAGTTTCTTCAACACCAATTCAGAAATTGAGGGTCCTCAGAGATGCTTTCAGGGAGTTCCTGAGGTCAAAACTATTTTAACAATAGTAAGACATTTTAATTTCTAATATGATAACTATTGGCAGATATAATTCATGCAAACAGAAGTTCTTTTCAATAACTTTTAAGAATATGAAAGGATTGGAGGCTAAAAAAATTGAGAACTATTGCTCTACATCAATGAAATCACAGATAGGATCCACTTTCCATTCTCCCCTTTCTCCCTTTCTCTCTAAGAAAATACAAGGGATGGAACTAATTACTGTTGACACAAATAAAAACAAACAAACAAACAAAACATTATTCCTTTAAAAAGTTTGCATTCATTCTCTAATTCTTCCTGAGGAGCATATAAGGAATTTTCATAAAATCTTTGGCAAATCTTTTCACCTTTTTGGGGCACAGTTTCCCCATCTGTATAATGAAAGAATTGCACTAAAAGATTCCTAAGACATTACATTCCAAGTATATTGACTGATTCTCTATCTCAAAATGAATCTATTGCAACCAAATTTGGCAGGCTACTGTTTCACAAAACTAACTTGCACATGGGGAAAGTCGTTCTCTTATTAAAATCCAGTAACCCTCCCCCCAAAAAATAAACAAATGAACAAATCCTAGTCCTAAAAGAGTTATTATTAATAGACATTCATATACTAGGAAGTTTATGGCCATGGATGAGATTACTTTCTAGAAGCAGATAGATAGTTGTTATATTATGGCAAACCACTTGTGAGTATTGAAAGGCCTATCCCATTGTGTTTCCAGCAATCTTGTTTCATGAATCTGCCACTTAAGCACACAAAGAGATTAATTATGTTGTCTCAATGACCTTGACCATATCATGTTATGATCTATCAAAACTATACAAACTTTTTATACAGGTAAAGTTTCTCATTAACAAGGTTCCTTTTCATGAATTACTTAATTTAAGGCAGAGTCTTCTAACTTCTGATGCTAGTTCAAAATAGAATACTCTGATCATGTTCTAGTTTATGTAAACAAAACAAAAGTCATTGGGAAATGGTGCAGATTTTCAGAGCACTTTGACATGAGCTATGGTGTTTGGCCAAAAGCCATAAAACTCTGACTGTACTCCAAGTATAAAGAATATAATGATAGCAGAAAACAAAACAAAACAAAATAACAATTAAAAAACACAGACAAAACTAATTGTTATTATAACAATGAAAGTGAAATTTAAAATGGGAGTAGATAGAAAAGGACAAATCCCAATTTCAAAATCTTAAAGTACATGTTCTTCTTAGCCAAACAACAAACATAATAAATGTATAATAATAGTCATAAAAATAACATGATGATCATGTTTAGCAATATGAAGCATTTTGAAATTTGCAAAGTGCTTTGTATATGGCTTCATCTGTTCTTCAAAACAACCCTGGAAGGTTAACTGCTATTATGCTATAGATAATGAAAATAAATCTGTAAGAATTTAAGTGACTTGTCCAGGATCACACAACTAGTACATATCTGCCACAAGTTTGAAGATTTTCTTTACTCCAAGTGTAGTATTCAATCCATTGTGGCACTTAGGATATATATCCTAAAAGTTTTAAATGCCTTTCCTATGGTCACAAGGATATGAAAATGTGATAACATAATATCAATGTGCTTCAGTGAGGTAACATTCAAACAGATTGTTAAAGTTTAGCAAGGACTGAAAGGAGTATTGGTAGAAGGAGCCTTACATTTTTATCTTGACACTAACCTTTCATTGATAACCTTTCATTCTCCTCTTTTACTAAATATAGAACCATTCTTTTCTTTCAGGAGTTAGAGTGACCAGTGATATAAAATTGTTAGATTCAAAACTCAGATCCAAAGCCACATTCTCTAGGAGAGCTTTACTGATTCTCCCAGTTTCTAAGCTTTCTCCTCTGAGATTACTTTCCCACTCTACCTACATATGGAATAAATATAGACTACCTAGCAGCTAGGTAGTACGATAGAAGGAGCTTGAAATCTGGAGTCTTTAAGCGTTCAAATTTGGTCTCAGATGCTCACTATCTAAGTAATCCTGGGCAAATAACTTAACCTTGTTTGCCTCAGTTTTCTCATCTGTAAATGGCAGGGAAATGGCAAACCACTCCAATATCTTTGCCAAGAAAGCCTCAAAATGTGGTCACAAACAGTTGGACGTGACTGAAAAATGCCTGAACAACCTATGTGTTGTCTTCATTCAAATGTAAGGTCATGCAGGGCTGGAGCTGTTTTTCTTTTGTTTTGTTTTGATAACTTCAACACTTAGGATGTCTGGCACAAAGTAAACCCTTAATAAATACTCTTCTGAAGCTTGAGTTATTATTATTAGATAGGTGACATGTAATGAAAGTTCTAGCCCATTGCTCACTGAGAGCGAACTCAAGACAAAATCTCCCAACAAATGTTGATGCTATCCTTACCCTATATAACAGTGAGCTTTCTGTCTAAAATAATGCTTGTTACCTTTTAACAGTTAATCTGTAATCTTCAGTATAATTCCAGATTTTTAGGCTGACTGTGTAATCTCTAAAGGATATAGTTAACAATTTTGTTCAAGACTGCCAAAAATGAGACATCAAGAAATGAAGATAATATTGTAGGGTTTTGATCCTCTTAATTTTCTACCAAAACTCTATTGAGTTGTTGAAGTTTTCCTGGACAGGTTTCTTTTGATAGGTCTTACCCTTTGTTTTTACCTCACATGTCAGTTATTTGACCTTTGAGTATTTTTCTTAAAAGAAAGTCTGTTTCTATTTTATTTATGTGATGAAAAGTAGGTGAATCTATGTCAAAAAATGTGGAAAAAAGCAATTGATAATTTTCACAGGATTTTAAAATCAGATACATTTCTATACTTTTCTTCCTCCTTCCACTTTAAATGCCCATCCTTCCATCACAGGAATGAGGCTGGAGCCCAAGGGAAAGCCCAACTGGTTCTAAAGCAGTCATATAGGCTCATCTCAGGACCCTCCAAATATTCCTTTGCTTTTTTTTTGTAAGACTAACTAGCAAATAGATGATATTTCTACACTGTACTCATCTCACCCTTTTTAGGCTCCATAAACTGAAATAATATATTTATAGTAATAATAACAACAATAACAGTAGCTGGCATTTGCATAATACTTTATAGTTTCCAAAGCATTTTGCATACATTAATTACTTCATTTGAAACTCATAGTATCCCTTCAAGGCAGGTGCCACACCTTTTGCACCCATTTTGTAGATGAAAATATAAGAGGTTAAACAACAGTTCAATGACCATAGAACAACTAAATATAAGAATCCCCAGTTTTCCTAATTCCAAATAAAACTTTTGTAGTCCATCACTTATTTTTAGACTCATAGAGTTATAGATGAAATCCAGAAGATTCAGTCAGTTGTCTAATATCCTAAGTTAATAGAAATAGAATACAAACTTGGCTTACAGTTACAGCATACTTTGTACTGTACTTCTTAAGGCAGCTTAATTTAGTTCAAAGCATTTGTAAATTGTCCTCCATGTGTCAGGTATGAGGTAGAGAAAAGGGATACTAAGTAAGTTCATCTCTTTTGGTATTCCAAAAGTCATTTTTTTCCACAAAATGTTACTGCCACTATCTGTTGCTTTTCCTAATGGAAAAAAAAAAAGCAAAACCAAAAATAAAACAAAATCTCCATGTCTGAAATGTAGGAATTGATTTTGTTCCTTCTCATTTATCTTAAAAGTGAAGTTTAAAAATTGTAGTCAGAAAACTAAACGTGCTAGTCATGGGGCTTGCTCATGAGTATAAACACGTTCTGAATTTAATAACCTACGATGTATTTAATACCTGTTGAATCTGACAGTCATAAACTAACTACTCTTGGAGGTAAATTTGCTTTCTGCAAAGGCAGAGGTATTGTAGGAATACTCCATGTTCCTATGAAAATTGGATCCAAGAGTTTGGGGGTGGATGGATGAAATCTGACAAAATCATTACTGAAAATTGATTTACTTTTGGAATGAATGGTATTGAAATGTAAATTTTAAAGTTCAAACATATATACGAGCACACATAAGTTATATACATAGACACAGACACACACAGACACACACACACACACACACACACACACACACAAAATCCTGGTTTTCCAAAGAGAGACAGAGAGAGAGAGAGAGAGAGAGAGAGAGAGAGAGAGAGAGAGAGAGAGAGAGAGAGAGAGAGAGAAAGAGAGAGAGAGAGAGAGAGAGAGAGAGAGAGAGAGAGAGAGAGAGAGAGAGAGAGAGAGAGAAGAGAGAGAGAGAGAGAGAGAGAGAGAGAGAGAGAGAGAGAGAGAGAGAGAGAGAGAGAGAGAGAGAGAGAGAAAGAGAAAATATACATATCAGGGTAGCCATTACAAAAATCAAGTAAAAATTTTAGAGTTTAAAGCAGAATAGAATCTCTTCCCCTCAGGGAACACTCCCACACATAATACATGGGTCTGCCTCAAGAAAGTGAAAACTTTTCAAATATTATGTTGGCAGAGAATTTTAAAGGCAACAGAAGCTTTTCCAAGATGGCACAGTACTTTTGGCCCCATGGTAGACAGAATCCCAGAGTTTTAGAAATATCAACCAGTGTTTTGAGTTTGGGTAAATGGATAGGGACAAGATTATATTGTAAAAGAGCAGAAAATCAGAGAATGGGCAAGTTTCAGAACAGTTTTTTTTGAAGGTTTATTTAAGGTTCAGCGAACGTCATCCTGATGCTTGGGAACTCAAGTGCTTTTAAATGTAAATGATTTTTTGACTATTAAGGGGAAAACGGTAATTCACGTTGATCTCTCTAGGAATCCTGGTCTAAAGGTTCCAAGAGAAAAGTTGTTTTTATTTTCTTTTGTTACTGATGAATAAAGTTAGGCTTGGCTGCTCAATTGCTAGAGGGCACCCTCTGCTACCAGGGTCACTGATGTTTCATCAGGTAAAACCAATATTTGTTAACATAACTGCAGTATACTTGCAGTTTATATGGTTTTTAACCTCCTGTATGCCAGTGAAATATTTAATGTTAAAATCCCTACTTGAAGAACCATAATGTATTGAATTTATTTATTCCCTTAAGGGAAGATGATCAGTGTTGACCTTAAACTCAAGAAGTCAACTCCACAGTTTTACTGAAGGTGAAGATTTTTAAAGTAAAAAAAAAAAAAAAAAAAATGGAGGCAATCAGGATAAAGTGACTTGCCTAAGATGAGGTTGCTTTTGAACACAGGACCTCCTAACTCCAGGGCCAGTGCTCTATCCATTGTGTTACCCACTTGCCCTGATGGTAAAGATTTTTGAGTGATGTGTTAAATCAGATTGCATTGCCCTTCCTTGAACATTCTCATGTAGTAGTTGTAGATTGACTAGTACTGTAATTTAGTAAGGAATTGAGATAAAATAAAGAACTAGGAGAAGTAAGGAACCAGGGTTCAATTTCTCCTCCCTTTTTCTAATTATCCTTTCACTTACAAGTTTGAACTATCACCAAATCTGACTTAGTAGCAGAAGGAGTCTCAGGCACATCTGATGGTTTTTTTCTTAGTTCTCATAGGTCTTGAATCTTCCTGTAGCTAATGATGCTACTATTCACCAATTTCCCTAGATGCTCTTTTCTCTTGGGTTTTTGTTTGTTTGTTTGTTTTTGTGCTGTTGTTCACTCCTTGTTCCCTTCCTACCTGACTACTTCTCAGTTTTCTTTCTGGATACTTCATCTATACCACAGCCATTAAGTGTGACTTTGTACTGACCTATTTCATCTCTTTTCACTCCATGAAATCTCATTTGTTGATCTCATCGCCTCACTTGGGTTCAATAGATCTCTATTTCTAGTTTCTCTCAGGAGTTATGGTCATACATCATCAAGTTTCTTTTGGAAATCTCAAAGTGGATATCCTATAATCATCTCGATGTCCCAATTAAGTGGTATAGTGGATATAATACTGGATCTGGAGTCAGGAAGTCCTGAGTTCAAATTTGACCCCAGACACTAAATAACCATGTAACCCAGGACAAATCATGTAACTCCATTTAACTCCATTTGCCTCAGTTTCCTCATCCACAAAATAAACTGGAGAAGGAAATAACAAACTATTTCAGTATTTTTGACAAGAAAACCCTAATGGGGTCAAAAAGAATTGGACATAGTTGAACAACAACAAAAAAATCGTCTAAAACTCAAGATATCCAAGACAGAGCTTACCATACCATTCCCCCCTTTCTTCTACCACTTCCCCCTATTTCCAATTTCCCGATTGTTGAGGTGTTGTTATTCTAAATGCCCAAGCTCACACTCTTAATGTCATCGACTTTATTCTTTCACCTTATACATCCAAATCTTTTCATTTCTACCTTTACAACATCTCTCATATATAGTCTCTCCTCTCTATGCACAGTGCTACCATCTTGGTTTAAGCCTTTGTTAATTCTTGCCTGGGTTCTTGTAGTTGGTCTCCTTGGGTAAAGTCTTTCCCCATTGTGATTCATCATCTAGTTGGTTGCTAAGGTGGTTTTTCCAAAGGAAAGGCATCACCATGTGACCAATTCTGCTTGTTGGCTTCAGTGGCTTCCTGTTATTTCCAAAATCGGACATAAAGTCCTTTATTTGGTGCTTTACAACATGGTCCCTTACTAAACTTTCTAACATACTGCAATTCATCTGCCCTCATTTAACTCTCCTGAAATGTCATCACTCCATCTCTCATGTTCATAACTTTTGTACTAACTATCCCTTAGGTCTGAATTGACCTGCTCCTTTAACTCTATGCCCTGTTGTTTCTGGCTACTTTTAGGACTCATTCCCAATCCCACCTTCTTTAGGAAGCCTTTTCTAGGCCTCTGCTACTTATGCCTTTCACTCTCAGATTACGTTCCATCTATTACATATATATCTCTTACATGGGCTTAATTTTTTATGCATTGTCTCCACCATTAGAGTGTCAGCTTCTTGAGGGTAGTTACTGGTTTTCCCTTTCTTTGAAACCCCAATAACCCAGCATAATGCCCAAAATATAGGAATCACTAAATTATGACTAACTGGTTTGAGTGATAATTAGATTGATATTTCTATAATAACAACCAATTTAAATTTATGTTTTTGCTTTCTCTCTTTCTCTCTCTCTTTTTTTCCTGCTAGGTACAATGTCTAAAAACTTTGTAGCAAGAGACCAGTTAGTACTGTTTTGTATAATAAAATTAGATACAGATTTTTTTTTCCCCAAAAAGTAATTGAGTTTCATTTTTGATAGGCTCCATGAAAATATGTCTACATTGTGTCATGTTCTTAAGTTGGCTTTTTTTTTTTTTTTTTTTTGGCTGTACTATAAAGGACATGAAGTCAACAATGTTACCAGGAAAGGAAGTTACTAGCCTTAGGAAGAAGGGAGTTAGGGATTCTATCATTCTACTGTTCTTTTACTAAAATTTTTCTTACAATCCATCATTCTAGCATGCTCAAATGGGACACTTCCTTCAAAGAACATGGTCCCTTGGTAGATTTAGATCTGAGAAGGGCTGTGGAGTTTATCTGATCTGACTCTTTTACTTTATGAATGAGGAAATTGATGCCCTGAGAGATTAAATGATCTGTCCAAAGTTATACAGGTAGGAAATGGCAAGCAGGGTTTGAATACAGATTCTCTGACTCAAACTCCAGCTCTTTTCCATTTGTATTAAATTGTAGTCAAAAGCAATCCACTCATATACATATCCCACTTTTGTTTTCTAGGTACAAAATCTTACTTCTTCTTCCCTCCCTCCCTCCCTCTCATCCTTCCTTCCTTCTTTCCTTCCTTCTTTTTTTCTTTTTTGTTCCTTTGTTTCTGTCTTCCTTTCATCTTCCTTCTCTTCTCTTTCTCTCTTCCTTCTTCCTTCTCTCCCTTCCTTTTTCTCTCCTCCTTCTTCCTTCTCTTCCTCCTCTACCATCTTCTCCTCCTCCTGCACCATTTTCTTCTCTTCCTCCTTCTTATTCTCCTCTCTCTGTGTCTCTTTGTCTCTGTCTCTGTCTCTATCTTTCTGTCTGCTCTGTTTCTGTCTCTCCTATCTTCTTCTTTTCCTCTCCCTCAGTTTAGATCTGATCTATGATACCATTTGCTATAAGGAATTGCCTTATGAGGAATCTCTCTCTCTCTCTCTCTCTCTCTCTCTCTCTCTCTCTCTCTCTCTCTCTCTCTCTCTCTCTTTGTTTCTGTCTCTTTGTCTCTCTCTGTTTCTCTGTGTCTTTCTTTGTCTCATCTCTTTGTCTTTCTCTGTCTGTCATCTCTATCACTGTGTCTGTCTCTTTCTGTCTCTCTGTGTGTCTTTTTCTGTCTGTCTCTGTCTCTCTGTCTTTATCTGTCTCTTTCATCTCTCTCTATCTCTTTGTCTCTGTCTCTGTTTCTGAATCTCTCTCTCTCTCTCTCTCTCTCTCTTTCTCTCTCTCTCTCTCTCTCTCTCTCTCTCTCTCTCTCTCTCTCTCTCTCTCTCTCTCTGTCTCTGTCTCTCTCTCTCTCTCTCTTTCTTTTTTCTCCTCCCCCCCCTCCTCCTCCTTCTCCCCTCTCCTCCTTCTCCTCCCCTCTCTCTTCCTCCTCCTCCTCTTCCTCCTTCTCCTCCTCCCCTCTCTCTTCCTCCTCCTCCTCTTCCTCCTTCTCCTCCTCTTCTTTTTCCTGCTCCTTCTCCTCCTCTTCCTTTTTTTCCTCCTCCTCCTCCTCCTTTTCTTCTCCCTCAGGTTAGATCTGCTCTATGACACCATTTGGTATAAGGAATTGACTTGTGAGAAAACTCTTTCTCTTTCTTTCTGTCTCTGTTTCTGTCTCTCTTTTTAACAGTGCAGATTGCCACTTGCTTTAGGACTTAGAGAGTCCAAAAGACTTGTCTGTATCTACTACAGGTTAAACTACTTGCTCAGAATCACACACCCAGCAGGTATTAGAGTTAAGGCTTTATCTTGCATCTCCCAGATAACAGGACCAACTCTCTATCCCAAATGTCTATGCCTGCCTCTCATAAGTATTGGCTAATATTTAAAACATGTTTTGTTCCAAGGTTCTATTAAATAGATATAGAGATAAAGAGATTCTGATGTTGATAATGAGTATAAGCATGTGCCGACTTCTCACTTGCCTCATTCATCAGCTCTTGCCAGGAAGAAAAAAGCTTTGTGGTCCTATACCCTGTAGTCAAGTGAGAAGCGTATTTTTAAAGGCTTAGTAAGCCTTAAAGGGCTAGATACATGCTGGCTTGTATTGGTAGTATGAGTGGTCACTGTCATTGTTCTAGTGGTTATAGTAGCAGTAGTAGTCACCAGGTAGCTTGAACATTGACAGTAACTGGGTGGTATAATGAGCAGAAGCTCAGACTTGAAGTCTGGAAGATCTGAGTTTGAATTCTGACTCATATGTATATTCTTATACTCATTGTCACTTAGATAAGCCACTTAACTTCATTCAGTATCTTTATCTGTAAAAATAGGGACAATAATAGCATCCATTTTATTGGGTTGTGGTGAGGATCAAGTGATATAATGTATGTGAACTCCTTCTCATCCTTAAAACATTATTTAAGGGTTGGCTATCATTAGTAATATTATAATCAAATCCAGCTAATTATTTATTATGTATTATGTAAAGCATCTGTTTGTTACCTTCTAGACAACAATGCTAGAGGTCAAACATATAATTCAGTTCTTGACCTTAAGGAGCAGTCTAATGAGGCTACATATATATGTATGCATAAACAAAACATATATAGATGTATACAAATCATGTTAATAGATATAGCCATAACACTTACAAAGGAAACAAGATTTGAGAAAAAGTAGACAGTGATGGCAAGAGGTGATGTTACTGTATGATCATTTCTCCCATAAATTATTTATTAAACATAAATGCTTTTTAGAATATAAAGGGTAGAAAGAAATGAAATATGGCTGAAAAGAAGCTTGAAGGCAACAAGACACATAAGCATTTAAGATTATGCACTTCAGTTATAGTATTTTTGCTGATCATTCTGCCTTCTAAAGCATGATAGTTAATCAGCAGGGGTCCTCAAACTTTTTAAATAGGGGGCCAGTTCACTGTCCCTCAGATTGTTGGAGGGCCGGACTATAGCAAAAACAAAAACTTTGTTTGATGGGCCTTTAAATAAAGAAACTTCATAGCCCTAGGTGAGGGAGATAAACGTCCTCAGCTGCTGTATCTGGCCCATGGCTGTAGTTTGAGGACCCCTGGAATGTTTCAGAAACCACCTGACAGATGCCTTTGATCTTTTATTTTTCTTCTTTTTTTTTTTTTTTTCATTACTCAGAAACCACCCAATGGACTTCGAAGGCTCCCCAGACAAATGGATCCAGGTTTGTTTTATGGTTTTCTATAGTGATAAGTAGAGTTAAGTTTCCAAAATTATCCTTTAGCATTGAGTAACAAAGCATGAGCCTTTGTTAGCTCCCAGCACACTTACCTGTTTTGGTAATCAGAGAAGAAGGTCTTAAGTATCCATCAGCCAAAAGAATGGGATGCTGCTAAGGGTGAAGTCAAGACAGCTTGACTAACACTCACCTGATGCTAAATTCTTTATAATTAGTGTTGAAGATAATCATTTGCTTATTGAGCCAGGCTTTAGGTTCAGCCTGATAGCTCCCAGGTCCTTTCCCACTGGTCTCTAAAACAATAAAAGAAAATCCACAAGCTTTCATTTCTTGAAAAAAAAAAGAAACCAAAATGAAATGAACACCCTTCTCAGCTCTAAAGAGAGATTATTTTTTCTTCCTTTGCTCTATGTAAGGCTTTATAATTGCATCATTCATTTTGACTACTATTCTTTAAAAAAAAATCCCTTAGAAGCTATGTACACAAATACACAAATATCCTCCCAGAGACCAATTATTTGTCAGAATAATAGTGATCTTTAAAAAAAAAATAGTTCTTCCATTGAACACTGAGATTTTTCTTTTATCATTGCTATACTGTGATTAAAATTAAAAAATGTTGTTCCTTTCACACTTAATTACCAAAGATTTGTTATGTCAATGTTGAGATCATTAGAAGCAATGTCTACCTAAGCTTCTGTTCAAAGATGCATTATGGCAAAGAGGTATTTGGGAGAAAAGGTAAAAAGCCCAGGTGTTTTGGACTATAATTATTGGAAAAAATGATTCTGTGGCTAGAGGTTCTTTGTGGTGGTTCCCCCTTCTTTTTCTTCTTTTCATCATTACCAGTGTTCACTTGGTTATAAATGTAAGCTTTCAAAGAGTTACAGCTTTTAAACAAACCACACCCCATATTTTTCATGTCAGTTTATGAGTTGTCTTAGAGGATTTATGGAAGCTTTATTGCCTCTGGCCAGAGGTTGCCTCACCTGTATTCTGGGATGAGTTTAAAGCTTTCAATTCTGGGAGAAATCATGGCCAATGTTTTGTAAGAGGTTTTTTTTTTTTTTTTTTTTTTTTAATGCTTCTACATTTCATAAGACAGTGCTGTATGTGGGTGTGTTCCATTCAAGGGATTCATCTTGGAAATCTGATGTTATACTGAGCATGAATTAGAAAAATAATTCTTTTCATGGTGACTTGATGCCCAACAATGTAGAATAGCTGCTGTGATAACCAAACAATCTGGTGAATTCTAAAAATAAAACAAAAGGACTCTATAATTTACCTACCTGTTGTAATAGTACTAATAAAGCAGAAATATTTATTACAGCAGCTAGGTGGCACAAAGTGGATAGAGTTCTGGGCCTGACACTAGGAAAATCTGAGTTCAAATGTAGCATCAGACACTCATTAGCTGTTTGACTGGGCAGATCACTTAACTTTTCTTGACCTCAGTTTCCTTATCTATAAGACAGAAAAAATAATACTTACCTCCCACATTTGTTATGAGAACAAAAGAGACAATATATGCCAAGTACTTTGCAAAGTTTAAAGTTCTATATAAATGCTAGCTATAATAATGATGATGTTAATACTAATTGCCTTTAATATGTATCAGTCAGTATGTTAAATACTTTATAAATATCTCATTTTATCATTACAATAAGTCTAGGAGGTGGGTTAGTGTTATGCTCATTTTATAATTGATTAGAGCTTCTTGAGGACAGGGACTATTTTTACTTTCTCTCCTCCTCTCATTTTTCTGATGTTTAGTACAGTGCTTAAAACCTAATAGCTACTTGATAAATGCTTATTGATTTGATGTGTTAAAGTTATATTACATTTTAACAAAATAATATCAGAGTTTGAGTCAAAAGATCTTTCATCTTGGCTCAGATACTTACTAACTTTATGATTCTGGACAAGTCATATTACCTCATTTTTCTAATCTTGTAAAATGGCAATAATGAATTCTGCACTATATACCTCTCAGGGTTACTTTGAGAGAAATGTAAAATTTGTAAAAAAAAAAAAAAAATTGTAAAAAAAAAAGTGTAAAAAGAACTTAAAGGGCTATGGAAATAGAAACTATTAGAACTATATAAGACCTCTCTTAATCCCAAGGCATACTCTTTTAGAATAGATAGTCTATGATTGTTTTATAGCTAATCATCCTGACTTTAAAAAAGAAATACTTATTCTGGGTGTTCTTATTCCAAGAGGAAGGAAATGAATGCTTTTTTCTCTACTGTGCTTGCTATAGCCTACATTTTAGAAGGATTGAGAAAACTCATATAAGAGTAAAAAGATAATGTATTCTATAAAATACATTTAAGATATATATAAAGATACAAAGATATGACTATGTGTTCTGGAGTATTGAATTTAGCACTATTTTGGAACAGCTAGCTGATACAGTAGGTAGATTACTGAGCCTGAAGACTTGAATTCAAAACAAGTCTCAAATGGTAACTAGCGGTGTGACCTAAGACAAATCATTTAACCTCTGCTTCAATTTCTGTAAAATGGAGACAAGAAGAGCATCTACCTTCTAGGGTTACTGTGAGGATCAAATGAGCTAATAATTGTCAAGTGTTTAGCACAGTGCCTGGCACATAGCACTGTATAAATATTGGTTATTATTATTTTATTATTATTATTGCTATTATGGTTATCATTTTCAGCTTGGTAAATATTTATTAAATACCTACTATGTGCCAGGCCAGCACTAAGTGATAGAGACAAAACATCAATTAATTCCTGACTTCAAGGACTTTACATATGACAGCAGGAAAGACCTTTTTCAGGTAAATCAACTCAAAATATACACAAAATAAATACAAAGAATTTTATTAAGTGAATAGAGTTCTAGGCCTGGAGTCAGAAGAGTTGAGTTCAAGTCCTCAGAAACTTACTAGCTGTGTGACCCGTGGTAAGTCATTTAATCCTGTTTGCCATAGTTTCCTCATTTGTAAAATGAGCTGGAGGAGGAATTGATAAATCATTTCAGTCTCTTTGCCAAGAAAAATCCAAATGAATTCATGAAAAATTGGACATGATTGAACAACAACAACAAAAATACAAAATAATTTCCAGAAGCGGAAGCAAGTGCTCTGCTAGATTGTACAGTGGATTGAGTGCTGGGTTTGGAGTTAGGCAGACCTGACTTCAAACCTTGCCTTAGACTCTTACTAGCTATATAATCTCAGGGAAGTCACTGAAGCAATCGCCTCAGTGTGCTTAATAGTAAAATGGAAATAATTGCATCTGGCTCCCAGGCTTGCTGTGAAGATAAAATGAAGTAATATTTGTAAAGCTCTTTGCAGATCTTAAAGTTCTCTGCAAATATCATCTCTTCTTATCTTAACTCTTGTTGGCAATCAGAAAGAGGCTCAGGTAAGAGGTGACACCCAGAGAACTCTGGGAGTTAGAGTTTTTAACAGGCAGAAGGAGTAGAGGACAAAAAGTGTGCAAAAAGTGGATCAAAGGAAGGTAGGATGTCATGTAAAGGGAATAGGCAATATCAATCTGTCCTGGAATATACAATATGTGAGGGGGACAAATAGGAAATCAGTCTGGAAAAATAAATTGTGAAGGGCATTAAATGACAAATAGAAGAGAATATATTTTTTTATAGGGACAACAGGGAATCACTGAAACTTCTTAAGCAGGAGAGTGACATTTTCAACATAATATTGTATTTTCTGATAGCCTAAATGTTAAAAATTTAAAAGATGAAGTATTTTAGAAAGGTGTTCTTTCTTTACCTATGTATTTTAAATAATATTTCAGCTTCTAGAGTAAGAAGAGGTTTAGTTTCTATTTTTTTTTTCCTCATGGGAATTAATTTTTATTCTGATAAAGTGCAAATGGGAATATGTAATTTGAATAAGGAGGAATTTCTTATCTTGCCAACTTTTCAGGAATAAATGGATTTCATAAAGTAAGGTAATACCTATAATCAGCGAAGGGAGCTGTAATCAAATATCTGCAAAACATGCTCACTTAGGGGCTCTTGTAGAATTGTAAACAGATTTCATCTGACACCCTCATTTGTTTCTCGTGTCATTAAGAGAGAGGAAAAAAAAGCCTGGCTTGGTATTCCTACAAAGCATTATTTAGATTAAGCTAAACAGTAAATAATACTTGTTCTGACTTAAATTATAAGTGAAACATTATAATATAAATATACTAAGATAAATATACAATATTTCCCCCTTTTCATTTCTTTCCTTATTATTAGAAGTCTTGCTCTTTGTACATGGCAGGCTGGTACAATGGATATTAGGAAGCCCTATATTCAAATCTTGCCTCAAACATTTACAAACTATATATCAGTGAACAACTGTTTTTGAATCTCAGGAAGCCCTATATTCAAATCTTGCCTCAAACATTTACAAACTATATATCAGTGAACAACTGTTTTTGAATCTCCATTTCTTCATCTCTAAAATATGGATAATAATAGTTACTACCTTCTGAGGTTATAATGAGGATCTAATAAGAAATATGAAAAAATGCATATGGAAAATACTTTCCACACATGTATATAAACATATAAATCAACATGAAGTATTCTTATGCAGATTGTTGAGATGATGACCACAATGTGATTGACAGTTGTATATATTTGAAAAATAATTTCTTTGCTTTTAGTCTTTAAGAATTTTACAAGAAAATATCTGTTGGATATGTCCCATGAAAGGAAAACCACTATGGAAATGTGATGTGACAACAAGAATGAATCAGGGATTGGTTCTTTTCATGACAATTAATGCTCTGTAATGCAGGAACATTTCTATGTCCTCAGAAAAGTCATTCAGAATTTGAGGAACGTATAAAAGGCATCAGGATTAGCATTCCCAGACTCATACCTTACAGGTATTAAACATAGCAGTATTCAAAATGAGCTCATCATTTTCCAATCGCTATATGCCATGTTGATTGCTATTGTTTTCCCTAAATGCTAGTAGTGTGTTTAATTAAATGCTATTTGTCATCATGGCTTTTGTCACATAGAAATCTTTTCCATTCCATCTCACTTTTCAAGCTTAGTCAGGTGTGGCTACATGGACTGATGAACATTGCTTCAAATGCTGGTCTCAGGGATAGTGATGTTTTAGCACTAAACTACGTCTTTCAGGTGAAAGCTGAATGAAAAGAAGCATTTAAACCAATTAACACTTCTGTAATACTAGTCTTAATGTACATCTAAAAAACTTTAAAATAGATTATAGCATAGTTGAAAAGGATGCTAACAAAAATACTTTTCATTATCAATAGAACATAAGGCCCATCACCCAAAGACAGCTATAGAAAGATTAGCACTTTCTTACCCCCCCCCCCCAAAAAAAAAAGACTGAACTGCATTCTTAGTGCACATGATTAGGCCCATCACCCAAAGACAGCTATAGAAAGATTAGCACTTTCTTGCCCCCCCCCAAAAAAAAAGACTGACCTGCATTCTTAGTGCACATGATTAACAGGTCAAAAACCTATAGAAATACTTTTGGAACAAGCAGGTATTGCTTTATAAAGCAATAGTTAAGACTGATAACAAGTACATGCCTTTGGATTTGTGAGATATAACCAAATCCATGAATGAAATTTTAAAAAAAGTAGATGAGTTTTTAGGTAACATACACACCAACCCAGCCAGCAATATAAGCCTCTGAACAACTGGCTTAATTTAGTGGATTTGTTTATTCAATCTACCAATCCATTTTCCAGTATTCATTAACCACCTACACTATGCTAGGATTTGGAAATACCTGTGCAAATAATGGAACAATTCCTTCTTGAAAGCCATTTACATTCTCATGAGAAAGATGTGGAATACATATAAAAATATATGCAGCACAAATATAATGTTAATAAATACAAAAAAAACAAACAAACAAAGCACTTAAATACAATGGAGTTCTTGGGAACTCTTGGGGGGAAATCTGGAAAGATGGTGCTTGAGTTTGTCTTAAAGGGGGAGACTTACACTATGAAGCAGTGTAAGGATGGTTTACAATCTAGGCAGATTGGTCTAACTGTGCAAAGAGTATAGAGTCAGATGATGGAATGTCATGTGTAAAGAATGGAGAGGGGGCCCATTCTGCTGGATGGCAGAATCTGAGAGGAACAGTAATATCTAATGAGGCTAGAAAGACAGACTGAAATAAGATTGTAGAGGGCTTTAAAATCTAAATTAGTTTGTTTTTCCTCCAAGAGGAAATAGAAAACTACTGATGCTGATTGAGTAGGGAGTCACATGATCAGTTCTGTGTTTAAGGAAAGTCCCTTGGATAGCCATATGTAGAATGGACTGGAAAGATGAGGCAAAGAGACTGGTTGATGAAATAATCTAATAGATTATCACTTGGCCAGAACTTTGCTTAAGCAAAATTTTTTGGTAGCATGTGGAGAGGTGAGCCAGGGGAATTTAATTAGGGGGCTCTAGGCAAGGGGTGGTAAAGACCTGGACTAAATTGATGACTATGTTAGTCAAGAATAGGGAACAGATTCAAGAGATGTTATGAAAGTAAAAATGAAAAAAAAAGAAAAAAGAAAAAAAAAGAAAATAGAAATAATGAAGATTTGGCAATTGATTAGATATGAGGGGTGAGGAAAAGTGAGGAGTCCAGTACAGTTTATTTTATTGACTGAGTCCTTGAAGATATTTTGAGATCCATATTTGTTGCCTATCAATCCATGAACTATTGTGTTTTTAATGTAAAATTCTTGCCATGATGGCAAATCACACTGGATATCCAATAGGTGGTAAATGTTGCAATGCATATTTCTATATTTCTTGTACAATCTGCATTGATCACTAAATCCAAGATCCTTATGGATAACTTCTCTATGATTTTGTAGTGGCTACTTTTCAGGTCCTGATTAACTATCATAAATTTAGTGATCAATGCAGATTGATCCACCTATTGGATATCCAGTGTGATTTGCCATCCATGGCAAGAATTTTACATTAGAAGCACAATAGTTCATAGATTGACAGGCAACAAATCCCTATACTACAAATATGGATCTCAAAATATCCTCAAGGACTCAGTCAATAAAATAAACTGTACTAGTACTGGAGAATCATCACAGACCAAATGACTGCTCACAATTGTTGACTTGTAACATTGATCCATAAAACCTTAAGAACAACATTTTTAATAGCTGTCACCCTAAATGCTCATGGTCTCTAAGCTTCATGGAATAAGAAAGCAGTCAAAATGCAGAGACTTAGAAGAAGAAATCAAAATTCTATGGGAGTAGGATAAGTTTGATGGAGTTACATCTGAATACTTCTATCCCAATATACATTTTAAAAAACTAGTCATTTTATCCAGCTGTGCAATAGTCCATAGAACATTAAATATAGAAAAATAAAAGCAGCATGTCAAACAATTTGTCCCTGGGCTATTTCTATGTGAACTCCATCAAACAAGATAAAAATGATATTTAAAAAAAGAATTATTGACATTGATAGGGTGCTTCAGACTTTTAAAAATATAAATTGTATTGCCTTTTATATTTTCATGATAATAATTTCTAGTTATGGTTTTCCTATTACCACCAGTTTAGAGCAGGGCATTCCTTTGTTAAAAAAGTGGGGGGATAGTTAAGCAAAAAAACAATGAATGTAGGTACAGCCTTTGACAGTGTATCATGTTTTCCTTTCTTACCTCTTTGCCTCTCTGTCAAGAAGTGGAAGATGCACTTCCTTAACTATTTCTGGGAACATTATTGATATTTCAGTTATTCAAAGTTTGTCTTATTTTCAGTGGTCTTGTCATTGGCATATATAATCACTTTGTATATTGTTTTGCTTTTTTTGTTTGTTTGTTTCATCTTCATCAGCTTACGTAAATCTTTCAGTATTTCCCAGACTGCTTTATTTTCCTCATTTCTTATCCCACAATATTATTCCATCATATTCACATGTAAAAGTTCAACCCTTCTGTAACTGATGCATAACATTTTGTTTACAGTTCTTTTCTATTGGAAAAGTGCTATTTTTGACCCAGAGGGCCTTCCTTCTGTCTTTTGCTTTGTTTGAGATTCTGCTTTAAGTTATTTTTTTTAATTTATTTTTTATTATAGCTTTTTATATACAAAACATATGCATGGGTAATTTTTCAACATTGACCCTTGCAAAACCTTCTGTCCCAACTTTTCCCCTCCTTCCCCCCACCCCCTCCTCTACATGGCAGTCCCATACATGTTAAATATATTAAAGTATATGTTAAATACAGTATATGTATACATATTTATACAGTTATCTTGTTGCACAGAAAAGATCGGATTTAGAAAGAAGGTAAAAATAACTTGAGAAGAAAAAAACAAAAATGATTTTGCTTTAAGTTTGACAAAATATTTTACACATTTTAAAATTTAAATCTCACAACATCTCTATGAGGTAAATATTACAGACATGATCATCCCCATTTTACAGCTGAGAATACTTAGTGACAGAGAGGTGGAATTAATTGACCTCTATCATATGACTAGAACGAGAAACAGGTTTCAAATTCTAATATTTCCACTTCGAAGGTCAGCATGCTAAGCTTCTTAAATTGTGAATCGTGTTCTCGTTTGAGGTCACGCAAATGAATGTGGGAGTCATAAAAATTTTGGCAACAGTAAAAGGTTTCTGAACATAAAGACCAAAAATTAATTCAAAATAAAATGCATAATAAATCCAAGGTGTTTCTGGAAGCACTTGTCCATGTTACATCATGAGACTTCATTGCAGCCTTGGTTCAGAACACACAACATGTACACTTTGTACTGTGTATGCATGAATGAATAAAGCCAGAAACATCTCATCTCAGATTTGAGACAAGGTCATGTAAAAATTTCTTGCATATAAAGGAGGGGGGGAGGGAAGGGGGAAATGTTTAAGAAGTCCTGTGCTACAACATATTGAAATAGTTTACAAAATCAAATTCATATTTTCAGAACATTTACATCTCTACATCATATAGAATTTGGGATCTTGTTGCTTTTTTCTCTTCCTTTGTTTTGATGGAGACCTCAGTGTCATGTTAAATTCCCATTCTTCTCAAAGAATGTGGTAACTTCTTTGAAATTTTTACAAATTCACTTTATATAAGAAAGCTGACCACCGTCTTGCCTGCCATTTCTTCCACCAGGAATACCCTCTACTTTTTTGGTTTTGACTGCTTACTCTGAGATCTTTATTATTATTATTTTTTTAAAGAAGCTGCCCAAGCCAGCTATGTCTTTATTCCTCTTCAAACTATGCTCTTGACTTGACTTCCACACTGGACTCCAAGACCTGTACCTTTCTCTCTTTCCCCTACTCTTCACCAACCCTCCCACTTCAGCTTTTCAGCTTCCTTTTATGTGATCTTTTTCTATTAGAATATAAGCTACTTGAGAGCAGGGACTTTATTTCCTTCAGTTTGCATTTATATTCCCATTGTTCAGCACAATGCCTGGTATATAGTAGATACTTAATAAATATTTGTTGACTTGACTGCCCTCTCCAAGAAATGACAAAATATTGACTTTGTAAGAATTTTTTCTAGTGGATTTCCATCTTCTTCAGGTTTCTCATTAGTTTACAGAGACATGCTTCAATAATAGAATAGACCATAATCTCATATTTTTGAGCATACAGTTATGCCTTCCATATCATACCTTTTATCCATTGTGTTTTTTAGTCAGCATAAAAAATTAAAAGGGTATTTTTTAGGCATTTTCAGAAACTGCAAATGACACATGAAGGCTAGCAGTAATGTTTATTTAAAATGCTTAGAAATTCAAAAATGAGTAAAATAAATGCTCAGCATATTTTATGTTTTAATGCCACAAATATACACAATTTCTTCTTTTCTGTGGCATGAAGGGAAGGTCAAAAAATTTGTGTGAATTTTCCAGATCATCAGAACAATGTATTCCTAACCCCTGCTATATGGAAAGGATAACTGTGTAATCTTTATGAATACCACCAACAATCTGCAAGTCATAGATTTCTAGTTTAAGTGATATCAATGAAGCAGCAATCTTTCAACTGAATTTAAAAAATGATTAAAAGCTACACATATTAAAAAGGTATACATAGACCCACAGATTTAGAACTAAAAAAGACATCAATATAATCTAGTTTAATCTTCTCATTTTATTAAGAAATTAGAGTGCAGAGAAGTTTGCCTAAGCCCAGATCTTAAAAATATTTATCAGTGGAGCCAACATTTTGAACCTTTCTTCCTCTGATTCCCAAACCAGCAATATGTTGTATAGTGCTGAGTCTGCTTAGCACTCATGAATATAAATTCAGAAAATACTTATTAAGAGCTTATGCTTTCTAAAGCCATGTGCTGCATACTGGAGGATAAAGTGTCATTAAGACAATCTCTGGTTTCTTGGATCTTACATTCTAATGAGGGGATAGGACACATACAGCATAAATATAATAAAAGATAATATGTGACAATTGCATTGAGAGGTGGTGTTTTCTAGCTGAATTATGTTTGGCAAAATGATCATGTTTTGAAGACTCAACTGCTTCAGTCTTTTGTCATTGTTGTTTTGGTTTTCTTAAATATAGGTAGGTATTTCCATCAGGATGTACCTTGCTTTGAGACAGATGCTAGTGCAAAAAGAACAAGGCTCTTAAGAGACGACAGATCAATTATCTCAGGAGTCCAGTAGTACCAGGCACTTTTCAAGAACATGGGATCATAAATCTCAAGAAAATCCCAGCCCTGCTGTAATATTTTTACTGAAAGTGGCACTCAAGGTCAAAGTTACCAATTAAACTTTAATGCTGAGGCTTTAAAGATTGCCTTGTACTGAGTCTAGTTTATGTTTATGGGAGCTGGAGGATCTATCTTATTTTTCACACAATGCTTTTGTTAGGCCCATGAACTCTTGGCTTGTTTGAACCAAGTCGACATTTTCCAACTATGGGGGCATTGTCTGGTATTTATGGAACAGATTGCCTCCGTAGATGTGGAATTTAATGTCACTATCCAGGGGATTGTTTAAATCCACCTGATTGCCATGTACCACACTGCTGAAAGATTAGATAAAGTAGCTCTGAAAGATTTAGGAAGATGAGTTCCTTCCTGCCTCGAGTGACTTGGACTAGTGGTAATAACAGTAAAGAATCAAATGCTATTAAGTGATCAGGGCCCCCTTCTGAGATAGTTCTCCAGATTCTTTGCTTAACTTTTATTTAGAGAGGGAAGAGAGAATCTATAGGTGGCTTGAAAAGTGCTGTTTTCTCACTGTCACTAAAATATCATACTTTCTAACTTGACAAAAACATCCCAGGTATATTCCTTATGAGCTCTTTAACAACTTACTCGTGGTCATTTACCCTTTTTTTTTTTTCTGATTTTATATAAATTTTAGATAGATACATGTAGGGAGCCAAGCCGGATATTGTTAGCAGATTTCCTCAGGGCTGAAGGATCTTATATCTCACCGAGTTCCCCTACTATTTGTGGCCCTCTACAGATATAGATTGTTCCTCCACATGGAATGTAAGCTCCTTGAAGGGAGGAGGGATTGTGTTTCATTTTAATCTTTATACTCCCAGTTCCACAACACACAGTAGGTGTTCAGTAAATGCTTGTTTATTGTTTGGTAACATAAAACACATGAAACCATTTCCACCTGTCCTCTAGATTGTCAGGGAGGAATAGGATTCCGAGTGATAACAATATATATGTTTTTTTTTTTTTTTTGTCTCAGAATCCTGAATACCTAACATATAATAGACACTTAATAAATGCTTCTTTGGTTAGATTGAATTAAAGAAGCAGCTTCAAATTTTAATGTCAATCCAAAATATTTATTAAGTGGTTATAGTGTCCTAAGGATGTGTGGAAGAACAGTTAAGTTTAAAATAATTTCTATCACTCAGGAAAATAAAATCTCAGGGAGGGAAGACAGATAATATCAATCTGTTAGTGAACAAAAATCTACTTGTATGATTATTATACAGAATTTAGGATTGGGATGTGTGTGCATGTGTGCGCACATGTGGTGTGTATATGTGTGTGTGTGTGTGTATTTTATTTTTCGCCTAGACCTGTAATTCCTTTGATTAACATTATGAATTCTCTGGTGAAAAAACTCCTTCTACCAACATGGGTCAGCATTTTCTTTGCAGTTTATTATCTTGAAGATCGCCTAGAGCACTATGATGTTTAGAGACCTGCCCAGTAACACAATTTGGATGGTTCAGAGGCCAAACTGGTATCTAGGCTATCCTCACTCTGGGCCAACTCTCTTTTCACCAGATCGTGCTGCCTCTTTATGTAGTGAAACCAGAGCCTGGGTGCTATAGTAGTGACAGTGGTCTTTGTCTTTCTTATTCCTGTACTGTCCAACTGTGTTCTTTTTGTGTCTGTTTCTTTCTGTCTCTGTCCTTCTGTCTCCTATTTTTCTCTCTTTTGCTCTGTGTCTCTCTTTTTCTTGTTCTCTCTCTCTCTCTCTCTCTCTCTCTCTCTCTCTCTCTCTCTCTCCCTTCTCTCTCTCTCCTTCTCTCTCTTCTCTCTCTCTCTTTCCCTCTCCTTCTCTCTCTCTCTCTCTCTCTCTCTCTCTCTCTCTCTCTCTCTCTCTCTCTCTCTCTCTCTTCTCTCTCTTCTCTCTCTCTCTCTCTCTCTCTCCTCTCTCTCTCTCTCTCTTCTCTCTCTCTCTCTCTCTCTCTCTCTCTCTCTCTCTCTCTCCTCTCTCTCTCTCTCTCTCTTCCTCTCCCCTTTCTCTCGTCTTCTCTCTCCTCCTTTTTTTTCTCTTTCTCCCTCTTTCTTTCCCTCCTCTTTTTCTTTCTATTTCCCTCCTTTCTCCTCCCACCCCTTCTTGTGACTATCTCTCAAAGAAAAGAGATCCCAGCTCTGCCGTTTAAAAAATGAGATCTGTCTGTTAGTAAAATCAGTCAGTTAGCTGGTGATTGTCTCTACGTGATTCCTCTAAATCATGAATGACATAGAAAGGAAGGTTCCATCAAATAAGGGTTACACCCATAAGCCACAACTGTGGTAGGCTCTTGCATGTGTTCTATATACGTGATGAAATGCACTTGTCTGAAACCAACCACATATTTTTTTTTTATATGAAGAGAAAATAAGAATTAAAAACAAACAAACAAACAAAAAAAAAAAAAAACAATAGAACCAGAGAACAGCCAATAAGAGGTGAAGAAGAGAGGGGGATTGAAGAAATTGACTTCCTGGGCCTTCTCTGAGTTCCTAATGTGCACAGTCAGTTTTCTCTGTTTTTTAGTTGGAACCCAAGGCCAACAAGGACAGCTTCTACCCTCAGATCACAGTTGTAATTCCAGGTGACTTATTGGGCTCTCAGCACCTTTTGAGGCCCCAGCTTTTCTACTCTATTCCAGTTTCCTTGCTTCTTTCAGAAGTTCCTTCTAGCCTGAGTCCATCTGTTGCAAAGACTCCTGGTCTTGGCTAGGCAGCTCAGCAAATACTTCAGAATCCCAAGTATTTAGCCATGCTTTCTTACCTGGGTGAAGAGATTCCTGACAGAAAGCACATTACAATTACCTATATGCTAGGTAACATAATGATACAATAAAATATTATGTGAATCAAAATGAGGTACCAAAGACTTTATATAAATGTATGTGCATATGTGTGAGTGCATTTACTCTGGTTGTACATCACCATCATTAAAATAGTAATGAGTAGTAGCATTTATATGTTACTTACTGTGTGCCAGGTACTTTATAAATATCTCATTTGATCCTCACAAGAAGTTTAGGAAATAGGTGCTATTATTATCCTTATTTTATAGTTGAAGAAATTGATTTGACCAAGAGCAAACAGCTGGGAAGTATCTGGATTTAAAGTTAGGTTTTCCTAACTCTAGGTCCAGTGTTCTATTCACTGGTTTTCCCAATACCTCATGGAACTATGGTTCCATAAGAACATATATCTAGAATGAGAAGCTACTACAGAGGTTATTTGATTTTATAGCCATCATTTTACAGATGAGAAAGCAGGAATGTACAATGACTAACCCAAAGTCATGTAGGTTATAAGTAGCAGAGGAAGGTTTTGAAGGTTTTGACCTTGGGCCTTCCAAATCAAACAGTTCAAAGTGACCACATTACAGCTAGTATAACCAGGAAGCTTATCTACCAATAATGCTGTTATATAATGTGTTTTATAAATACTTATTGGCTAACAACATGGATATACAATTTTATTTATCCTATCTAATAAATTAAATTGAATATTTACTTTTTTTTGCCTAATTTAAGTTTCATCAAAGTGCTATGTCTATCATTGAAAAAAATATATAATTGTCAACTTTTATTTCTTAGATATATAGAGCTAATTAGTTCAATTGATAGATTTTCCTTCTGCCCTAAGAATAACGGAACACTGATAAGGAAAGGGGTACTCTAGAATGTTTGAAAGTAGCAATCCAAATGTACGTTTTAGTACAAAAGCAGAAAGGTTTTTTTTTTTTTTTTTTTTTTTAAAGAATTACCTTTTCTTTTTAATTCAGAAGTACCACAATCCAAAAAATGTTGTTGGTAAATCAAACAAAGCTATTTTCTGTCACCTTCAAAACTAATTTTTCATTGAGTATACCTTCACCTAAATATTGGGAGCATAATTATGAAAGTGAAGGAATTACTTTCCCCTGAAAGAATGAACTAGGGGAAATAGGACAATGGAGGCTTAATGTTTAAGATTCATTGCAGACAAATGAGAAAACTGAGCTGTGAAAGAATGCTTGGGAACGTGTTCTGATTTTCAAGATTGCTTATTTCTTTATAAGGCTGGATTAGACCTGGGGAAAATGAGTATTGCTTTTAATCTGACACAATTGTGCCCCCCCATGGTCGGTGGTTTCAAGAAGCCCTTATTCTCTTGGCCTTTATGACAGATTTTTAAAATGTTCAATTCAGTCATCCTTCCTAGTCATTGTTAGGGTTGGTAGAAAGCTGGTTTTTCACTTTAAAGCCTCATTCAAAGTTTGGCAAGAATCATCACCGTGCTGGTCCATGCATGCTTTGCAAGGTTCGCCTTTTATATACTGCTGATGTACTGTCAAAAAAGAAATAGAGCTGACACAGAATGAGGTTAATATTAGAACAACATCCACGCAGCATGCTTTGAAGTAGAGAATGCAGCCTCAGCCATAGGATTATTTAAATAGGAAAAGCACAATTGGATGTGGTTTATTATACTCAGAAGCTCCTCTGAATCTTGCAAATAGGGTTCTTTTTCAATATCTGGTAATCAGGGACATGTTATAATTATACATTTAAAAAAATGAATGAGGATTAAGATGGATGTGTTTTTTTGTTATTATTAAATATTTAGAAGGAAATCCTGAGCAGGAAATCTTGAACCCTATGAATTACCATTATTTCACTGATTCTTAGAAGTTCAGCTTTGAACAAGACCCAGAGGTCATCTTGTCCAAGCTGTGGCTAGGCAGGAATTCTCTCTACAATTTTAAATTCTCTTTACATTTCTGAAAAAGGGGTCATTTTGATAGTATCTGAAGTTTCCCCTGCTGAGGAATTCACTCCTGCCCAAAGTGATTTATTCCACTTTTGGATAATTTTAATTATCTGGAAGGTTTTCTTTATACTGAGCTGAAATATGTCTTTATTGTTCTCCCCATTGCCTGTATGAGGACTTATAAAATAAGACTATGTGTTTCTTCTTCATGACAGCCCTGCAGATTCTGGAAAGCAGGAGTCATCATGTTTGGTCTTCTCCTTTCCAGGCTAAATTATCCCAGTTTCCATAATTGATTCTGAGATGACATAGTTCTGAGATCCCATGTCATTTGGAATGACCATAATTTATTTTCTTATGTGCTGAATCAAAAAGTCATTGAAAGATCATGCAGTGTTATGTTACGCAATGCAAGGCAAATTTTGTGCCTTCCATGTGTGGAATAGGCAATCTCAGAAATAGTTTATGGGAGATCTTTCAGCAGAAATTGGCCACTCATCAGGGATATAGTAGAGGGAATGACCAACTGCTCAGGAACAGATTGGATTAGATCACTTCCACTTTTGCAAAACCTCATGTTCCAAATTTTTCTTCCTCTTTCTATCCTATCTCCCTTCCCCAGAACAGCAAGCAATGCAATATGGGTTAAAAATGTGCATTTTTTCTAAACATATTTCATAGTTATTATGCAGTACAAGTAAAATCAGATCAAAAGGAAAAAATACAAGAGAAAAAAAAAACAAGAAAACAAACAACAACAACAACAATCACAAAAGGTAAAAATATTGTGCTTTGATCTACATTCAGTCTCCATAATTGTCTCTCTGGATATGGATGGCTCTTTCTAACACAAATCTACTGGAATTGCCTTGAATCATTTCATTGTTGAAGAGAGTTAAGTCCATCAGATTGATCATCACATAATCTTGTTGTTGCTATGTACAATGTTTTCTTGCTTCTACTCACTTCATTCAGCATCAGTTTATGCAAGTCTTTCCAGGCTTTTCTAGAATCAGTCTGCTCGTCACTTCTTATAGAACAATACTATCCCATTACATTTATATACCATATTATTCGGCCATAGGGCAACTAGATGACACAGTGGATAAAGCACCAGCCCTGCATTCAGGAGGACCTGAGTTCAAAGCCAGCCTCAGACACTTAACAGTTCCTAGCTGTGTGACCCTGGGCAGGTCACTTAATCCCAATTGCCTCATGAAAACAAACAAATTATTCAGCCATTTCCCGACTCATAGACATCTGTTTAATTTACAATTCTTTGCCACTACAAAAAGGAGTGCTATAAGCATTTTTGCACATGTGGGTCCTTTTCCCTATTTTATAATCTCTTTGGGATACAGACCTAGTAGTAAGACTACTGGATCAAAGGGCATGCACAATTTTATAACCCTTTGGACATAGTTCCAAATTGCTCTCCAGAATGGTTGGATCATTTCACAACTCCACCAACAATGTATTAGTGTCCCAGTGTTCCCGTATCTCCTCCTACATTTGTTATTATCTTTTCCTGTCATCTTAGACAATCTAAAAGGTATCTATTGAAGTTGTCTTAATTTGCAATTCTGTAATCAATAGTGATTTAGAGAATTTTTTTCAAATGACTAAAAGTGGCTTTAATTTCTTTGTTTAGAAATTGCCTTATAATATCCCTTGACCAGGAAATGGCATCTATGTCATGGAACTTTTGTGAAGATTAAATGAAATACATATAAAGGACTTTCCAAAATTTAAAGCATTAAATAAGTGCTAACTTCCCCTTTCCTTCCTTTTCCATTTCCTTTTTCCTCTTTTTCATTTACTTTCTCCTTTTCCCTCTAATTGTGTGATTTCTGAAGTAATCCAAAAACTTCTTAAAATGGAGATGATGAGAGCACCTGCCTCACAGGATTGTTGTAAGAATAATTAAAAAAAAAAGATATGTAAAGCACTTTGCGGATCTGAAAACATTTCCTAAATATTACTTTTGATGTTGTTATTATTCTTATCAATATAAAAGACAGGTGACCTGTTTGTTTTGATAGTAAGAGTCATGGTCCATATTAGGTGATTTCTTCTGAAGGAAATATTTGCTTTCAGAAGAGAAAAAACAAATAAAATTATTTTGTCCACTCCTTTAGGAATGAGGGCATTTTGGTAACTGTAGGCTATGAGAAATCTGCAAAGACTGTTAGGCTTGAAAGCAAGAGAGTGCAAATCTCATCTCTTCTATTGAGTCACTTTGTGACTTTAAAAACCTCACTGAAACACTATGTAGATACTGCCTCTCATCAGGAAAAGGGTATGTACACAAATCTGAACAATCTGAGTATCATAGCTAAGAATGAGTATGACATCAAAATTGTAAGTTCCTTGTGGACAGGAAATGTCTTTTGCCTCTTTTTTTTGTGTCCCCAGTATTCAGCATAGTATTCAGTACATAGTAGGTGCTTAATAACTGTTTATTGATGCATTTTTGAGGAAGAGCACTTGATTCAACATTGAAAAACTGAAAAAGTGAAGGTGATAAGTAGTTGAAGTATTTTAGAGATAAACATCCCCAAAATTTTACATGCATTTTAAGGATTATACATTTTTGAAATAATCATTCTAAATACTGTACAATGCATTGTTACCAAGTTACTTGCCTCTAGGAAGGATATCTTGTTATGCAAAAAAGAGTTACTTAATATAAATCCAGACTAGGGGCAAGAATATGGGTGAGGGAAATACTAGTATTATTTTGTTTGTAAATGATGTAATCCAAGGATTACATTAAAAAGATTATTTTATATTTTCTGTCTTTTAAAAAAATGTTTATAGAATGAATGAATGAATATATTCTTGTCAGAATCCTAGGATGAGCTCATTTTTGCTATAAGAAAAGAGGGAGATTTTGAATGAGGAGACCTGTCTTATAGCCCCAACTTCTCCTTTCTGTATGAGTTCACCTCTGCATCTGGCAGCATTTTAGAATCATAGATGAAAAGCTGGAAGAGATTTCTGCATTCATCTGAGTTAGGTGACCTCATTTTAATAGATGAAGTAACTGAGACCTCAAGAGCTTTGTTGTTCAGTTGTTCAGTCATACTAGACTTTTTGTAACCACGTGGACTATATCACGCCAGGCCCTTCTATCTCCACTTTCTCTTGAAGTCTCTCCTAGTTCATGTTTATTGCTTCCATGACATCATCTATTCATTTAATCCTCTGACATTTTCTTTTCATTTTCCCTTCACTCTTTCCTAACACCAGGGTCTTTTCCAATGAGTTTCATGTTCTCTTTAGTAGCCAAATTATTTAAGCTTTAGCTTACTTATGCTTCCCAAGAATAGTCTGATTTAATTTATTTAATTATTGATTGACTTGATCTTCTTGCTGTCCAAGGGATTCCTAGAAAGCGTTCTTCAGTACCACAATTTGAAAGCATTGATTCTGTGGTGTTCAGTTTTTCTTATAGTTCAGTTCTCATAGTGATATGTTACTAGTGGAAAAAACCATAGATTTGACTATATGGACTTTTGTCAGTAAGGTGATCTCTCTGCTTTTTAGTCTATTGTCTGGATTTGCTCAGGAATTTATAGGTAAATGTCTTGCTCATAATCATGTGGGACAGGAGCAAGAATGAATTTCAGGTCCTCCAAATCAAAATTTTTAACACTTTTCCCATTGGATCACTGTTCCCTAGGTTCTTTATTTAAGTAAGAGAGTTAACTAAGTAAATGATCTCTTCAAATTTCTTTGCTGTAATTGATCCTGTGAGTGGTTGAGGACAATATCACAAATGGAGCAAGGATTTGAATAGATTAGCAGAAGATAAGAAGAGTTCATTCATTTTCTGAACATCATAATTTAAGATATCCTCTTCCCTTTTGTTAAGGCCAGGCTATTTACTATAGGGTTCAAAGGGTGTAACCAAGAACAAAGGGAAGGAGATCTTTTTTTAATCTATTTTTCAGCTCAGCCAGGGTGCCTGTACTCGTGTTGGACAAGACAGGATTCAGTTTACACAGGGAGAATGCAAAGAAAACTTTTATTTAAATATATAATATTTTTATTACATTAGTGAAAGTGTAGTTAAATTGATTGGAAAGAGAATCAAGTGCTGAATTTGGAATTAGAAAGATTTGTGTTCAAATATTGTCTCTTACATTTATTAGACATGTGCCCTAGACAAGTCCTTGTAACTTATCTTAGCCTTGGTTTACTCATTTATAAAATGGATAGAAAAATATCTGCAAATCCATCTTTCAGGGTTGTCCCAAGCTTCTTAAGATCACAGAACATATATTTAGAGCTGGAAGGTACCCTAGACACCAAGATCTTCATTTTCCAGATAAGGAAACTGAGATCTAGAGCAGTTGAGTAAGTTGCTTACAGTCACAAGGACAGACCTGGGATTTGAATGCTGTTCTTCTGACTCTAAATCCACCATACTTTCCCTGTATCATGCTAATCAAATGAGAAACTATATCAACATACACAAGTATTTATTAAACACTTTCTATATCAGGTACTTTGCTGGGAATTGGAATATGAAGACAAAAGTCAATGATCCTTATTCTCAAGGAATTTATATTGCAAGCCTGACCCTTCATGTAGTTAGATTATCTGTATTCTGTGGATCTGCCAAGAGTTAGATTATCTGTAGTCTGAGGTCCCGTAGAGACATCATTTTGTCCAATGGAGAAGCCAAAATACCTTAAAATGTCTGGCTTTAGGTTTTTTTTTTTTTTTTTTTTTTTTGTTTAGTTGTTAATGTAATCCAGTCTTCATAAATGGAAAAAAATTATGCCTTGAAGCTTTAATCTGTTAAACCAATAAGATATTATTATAGAATAGTTTATCAGATCAGCTGAAAACAAGATCTTGAAGAAATGAGACATTAGATACATGAACTTTTTTGAAGAATCAGAAGCAGAATACATTTGGAGTATCTGGTGTTATCCAATAATGGTAGACCTCAGTGATTTACAGCTAGGGGCACTGAGAAGTCATGAAAACTTCAGAGGATGAGCAATAATTCCTTACTACAGGTATTCTAGAGTTGGGCCTACTTTTTTTTTTTTTTAAAACAACATAGGAATAACTGACAATAAAGCATTCTTTAGAGGCTCAATTCAATATCCTAAGGTGGTCTATGTAGATATAAAAGCTCTCTGAATTTGCCAAGTTATCGAATGAGTACATTTAAAGCCTTCAACTCTTTCCTCCCTTTCCAATCTTCTTACATTTTGCTGTCTTCTATGTCCCCTGTAACATGCATCTACTTGTATTTCCTCAATCGGGCCACTTTTTATCTTCTGTCTTTATGTTTTTGCATTGCCTTTCCCCTGTACCTGCCTCAGTTCCTATTTCTGCTGATAATTTCTCTGGCTTTCTTATGATTCAAGTTAAATCCCATCTTCTGTAACAGCTTTTCCTGGTCTCTCACCCCAGGTGTTAATTTCTTCCTACCAGAGATGACTTTCCATTTGTATATATTTTCTATATGTCTAGTTATTCACACACTGCTTCCTCCATTAGAATGCAAACTTATTGTGGGCAAGGACTATTATTGCTTTCATAGTATTACCAAAGCTTGACGTAATGCCCCACACATAATCAGGGCTTTATTTATATGTTAATTGGTTATCAATCAACTGACAGTTAGAAACCAGTTAAATACAAAGTAAAAGCTGAAGCTCTACGAACTCAAGGAGTTTTAGGTGAAATATGCCTTAACATACAGCACTTAATATAGTACCTTGCATATTGGAGTTGCTACATAAATGATAATTTCTTTCTCTGCCCTTTCCCTAATGTACAAAAAGTTTCTTGGTGATGTTGCGAACATATGGGATATTGTGAATTTTATATACTGAAGACATCATCAGAAAGCATTGATGTGTTATTACCATAGGGTATTTCAATTAATTTGAATGATTAAAACTTCATACCAAAAGAAAAGTAGATGAAAAAAAGGCTGCTAATTAAAATGAATGCAAACTAATAGCAGGGTCAACTGTTACTGCAACCTATAGAGAGATTGACATCAGACTACACTCTCACTAAGTATGCAGTTTTAAAATAAATGGGAATTCTGACATCTAAAGAGGCCCCCAAATAGCAAAGAATAATTTTTAAAATAAAGGATTGTGTCTGTGATTATTGACCATTTCTGAAGCTTAAATGGGAAATGAATGAGAAAGTATATATTAAGTATTTACTCTGTGTCAGGCACTGTTTTGAGCATTGAAAATCCAAAAGTGAGATAATCTCTGTTCAAAAGAAGCTTGCTTTTTAATAGGAAAAGAAAACATGTTTAGGCTTCAGATGGGAGTTTTGGCCTAGAGAGTTTTGATCTCTAGGTTATTTCCCCATGCACAGGATTCTCTCCCTTCTTGTCTTTGCTTTCTGATTTTCCTGGCTTTAAAGTCTCAGCTAAAATCCCATTTTTTGAAATATGCCTTTCCATGTGTCTCATAATGCCAATTGCTTCTCACTGGTGATTATATCTAGTCTATTATAACTATAGTCAGTTTGCACATAGTGGTTTGCAGATCACTTCTCTCATTAGACTCTACTCCTCTTTTTTTGCCTGTTGGTATCCCCAGGGCTTAGCATAGTAGGGCCTGACACATAGTAGGTGCTTCATGTTTCTTGTCTGTTGACCGACATAGAACAATTGATTGACACACTGTATCTAGAAACAATCATAGTTTTTAGATTTTTTTCTATAGAGAAAAATTGACTTGAAAAATAGCAGCATTGATAGGAATAGAATGGAAAAACACTTGTATTTTGGCCCTAAATATGTTTTTAATATTTCTCATAATATTTCATATTTCCTAAATAACTCATGATGCTGTAACAAAACACATTGGGAAATAGTATAATCTGTTTATTCAGAAAGTGTTTGAAAGATTCATATTTTGAAAATTCATTGGAACTTTATTTTTCTGTGCTTTTTTTCATTTATTGGCTTTACTGAATTTTTAAAAATAGATGTATTATTGCTCTCAGGCACATTAAGCAATATAAAAATAATTTGGCTTGCTTTCTATTTAATTCTATATTTTGTTTTCTACATACTTCACTGCAGCCCTAAGACTATCTTGTCCACATTTAATGACATTATGGATAATGCCAACTGTACATGTTAGCTAAAAATAGAGAGATAATCATATTTATGAGTTCTCACCAATATTAGAAACAGTCTGATGTAGTTATAAAATACTCAGCCTCAGAAAGATCTGCCTTTGACCCATCTTAACTGTATGACCAAGCAAGCTGATCACTCTTTTAGTATCCCAGTGAACTAAATATAAGTTATTGATAATTGTTGATCTGCATTGATGAAAAGGTTTTCCACACCAGAATTCCTTATAGGAATGAAATCACAGGACAGCAATAATTACTGATATTTAAATTATTCTTTAAACTTTGCAACCCACTTCATATAAATTATCTCCATAAATTTAGAACTAGTAAGAAGTTAGAGATCATCTATCACAATACCCTAATTTTACGAATGAGAAAATTGTGGACTCAGAAATATTTCAAAATCCTATATGTAACAAGCAGCAGGGATAATGAGCAGCAGATTCTCTTACTTCAAGTCTAATGTTCTATGTATTATGTCACATTTCCTTATAACAGTGCTTAACATAGTGCCTGGCATGCAGTAGGTGCTTAATTAATGTTCATTGACTATTGGCTAGGATTACTAGATGATTCAGTGCATAGAAGATTGGGTCTGAAATCAAGAAGACTCATTTTTCTGAGTTCAAATATGGTCACACTAATTGTGTGAGCCGAGGCTTGTCATCTTACCCTCTTTGCCTCAGTTCATTGCCTTTACTTCATTTGTAAAGTGAATTGGAAAAAGAAATGGCAAACCACTCCAGTACCTTAGCCAAGAAAACCCCAAATAGGGTCATAGAGAATCAGACATGTCTGAAAAATGACTGAACAACTTATTAACACTCTTAACAACTCTGTGAAATAGCTATTATAGATATCATCTTCATTTGTTAGATGGGGAAACTGAGGTTCAGAAAGAACTACACGATTAAATAAGTAGCAGAGGCAAGATCTGATCTTGATCCAAAGCTCTGTATTGTATCTATATACTGTTATACCTATATGCTCAGCCACTTTCTTATTTTCTGAATATAACATAGTTGGCTTTTTTCCCAAAGCATCCTGGAAACTGAAAAATAATATCACCCAACATTCTCTAAATGCTCTTGCCACTTTCTAGCATGCTCTGTTCATTTTTTGTACATCTACCTTAGTTTTGTCAATGTTTTTCTTATTATCTTCATTCATCCACCTGGCTGTTCCTGGCAAGAATCTGAGTCTGTTAGCACAGAAAAGGAGGGGGGATTCAGAGGAGGTCTTTATTAGATATATTTGGCCTTCATTACTTCTTAATGAAATGACAATGTCAGGCCCCACAAACAATGGATAAGCCCCATGTGATGGATTTATAGGACATGGTCAAGAGTCACATAGGGATGAATGGACATGTCCCTGGGTGAATAATCTACATCAGGTCTATTGGAGTATTAGAATACTGGAATATTGATTTTTTCCCCTATTTTTTATGTTTTGCTACAAAATCCCTTTAAATAGATTTAGAAGATTCCATTTAAAAAATGAAGTGGTCATGTTTTGAGTAGCCCATATTTATATATTCAAAGACAACTTAATCACTTAGTGGTTAAGATCAGAATCCAAGCAAAAGTTTTGAGGAAATGCAAATGGTAAAAATAAAATAAAATAAAAAAATATTTTTTTTCAAAATTCTAGTTATTCATGGATTTTTTCCTAGCAAAACCAAGAGGAAATAATAAAGCATATGCACTCAAGTTGAGCACATGATGTATTTACAACTTGAATGGACACTTTCATCCTATCTGCAACATGGCTCAAAATTAATTTTGGTGGAGCATTTAAGTTTGAGAGAGAGAAATTCAGTAGTGGGGGCAAGAATTGTGGCATCTCATTAATCATTGCCTTATGCAACTGCTTTTCCTACCTAGAACGAAACTACTTGATGAGAAAAGTTTATAATACTAATGCCAAGTGTAGAGCTCACATCTCCCAAAAGGAATTCATTAATCATCATTGAAGTACAAGAACAAACAGGAACCACATTTCATGCCAAGTTTTTCCAATAACATTTCTAAAAGGCAAAGATGTATTTTTTTATCTTAATTTGAAAATGTTCAAGTTCGGCATCTGTGTATTGTTAATTGTATGTAAGTAAACTGTGTGTTGCAAATGCCTTAAGGAATAGGCACTGGAAGCCCATTTTACTTCTTGTGATACTGAAGTCATACTCATCTCAGTCAATTGTCAGTTAATAAACATTTTCTCAATGAATTTACAATATAATTGGGGAAGACAACACACAAAACATAGCTAAAAAGAGTCAGGGGTGAGTAAGAAGGCACCCACTATAGTGGAGTCTAATACAAGGAGAGTTCCTGGGAAGAAATGAAGAGTCCTCTTTCTGGAGAACCTTTTTTTTGGGAGGAGTTCTTTGCTCCACTATCTAGCCCTCCAATCATAGTGGATGTAATCCTACACAATGATGAATTTCCTGATGTTGAGGAATTTCCAAAATGGGGGCTTGAGCATGATGGGATCAGTCTAAGGAGTACACTGGTGTAGGACATTATTTAATTAGGATCATTAATTTAGAGCTGGAAAGAATTTAATTAAGAAGTCATAGAATCCAATCTCCTTTTACAAATAAGGAAACTGAGGCTGAGTGACTTGCTTAAAGTCACAGAATAAGTATTTGAGGCAGATTTTTAATTCATTTTCCTGACTTTCAAGGCAAGTACTCTATCCACTATACCACCTGGTTACCTGATCAATAGGACAATTTGTCTAAAAGACATATTATTTCTCCAGATGCTTCAATCACTCAATGACAGACTAAGCAGGAAGTCCCATCACCTGAGCCATGAACATTTCATTGTCATGGACTGTTTACTATGTCTTCTTTATACTATCAATTTCTCTTTTTATTTACCATCAATCCTGAGCCTTTTTTCCATTAGATGATTTTGTTTAATGTGATGATAATGCAGTATTATATATGTGCACACAATTTATTTCTATATCTATCTTTGTATTGATTAATCAATCAACTTAGCTGCTAGGAGGCACAGTGCATTAAGTGCTAGGTCCTAGCCAGGAAAACTCATTCGTTTTGATTTCAAATCTGATCTCAGATCTAAACTAGCTATGTGACCCTATGCAGATCACTTAACCCATTTATCTCAGTTTCTTCATCCATAGAATGACTTAGAGTCATTCTATGGTAAACCATATGGAATGGTAAACCATTCCAATATCTTTGCCAAGAAAACTCCAAATGGTGTCACAAAGAGTTGGATGCAGCCAAAAAGCAACAAATATATGTGCATGTGTATGTGTGTGCATGTACACATATACATATATACACATACACATATGTATACATATATACTTATATATATGTACACATATTTCTATGCATTTGTTAATGTAATAGTATTTACTAATAAGGGACATTTAAATGACACTTCAGTGATGGGACAAGCTAAGCAGAATAGGACAAAGAAAATGCAGAATAGATATATATAAGCACAAAGAGAAATTTTGAAAAAGTGCTTTTTCTCAATTCTTGTATGTAAGTAAAATGTAGCCCCCAACCTACCCTTGTTTATGATGCTATTTGCTAAAAAGTAGCTGGGATTCACAAAAGCATCTGCAGGGAATTCTGGGAGGTTGCATATCTCTTACTTGTCCTCATTAGAAAACTTTCTCTTCATCATTTGTTTTCATGTCCATTTCTGTATATCTCTAGGTCATACTGTTATAGAAACACTCTTCAAAGCTAAAAATGGAACAGTGAATTGTGAGGGCAGGTGCTTTGAAGATGCAGCTTTGGGATTTGGGAAAACAACAGGAGGCAGACAAACTTGGCGTGTTCCAGCCAGAAATGGGGTGACTGTTTTTGAGTGAGGATGTCATGTAACCTGAAAGAGAAAGAGGTAGAGCTACAAACAATAGCATGTTCTAAAAAGAGACGTGTTTATTAGAATCTCAAGGACAAGGGTCCATAAGTACTAGGGTTGAAAGGAATAGGGGTTGTGACTCAGTTTTTTAGAGTCACTGATCTACCACTGTCCTTTTACAGATCAATCTCCCTTTGTACGGATAGGACAAATTTGTACTTATGCATTTTGTAAAGCAAGTATAAATTTAATCTGATGCCTCCCTAAGGAAGCCATTAGGGTACAGTTCACAGAAATAGAATAAAAATATTTTCAAAGAACCTTTCTGGCTCAGGCAAAACTACACATTTCATTAAAAAAAAAAACATTACATGTTTTTAAACTGCATGTTTCTAATGAGATCTAACACTTAGATAGAATTTAGGTATTATACATTTATTGAGTTTATGGACAATTTCCAACCATTTTCTGGCGCTTGAAATTCCTTTAACAATGCACATTTCTGGAGGCTAATGAACACATTAGCAAATTCAAATTAAGATGTAAATGCCTAATATAACATTCCCTGAAAGCCAATTTTAGTAAGGAATCTAGAGATGGGGAAGAAGAAATGAAAGAAAAGAAAAAAGGATAGATGGAAAAGAGAAGGCTGTCATTCCAGGTGTATTGCTGAAGAAACTGAGCAAGACAGAGATTAGAGTCTAATTTAATAGTTTATTAAATGGAGAGAAATACTGGGACCAATGGATCCATGTTTGATCCCAGGGCTAGATGAGACTATCACCTCAAAGAGTCTAGCCCCGAGAATTGGGACAGCAAGCTTTTTTATAGAATAACAAGAACAATGACATAATGGAGGTACCTAGGTGGGGATAACCTAATGGAGGGGGGAGGCCCTTAGGATGACACAAAAGAGGGAGGTTACTGATATTCTAATGACATCTAAAATGGATAAAACCTTTATCTTGTCAAACATTAAGAAGGAATATCTATAACCTAAAGATATGTTTATCTCAAGCTTTAAGAGGGAAAGGTTATAACCTGAGGCAGAATAACTAAATAGGACAATTGGAGAAACTGGGTCATGACTTTAAAAGGGAACTTTGGCACAACACAGGCAGCATCTTCCTTCAAGGTTGAACTCACATGCTATCTCCTTCATAAACTCTTCCTTGAATCCCCTAACTGAAAATGCTTATTTACAAGGGAGGTGCAGTAAATTTAGGAACATTTCACACCAAATGTTCATGTGAACTATTTTTGCCCAAATCTTCTGAGTTCATGTGGGTCAGATCAGACACAGTCAAACACCCTGTAATTTGACTCCAACATAGTGATGTTGTTTTAATCCTGTTCCAGATAACCAACCAATCTACAGAGTTTAGTATCTGAACCTTTTGGTATGGGAATTTCTCCTCTGTGAAGGAGATTAGTTTTAGGTTCTTGAATAAAGGGAGGGATGAAAGTTTTTGAAAGTTGCAGCACTGAGATCTAACTTCCTTTCCCTCCTCAACTTCACCCCTCCCTTTAAATAGCCTCCTCCTTACATTGATCTCTACCAATAAGAAGAGAGTCCCGTATTAATGGACTTTGGGACTAGTTAAATTCATATGTGTCTCTGATGGCCAGAAAGAGTTTAATCCCCAAAATATATAAGGTTTTGGGCTGTTGTTGCAAAGTATATCAGAAAAATTTATAGGTTTAGATCATCTTCAAATCGAGAGACCAAGATTTTATTATGCTGTTGGTAGTGAGTTAAGTTCCATAAGAGAAATGTTCATTAGCAAGGACAAAGACACAAACTAAGTTCCCTAGCAGAACTTACCTTTAACAAGAAGGAAGGCACCATGTTACAAAGGAGATGACACCATAAGGTGGAGCTAAATTCCTAATGAACTAGCCATTGTGATGCTTAGTATGAGGGCTAACCCTAAAAGGAGGGAGCAGAGATTATGTCATTGACTAGTGGGCTAAATTCCTAAAAGGAATTACTGAAGAAATAGAATAAGAATATGTTCTTTTATAGGAGAAAAATAATTTTGGTAGTGGACGTCTCTAGTTTGGCCTTCTGATTGGATACAGTAATAGTAGTACGATAATTTTGTCAATGAAAGGAGTTTGACAAAGGGCTAATTTCATCAAAGGCCCACTAAGGACAAGATAAGGCCCCACTTAAGGACAAGATAATCTTGTCAATGCCTTTCTTGATTGTATATTGTAATTCAAGCCTTCTCCTGTTAGTGCCTCTCCCTATGGACTATTTAACTACCAAAGACCTGAGGTCTTGATTAATCCCTTTATTTCCATTTCCCAAATTCCATCTTCTCATGAAAATTTAAGCATATGTGGCAGCCCTGTTTGTAGTGGCTAGAAACTGGAAATTGAATGGATGCCCATCAATTGGAGAATGGCTGGGTAAATTGTGGTATATGAATGTTATGGAATAATATTGTTCTGTAAGAAATGACCAGCAGGATGAATACAGAGAGGCTTGGAGAGAATTACATGAACTGATGCTAAGTGAAATGAGCAGAACCAGGAGATCATTATACACTTCAACAACGATACTGTATGAGGATGTATTCTGATGGAAGTGGATTTCTTTGACAAAGAGACCTAACTGAGTTTCAATTGATAAATGATGGACAAAAGCAGCTACACCCAAAGAAAGAACACTGGGAAACGAATGTGAACTATCTGCATTTTTGTTTTTCTTCCCGGGTTATTTATACCTTCTGAATCCAATTCTACCTGTGCAACAAGAGAACTGTTCGGTTCTGCAAACATATACTGTATCTAGGATATACTGCAATATATCTAACATATATAGGACTGCTTGCCATCTAGGGGAGGGGGTGGAGGGAGGAAGAGGAAAAATTGGAACAGAAACGAATGCAAGGGATAATGTTGTAAAAAAAAATTACCCTGGCATGCATTCTGTCAATATAAAGTTATTATTAAATAAAAAAAAAATTTAAGCATATTATGGATTGACCATGTTATCATTTTTCTTTGGATAGTAAATATCTTGCACATTGAGAAAACTTAGTATTTTATTCTTAAAAAATTAAATCACAATACTGCTTTGACAAGTCTAATGATATCATTTCCAAGAATCAGAAATACAGTATGACATTTATGATGAGCTAAGCAAAGGTTGCCTCAAACCTGATATTATCAAATACTCTATTAACTTAGAAAAAGAACTTTGGGTCTTCTTGATTTAATGCTTTGTTTCTGACATAAATCCAAAAGAGATGTGTCAAGTTTCTTGAGCAACTTCAATCTGTAAGTAAAATGGTAAGAAGTTCCCCTATAAAGTTACTATAGAAGTGACAAAAGACATGGTTATCAATACTGTAGTGAAAAGACTTTTTGGCATATTTGGACTTTGAGGACTTAGATATAAATCTTGAATGTCATTTATTTCCTATGTGACTTTGCTACTTTACTCTGGGCCTAGCACATAGTAGACATATAATAAATGCTTGTTGATTGGTACCATTATTATTAAATTTTTTGATTTTTGTAAATTAATCAATACACATATATTAAGCACTTAGGCACTGTGCTAAGCCCTGATGGTATAAAGAAAAAATGAAAATGAAAATACTCCCTGACTTCAAAATGCTGATATTCTATATGAGGGGTAGGGGTAGGGAGAGACATTTATTGGTCAATACAGGATTTTTAAATTATTTACTACATTCCAGGCATTGTAGCATACTTCTCTGGTTGAAAATGCATGTGCAAAGAATGAAACAATCTCAATTCAAAAGTCAGTCAATAAATATTTATTACGAACCTACTTTGTTGTTCGGTTCTGCACACATATATTTGTATCTATACTGTGACATATTTAACATGTATAGGACTGCTTGCCATCTGGGGAAGGGGGTGGAGGGAAGGAGGGGAAAAATCGGAACAGAAGTGAGTGCAAGGGACAATGTTGTAAAAAATTGCCCTGGCATGTGTTCTGTCAATAAAAAGTTATTTAAAATTTTTTTTAAAAATGGCTTAAAAAAAAGAACCTACTATGTGCTAAGCTCTGGAGATACAAATATAAAAAATGAAAGACTATTTCTGCCCTTAAGGTGCTTGCAATCAGTGAGAAAGACTATGTATAAAAGAATGCTGAGTAGTGGGGGAAGGGAAGGATCCAACAAGAGGCCATGATAATCAAATCTCAAAGAATGGAGCTGGATGGGAAATGAGGAGACAGCTGGTCTAGATTCCTTAAATGAAGGTTTGGGGAGTCCATTGCTCTAACTCTGGCACCAGAGGGGCCCAGGTGAATATTGATCACCAGTAAGTCCCAAGCCTGATGCAATCTTGCATGATAATGAGCTTACTAATGAAAAGGTTCCCAGGAGCCTGATGGGGAATTTCCAAGAAAGGTAGCTTGAATAAAAAGGAAGACAGCTTATATTCAAATTATAGACCGAACAAGAACATGCATAAAAACATACAGAATTAATATAAGAAGAATAATTATAAATATATACAAAGTAGCTAAATTTAAGGTAGTTTGGGAAGAAAGATAATAGTTGAGAGAATCTGAAGAAGCTTCATGTGGAAGCTTGAGCTGAGTCTTTAAGCAAGAGAAGATGGAAGAGAAGGGGGAGTGCATTACAAGCCAGTCAATAAAATTATGGTTTTGAGGCTTATTGATTGGTTATCCTCAATCTATTTTGGCCCATTTGCCAAAATAGTTTGCTCCTGCATATGCTATAGCTTCTTGGAGCCACAGGTAAGAATTGGATATCAGGTGGACGCCAAGGGCGGATGTAGGGCTCAGCTAGTGCTCATACTAGAAGGGATAGTCCTCCCTAAAACACCTTCTATATCCCATACTTAAGAATAGATCCATACTGAAAGCAACACAGTTGTGAGACTGTTGAGAAATTCAGTCACAAGACATCTAAAAACAGGGACAATAGCAAAGATGTAGAAAAACATCAGACTTTGTTAATACTGAAGAAAGGTAAATAAATGAGAGACTATCAATAGCTATCAAGTAATAAGTCAATCTATATACAAAAGGTATCCTCAGTGAGGGAAATAAGGAGTAGATAGCTTTACACTACAACAAATGGCCCACATCTTAGCCATTTCATAAATATTTAAAAGATGTAGAGAATATAACATTCCTGTTCCATTCCTGTTCAGACCTGTTTCCTGAGGTGAAATAGAAATGTAGGTAAGATTTCTTCCTTCACGTATGGACGACTCTTGGCCACACCTTGCCTCTGTCTCTGATAAAGGTATTCCCTGTCTGTACTTCTTATCAGTACTTAGTTTTCTCCTCAGGGAACTGGATTTTCCCAGCATTGTCAGTGCTTGCTTTCTTGTAAACCCCATGCCCCATTCCTGCATTGTGAAATCCTGGGAGAGAGTTCAAACAAATATGTAGTCTGCAAACTACCTGTTACATGTTGGTAGGAAAACAAAATATTCCTAGTTGAAAAGATAGAAAAAACATAAAATTTTACCTAACATCTTGAAGTAGAATAGAATTTTTTATTGGAAAGGATCTTAGAAACTAATCTGTTTATTCCCTATGGCTTAATTTAAGTGATGATGATGATGATGTGTTTTAAGAAAGCAATTCCTGTTTCCAAATGATGTGGTTGGGGTTTGGGACCAAATGATGTGTTTAGGCACCAAATATTGGGGTTCAATCTCATGAATAATTCACAGTGGCCATTCTCTTTGGCAAAAAGTAGGTTTATTTAGGAGAAGAATGTAAAGGACTGAAACTCCAAAAAAGGTATGCTTGAATCAGACAACTGAGCACTTAAGGTTAATTAACTATTTGATGTGAGATAATGTCTTTATATATACATTTAGATGAGATAGTGATGGGATGGCTTTTCTGACCATTGGTGCTTGCTGAATGTTTGGTGTTGAGATAATCATAGGCAAGGATTGGAGGGCTGGGGGAGAGAGATGAGAGTCACTTGGTAGCAGGACATGGAGGAAAGAGGCTGGAGACTCTGGGCTCCAGAATCCAGGATACATCTTTGGCAAGCCGGGGCAGCTTGCCTGCCTCCTTCGCTTCTCCCCCTAAAGACCAAGAATTTTGATTTATCCTGACTCTGGCTGATCCCGAGGCTCTCCAGGGAGCTAGCACATACTTTATAGAAGAGGTTACAGAAAATAGACACCAAGAGTGGCAAATATGAAGTAATTGGGAGAACATATAATTAGTAAGGAAAAGAGTTTTAATAATTAATGAAGGAAAACATAAATTCTCTAGTGGAATTCACAATTAACCAAGAAAAATGGAATACACCATGAAGTTGGAGCATGCCCTTAACTGTCAGGCTAAATCTATAGAGGAATTTAGCACCCTCAAAGAGTTAGTTGCTATAAGAAGGAGAAGGCATGGTGGGGTGAGAGAAGAGAGATGATGAGGCATAGTGCAAGGATGAAAAGAGAGACATTATGTAGCATGGGGAGGGCTAAGGAGAAAGATACCATGAGGCAGAATAACCCAAAAGGGATTCAGTAAAGATGCTATGAGCCATGGACAGGTTTCTAGCTTGATATAACTTGGATTTCTGACTGAACATAGCAAGGTGGGCTGCCTCTCTCTCTCTCTCTCTCTCTGTATATATAGACAGTGGGACTATGAGACTAAACTGAGCCCCTTCTCTGCCAGCCCCAGGGAGCAATCCCATCAGTACTCCAGTCCCTCTTTGCCAACTGCACTCAGTTACTCAACACCTCATCAATGAGAAAAGTGAGGTTCAGAAAGTCTAGGTGATTTGCCCAAAGTCAGAAAATTGGTTAGTGATAGACTAAATCTACTACCCAGGGTTTGTGACACTCTGATTTAGCAATTTCTCCAATAATACCATGCTATAGTCCTAGAAATTTGAAGTTTAATTCAAAATAGAAAGCAAAAGTTAGTTTACATTAAGGCAGCTTTCAATATCACCATCCAAGCAGCTCCATATTGGAGCTATCAATAGTCAACAAGCTTGTAGTGATCACTTACAATGCTAATCACTGTACTAAGTGCTGGAAATACAAACAAGAAAAAAGATAATACCTGCCTTCAGAGAGTTTATCATTTAATGGGGCAAGACAATGCACAAAAGGAAACTGAATGCAGGGATGCTATGCCTTTCTTATTTCTGAATCAGAGAATCAAAAGTGATGTCAGAGACTTTAACTGTAATCCTTACTAATTTAGGATTTCACATCACTTTCAAAAAACAACATCCCTTTCTTCTTTCTTATGTATTCCCAATGTTTAGCACAGTGTACATAGTACATAGTAAATGCTTAATAATCACTTGTTCTTTCCATCTATCCATCTATTTATCTATCCTTCAATTCAATTGTTCACTTACATACCCTTCTGAGATAAAAAGTTCTATCTCATGACTAAAAACATAAGATTTAAAAATAGCTCTAGAATGGCATAGCCCTGTGTTATTTAATAATTTTTAATGAAATGATTTTTATTGATGTTTACCTAATTTGATTAATAAGTTATTAATAAAATAAAATTTTATTAGCAAAATAAAAAATACTTGAGTAAAGGTAAAAATAGTGTGTTCATCAAATATGCAGTTGAAATAAAGAGAGGAAGAATGAGAAACACATTTGAAGATAGAGTTGAGTGTGTTCATCAAATATGCAGTTGAAATAAAGAGAGGAAGAATGAGAAACACATTTGAAGATAGAGTTGATCACAAAGACTTTAATAAACTAGAACATTAGGCTGAATTTAATAAAGTAAAATTTTATAGGGATGAATGTAAAGTCTAATATCTGGGTTCAAAAACCATTTTCACAAGTTCATGTGAGAAAGGACATGCTAACAGTTTGGTGGGAAAGGATCTGAATGTTTGAGTAGGCGGCAATTCCTAAGTGAGTTGGTAGTGTGATATTTATGAAATTCCTGGCTATACTAAAGGAGGCATAAGTTTGAGAATAAAGAGGAAGATATGTTTCTGTTTTCTATTAAGTTCTGGTGCCACGGTTTAAGGATATAAATCAATTGGAAGCAATGCAGATAAAGGCAAGGAACTGGGTGCTAGAAGGCCTTGAGTAAATGTATTAGAAAGATTAGTTTAACAAACTAGAGATGCTTGTTCTAGAGAAGATTTTTTTGGGGGAGACATAATAAGGGTTTTCAAGTATTTAAAGGGCTCTTATAGAGCAGGAAACATCTTTTTTGTGTTGGGGGAAGGAATAAAGATATTGGGGTTATATGTCAAAGAGGGAAATTTAGGCTTGATAGAAAAAGAAAACTTCCCAATAACTAGTACTGTATGAAAATGGATTTTTCTGTCTTAAAAATTGGGGAGATCAAGGGTTTTTTCCTTTTAAAGTTTTTTATTTCTTTATTCTGAACTTAAGAAATAAAACTAGGTCATACACAATGTTTAAGTCATAGATGGTATGACTGTGAATTCGCTTTACTTGACTTTCATGGTTCTCTGTTGATCCATACAATCTGATATGGAAATTCCTACACATGTGGTTCTGATAACTCTCCTACCTATTAATTTTCACCACTTTCACTAATAATGGCATTCAATTTAATGCCTGCCTCTCTTTGACTCTAGACTCTTAGTCTTTTTTATAAATCTCATCTGCATGCTTATCCATTAGTCACTCAAAATTTATTGACTCTCTCAGGAGTGTATTTTTTAAAAAACATTTTTTATTGGGGTATATTTTAGAAGGAATCTGAGCCCCTATTGTTTCTCATTTGTATTCTTATTTCATAAATGAGAAAACTGAATCAAGTCATTTTTATTTAATCAGCAATGAGGTGACATAGTGGATAAAGTTCTTGGCTTGGTATCAGGAAATATGAATTCAAATTGGCCCTCAGATACTTCCTAATTTTGTGCTTTTGAGAAAGTCAGTTAACTTCAGTTTTCCCATTTGTAAAATGGGATCACAATAGTTCCTATTTCCCAGGCTTGTTCTGAAGATCAATTAAGACAATAATGTTGAAGTGCTTAGCATTGTGCCTGGCAGATAAGCATTTTTTAAATATTAGCTATTATGAATGAAGATGATGATGATGTCAGTAGAAAAGCTATCAGTTCCTGTTTTCTAGATTTCCAGTTTTGCTGGTCGTGTTCTTCTCCTTATCCCATTTTCTAAAGGATTTCACTTGGAAGTCAACAATGAAGGTCACAATAGAGATTATTACATTATTTATTATTTTTTTAAAATTTTTGTTTTCAAAAAGGGACAATGACATCATGAAGTTGGGGGAGAGGGTCAAGGTACAATGAGTCTAACTATGGCTGATCAGCCCAATAGGACCTTGGAAGGCTCTACCACAGGTTTAGCACAAACAGTTCATTTGAATGTTTGAGATGGAGACATTTTTAGATTTGTGCTCTCCTGTTCTTCTGTGCTACTGAGAATTCTGCTTTGCTCATAGAACACAGCACCTTCTTCCATGAGGGTATGTATGCTATGCTGGGCAGTCCTGTGCCGATATCTCCCATTTTGCAAGTAATTCCAATGTTCTTCAGAGAGTCCTTGAGAGTATCCTTATATTCCTTTTGATCTCCATGTGAGCACCTGCCTTGTGCAAGCTCTCCATAAAAGTCTTTTAGACAGGGCAGCTAGATGGCACAGTAGATAGAGCACTAGCCCCGAAGTCAGGAGGAGCTGAGTTCACTGTCTCAGACAGTTAACATTTCCTAAGTGTGTAACCCTGGGCAAGTCACTTTACCCCATGTGCCTCAGGGGGAAAAAAAAAAAAGTCTTTCAAGCAAAATGTTTAGCATTTGGGCCACATGGTTAGCCCATTGGAGTTGTGCTCTTTGCAGAAATTTGAATGCTTGGCTGTTCACTTCAACAGAGGACCTTGGTGTACTGCGTAACCTTCAGAATATTCCTAAGAAGTGGAAGCAATTCAATTTTCTGACATGGCATTGGTAAAATTGTCCAGTTTTCACAGGCATGCAACAATGAAGTCAGCTTAACTGCATTGATCTGAGAAAAGCCTTTGATGTTGTCAGTTGTAAGGGTTTGTGGAAGATTATTGATATTTTATATTTGGTTACCTGGAGAAATTCATCAGTATTATTATCAAACATTTATTTATTATGTTAGTTCATTTATTTTATTATTAGTTTATTTACTAGTAAATATTCACTTTATTAGTAAACATTTAGTATTAGACATTGTGCCATGTCCCAGGCACAGTGTTAAGCACTGAAGATACAAATGAGAAAAACAAATACAATTCCAGTCATCAAGGAAGTTGTAATTTAAGATCATACACAGGTGGACAATGAAAAGGCAAAGTGAGGGCCAAGGTATCCTGGGGAGGATATAATGAGAGTGGAGTCAAATTCAAGGAGTGATGCTTGTAGAATAAGTTTGCCTTGGAAAACCCCTGAGTCTTCTTGAAATGGAAGCTTTAGGAAGAGTCCTGCTCTTCACCTTCTACCCTGCAGCCCTTCAATCAGAGGGGCAAAGGCTGCTACTAACATATTATTATATTTACTTTGATTTTTATAATGGTCCATAATAAACTCTTGCCAATTATGCCAGGTGCAAAAAACAACCCATAGAGATGTTCCCACACAAATAAAATCAATGTAATCGGTATTGCTGCTCTTTTATGTGATCATTTTGTTAGATTATTCATTGAATTTTGTGTCAAGTTTAGGACACATACATTTTTCTTTAGAGCCCTACATTTTAGGATCTTAGATCTATAATTGGAAGTAACTTTAGAATGAATTTTTAAAAATTATTAATTTTTTTTTTTATTTATACCTTTTGATTTACAAGTTATATGCATGGGTAATTTTACAGCATTGACAATTGCCAAACCTTTTGTTCTAATTTTTCCCCTCCTTCCCCCTCACTTTCTCCCCCAGATGGCAAGTTGACCAATACATATTAAATATGTTAAAATATAAATTAAATACAAAATAAGTATACATGTCCAATTATTTTGCTGTACAAAAAAAAATCAGACTCTGAAAAGTATACTATTAGCCTGTGAAGGAAATCAAAAAATGTAGGCAGACAATAATATAGAAATTGGGAATTCTATGTAATGGTTCTTAGTCATCTCCCAGAGTTCTTTTGCTGGGTGTAGCTGGTTCAGTTCATTACTGCTCCATTGAAATGATTTGGTTCATCTCATTGCTGAAGATGGTCAGCTCCATCAGAATCGATCATCATATAGTATTGTTGCTGTAGAATGAATTTTTTAAAAAGCATTCATTAGTTTGCTTATGACATACCAGAAATTGTATGAAGTACTTGGAGTACAACACCAAACCAGGAAGACAATCCCTGCCCCCAAGAGGCTTGGTTGTTAGTTGGCTGGTCATTGTTGGTTCTTGAGGAGGGCCAAAATTACATTAATTTATTGAGGTCAAGGTGCAGTGTGTCTGATTGTGGCTGCTCAGACTAGTATGAACTTGGAAGATTCTCACCAATTGTATACAAATCTAATAAGAGAAGACAATACATATAGGAGAGTCAGAATTGGAATGCTAGGGTGAGGAGAAGGGATCATGTTAGAAAGAGAACAAGAATTATTCATTAAAATTGTTATTAATGACTTACAACATAGTAATAATTCCTATTATGTGCAGGCACTTTTCTAAGCATTGTAATATTATCTCATTTGATAACCCTGGGAAGTAGATGATATTATACACATTTCACAGATGAAGAAACTAAAACAAATCCAGGTTAAATGACTTGCTCAAAGTCACATGGTTAGTAAATGGCTAAGTGTTCTATGCACAGTACCACCTGACTGCCTAGCTAGAGATGAGTGTACTTGTGTTGGGGCTATGTCATTTAGAGATGGCTTGGTGGCTTGGTTCTGGAAGAGCTAAAATAAAAACACTATCCCAAGGGCAGCTGTTTGAGTTCCAACAGGTTAAGGAATATAGCCAAGATATAGGCAAAATGGTCTGGAGATGGTAGATGGTGGGTACTCTGTTCTATGCCAAGATAACCTCTTTATTTATCAGTCCAGAGCAGAAATCTGAGCTCTAGTGGAGGATGAAGAAGAGCAAAATGCTGGCAGACTTGTGTGATTATGTTACCTGATCTTCTCATTTTACTGACTGGGAAATTGGGGTCTAGAGAGATGAAGGATTGCCTGAAGTCACACAGTAATAAGTGACAGAATTGGGATTTGAACTCAGGCCATATGATTATCTCTTCATTGCTCTTTCCATTGTATTTAGTTAATAATGTATTTATTACATGATGGTGTCCATCAAGGATGTGTGTGTGTGTGTGTGTGTGTATAAATATTTTGATTTGAATGAAAACATTTTGGGCATAAAAAAAAATAAATATTTTTTTAGCTTCCCTACAAAACCACAATAATATCCTTGCTTTTTCCATACCCTTCAAAAAAAAAAAAAACAAACAAACAAACAAACAAAAAAAAAAACTTGTTCATACTGGAGCATGCAGTCCTGTTTTTCTGATAGGCAACTTTTCAGATACCGACTTCAATCCCATTTTTAGATGCTTTTTTTTAGACTGATGGTTGTGAATATTTAGATTGCTGGTATATTTTCAACAACTTTTAAAATTTAATTTTAGCAGGTCACAAGAATAAACATTTTAAGGAGTATTGCTTAAAAAAGAGCTTATCAATGGAATTCATTGATTATTAGTATTATCTTTCTGAGAGTGAATTTTCAAAAATCTTTCAAATGTCCATTTGGGATTCTATTAGCTACAGTGATACAAAATTCCATTGTGTTTTAGAATAGAATTGTTAAAGTTAGTTTTATAAACAGAAGAGCTTGAGGCTTACAATTCTCCATAGAACACTGACCAACTATGTTCCACCGTGCATATATCTGTACTTTTAGAAAGTAGGATCTCCTAATTACTTTATTAGTAATTACCTTGAGTCATGTAGCAAAATGGTGTCAAACTCAAATAGAGATCAGAGCCACTAAACCGTACATAAGGAATCCCTATAGGCACATATTGACTCAGAAAGTCAAAAAACTACAGTTGGCATGCAAACCCATAGCACTTTTCAAACTCCTCACCAGCTAGCATTTTCAGAACATTTCTTCTCCAGCCCCTTTTCTACCTTGGTAGCTTCCTGAATGGTTTTTGGCTAAGATAGAGCATTTTTCTATCTTCTTTCATCATGAAAGTCTTTTATATGCCCCACATTTATATAGGCAGTTCATGACATGCCAGCTTGAACTTAAAATCTACTTGAAAACTTACCAAAGGAAAGAATGTTCATGATCGAATAAGGTTTAATACTGTTAATAACAATCTTTCTCATTGGTATGCAGATGAACTTCAAAAAGAAGGAGGTCATTATACAGATTACAAAGGTATTCCTTAACTTGAGGAAGGAATTTACCTAAGGGTTCATTTCAATAATGAGCCTTCTGGGACATTTAAAATATGATTTGCATTATAAAAATGACAACCACAAAACCTTTTGAAGAAGGGTGACCTGAGGGGCACTCAAAACATGTGTCCACATGTACACCAATTAATTGTAGGGACAAAGAAGTAAATATACCTTTAGATTGGCATCTGTCCCTAATTTGCCTGTGTTTTCATATGCCAGTATTTAAAATAATGTTCAGAGATCTGGCTTCATTTCTTTGCCCATTAGTCATATGACTAGCATAATATTTCTTTCTGTACCCATTAGACAATATGAGAATATGCTCTCATTGGCATTTTTAAAAACATGTTGCATCCCAGTTCTTCCATTTAGTTGGTAGATATCTTCATAGAACTTGTCAGTCTAATTTGGTTTGGAAAATAGAGAGCCCTAAAACCAATCCTTTTGAGTAGCAATCATTGGATTGGAAATCTCTTAAGTAAATCACAAAGTCAGGGAATTTTAGATCAAAAAAGAGATCTTCCTGTCCATCTAACCCAACCTTTAATGAAGGATTCTTAATTATTTTTTCTATGTTAATACCTCTTTTGCAACCTGGTGAAGTCCATAGATCCTTTTTCAGAATAATATTTTTAAATGTTATAAAATACATAGAATTATAAATGAAATCAATGTTATTGAAGTAACAATAGCTAACATTTATATTGGTTCCACTATGCAGAAAGATTTTACATACGTTATCTCATTTGATGTTTACAATAATCTTTGAAGCCAAATTCTATTATCCCCATTTTACAGATGAGGAAACGGCAGTAAACATAAATGACTAGTTTAGATACACATAACTAGGAATTATTTGAGGTCAGATTTGAACTTAGGTTTTTTTGATTCTAGGCCTGGAATTCTATCCACTGCTCCATCACTTGCCTCTAGTGATTGAAGTACATTATCAAAATATTAAAAAAAAAAAAAAATAAGATCACAGATGCTGGATTAAGAACCCACACTACTTTAAAAACTCTTTACTACTAGGATTTTATTTCAGAGCATTTCTCCCTCAACCCTTTTCTAACATGGTATCTTCCTAAAAGGTCTTTGGCCAGAACAAATTGTTTTTCTATCTTTCATCATGAGAGTCTTTTACATACCCCACAATTACATAGGCAATTCATGACATGCAAACTTGATCTTAAAATCTCTTCCTTTACAGGAATTCCCTCTAAAACATATCCAAAATGGAATTAACCAGTCTTTGCTTAGAGACTTAATCAGGGGGAACACATTTCTTTCCAGCCCATCTCATTCTTCTTTGGGTTAGTTCCAGTACTTAGAAACCTAAATCTTATCTTAAGTCTAAATTTTGTCTCTTGTATACATTCCTCTGACCCTGCCCTGCTGAACCCAAACTGAACATGGCTAATCCCTCTTCTACAAAGTACATATTGAAGACACCATCAGTTCCTCAGTTCTCCCAGTTCTTTCAACCTAACTTCATATGACATGGACTTGAGGCCCTTCACCACTTCCTTTAACTGACAATATTAAATCTTTTACAATGATCAGAAAAAGGAAAGAGCCATTTTGCAAAAGAAGCCTTTGAGCTCATTTCCAATGGTTTGTGATAACAGGTGTTATCCCAGGACTCATTATTTAGCATGCTATGCTAGATCTTAGATCTACTTGAAATAAATCCCTTTTTCCTCCTAAGGAAATGGTTTTAAGGTTTTTGTTTGTTTTTTTTTTTTTTGGCTTCTGGTTGCTCCATTAAAAACATAACTAATTTTTGTAGCATGGAAAATGTGTCATATACTTCTTTATGAAGCATATTATTTGTTGGTTGAAAGTATGGGGTAAAGGAAAAAGAATAAGGATTTATATAGCATCTACTATGTACCAGACATTGTGCTAAGTGCTTTAGAAATGTCATTTCATTTGATGACACTAATTTTAGAGAACAGAGTCAACCTCCCCAAACTGTAAACTTTTGACTCATTAGACATTAGTTTTAGACTGCAGGAACTTACTTTTTATATAATATTTTATTTTTCCTTAGTTACAGGTTAAGAAATTTTTTTAACTTTATAAAAAAGTTTTTAGTTCTAAATTCTATCCCTCTCTCCTCCCCTCCTATATATCCTCCTTGAGATGGTAAGCAATCCAATATAGTTTTGATATGTGCAACCATGTAAAATATTTGCATGTTAGTCACTTTTCATAAGAAGACTAAAATTAAAACAAAATAGAAGTAAAACATAATATGGTTCAATCTACACTCAGATAATATCAGTATCTCATTTTTAAGTGTCACTGTTATCTGGTTTGGGTATTGGTAGCCTACACAGTGCAAATGAACCTGGTTATCTATGGGAAGTTTTATTTCCATAAGGAAATTTTATTTTTTGCCTTTGGATTCGAAGATCTTAAACATGTAGGTGATTTTTCTCCATTGTTTTGAACAATAGTGCAATCCAGTATAGAACTGACCTCATCTGAAGTCAGGAGGATCTGAGTTCAATTTCTGCCTCAGACACTTGACACTTACAAACTATGTAGCCTCAGGCAACTCATTGAACCTCAAATGCCTCTGCAAAAAAGAAATGATTTATAAGTGTGTGACCCAGGCAGGTCATTTAACTAATCTCTCTGAGTCTCAGTTTCCTCGTTCCTAAAATGAACATAAAAATAACACCTACTTTACAAGATTGTTGCAAAGTTGAATGAGATGATTTATGTAAAACTTTGCAAATTGAAAAATACTATATAATGAGAACTATTATTATGTTGAGTCTTGGATTTGGTTGGGACATTGAATTTTACTGTTTTAGAGAGCTCTTGACTCTGTCTACCAAGTCAGAGAAAGCATTCTGCTACTGATAGCCTTTGCTAGATGCCCAAGGCTCTGAGAGCCTCTGATTTGCCCAGAGCCAATCAGCCAGTATCTGCCTAAGGCTGTGTGAGATCATCTGCCAATGTAAGGGTGAAGATGACTGAGTAAATCCATGAAATTGCTACCACCCTACTTAAAAGAAGGGAGAAAAATTCCCCATGTCATAAGAGGTGAGAAAAAATCTCATTCAACCAGTCAATCCCATGGGTTAGATTAAGTGTAAAATGTTCTTGGACAAAGTGGAGTGACATTGGAAAGAAGACTGTTCAGATTGGCTGAGAAATTTTAGTCCTCTATGTAGTAAAAGAATGGTTCAGAAGTCAGGATATCCTAGATAACAGCAGCAAATAAGAAGGATTCCAGCTAAACCCTGTGAGGAGATGCTGAGCCAATAGGGGGACACCTCAGATTTGTCTTTGACTTATCTTGGCCACAGGAAGACCTTGCAGGCCAAGAAGGGTTCAGATTTAGTGTGATGTGTCATAGTATTAAACTATTAAAGTTTGAAATGATACTATGCATGTGTATGGGAGCAATATGTGCGTGTTTATATACCCACATATGTACCATATAGATATAATAAATATAGAATAGAGAAATAGATATCTATCCATTCATCATCAGTCCATCCATCCATCTATACATTATATAGGTAAATATATATGGAACTACTTACAAATTACATCCCAAAGGATTTTTGGTATTGTGTATGTATGCATATATATTAATGTTTTATATATTTATATATGAGACAATTTGTTTTTCCTAACTCCAAAGGCAGTATGTATACATGTATGTACATATGTAAATATGTATTACATTATCTAAAACATATTTCCATTCATTATGTCATAAAATTATACACATTTCTATCTTATTCTGCATATAATACCCACTATATAATTTCTACCATATTTTTGCCATCTATATATAGTCATATATGTGTGAAAGTGTATATGTATATTTGGCGTCCACTTTACATACATACACACAAAAGCATCCATATGTCATTTTATGGCAGAATATATAGAAAATATTTTATTATATTTTACATGTATATATAGAGCAGCTAGGTGACACAGAGCACTAGGCCTGGAGTCAGGAAGGCTTGAGTTTAAATTTGTCCTCAGACACTTATTAGCTGTGTGACTCTGGGGAATTCACTTAATTCTGTTTGCCCCAAGTTTTCTCATTAGCAAAATGGTTGAAGAAGGAAGTGGCAAACTACTCCAGTACACTTGCCAAGAAAACCCTAAATTGGGTCATGAAGAGTCAGTTACAACTAAGATGAGAAACAACAATTGATAGATGATAGATATAGATAAATAGGTAATAAGGCATAATCTTTCTATCTAAAAGCAACTTTTAATATTCATCAATTAAAGAGTTAGATCAGTATTTAATCTTCATTGGTGAAAGGAGTTTCCATACTGAGTGAGTTCTTCTACTCCAAAAAACTCATATGGTCCAGAACAGGGCAAGGGTGGTGGAAAGTGTGTTGCATAAAACCACATAGTAGGTATAAATTATTGCAAGATAAAAACTCAGTATTAAGTTTTTAATAAATTCCTTTAATAGCAAATATAATAAATGATAAAATATGTTCTATAAAGTTTCATTATTTTTATAAATTGTGCTGCTTTCATTCCAATCTCTACTAAGAATAGGTTTATTATATCACTTTCACTGAGATAAGAACCACCACAGTTACTAGTGATCTCTCTTGGTATTTCAGTAGGGTAAGTTAGAGATTGTATGATAGTAAAAAGAAGAAAATTGAGGTGCTAAGAGATCATTTAGCTTGTAGTGATTCCTCTTCTTGACTAAGTGCAACAAGAACAAATCATCTTTCAATAAGAGGAAATCAAAGTAAATGAAAAGCATTATTTGATTGAATGGAAAAGATTGAGATCCCAAGTCACTGGAGTCACTGTCAAATTCTCCTGCTGTGTATTCCCATCACTCTAGGAAGATGGAGAGAGAAACATGTTAATTTTTTCTTTTGGTGGTGGTCTGATCAAAAGCCAAATGAGCAAAAACCAACAGATGCCTGTTTAATCAATAGGAAATATGGGGGAAAAAAACACCCTAATCCCTGGATATAGAAGAAATGCTTATGGAATTCAGTTCCTTCTTTAACATAACATGAAAGTTACTACCCCCAACCTTTGATTCTTTGAAGCAGTTACTACTAAGGGATAAATATACAGCTCAAAGTTTTCAAACAGAAAGAAGAGAGCTTTCTAAGCATTGCAGGGGTCTAGCATGCTGTGGACATAAACCTGAAAGGAAAAACTAGAAATTTAGTAAAAAAAAAAAAAAAAAAAACAACAACCCTAAACTATAAAAGATATACCATAAGGGAAAGTTGAAAGGCAACTGAAGTGAGTAAATTAGATGAATCAACTCATCATAGGGAATAAATTTTGGATTGCAAAAACTGTATATTTTTGCATTTGGAGATGTATCTTTCCCCAGTGAGTGGTACTTTAGAAGCTTTTATCTAAGTCCAAATGTAGGCAAGAGAATTGCCAGTGTTTGTTCCTTGGGATTTGGAATTGGGATTGGACATTTATGTGAGCTAAGGCATTAAGAGCGTGGAAATGGGACAGGGGTTGATTCAGCTCTCATTGTCCCATTTTCCATTCCCTACTGGAAAGCAGAGTACTTAAGTGAAAGAACTACATAGTGTTTCAGAAAAAGCTTTTTGATGCTGGTAAAAATCTAATATGAATGAGAACTTAAAGGGGAAGAGGAGAAAAATAATGTGGCAATAATGATAATATATGAAGGGTAGTCATACTATGCCAGAACAGAGAGATGTCCAGGTTCTTGTTTTGGTTATTATTGTTGTTGATATTAAGTTAGAAACTTGACAAGTGTATATTGATCTAGAGGGGAAATGTCTAAAATTTTTTAGAATATTTTCCAATAGGTATACCATTTAATGAAGAAAACCTTTAAAATTTATTTTATAGAATATTGACACTAGGAAAGGATCAAATGCCCCTATAGTAAATAATATTTCTTCTTTAACAGAGATCTGAAGTCTCATTAATTTATTTTTCAAAAGTGGATTTTTTTTTTTTTTTTTTGTTGCTAGATGTAGTGTTGAGGTCTGGTAAATCCTGATGTAAAAGAATCCAAATGAGTAAATCCCTTGAGTTTGGCAGTTCTGAGCTCACAGATACCTGCACTAAATTCAGCTCCAATACTGTGAGCTCCAAGGTGAAGAGATTGGGAATCAGGTTGCCTAAGGAAGGAACAGGCCAGATCAAGAATGGAGTAGGTCAAATCTCAGTACTGTTCTTCCAGCTTGGCTGAAATCTTAGAATACAAAACAAAACAAAAAAAATATTTGGTTTATACAGGATTTTCCCACACTTTCACATTTTTACATTTAAAATTGTCCTATGTTAATTTTTTTTTATGAAAATGGTTTATAGACTGTAAAATCCCCTATATTTATCTATGTGTGTATGTTAAGTGTACTATTATTACTAGATAACATTTATATATATATGTGAACTGTACTTTATAAATATTTTCTCATTTGATTATCATAACAATCCAAGGTGCTATTATTACTTCTATTTTACAGATGAGGAAAGTGAGGCAAACAGGGATTTTAATGACTTGCTCAAGGTTACACAGCTAATGAGTAGTTTACAACTCTTTCCCCCCTGCTTCATATAAAAGACAGGTTATCTTTAAAGAATACTAATTTCATTTCATTTCTTTCTTTCACTGTTCTTATTTTCCCATTAAAAGCATAGAAATAAATATTTTATCTTCAGTATGGAACTTAGCCGCAAAGCACTTGACTCTTTCTAGATTACACTACAAGTTAATGAAGAAGCAAAGCGAGAACCAGAGATTTGGTCTCATCTTGTTTTAGACATATAGACCTATGATTCTATGCCTTTGGATTTCATGGGATCATGGAATCATTGCTTGGGAGCTGGAAAAGATATTTGAAATCATTTGGTTAGATCCCCCTCATTTTGCAGAAGAGGACACTGTGATCTGGAGAATTTATTACTCATTGTTACTGCCTACCTCCACTTGGGAGCTATAATTAACAGATCTAGGGATCAATCTCAGGTCTTCTATTACTAAATCCCAGCCCTCTTTCAACTCTAATACATCTATCTGAAGTAGCTACCTACATAATAAGGCAAGAAGTTAAAAGATCCTTTTCTTCCCCAAAAAGAATTTTGTTGTTGAACAATCCATGGTAAACAAAGATGGTAAAATGCATGGGAATATTTTCTATAACAAGTAATCAATAAGTCAATCAACGAGCATTGAAGAAACTTCTGGAGTTTTTTAAAGGAAGATACTACATAAAAAGTATAAATAACATGCTTGGATCACAGAGCATTGGACTTCAAGTTATGAAGATCTGAATGCAAATTCTACCTCAGATACTAGTTTCTTTGTCTGTAAAATGAAAATAACAATAGCACTTATTTCCTAGGACCATGGTGAGACTTAAAAGAGCTAATAATTTGTATAATACTTTACATAGGACCTGGCGAATAGTAAGCATCATATTAAATGTTAGCTTTTATTATTATTATTGTTAAATTGGGGATAATAATGGCAACTAGCTCCCAAAGTTGTTATGAAGATCAAATGATATAATATGTAAAGTGCTTTACAAATCTCAACATGCTATGTACTAGCATTTATCAAGTAAATATAAAGTAAATATATTTTTTCTTCTTTTGGAGATAATTGGGGTTACTTAGAGTCACTGGATTGAGACTGGATTGACATCAGTTCTTCTATAGGAAGTGATTCTTCAGGTGAACTTTGTAGGAAAATAGAGATTTTAAGAGAAAGGGTAAGGAGAGATTGTATTTCAGCAAATTTTCTCTGATGTTTCCAAGTTAATATGGATGGAATTTTCACTGTAAACCATCAGGGCACCCTAGAATGGATGTGTACTTAATAAGCATTTTGGAGCCCATGTTTTAGGTGTCAAGGTTTATTCAGTTTAAGTATGTGGAACTTTTGTTGACCTCTGAGGTAGTTTCATGGTGAGATCAAAAGTAATATGTTCAAGGTTATATGAACTGCTTTGGTGGCTGCAAGAGTTTTTCACCTGAGGCAAGACTACTGACAAAATGTCAGGAAGGATTAAACCCCTCTGTATAACCATTCTCTCTAGGCTGCCCAGTTTTATAACATTCATCTTCTTTATTGCCTTAGATAACTAGAAAATGAAAGCAAAGAGGATAGAATCTGTGAAATCTGAATCTTCAACTTCTTTAAGAAAACAAATAATGTTTGTAGCATGGCTCAGAGAATAAGCCCCTCTCCACAATTTCACCATTTTCTCTTATTTTCTCGGTCTTCATTTATTTTGGGTTATGAGATCTGGAAGCACAAAACTGGGTTTTTGTTGTTTTTTCTTTAGCCTCTGATAAATATGGTTCAGGTTATTGTAAGGTCAGAGGTGAGACTTATGAGCTGGAATAAAGTTTAAGTATCATCTGTTTGCTATATATCATTGCTGTGAGCTTTGTGGAAGCCACTATTATGCCATCTGGAATAAGGAAGGCAAGACAGTTGTATTTAGCTGAAGGTTATCAATTATTTCTGCATGAGGAAACTGAGGCAGACAGGATTAAGTGATTTGTCCAAGGTGACAAAGCTAGGAAGTGCCTGAGGCCAAATTTGAATTCAGGAAGCTGAGTCTTCCTGGCTCTGTATCCATTGGGACATATAGCTTCTTTCTTAGAGTATCTCTGAGGGGGAAAATGGGATAATATTTGTAAAGAGTTTTGAAAATAAATTGTTGCTATGACATACAATAACATGATATAATTTTATTGTTCAGTTATGTCTGACCTTTGTGACTCTGTAGACCTTAGCACACAAATACTCTCCAGGGATTTTCTTGAAAAAGATACTTGAATGGTTTGTCATTTCCTTATTATTTTTCAGATGAAGAAACTCAGAGAAATAGTATTAAGTGACTAGCCCAGAGTCAAACTACTAGTAAGTGTCTCAGGCCAGATGAGTCATCAGGAAGATGAGTTTTCCTGAATCTAGGTACACTCTATCCATTGCACCACCTAACTACCTTCCAACAAATGTAGCAGAATATAAATTTGTTGAAGTCACAGATTTTTTTTAAGATGGAAGACTTTTTATCTTTAACATCTAGTACAGTGCTTTGCATTCAGTAGATACATATTTGCTTTATTGGGATGGCTTAGAGTCGTAAGATCATAGGATTTGGATTATTTAAGAGGAATTGATTAATGACAACAATCTTTTATCATCATGTGCTTGCACAGACTCTTTTAATCTTTATCTATAATGATCTATATTCTACATAAACATATGGTCAATATTATATACCTAAATCTACATAATATAGTCTTTTTTGTGAAGAAGTGATTTTTCCATAATAATAAAAATATTTTATTACGCTCATAACTTTCTGAAGTGCTTTCAAGTTCATAATATAATTCAGATATATGGGAATAATGTGTTTAAAAAAAGTTCATGTTTGTGTTTATCATAAATGTGTACATGTTGAATATGATTAATGAAGGAATTAGAATGTTATATTCTATGAAGACCAAAGCACTATCCTAGGATTTGGAGTTCTAAGAGGACTTGAGAACTGCTGTGATTTGTATTTTAAGCTGTATCATTTAGGTTCGAGCATGACTCTACGGGATCCAGTGTCATGTGTGAGCCTCAATAATAGAAGACCATGCATGAGTCAGAAATAATTGATAGCTTGCTGCTAAGTACAACCCTCCTGCCTCCTGCAAGAATGGTAGAATTCTTAGACTTGGTGAAATTGGAAGAGAAAAATAGATGATCCCATAACACTTCTTTCCATCCTGGAGATGGAAAAGAAATAAGGCAATCTGAAAGTCAAAGACAAGCTTGATTTTATCTGGTACACCGGAGAAGTAGCTTAAGAGTTCCTCTATATGACAACAGATTCCCTGAGAGAATTTTCAGAATCAGAGAGAAGATGCTGTTTCAGGAAGGACAGTCACAAGCAGATATTATCTATCTATTTTATAGTGAGTTCCAATGCCCTTGGAATTCATTGTTAAATCTGTAACCAAAAGAATACACACAAAGAAATAGGTTGCTAATATATGCAACCCAAGATCTGTATTTTTGACATAGGTCAAACTAGTCTCTTGACAATTCCAATTCTGTTTCATTATTCTTATTTCCCAAGAAATTTAAAACAGATGAATAACCCACCATTTTAGATTATTATGCTCAAAGTGAATAGGCATATTGAACCATAGGAGGCTTCCAGCACTAAAATTTGGTAAAATTGAGTTCTCTAATGGGATTTAATATAGAAGCAAGAAGGGCAAACGGGGAAATGAGGCTAGAAATAAGTCAAAAGAGGAAGAGAGGCAGTAGGAGAAAAAAAAAAGAAAATAAGGAAGAACTAGATAATTAAATAACATGGAGGGTAGAGCTCAGGGCTTGAAGATAGGAAAACTGACTTCAAAACCTTCCTCAAACACTTATTTGCTATCTGATCCTTGTAAAGTTAATTAACCTTTTGTGGCATCAGTTTCCTTTTCTTTAAGAATGTGGAAGATAGATTCAGTATCTCAGGTTCCTTCTAGGTCTAAATATACAACACTATGAAAATGATAGTTTTGATATAAATGATACAATGAGTCAGGAGGATTCATCTTGAGGTTAAACTTTGCCACAGATACTTACTCATTGTGTGATATTGGGTAAGTCACTTATTCCTATTTGCCTGAGTGTTTCTCTTGAATATGGCAGCAGGATGGGCGTTTTGTTGGAAGTCTTTCTTGCTAGAAGCCTATCTACTACTAATTTACAAAGAAATTGTCCAATATGTCTTCCTCCTCCTTCAATCAGCCTAACTTTCTCCAACATTTATATTGACTTTACTCCCTAGCTTTGTTACTATCTGTGTCTGTTGCCACATTTATTACCTGGGATTATTCAAGAAGTTGATCATAGTACAATTTCTTCTCAATTTGAATGTTCCTTTTTTTTTTTTTTTTTTTTTTTGCATGAATATAAAATTCATGTTTCAGAGGCTCAGTGAAAGTGCTTTGAAATGACTCTAACCAAATCAACATTGCTCTCCAAAGAAGGAAATAGCTTTCCCGGTTTTTCCCCCCTTCTCCAATGCAGAAAATATTAGGATTGTTTATTCAAAGGAGGATTATTTGATACAACAGAGGAGTATAATGACTTTAAATTTGGAGGGTCTCTTTCAAATCAGGCCTTTGCCACTTAGTATGATTTTGGATAATCACAATAGATTACGTTCATATGCATATATTTGTATGCTTTAAATTTTGCAAGGCAGTTTTAATAAGTTATCTAATTTGATCTTCACAATAACCTTGGGAGATAGGTGCTATTATTCTCTTCATATTAGAGATGAGGAAACTGAGGGGAGATAAGTGACTTGTCCAGGGTCACACAGTTGGTAAGTGTCTGAGTCTGGGGCTTGAATTCAGGTCCTCCTCACTCCAAGGACAAAATTCTAACTTTTATTCTATCTAGCTATAAAAGTTCACTTAATCTTTTTTGAATCTCATTTTCTTCATCTATATAATAGTGAAGCCAGACAACTAGATCACTTTTAGACTACCTTCTAACTGTAAATACTTGATCTCATTATCTATTTAATTAATAAATAATTAATTAATCATATTAATTATTAACAATGATTATTGTTTGTTACTGGTCATCTGCCTCTTCTAAAGCAAAATCCAATAGAAATACCATCAATCCAGAACGTCAACAATAAAGCAATTTGATTTTAACCTTGTAATCCTCATGTGATGGCTAGAAACATTGGGGTATGCGAGGATAGCAGCTGAACATACTTAACTTTCCATGATTGAAGTAGTTCTTCTGCAAGAGAACATTCAGGAGAGAGAAAGAAGTAAAGACATATAAGAGAGGAGAGAATTACATGAACTGATGCTATAAGAAGTGAGTAGAACGAAGAGAACATTGTACACAGCAACAAGATTATGTGATGGTCAATTGTGATGGACTTGGGTCTTTTCAACAATAAGGTGATTCAACGCAATTCCAATAGATTTGTGATGGGTGGAAAGAGCCATCTGCATACAGAGAGAGTATTATGGGGATTGAATGTGGATCATAATATAGTATTTTCACATTTATTGTTGTTTGCTTGCTTGCTTTTTTTTTTTTCCCTTTCTCCTTTTTTTCCCCTTTTGATCTGGTTTTTCTTGTGCAGCATGATAAATGTGGAAATATGCAGAGGGAAAAAAAGAACAATGAGGGAGACAGTAGGATTCGATATGAGATGGTGGAGAAGACAAAATAAAACCTGTAGGAATTGTTTTTAAGAATTTATGGAATATTTAACTTTGGAATAGTAATAAAGCAGTAGAAGCAAAAATTAGCTGAAAGGCAGCTGGATGACCTAGTAGATAGAGCACTGGACTTGGAATCATTAAATCTCTTCAAGAGTTCAAATCTTTTCTCAGACACTTCCTGACCACTTAATTTTGTTTGCCTTGGTTTCTTCATCTATTAAATGAGCTGGAAAAAGAAAAGGCAAACCATTTCAGTGTTTTTGCCAAGAAAACCCCAAATGGGATTACAGAAAGTTGGAAACAATCGAAAAACAACTGAATGCCATAAATTGGTTGGCTCAAAAGATCCCAGATATGACATATTTATATTATTTTAAAATAGCCAACTCTTCTACCACATCCAGCCTTTTCATGAACACAGAGCTACATTGAACTCACTCCTGCTTGTTTCTACTTCTGGACAGCTCTAATACTTACAAAATTTTTCCTTAATTTGAGCCAAAAACTGCTTCCTTGAAATCTCAACCTACTTCCTTTTAGTGCTGGTACTGTAAGACCAAATAAATCCTTATTCCCCATGATAATCCTTCAGATATATGAACAGTTTTATGTCTCAAAGCCAAGTATTCTCTTCTCCAGGCTAAACATTCCCCATTCCTTCAACTAATTCTTAGATGAAGATGAGCCTGTAAAAACTTTTAAAAAAGCATTTTGCTATTTGGAAGATGTATTCAGCATCTCTAGATATCTGATTTGGGAATATTCTTTGTGAGTTGAAATGACTCTGTTAGTCACTATTAGTCATTTTTAGTGGAACATATTTGTTTTACACATGAAAATGATGTTTGTTTTTTTTTTTTTTTCCTGTGAAACTTCATCTACATATAGCATATTGATAGTTATGGCTAAGGGAAAAAAAGGATATTTACTTAAAATATAGTGTATTTAATCATGGGAGTTATGCCTATCATTAAAAAACTTTCTATAATTTCAAAAAGTTTAAAAATTTCCTAGACATTTTTAATACTTTATATATATATATTACACATTAGATATCAAAACTTTTGAGAAAAACTTTTGAAGAACATATGAAGAAAAAAATAAACCTCTAGTTACTGAGGATAGCAATTCTACCCAGACATTTAAAAAAAAAACTGGTTTATGTTATTTGGAAACATAAATTTTGATTTAGCACTTAAAAAAGGAAAAAAATCAATTAGAAAATATGTTGCTGAAAAAGTTTACCAAGAAGGGCTATATTTTTTATTCTAAAGGTTAACATGTCCTCTGTTTACTGCCTGCTCTTTTATAGATATACTAATTGAAATTGATACAATAGTTTCTTCCCATCTGCCTATAGGAATGCTTAGGTATTCCCTGTTCTAAACAAAACCTTCATTCAACTCTTCTGCCCCATTAAGCTGAAGTGCTCTATCTCTCTTCTCTTTTATTTCTAAACAATTAAAAAAATATATTCCACATTTCACAAATACACTTCGATCCTTTGCAATCTGGTTTCAGTCCACACCATTCTACTGAAGGATGTTGTCTCAACATCACCAATAACTTCATTTATTAATAACTTTGATTCTTCTTCCTTGAAGATATCCCACCCTCCTGTTTCTTTTCCTCTTTTTTTTTCATTGGTCCTATTTCTCAGTCTCTAAGTATTGACATTGTTATGCCAAAATATAAAGACAAGTTGAGAAATATTAGTTTTTAATCAGAGAATTTATTAAGTTGACTTGACCACAAGGGATTAGCATCCAAAGCGTATGGCCCTGAAACAAAAGGACATAGGGGTTTTTATAGGGTTGACAGACACTCAAAAACAGGTTGGCCTGCTTCCTTATGTTATGGAAATACAAAAAAAAAAAAAAAAAAAAAAAGAAACAAGGGCAAAGAGATAGCAATCTTGCATGAGATTTCTGTTGTTATTCTTATGTAAAGCAGGATTTTGACAGAAAAGGAGACAAGGGTCTTTTCAGGTATACAAAGGAGTTTGGGATTGCTGGGTCATTTTAAGTTTAGGACTTTTTCCAAACCAATTACCCAAATCTGGTTTTTCTGGGGGATTGGGGCTATGGTTTTAATAATATTCTCCAATGTGTTTTCCTTTTCTCTCTACATTCTCTTTCTTGGTAAGTCCACTTTTTCTGGTGATTCTGATTTATATATCTGTCCTTATCCTCTTAGATGCTCAAATAGAAATCTAGAAAGGGAGATGAAGGCTAGAATGAAGAGAACAACTCTTGTCTGATTTGAAGATATGACAGATTTTAAACATGATAGAGAAAGGGAAAATCTAGCCATCTTAATGAGTTTTAAGCATGAGACATGCGTTTGAAACTTTAATTATGTCTCCTTAATAGGTAAAACATTCCTACTGAGGGATTTGAGCCTATCATCTTGATAGAAGTACCTTTATCCTTTTGATCTAACCTGAATGCATTGAGGAAGAATTAAGTTATGACATTCAGGGATGAACACTTTTGATGAAACTTGGAAATTTGAGTCCCAAAGGCTTATACAAGTGAACAGAGACATCTACCAGAGTCAGTTGGAAAGAGATACAGAGAAAATTGAGATGGTGCGATGGAAATAAAACAAAACAAAACAAAACAAAACAGCACATTTTAATTAATTTAAATTATTTTGATTTAATTACAAATGAGGAATAAAAGCATTTTTACCTAAGAATGTTAGCTTCAGGCCATACAAAGAACAATCACAATTTCAGTTCATTGACTTTAGTTTGCTCATATCCTGGCCTAGGATATGGATTCTTACTTTTAGAAGAATCTTTTTCCTCCTCAGGGGAGATTTCTCCTCAGAAACACTAGCAGTAAATTGACTATCCTACCTTCTACCATTTTGCTTCCTAAGCAGACACTAGATATGAGTAATGACATCAAACATGATTTCTACACTAGAGATGAACATCTATGCATGATGTTGATGATTTCCGCCCTTAATGTGTTAAGCTTCTCTGTGGCAATCACTTAGATGAGAATGGTGCTGGTCAGATAAATGGGCTGTCAGTAATATGCTGGCCTTTCACCTCAGAGACCTAATTTAAAGTCTAAACAAAGCTACATTAAAAAATCATTAGTCCTACAAGATGTCATAGGAACTGATTTCGATTTATTCAAGGAAGATGTTTATGGACATAAAGTAGTTGTGTATTATGCAAACACCCATCATTTGTAATCACTTTCTGAGGATAACAGAGTTAAAACTGGGATGTCTAGAAAATATTAATGTAACCCTGGATTGTCTGGGTACCACAAAAGAAATATTTGTGGTAATGTCCCCCTTTCTCTCACTCTCTAACCTTCTCTAAAAACAAAACAAAAGAAAATCAAACAAAAAACAAACAAAAAAACCTCTTCAGTTTAGTAAAGAGTAGTAGATAAGTGAATGGAATTAGCTATTTAGGAAAAGGACCCCTTCTTGTCATAATATCATAGATAGGGAGATGTTAATTATTTAGGAAATTGATTATTTCTAGCCTGGAAGATTCTACAAAAGGACTACTCTAGAATGGGTTGGTGGGTGGTGGGAATAATCAGAGAAAGAGAGTAGCAGGGGCAAGGGACAGCTGTTCATAGAGAAAGGTCTGAAAAACCAGGTATTACTCTAAACCATAATAGTGACAGTAGATAAGGCTGTCCATCATATTGATGCTTGGATACTTGACATTTAATTTAACCAGCCCTTTCAAATTCCTTCTTTTGAAAATAATTTTTTCCATTTATCAGTATTAATTTTATTTATCTTATAAGCAACCTAATTGCTGCATCATTTTTTTTTTTTAATGAAGAATTTTGGGTTTTGGGTGGGAATAGGGGAATATGCATTTTTGGAGAAATATTAATTTAAATTTTCAACAATTATTATTATTTAAAGAGTATCTCCTTTTACCTTTGAGCTAAAAACAATACTTAATGTTTATATAGTACTTTAAGAATTATAAACTGTTTCGTACTTTTGATTTACAACTGTGCTGCCTTCAGATGATTTCTGAATTTCTACCTCTACCCTTAACCTGACTTCTGACTTATAGTACAGACCCAGTTGCTTATAACACATCACCATTTGAATGTCTCACCAGAATCCCAAGCCCAACACATCTAAAATTTTTTACATAATCTTTTCACCCTTGACTTTGTCTCTTCAGAATTTCACTATTTCCAGAGACAGTGTGGTAAGCCTGCAGTCAAGAAGAGCCTAGTTAAAATGCAGCCTCAGACACTAGCTGTCTGATCCTGTACAAGTCACTTAAATTGTGCCTCAGTTTCTTTACTTGCAAAATGTGGATAATAATAGTACTTTCCTCATAGGCTTCTTGGGAGATTCAAATGAGATAATATTTATAAAGTGTTTAACACAATGGCCAGCATGTAGGATTCAATATATAAATGCTTCTTCCTCTCCTTTCTCCTCTTCCTTTTCCTCTTCTTTCTTTTCTTCCTCTGCCAAGAGCATTGGAAACTTGGGGTTAACTTATTTTACAATTCATAGAAAGAATCTCAGAACCTAAGTAGTCTAATTCCCTCATCCTAAAACTCAAGTGCTCAAAAAACTCTGTGATTTCAAAATTTTGAGGCATTCCCTACAAAAATAGAGCTCTCAGTCATTATATACCTACCTTTTCATTCCATGCTACTAGCTTTGCCTATGATTACATATCTTCTAGGGGGTATATGCTTGAAAAGATGTATAATCCTACCTTATAAATTGAGAGAGGCCCATATACGCTGCATTAAAAATTTTAGGACCCCTATTATTTCAAATTTCAATTCATATTTGAAACTGAATTGACTATAGAAAACCTTTAGTTTTGGTTCCAAGACTAGGAGGTGAACTTACAGTTTAATGCAAATGAGACTGATAAATATCTAGTTTTCTTGTGGGTGTTTTTCTTAGTAAAAGGTGATGAAGTTTAATGTTTGTGTAAGATAGTTTCTGGAGCCCATATTACTCCATTTAATTAAGAAATAGTAGTTTTAAAGCCACCCCCTCTGGGCCTTTGCATTTGGAACAGAGTTCAAATAAGAAAAGTAGGAGAAATGTAGCAACCTGTAACTGTTCTTTTACCTTCAAACAAGAAAATTAGGGTAAAAGTTAAAAATTACTTGGCATTACTTTGAACCTCCCCTTCCCCCCCATTTTTTTCCTTATGCTGATTGACTAGAAGGATAAAAGATTGTTCTGGTTATAATTTTTTAGCCTCCATTCCATGCATAGCATGATAGCTCTTGTTTTGTAGAATCCGTGTCCCCATTTGGGATTTTATTTGCAAATATACTGGAGTGGTTTGCCATTTTCTGCTCCAGCTCATTTTTACAAATTAGGAAACTGAGGCAAACAGGGTTAAGTGACTTGCCCTTGGTCACATATCTCACAGTAAGTGTCTGAGGCAGGATTTGAATTCACAAAGATTATTCTTCCTTCCTCTAAGTCAGGCAATCTATCCATTGGATCATCTAGCTCAAATGGAAAAGTCAAGGACTGCCTCATAATTTTGAATGTTTTTTTTTTTTTTTCTTTCATCTATGAGGTACAACAGTTCACCTGATTTTGAATCTATATAAATTTGGATTCGTAGAACTGGGATCTATTTATCTTTTCTCATTTAATTAATATAACATTTTAACCTGTTATGTCACCTTGGTGAGTGTTTGCTGAAGTGGCACAAGTTTAAAAACAAAAATAAAATAGACAACCTGTTACAATGATTGAAGTCCATGAATGTGTAATGAATTGCATCTTTATGATTAGATCATGTCTTAAAAGGGAGAAGTCTCACCTTTAAGTGAACAAAACATTGTGCTGATACAGCACCACCCACAAATATTGGTATGAAAGGAGCACATATGATGGAAATCATTATTCCTGCAAATGACAGATTGAACTGAGTTCCCAGGTTACATGCATTTAGCAACTGATAATACGAAGAAAAAGAAAAATATTTCTTCTAAGTATTTTGTCATATGAATAATGGAATGCTAGTGAATTCTATTATCTTGGACATGACCCTTTATTGGGACTATTTTACAAGCTCAAATTCTGGCCCAAAGAATTTCTCCATATAAATGTCTTAAGTATTACAGCAACACATCCATCACATTTTTTGGTTCAAATTACAAAGATAACCTTAAGATATGGACCTTAGCCTGGGCAATGTGATACATACACAGAAAGGGTGAACCTCCTTAGTGATGAAATCAGCCAGTGCCCAGGAGGAAAGTAATAGGCAGAAAGGATAAAGTTGATGAAAAAAATTGATTCTTTTCCATTAAACTGTACGTGATGTGTTTATGTGAAGGAGGTATCAGCCAAAGGAGAAATATTTTCTTCAACTAAAAACAGATTGATGATAGGGGAGGGTAAGACTCTGTATGGAGTTTGTGAGCAGAACTGCATTGCATTTCATTAATGGCTTAAATAATGAGAAAGTTATAAAGCATTCCAGTGTGGTCACTCTGGAGATTTCCTAGGATTAGATGTGTCTAAACTTCTAATGTGAATAATAGCTCTGTTTTCTTAAAGTAAGTTTAAAACTTTACACATTTCCATTTCATTCTTTGAAAAACTTTGTTTTTCTTATTCTAGGCCTACCGAAGATGCAGGTCATTAAGAATTACACTGGAAATCCACAACCTCCGCTACAAGAAGGACCTCCCTTGCACATCCAGCTGGGGGATACAGTTGAGCTTTTGAGAGGAGATGCCCATAGCTTATTCTGGCAGGTACTCTCTGAATTATGAACTCCTCTTCTGGTGGGTGAGTCACATCCACTTGAAAAAAACAAGACTGAGTTTCAGAAACAGCTTGTGTGTATGCTTTTAGTTCTCAGAGTTGAGCATAATTCATAAAAGGCTTCTTAGCCTGGTCCAAGTGGCAGAGCATATGATAGCATGGGTTGAACAGTATCAGTGCCGTAGGTCATATCTACAATTTCAGCAGTGCCAGCAGGGAATAGAGGCTGGAAAGCTAGGCTTTGAGTCAGAAAGACCCCATGTCAAGTTCTGCCTCTGAAATATATAGGCTGTGTAACCAATATACAGCAAGTCATTTTAACTTCTCAGTGCCCCAAGGCTACTCGAAGACCATAAGTTTCAGAATAATTACAGATCTACATTGGTTGAGGTATTTTAAGCCAGTGAAATCACAGAACCAGATAAAAAATTAAATTAAATTATGCATCATGTTACTCCACAGCATAACCTTGATTTTTTGCATGCAGGGGCTATGGATATGCTTTAGTTCTAAATGACAAACATTTATTATGCAACTGCTCTGAGAAGGGCATTGTGTCAAGCACTGGGGATATGAAAATGAGATATATCTTGATCTTTCAAGGAGTTCACATACTACTCTTGGTATACAAAATGCAAGCAAATAAGAAAATATAAAATATATAGGAGATATTACAAAGTAATATAAATTTCAAGGAGAGATGGCTGATAAGAATGATGATACTCTAATTTACAAAAGGGAAGTTTAGTTTGGAGAGACTTTTTCATTATCTAGTCATTGCCCCATGTCTTGTTATATTCAGAATTTGAATGTAACCTTCTTGAGGACCAGGACATTCCCTTCCTGATCCCCACCCCCTAATTCTTTCCTTTCTTTGGGTCTATAGCACTTAGCACAGTTCCTGACATATAGTAGAAACTTGGTAAGTTTGATGATGATAGTGATGGTGATAGTCAAAATGATATTTGGGTCAGTGTTCCTTATGCCCATTATCTCTAATTCTCAGTAGGACCTATAGTGATCCCACTTGAAATAAATGGAGTATGAAAAGTAAGGCGAGTTAAAAGACTTTCTGCTACTGAAATCTTTCTTGATTATTAAGTCTACTTTTGATTTTAGAATATGAATTAGAATTAGGTTGTAGGGTGAGAAGGTGAAAACAAAGCAAGTTACTAGACTTATGCATGAGTTAAAGTCTGATAAAGGCAGAGAAGAAAAGGGATGCTTTTTGTCCATTTGTGAATATTTGTAAGGTATAAGGTGCCTGCTAAAATGGAGTGGTTTCCATAGCAACCCTGTACCACATGACAGTATCTGCCACTTTGTCACAGAGGATGGCTCTTTGATTGAATGCTCATATCAGATTACAGATTTCAGTGAATGTAGCTTTTGCATTGTTTTAAAGACAAATGTTCTGATTTGGAAAACATGGAAATATGACCTCCCACTCTGCAACAACCAGGATGCATCTATCTATCTTTGGAGTTGCTTCTCTAAAAGCCAGAAACAGGAGCAATTCTGTATTTATAGGAAATCACAGAGCACTTGGTAATGACATAGAGGGATATTGGTTTGAACTAGTATTTTCAAAATTGTTTCCTTTTGTTTTTGGAATAAATATTGATTTCCATTCAACATACAGTTTTAGCTAATTTATAAAATCAATTAATCAATCAACAAGCATTTAAAAAAAAAAAAAAAACTTCTCTGTGCCAGGCACTTTGCTTAGAGACACAAAGACAAAGAATGAAATTATCTTGTCTCAAGAGACTTATATTTTAATGGAGGAGACAAGTATATAGGTAAATATATTCTGCAAAAGTAGTATATATATATATATATATATATATATATATACACACATATATGTATATATGCACAGATATAATAGAGAAAATGTTATACAGTATATAATATTATATGTTATATAATACTATGTACTATATAATGTCTTATATGTATATCTGTGTGTATATGTAATATCTTATGCAAGATTACATATATTATATGAATAAATCTATCTATATATAGATTATACATTTAAATAGATTATATGCTATATATGCTTTATATATATATGCTTTATTTATAAATAGATTATATGCTAAATATAAGGTAGTTTGGTAAGCAAAATACTAGCATTTTGTGAATTAGGGAAGACTTCATATAGAAGGTAGTGCTTAAGCTTTGTCTAAAAAGACAAGAAAGACCGCAGTTAAAGTAAAGAATGTTTGCATTCCAGGCATGTGGGATGTTCAGTGCAAAGACAAGAAGACTGAAGATAGAGTTTTTTGTGAGAACAGAGAAGGCTAGTGTGAGTGGATCAAAGAATATGGAAGAGAGAATAAAGTTTCTTCCCATCTTTGTCTTATTTATTTTTTTGTACAATTCATTGTTATTATTTCTAATTGTTAGATTTATTGTAGTTATGTTAGTTGTGTTAATACTGAACTAGAAAAGAAAAAAAAAAAAACTTGGTAAGACCAAATTTTTATCTTACCCATAATCTACTCTCTTCTCATATTGAAATGTAAAACTCTTGAGGACAAGAGATTGTTCCTCCCCCTTTTCACCCTTCCCCCCTCCCCCCAATATTTCTATTGCTGGGCAGCGAGATGGTACAGATGATATAGTGCCAGACCAAGGAATCAGAAAGATCTGAGTTCAAATACAGCCTCAGACACTGATTAGCTATGTGATCCTGGGGAACACAATTAACCTTCTTTGCCTCATTGTCCTCATCTGTAAAATGAGCTGGAGAAGGAAATGGCAAACTGTTCTAGTAATCTGGCCAAGAAAATCCCAAACGGGATCACGAAGAGTTGGACGTGACTGAACTGAACACATTGTTGGGCACATAGTAAGCACTTAATAAACATTTGGCTATCTATCCATCTTCTTATCTATCTTTCTATCAATCTGTCTTTTACCTGTCTATATTATCTGTTTGTCCTTCTGACATTGAAGTATCTCTGAAGTTCTTGTCTGCCTCTGAAATTCTATGTATCTGTGATTACTTTGCAAAATACTAAGGGTGTTGCTTAATTATTATAATTCCCAAAAGAAAATGGCTTAAGGTAGTCCCTGTTTGACCTGACTGTTCAATTGATATAGAAAGATTCTGAATCTTTCCTTAAGACTGGCCAAAACAAATTGATACAGATATGTCTTGGAGCTAAAGCTTTCAGGATAAGTCCCCTTTCAAGATAAATCAGATCAGTTAGCATAAATTGAGAAGTAATCCTAGCTTTGAAAGGGATGGACTGAAAAACAAAAACAAAACATTTCTCTCCTAGTGAAGTGATTTAGGTTAGCTTAAATACTCTAATGAAGCTTGTGGTTTCTATACTTTCTAGGCAGTCTTTTACAATCTTTATATTTCCCTTAAATCTATGCGCCCCCTCCCCCCCTAAAAACACAAGACTGTGTTGCTGCAGTTACATTGTCCTATAGCCTGGCATGTTTCCGACATGTGGTCTGCCCAAAGAATACAAATTATTCTCTTTTTTAGCAATTCTCTTTGAATAGCTATTAGTGTAATCTGTATTATTGTTATAACAACAGTAATTTCTAATGCCATAAGAGTGAATGGTCTCTGTGTTATCACTTCTTGAAAACTGTTGTCAACTGAGCTAAAAAAAAATGCACTCTGTTTAAACTTTGTTTCCCATCTTTCCTTTCTGTCTGCCTCTCTGCCTCTGCCTTTATTTCCCTTCCTCCCTCCTCCTCCTCCTCTTTTTCTTCCTTCCTTCCTTCCTTCCTACCTTCCTTCCTTCCTTCCTTCCTTCTTCCTTCCTTCCTTCCTTCTTTCCTTTCTTTCTTTCCTTTTTCTCTTTCTTTCTTTCTTCTTCTTTCTTTCTTTCTTTCTTCTTCTTTCTTCCTTCCTTCCTTCCTTCTTCCTTCCTTCCTTCCTTCCTTCCTTCCTTCCTTCCTTCCTTCCTTCCTTCCTTCCTTCCTTCTTTCTTTCTTTCTTTCTTTCTTTCTTTCTTTCTTTCTTTCTTTTTTCCTTCCTTTCTTCTTCTTCTTCTTCTTCTTCTTCATTCTTCTTCCTCCTCCTCCTTTTTCTTCTCCTGTTCCTTCTCCTTCTTCTTCTCCTCCTCCTCCTTCTTCTCCTTCTTCTCTGTTCCTCCTCCTTCTTCTTCTCCTGTTCCTTCTCCTCCTTTTTCTCTTCCTCCTCTTCCTTCTCTTCTTCTCCTCCTCCTCTTCCTCCTCCTCATCCCTCTCTCTTTTTCTCTGGAATCAGGAAGACATGAGTTCAATATAATTCCATATACACATGAGCTATGAGACTCTGGGAAATTAATTTAATACTATTTGCTTCAATTTCCTTATCTATAAAAAGAGCTGGGGAAGAAAAGGGCACACCATTGTAGTGTCTTTACCAAGAAAACCCCAAATAGGATCATATATATCTATCTATATAGCAATAATATTGCTCTCACTCTCTCTAAATTATATATATATATATATATATGTTAGGTAATATCTATAGATAAATCTGTATAGCAAGATATGTACTTTGTAGATAATAGATGACAGATTATAGGGATAGATAATTAGCTAGATAGATATAGATAAACACAATCTTCTAGTAATGCAAGTCTTAAATATCCTACTATGATACTACATCCTAGTATGTATGTGATCCTGTTTTGTCTAAGGTTGTGCTAGTGGAATATATTTGCTGACATATTCTACTAAGACTTTGAGAACAATCCTGGTATCAAACAATTTGTGCAAAGTATGAAGAAACTCATCACTGAAAGACATGATATGACATTTTCTTCATGGTAACCAATGAAATGGATTAAAAAGATAGAATGATATGAATGGATCTTCCTCTGAGCCAGAGGAAGGAATTCTTCTAAAAATGAGGTCATGGATTCACTGAAACAAGCACTAATAATAGTAATAAATGGACTAGAAAAATAGGTATAATCCTTTATTCCTAAAAAGACAAATATTTACAAAGTTGATCTCCTTTTCCCCAAGGAACTATCTTTATAACTAACTATTCTTGCTCTCATTATTTGTAGTAATTGTTTCCTTCAGCTATATCTTCAATGAATTATTCTCACTTATTTATGGATCATATCCATATATTGAACAAGAAGAGCTGAAAGAAATATTTATTTAACTTATTATGTGCCAGTCATTATGCTAAGTGCTTTATAGATATTATCTATTTTGATCCTCAAAACAACCATGAGAAGTAGGTGCTATTCTTATTTGAATTTTACAGTTGAAAAAATAAGACAAACAGAGGTAATTTGTCCAGAGTCATATAGCTAGGAGGTCAAATTCGAATTCAGGTCTTCTTGATTTCCAGTTCAGAAATCTATTCATTGGGCCTGCTAGATGAACAGCTGGAAAATCATCTTACTCTTATCTTCTAAAGAGAATACTAAGTAGTACATTGAGCTTCACCTACTTTGCCAAGTCATACAAAATGGGAATGATAGAATAAAAATTAGATTCTAAGTTTACTGACTGCTGGTATGATAACCCAACTCTACTTGCTAGATCTGGCAGCCTTTACAAGATTATACTATAAAAAATGTTTGGAATTTTATAAAATAATAATTATTATCATTTTTAATTTTTAGAAATATAATTTGGTCTTCTTGTCTGAAACCACTAGAATGCCTTTACTCTTCATAGAAATTGTACTAGTGAACTGTAATTGACCAAAAAGTACTTTTGTCTCATTGCTCCAGTGATATGCAATTGGAGATAAAAGATTAAAAACTAGATATCAAGAAGGATTTTGTGAGAACTTGGAAGATTTTTTTAATAGAAAAAAATAAAGAATAGTTCATACTCAAAGAATATATAACATTCAAGCCCAGAAGCTATATATCTATTGGGCTTTTTCAAAAGCAGCATGGTATTGAATTCAAGATTACTGAAAATCTAAACCCAAAGGAAGATGGTCATGGTTGGGTGCCTAACTATTATTGTATTAGCTTCTCTTGCCAACGGTCTTTATTTACCATAGCACAGGATTCTTGTAAACAAGTTTGTTTCCTTTAAAAAAAGATATATCTTAAAAGAAAAAACCTTAATATTCTGACTTGAATCCTCAGTTGATTTTTTTTTTCATTCTCATGTTTGCTCTTACAAATCAGTGCTTTGTTTCCCCCATATTATCCTGTTAAAAATGGAAATTTCACTATTTTAAAGGATCTTTGCTTGACTGGATTATGATAATATGTTATAATAGTATGATAGTATGTTATAATAGAAACCAAATTATTCTTGATAACATATTACTTAAATATTTAGGTGTTTGGAAGGATATTCTGATAGAAGTTAAGACAGGCAGTCAAGAAGAATGGAAGAACAAGAAAATGCTTGCATCAGTTTCCCTGCTGGCATCCTTAGTTATGGAGTATAATACTATGTTGTAAGCTCTACAGGATATAGCATAGAGAAAAATGGAATAATTTCCAGTAGTCCAATAGTTCATGTTCTTTGCAAGCAGATATTGTGATCAGTAGGAAAAACATTGTATTGCCACTGGAAGGATCTGGATTCAAATCCTAGCTGTGCCACTTGTAACTGATGCAACTTTGCTTAGTCCACTTTCTTTCTCTTGATATTAGTTCCCTTGTTTGTAAAATAAGGACTTTGGATACCCTTGAGGGCTCTGAGATTGTTCCCAATGCTAGAGCTATGTGACTCTGTACTAACCAGGTTAAGCATAACTTGTATCTCAAAGTCTATTTGCATCACTTTACTAATCCATGGAGTTTGATTACTCAATGCTCTCCTTAAAGAAGAAGCAGACTTAGTGAGAACTTGCTAGAAGAGAAATGCTTGTATTTTGGCATCCAGCTTTGAGAGGGAACATGCATGGTACCAGATAAAGACTTGGATAGGAGTTCAGCATAGGAAGAAATCAGCAAGTCAATTGTATTACTGTTCTCATTATTTTTTACTACAGACTTCAGCGAATTTCCCATTGGGTAAGATCTGGCTCTTGCTCCTTCTGTCTTCCTTCTCCCCTCTCCCCACTTTCCCCTCTGCCTCCCCCCTTCTCAATTCCTTTTCCTCTCTCTTTTCTTCTTTCTCTTTCCCTGCCTCTCCCCTCTTTCTGTCTCTCTGTCTCTCTATCTCTCCTCTCTGTCTCTCTCTCTTTGTCTCTCTGTTTCTGTCTCTCCACTCTCCTCTCTGTCTTTGTCTCTGTCTCTGTCTGTCTTATCTTGTTCTCATTGGTAGACACCATCTACTCTGTATATTGTCCAGAATATATTCTGATTTGCATCTGCCACCAGCTCAGATAAGTGGATTTATTTGCTATTTACTACTTGTGTTCATTTAGGACCAGCCTTTTCAGGAAAGATAGTCCAGCTTTAGATGTATAACTTGGGGAATTCCTTATTAAATGACAAAAATCATACACTATGTATTATTCTAGCCCTGTACCCCACTCTTAAGGAGAACAAAATGTGATCAGCTACTGGCCCCTATCTGCTTTTCTCTACCTGGAAAGAGTCAAAGCCTCACTTGGTGAAGGGTTAGTAAGGGATCCTCTAGAGAGACAGCTGTTTTCACCTTCCTGTAAGGCACATCTAGAGAGATTCATAGGCAAAACATATCACACAAATTCATACACCTATGTTTCCTTCTCTCCACCCCTCTCCTTCCCATTCTCTTTTTCCTCTGTAGGAACAATTTAGATCATTTTTGGCTCTCCTTTAGAAGAATTCAAATCATCTCATCTACAAGCAAACAAGTTACCAACAAACAAGTTGAACATAAACTAGATATATTATAGGAATGCAAGGACATAAATGAGACTTGCCTTCTTTTGCTTTGCATTAAGGTTAAAAGTATTCTCTTTCTTAGAGAAATATCCTTTATCTTGTCCAAAAACAAAGTCATTATAGTGATAAGGAAAAGCTCAGAAATATCAGGGAAAATTGAAGAATTTTGATGAAGAATGCAATGATGTTCTTGTTCAGTGGAAAGAGTGCTGTCCCTCTCCTTGAAGAACTGATGGCTAGAATAACAAATTCTCCCCAAGCCTTCATTTTAGAGATAGTTCAGAAGCTCAGCCAATTCTTCATTTCCCACAAGCTACATGCCTTGGATTAGACCCATCATATCCCTGCTCTGGATACCTTTTCTCTCCCTCTATTCCCTTTAATGTCTGTTTTTGTTTTGTCTTCCCTTGTTAGATAGTAAACTCATTGAGGGCGAGAACTATCTTTCTTTCAATATTTATCCCCAGTACTTAGCACAGTGCCTGTCATAGAGTAGACACTTAAGAGATGTTTATTGTATTGTATTATAAAATGAATTGAAGAAGAAAAATACTTTAAGACTATTTAATGACAGCAAAAGATGAGCTCTACACTTTGCAAATCAGTATCAGTCCTTCAGTGAATTTGTGATCCCAGTTATTTTAGTAAACTCCACATCCATACATATTGCAATCAATTTATGCATGATGGTGACATGATTAGAAGGCAATTGAAAAGCAATCTTGGGATGTTTGCAGATAGCAATGTGATGTCATATAATCTTAGACTGCATTATGAATTACTTAGCTTCCAGGAAAAGGGGAATAATCTCTCTGCAGTATTTCCTAGTCATATCACATTATTAAGAATTTTGTGTATGAATCTGGGTACAATCTACTGAAAAGTTGCACAGCATCCTGTGGAGGCTAATCAGAAAAGTTCCCCAGCTTTAGTCCTTATTATATGGGGACTATTTGAAGGAATATTTGGGGTATATTTGGCCTGAAGATTCAGAGGACTTTTTGAAGTATTTGTAAGAGTGTTACACAGGATTGAATTTGTTTCCTTTTGTCCCTCATTAAATTGGAAACAGATGAAAGTTGCCAAGAAGTGAATTTAAGCTGGATATCAGAAACAAATTTTTTTTTTTTTTTTTTTAACAAGTAGATCAATTCAAAAGTGGAATCTGGTATCTTGAAATGAGATAGGATTGAATTTCTCCTCTTTGGAAGTCTTCAGATAGTGACTTATGTAACCACTATTTTAAAAAATCAATCAATCAATTAATTAATTTTGAATATACATTGCTTTTATGAATCATGTTGGGAGGGAAAAAAAATGGAACAAAAATCATGGGAGAGAGAAAAAAAACAGAAAAAAGTTACATAGCAGGTGTTGTTTTACATTCAATCTCCATAGTTCTTTTTCTGGATGTAGATGGCATTTTCTATCCAAAGTCTATTGGGATTGCCTTGGATCACTGAACCAATGAGAATAATCAGATCTTGTGATTTGCACATGCTTGCTGTTATTTTGTACAAGGTATTCTTGGTTCTGCTTGTTTACTTAACATCAGTTCATGTAAATGTTTTCAGGCCTTTTTTTTTTTTTTTTTAATCAGCTTGTTCATCATTTTAAATAGAACAATAATATTCCATTACCTTCATATGCCACAACTTGTTCAGCCATTTTATAATTGATGGGCATCTATTCATTTTCCAATTCTTTGCTACCACAAAAAGAGTTATTGAAAACAATTTTGTACAGGTGGATCCTTTCCCCTTCTTGATGATTTTCTTGGGATGCAGACCCAAGGCACTGCTGGGTCAAAAAGTATGCACAATTTTATAGGTCTTTGGATATAGTTCCAAATTGCTCTCCAAAATGGTTGGATCATTTCACAACCCCACCAAAAGTGCATTAGTGTCCTTGATTTCCCACATCCCCTCCAACATTTATCATTATCTTTTCCTGTCATCTTAGTCAATCTGAGAGGTATGAGGTAGTATCTCAGAGTTATTTTAATTTACATTTCTCTTATCAATAGTGATTTAGAGCATTTTTTCATATGATTATAAATGACTTTAGTTTCATCATCTGATAATTTTCTGTCCTTATTTGACCATTTATCAACTGGGGAATGACTGATAGTCTCATAAATTTGACAGTTTGTATATTTAAAAAATGAGACCTTTATCAGAAATATTAACTTTAACATTTGTCCCAGTTTAGTATTACCCTTTTAATTTTGTTTCTGTTGAGGTTTTTTTTTTTTTTTTTTTGTGCAAAAACATTTTAACTTAATGTAATCAAAGTTGTCCATTTTGCCTTTCATAATATTCTCTAGTTCTTCTTTGGTCGTAAATTCCTCCCTTCTCCAAAGATCTGATAGGTTAATTAGTGATCTCTTTTAATTTATTTTATAATATGAATTCCTTTTGAGAATGGATTGACCTAGAGGATTGTTTGATATTAAGTGATTCATGTCAATGTCATCTCATAAATTGGGAGGACCCTCCCAATGTGCTAGAAGCTTTCCTCTTGGTCTTTTTCTACTTCATGGATATCAATAAAACACTTTGTCCATAGTTATTCCTTGCTTTTATTAGATGACCAAATAATATCTGTTTTATACTTATATATACTGTTTCTGGTGTATTTTGTCCCCCTTCTTGCTTATAGATCATTTTAGATAGTGTATTCTCTAATATTCTGTGTCTCCAACGCTCCCATAAGTTTAAGTCTTACTGGTTTTAAAAAAGAAAAACCATTTATATTAAATTATATAATCTTGTATCTAGTTCAGATTTTTATGATGGGTATTTCTTTGTGGAATACGGTTCATATTTTAAGCTACTAGGTGGCTCAGGGCATAGCATTGGAACTGAAATCAGAAAGATCCAAGTTCAAAACTACTCTCAATCACTTATAGCTGTTTGAATCTGGATAAATCACTTAACTTTGGTCTGAATCAGTTTACTCATCTGTAATAATAGTAGTAATAGTATCTACTTTTGAGAGTTGTAATAAATAATATTTTAAAAACATTTTGCAAACTTTAAAGGGCTATATGAAATTGTCAGTGTTAATTACGATGATAGCAATGATAGCTTTCTAGGTAGCACTGTTAAAAGAAAAAACAACAAATATGAATTACATTTTTAAAAATCGCAAACAACTTCAGTGTATTTCTTAGTGTAAATTGGCCTTGCTTTGAATTATCTTCCCCTAGTTATCCTTTCATCGCCAATCACTTCTGAGATATTTATGTTGTTGGGTCATTTTTTTTTTTTTGTTTGTTTCCAACTCTTCCTGACCCCATTTGTGATTTTCTTGTCAAAGATACTTGAGTGGTTTGCCATTTCTTTCTCCAGCTCATTTGACAGATGAAGAAACTGAGGCAAGGACAGTTAAATTATTTGCCTGAAAACACATAGCTAGCAAGTGTCTGAGGCCAGATTTAAACTCATGAAGACAAGTCTTTCTTTCTGCCTCCTGTCTTGGTACTGTATTCTCTCTGCCAAGTACCTTTCTAGAAAGTAGACAGAAACAAAAGCAGGAGTATAATAAGCATTGTGAATTATTAGAAGAAAGGAACTCATTTTTTTTCTTAATGTATCTGATAATCATGTGACTTTTAATTTGATAGGCATTAACTAGGAAATAATGAGTTAAATCAGAGTACCACTCATTACAGGAAAGGGGAAAAAATTCATTCATAAAAATGATAAGGATTAGGAAGCTTCAAGAGATGATTAGAGAAGATAAAAAGAAGTAATAAAGAACCATGAGGAAGATTATTTTCCCTGGTTAATTTCCAATTGGCTTTGACTCAATATAACATAAATTGAATTTCCAGGAATGTTTCCAAATGTATAGATTGTACAGTAAAGGAGCTGGTAAATATGGTGATAAAGAGGATGAAGTCCTAATCATTATTTCATTTTTTTCTAAAAATTTTTTGTTAGTGATTTTTACTTTTGAATCCTTCATATGGGAAAAAATCAAACTTGGTATCTTATATCTAAGAGGGGTCCACTCTAATACATCTAACACAGATTATTATGTTTTGTCAAGGATATGATGGAGTGATCCTACTCATAAAATACAAAAGGTCTGAAGAAATTTTTTTCTTCTTTTCTCCTTGACCATAAGGGAATAAGTCATTTTTCCCCTCAATGAATACAATTGTATGCCTCTCCAAGATTTAATAACTTTATATCATTGGGATGTCTCACTGGAATTGGTTTGAATAGTACTATCAATTTGGGTTTAACATAGAATGAAAAATAACTAGAGGTTGGATTAACCCTTTTCATTTTTCATGTGTTTCTGTTCTTTAACACACAATGGAACAGTCAGGATTGCTAAAGAATAAATGAATAAATGACACATATTAAGCAACCCTTGTCACATAAATCATTTATTTCCTTTTGTTGATTTAAATATCAGACTCTAAGACCTTGAGTGGTAATTTTCCTTACAATTAAGGCAGCCAACTCATTAGATCACATACAAATGATGGTATCTTTTTAACCATTCATTTTCTGATCCAACCTCCTGAAGATATTTAGGAATCCTGGGAACGCTAATGGATTTTAAATTTTAGCTTAATCATTGGGGTAGTCACAGAATCACACAATCTCAAAATTTCATTGCATTCTATCTTTGCTATTTGCCAAGATTGAAAAAAAATTATTGAAAAAATTTAGAAGGTCTTTCCAAGGATTAAAATAAATCAGCCTTTTAAATTACCTCTTTCAGATCATTCAATGAACAGAGTATTCCACCTCTGAACAATTCTAGTCAATCAGGATTTTCCTATATATTCTTTTAATTAAGTATGGATGTCAAGTGCTGGACATTGTAAGCTTTGTTTAAGAGCCACAGTTATGGGTTATTTGCAGTGCAACCCAACTCCCAAAAGTAAACATTTGGCTGCAGGTTGCAATATAGCTAATATTATGAATGGCAATATTTTTAATCATCAGTCTGAAAGTATTTTATGGTGGCAAATACTGATTAAATTTCTCTGCAACCAATCAGCCAGTGAGCCATAATTATTGGGCACCAACAGCATATAATACTGCATGAGGCACTTTAAGTATTATACAGCCAAATCTGAATTGTAGTTAGCACAAAGCTTTCAACTCAATTCAAAGATTATTTATTAAATACCTGCTATATGCTAAGCTATCAGCTCACAAAGACAAAAATAAAACTGTCCTCCCTGTCAAAGAGTGTACATCCTCCTGGAAGGATATAGCATGTGTAAGGATAGGATAGTCAGTCAGTTAACAAACATTTGTGAAATGATTACTATGTCCCAGGGATTTACAGATTAGATCTGTGATTTCTTTGGTAAAGGAAACTACCAAAGCAAATCAGTAGTATATTATCTTAAGAGTTTTTATTATCTTAAAATAATAAAATATACTTAATATAATATACTATTTTATATGCAAATATATATAATTTATAAACATATATAATATGTATAAATATATATTTTATATATAACATACACAATTATTTATCATATGAATATACTGTATAATAAAATATGCTTAAATAAAAATACTTGAGCATTTATTGTTTTAAGAATTACCTAGAACACTCAAAGTCTCAGCAACTTATGCAGAGTAAAATGTCCTGTGTGTTTCAGAGATGAGACTTATACCCAGTTTTTCCTGGCTCTAATGGTGGGAGTTCAGTCTGTACAAAATGTATAGAAATGAGTAAATAGAAGAGCCAGCATCATCAAGTGTGGTCAAAAAAGCTTGGTATTGGAGGTAGACACTGAACTGAGCCTTTCAGACATTTTAAGAAGCAAAGATGAGGAGAATGAATTACTAATAGAAAGCTATAATTCCTTAATTGTTGTTGTTGTGGTGGTGGTGTGGTTGGGGGGTGTTTTGTTTTGTTTTGTTTTAATCAAAGGCAAAACCATAAGTTGGTAGGAAACTCATTTAGAGCCCAGCTTCTTAAAGTGTGGTTTGTGTTCCCATATGGAAGGAGTGGTGATCTTAAAACTGATGTGATCATGATGTGGTCATGAAATTGTGATTTATTATTGGTAAATGTTTGTTTTGTATACCTATTTTATGTTCCTATATACCTGAGGTCACATGAAAATTTCTCCAATAAAAAGGGGTCATGAGTGGGAAAAGTTTAAGAAGTCCTGATTTAGAAAATAGTTGCATTTGAAGTATAATCACACTTGAGGAAGTACTCTTTTCCTCCATGCATATATGCATGTTAGTCCTGGGAACAACTGGTCATTTTAGGAAGGAATTAAGGCCTCTTTAAGTGCTAGTGCCTTGGGGTAAAGCCCAGCATTCCAATTATGTATTACTGCCTGTAATCTTCAAAGAATAATCTTTATCAATGATTCTGAGTGCCTTGAGCTCACTTTTAATTCTAGCATCTCATCTTCTACTTTATCAGATAATAAGTATTCTTTTGTCACTATCTTTTGCCCTTATATGAATCCTTGTGTTAAAATGTAGTAAAAGATCTTTCTAGGACTCTAGCTGCAACATGGTATATATATATATATATATATATATATATATATTATATATATATATATATTATATATATATATATATACACATACATATACATATACATATACATTTATATATATACACACACATGCATATACACATACATATATGTATATATTGATAAGACTTTGGATTATTTGCAGATACTTCAGCTTTGGGAATCAAATCTGTGAGGTCTTTTTCTTTTAAAAAATATTGGTCTTTTTTGCTTTTATAGCACCTATATTTGCAAATATACATCAGTGTCCTCCCTCCCTCCCTCCCCCATTAAAAAGCCATCCCTTGCTCATTCTTTAGAATAATTTTTTAAAGGAAAGGGGGGAGGAGTTTGACAAAGCTAACATATCATCTGTCTTGACAATGAATGCAATATTCTACATTCATAGTATTATACCATTTCAAGGTAATGGGAGGGAACAGGTATTTATTAAGTACTTCCTAATTGCCAGGTACTATGAGTTTTACAGATATCTCATCTGATGCTCAAAACAGCCCTCTGAGGTAGATTCCTCCTCAGATAAGTTATAATTCCTGAAGAGACATATGATTTCATTATTATCCCCATTTTACAGTTGAAGAAACTGAGGCAAATAGATGTTACATTACTTGTTCAAGTCACATAACTATCATATTTGATGCTGGATTTGAACTCAGGTGTTCCTGACTCCAAAACTTGAACTGTATCCGATATACCAAGCAGCTTTTCACCAACCAGTCAGTTTAATACAAATATATATGCAGGATTTGAGGAGCAAATGTATAAACACAGGCCTATTACTACTGTGTCACACAGAAGTATAATCATTAAGTACTACAGAATCTTACATGACCCTTTCAGAAATGTATGAACTCAGATTTTAGATTTATATAAGTAATGGAGAAGGAAGTTCAAAGGACCCTATGATAAAATGTCTTTCTTGTGATACAAAGAAATGGAGATTTGTGCCCATCTCCACTGATGATTATCTTTAATATATTCCCTTTGTATTGTATCCCCAGTCTTCCTGCCTGTTCCCCTCCTCCCAACCTCAGAATGTGGATTTCTGCATGGAGGAGTGTGGCTGGGTATCAGTTGCCCTGGCCATTACCCATATGTGATAAATTGCTTAGTAATCCCTGCCTCAACGTTATGCATACGCTCTGAGTGTTTAGGGCACTGCAGCTTGGGATCTTTCCCAGTATTTCATAAATAACCATTAATCTGCCCCCTTTACATCCAACTCTGCCTGCTGGAAATTGCTCCGTGCTGATCCAGTAAAGTGCATTAAAACCCCAATCCAGGTGGTATTAAAAGGATAAATGAACCACAGAGAAGAGACTCTTGTTCTGGGTTTTTACTAAGGCAATTTTTATCCTTTTATTTTTTTCCTTTTTTCCAAATTCAGGAAATAAACAGTATAAGATAGATCTTAGAGAGTATATTTCTGTCATCATGAATGGTACCCGTGCTAGAAAAGACTTGGGTTGTGAAAATTAAGTTTATGAAATACATTGAATTTTTACTATTTTTGTGTGATGCAGAGATATTACAATTACCCTATTGAATGATCTGTTTTTCCATGAAATTATTGCCTACCAGAAAAAAAAATTGATTTTTAAAAATTTACTGTCATTTGCTGTGGTCTAGTTATATTGGAAATAAAATATGAAAGAAGTGATCCAACATAAACTAGGCAATTATGAAACCCTAAGAGTATATCTTTGTGTGAGGATTTGTTAAGGGACACCTCTTCTCATAGCTATTCATAGTCAATCCATGATCAATATCACAAAAAGGAGATTGAATTTTCCAAGAAGCAAATTTATTTTTTGAGCAATATAGGTGTTTTTGAGTTAAAATTCTTATATTATTTTTATTTTGTGCTTTTATCCAATTAAGAAACATCAATTTAAAAAATGATAAATATTTGTGTTTTTCTCTCTAGCAAATGATAGAACCATTTAAATAATTTTCTTAAATGACCCAAGTTCTGTCAAATTTGTAAAAGATTCATCATGTATCTTGTGCTGTAGAATAAATGTATAGAAAGATAGTAACTCACAGTATATCAAATGACAAGTAACAAAAAAAGAGAAATGTTTTCTAGTTGACCTTGAAGATATTACAAGAATCCCTAGGATGAATGTCAGAAAAGAGATTATGATCAAAGAAAGACCTTCTACCTGACAGCTGCAAAAGGTACAATGGTAAAAACAAATATATTATCTGACCCAGAATAAAATGCTTATGCTGAAATATAAAGTAGAATTAAGTTTAGCTTCAGGAATCTTGTCAAGGCTAATACAAAAGGCACAAGTAAATCGGCATACACCACAAAAACTCAATCATTTGCTTCCAAATGGCTTATTTTCAAAGCTAAGATGTCAATTCCATGGCTACATGTCGAATTGACAGCTTCTCCTCCCATTAGCATTAATGAGCTACCCACTTAAATCCTCCCTACAACATCAACTTGGGAGCCAGAGACATCCCCTCCTACTCTCTGTTTTGTTTTTGTATATACCAAATGTTGGCTATTCACTAAATTAGTGTAAATTCATCGGCTCCGGTGCCTATTACCTTCCATAACTAAAAATGACTTCTCATAGGAATTAGTGTTAAAATATAATTTTAATCATCTGTCAAAATACGTTAAATAATCATTACTCACCAGCAGGCTGTTAGGAAATGCACTAAATCTTGGTGAATATGTGACCTCTGCAACTGAGGCATTTTCTACAAAATTCGAGTTGAAAAGGAGCTTGACAGCTTGCTTAATCTAATTCCTTTCTTCCAGAGGCCCTCACATAAACAGTTCTTGAAGAGTGGTTTAAAAAAAAAAAAGCAAACAATAGAGACAGAATCATTTCAGGTCACCTATTTCTCAATTGCTTTCCTCATCACAATCCTGATTCTGATTAACATCCTTCTTTTCCTATTCATGATTTGGTGGCTGAAACTAAAGAAAAAGATGGAGGGGATGAAAATGAATGAAGTTCCTTCCAAAGCTAGGACTTAAAATAGGGCACTTCTATAGCATAGTCTAGGAGTAGGAATGAAATGAGATGTAGACCATCTAGCATTTCATAAAAACCAAAAACCAAAACAAACAAACAAAAAACAAGTTCTCTTCATAGTAACATAGAAAGAGTATTTGTAAAGTTTTAAATATTGATTCAATTAGGTGGGCTTTCTTTATTTCCTAATTTCCCATAATGGCATGCCCAATGAGTAGCTTCTGCCAAACTGAGGACCTCCTTGTAGACTGGGTTTATATAGCTAGTAAAACAGAAAATTTAATCAATAATTAGAACCTTTTAGGTTCTTGGGAAGAATTAAGTTTTGAGACAATTCCATTACCTATAGGGATAAGTATGGAGGAAGGGAAAGGGATGGGTAAGAGGGAGATTAGTCTAGCTTGTATGTAGTAGATTTTGTTTTTTTACTACAGATTTATATTTATAAAATATTTTCCTTCAAAACACCCAAGTTTATATCCCTTAGAACTATCACTCTCTCTTTCCCGATTTTTCCTCACTATAAATACAACTATCATATTTAGGGGCTATGATGTTTAACTACCCTCTGCCTTTCTCCCCAGCCATCTTGGTAAAGTCAGCTTCCTTGTAGTTGGGATGATTTGAAGCCAAAAGAAAGATGATGGAATGCCAGTTTATTCATTCATTCAACATACATTTGAAGCCTACCATGTACAGAATATTGCATTATGCTTAGAAAGCTACAAAGAGTTTTTGCCCTCACTGAGTTTATGATCAAACTCCACTCATCTCACTGTACTTGAAGCCCTTAAATAAATAATCCCAGCTGAATTTATTGTACTTTTAAAGACATTTTGAAATTTTCATTATTTCTTTCTAATTTTTAATTTCTAATCAAAATACCTTGAGAAAATTATTATTTTTACTCAATTAAATCTCTTCGGTTACAAATAAAGTCATTTATTTTAAGGTATTCTTTATGAAAAGATTGAGAATACTTGATTATAATTTTTGTTATAATTTCCTAATTTATGTATATTTTTTATTTTTATATCCAAGTTTATCCTTTAAAAAAACAAAATTTACTAGGCATCGGATACTGCATTTGGTGCTAGAAAATACAGATGTTATTTCCTTCATAAAGACATAGGCCATCATAGTGAGGAAAAAATACTTGATTTACAGTCTGGAGACCTGGGCCCAGTTCTGACTTTACTGGAAAATGTCATTTTAGGCAAATAGCTTTTCTTTGAAGCTTGATTTCTTCATCTGTGAAATGGGCATAATAATTTTATCCTACATACCTCACAGAGCTATTATGAGGACAATACTTTTTGTAAATTTTTAAGTGCGATATATAAATTTAAGTTGTTATGTTGTTTGTAAATCAAGAAAAGGATAATACCTACTTGTAGAGTACTGTAATGTAAAAATGAATTTGAGAAGTACTTAAGATAAGTTGAAGTAAAAGTGCTAAGAAAAGTGGTGTTTGCTGTAGTTTATTCATGTGTGACTCTGTGTAACCCCATTGGGCATTTTCTTGGTGAAGATGCTGGAGTGATTTGCCATTTACTTCTCCAGTTCATTTTATAGATGAGAAAACTGAGGCAAATGAAGTTAATTTGGAGAGGTGGTGGGGCTGATCATTTTTGCTTGTAACATTCAGGGAAGACTGATTTCAGAATAGAGTAGGCAGTATTTGGACATGGAATAGGAGGAATATTTCATGCCTAGGAAATAGGTAGGACAGTGTGTGGTGAATCAACCAGTAGGGAGGAAAGATGCTATCTGGTATTCCTCTAGGACAATTAAATCTTTTATTTTTCTCTCTTGGAATTGGGCTTGCTTTTTTTCTGTTGGCTTCTTGTTATTTTTCTCATTTAAAATGTCAGTCCTATCACTCCCTACCCTTTTTCCTTCCTTCCCCTAAAATGATCATTTAAAAATGAATCCTCTTTCTAGATCATATATTGATTAAAAAAAAAGTCAAGCAAGTACAGGACCAAAGGTTGTGTCTGTTGAAATAATAATATTTATCACGAACAGGGTCCAGATATAGACCATTGTCATATTCAAGAGTAAATCACACTTTTGCAATTATTTATTAACAACAATTGTTATTGTTAATTGTTTTTTGCTTTTGAAGAGAACCAATGATATCACAAGATAATATCTTGACTTGGGAATGAATAGGATTTAAGTGAGGCAGATTTACACAATAAAAGCTGTAGGATCTATTCCTTGTTGTCCTAAATTGCTTATAATATTACCCTTTATGCCTAAATCATATACCCATTTTGACCTTATTTTGGTATGGGGTGATACCTATAGCATACAGGTCTATGCTGAGTTTATGACATTATTTTCCAATTTTCCCAGCAAATTTTGTCTAGCTAGATAACTGATTATTGAACACTAGATAACTGATTATTAATTATTGTAAAATTTGTATTTAATCTGTTCCACTGATCCACCATATGGTTTTGATGAGTGCTGCTTCTGTTAAGCCTTTGTATTTTTTTCATTAATTTCCCTTCATATTCTTGATCTTTTGTTCTTCTAGATGACTTTTGCTATGATTTTTTCTAACTTTTTGAAATAATTTTTGGTAGTTTAGTATGACACTGAAAAAGTAGATTAATTTAAGTTGAATTGTCATTTTTATTATATTAGTTTGGTCTGCCCATAAGCAATTGATGTTTTTCTAATTGCTTAGATCTGACTTATTTGTATGGAAAATATTTTATAATTATGTTCATATAGTTCATGAGTTTGTCTTGGCAGGTAGACACTCAAATATTTTATTTTGCCTAGTTATTTTAAATGGAATTTCTCTTTCTATCTCTTGCTGCTGGACTTTGTTTGTAACTTACCAACGTGCTGATGATTTATATAAGTTTATTTTAGCTCCTATAACTTTGCTAAAACTGTTAATTACTTCACGTAAATTTTTGGATGATTCTCTAAGATTCTCTAAATATATCATCATATCTACAAAAAAAAATGATAGTTTTATCTCCTCATTGCCTATACTATTCATTTAATTTCTTTTTCTTTTTTTATTGCTAAAGCCAATATTTCTAGTACAATACTGAATAACAGAGATGATAATGGGCATTTTTTTTTCACTCCTGAAATCTTGATTTCAATCCTGCTTTAAATACCTATTAGCTTTATGACCATGGGGTAGGTTGCCAAAATTTTCTCAACCTCAATTTTCTCATTTGTAAAATGGGAAAAATATAAAAAATATCATTGGAGGAACAAGTGAAATAATAAAGACAATGGCTTCAGGAATATGAATATGTCATACAAGTGGTAGTTATTATTATTATTCCTATTGTTATTATCATTTGAATTCTTACTACCAGATGTTAGTCAAAAGGAATTTGATGATCTGTGATAACAGATGATGATTAAATTGAAAGTGCTCTGGTGTTATATCCTTTGAGTAACTGTCATTCTTAACCCTGACACTTTTCCCTCTATTTATAGGGAAGGAACTTAGCATCAGGGGAGATTGGCTTCTTTCCTAGTGAAGCAGTTAAGCCTTGTCCATGTGTAAGTACATATATTTAATTTTTTTGTCAATGTAATTATTTGTTCAAGAACATTCAGAGGAAATTGGTCACTTCCCAATCATGCCTTTTGGGAATCATATAATTTCTTTGTCCTTTCATTTGAATGTTACATTCATTGTTATTTAAAATTGCAACAGTGATGAGCTTCCATTAGCAGACTGAAATTTAAAATGTTAAAGAAATATTCACAGCAAGTAAATTTAACTTCAGGGAATTTATGAAATTAAATTGTATAGATTTTTTTTTAATAAGTCAAAGTTTGATGATTAAATAAATGATTGAGTAATTTTTTTTTCCAGTGAGATAAGAATGGTTTGATTTTAATCTGTTTCTTCTCTCCCTTTTAGAAATTTTGGGTTACAGAAAGATTATAAATAGTATGCTTTCTAAAAAGTAACATCAAATACACAAAGCCTTCAACCAAATCTCTAAATATATTTTTCTATGTATGTTGATATTTTGTTATTGTTTTCTTCAGTGTTACAGTAAAATGTTTTCAAAACATTAACTGTGGTATGATGCTACTAGAAGAAATTAATGAACAGTAGTACTTATCCAAATGAAATTATGGAAAAATTCAACTTTATAGAGGAAACAGAGATAGATGCTATTGTTTACAATTAAATTAAACTTTTTCAAAAATGCCACCATTTTTCCAGTATTATAAGCTTTTTTATTGGAATTGATTACTATGACCTCCTGTTAACTGGCTTAAAGTCTCCTGACTAACATTGAAATCTTGTTTTCTTTTTAATTTAAGTTTTATTGAAAATTGTATTTTACATGACAGCATTTCTGAATGTATTCTTTCCAGCACTACAGCCCTCCCTCCCTCATTCCCAGACTTTCCCTTAGGTTTCTGTGATTCTTGTTTGTTTCTAGGTGAATGATTATGAGATCCTCTGTACCTTTCCTCAATTATTAGTGCTCTTTCATTATATGTTATAGATAGCTTAATAATTTTTTTTTACTTTTGCCCATTAAACATTTATTTTTTTATCCCTCCTCCTCAAAGAATAACAATAACAAAATCCTATTAACAAATATGCATAGTCGAGTGAAGCAAATTCTTCCCATTGGCCTTTTCAAATGTGTATGTATATATATATATATATATATATATATATATTTCACTTAATATTTTGAGTGCATTACCCCTTTATTAGGAGATGGGCACCATGCTTCATCGTTGGTCCTCTGGAAACATGTTTTGTCATTTCATTGAATAAAATAATAAAATCTTTCAAAGATTTTTTTCTTATTATTATTGTAAAAAATATTTTTGTTCTGCTTTCTTCATTATGCATCATTTCACATAAGTTTTCCCCAATTTCTCTAAAATTTTCCATTTTGTTATTTCTTATGGTACTTCCATTCCTTTCATTTAATTTGTTTAACCATTTCCTGCTAGTTAGGAAGGCCCTTAGTAAAAGATTTTTTCTTCTACAAAAGTACTATAAATATGTTGTAAACTTGCGTTCTTTTCTTCTTTCTTTAATTTTTTTTTTTTTTTTTTTTGGTGATATGGACTTAGTATTTGTATCAGTGAATCAAAAAACAAAAACAAAACACCAATTAATGATTTAGGGGGCATAATTTCAATTTTTTTCCAGAGAAACTGAACCAATTTGTATAGCTCCACCAATGGTGAATCAGTGTATGTTTTCCTACAGTTCCTCCAACATTTGCCATTTTCTCCCCCACCCCCCATTATCTGACAGGTGTAAGGTGGAATCTGAAAGAGCTTGCTGGTAAAAATGCTTTGATTGGCATCTTTAATTATTAGTGATTTGGAACAATTTTATATGGTTTTTGATAGATTGACTTCTTCTTTTGAAAACTGTCCCTGGCAGCAGCCCAGTATCTAAGTGAGCTCCAGTAGGAGGAAGCTGACATTGTGGAGTTAATCTTGTACAGACAGAGCTTTCCTGTATTGATGCCCACTGTTACCTTATACAGCCTGAAGGTTAAGATATCTTGTATAAATAGGACTGCTAAGACAACCAAGACTTCATGATGCATGATTAGCATAGTTAGCTCACCTTGCTTTAAATTTCTCCCCATAAAAGGTTCCACCATTCCCCTTGTTAATTCCTTAAGGGAAATTAGCCCCCTTTCTAAGTATTATAATAAAGAATTGTCCTTCAGCTTGAAGGCAGTTTGAATTTATGAATTCATTGCATATGATTTTACCCTTTCATAATTTCCGGTATCTCATGAATTCTATACTTATATTGAATGACTAAGATTTTCTTTATTTTTTGGGTTTTGTTAGTAATTTATAGAAATGCTGAAGATTAATGTGAATATATTTTATTCACTGCTGAATTTTTAAAATTTTAAAATTAATTTTAGGGAGGGTTCTCTGGAAAAATCATCATGTTATCTGCAACAACAATAACAACAACAACAACAAAACTTCAAACACAGTAGTCTTCTCTTTGCTTGGATTATCCCTTGATTTCTTTCTTATCATATTGCTATACCTAGCATTTCTAGAACTGTCTAAAAAGTACTGTTGATAATGGATATTTGTTATGGGTCAGAACTCTGAAATAAGGATTCTTACAAGATGCTAATTCAGTGCAAGTGATGAGACAATGGTTATCTAGTTTAGCATGGTACTTAATAATTCTCTAAGTTCAGTATGATTGATTTAATCTTACAACAAATAATGGGTTCCTAGTGATATAATGATTGGTTTATACTCAGTGTAGAGCATGTAAGATAGGGGGAAGGCAGAAACAGATTCATTCCATTGTCCACCTTTGTGGTGACTGGAGGCTGGACTTGGACTCAGACTCACTTCATCTCACATCACTGTGGTGGCCTATTCGCCTGCATTTTCTCCATTGAAACCAAGTCCCATCTGAAGGCCATGTGAAAGTTAGCTGAACATCAGGCAAAGGAGACAATAAAGGATTGGGACTTTAACACCTGGCTATTCTTGTGGTGATACTGAAAAGAAGGCTGTCCCAAAGACCCCAAGAAAACCAATGAGAACACCACAGATATTCTTTCCTCTTGAAAATATTTTTCATCCATTTCTATGTTTTCCATTTACTTGTATACATGTGGCATCCCTTTACTATGATGCCAATTCCTCTAGTACAGGGAAAGTTTGTTTATGTAGTATTCCAAAGCATCATTATTTTAGGTATTTGTTAAATTAAAAGATCCTACACTTGGACTTCAAGCTTTTGCTCTGAGATTTGTAAATTGTATAGCTTTGGACAAATCACTTTACTGATTTTTAGTTTCTTCATCTAAAAAATAAAGAAAATAAAGGTCATTTTATCTTAAAAGGCAGTATCAGATAGTAGTTAGAATAGCTAAGAATTCTAGTATGTCTCTCATATCTAAAACTATATGATTGTAGGCAGGTTACTTAATTTTTCAATCTAGGCAGCTGTCGTGGTCCAAATTAATAGGAATAACAAATCCTAGAGAGTGGTCACATTATTAGAATTCACACTACCCATTTCCAATGGACTAGAACCAATTATCATATTTTATATAATGATAACTTAGAGTAGTGGGAATTCGAATATAGGCATTTTAAAGAGATTTTTCCTTAACACTAATCAGAACCTAGCAGAGGTATTGTATGTTACAGAAAAGATACCAAACTTTTTATAGAGGAAGATGCCACATTGAGTTCCTTATACCAATGAAATAAATCACAAGCCCAGTACCTATCCTAATCATCCTAACCACCTTATAGATTCTTTCAAGAGCCAAATGAGATAATGCATGTAAATTATAAAGCACTACATAAATGTAGGCCATGATTATAATAGCTTACATTTATGAATAATAATATTGAAACTGTCTACATTTGTATAGTGCTATATGGTTAAGAATATAGCTATCATCATTAATACTGGAATAATGAAATAGATTATTTCCTATTTCTAAAATAAATTTAATCATAGATAGTTACTGTTATAATTTGAAGATAGTATATTTGGGGTTTTTATCAGCTTTGAACATGTTAGGATATATGTAAATAGTTGCTAAAACCAAGATTGTGATAGTAGGCATGTGGTAAAATAAAAATGAGTAATGTATACCATGCAGGCCAGTTTTATTATTAGTAACCAAAGGGATATTCTGAGAGATAAATTGATTCTGCCCAAATCTTAACCTAGAAGGGCAAAATATAAATATCTTATTATGACAAATGATTTAACCAATGACATGGTAACATCGATTAGATTTTCAATGTGCTATAATTTTAACTATTATTATGAAGTGCAACAATCTTCACAATCATTCAATATGAAAATGTCCAGGAACAGCATAGAATGCATATATTAAGTCTTCAGAATGAATAAAAAAAATCACTGAATTATGAGAATAGCTTATCTGTATTCCAGTCTTTTCTTAGCTATTTATAAGCCCTTTTCCCCTCCTCTTTGCAGTTTGGAGTCTATGTCAGCAGATATTTTGATTATCATGGGTATAATGTTAATTCCTTACTAACTTTCTATTCTTTAATAGTAATGGTAGTAGTGGTAGTGGTAATGAGGGTAGTAGGAGCAGTAGTATTTGTTATTCTTGTTGTTTGATAGCTTTGATTAGACACTTGGGATATTTGACCTACTTACAGAAAATAGTGCTTTTGATTTTTTCTCTGTGAGATTCACATAGTAAAGGATAGAAAATTGAATTTTTCTAGTACTCTGATCCTATCTTAAACCTAAGTTTGGAATTTGCATCAGTAATGGTGTTGCACAATTATTATCTCTGCTCAGTGAGCTGAAGAGATTGTCTAGTATTTTATTCATAATTTATCTTTGTTTTTTATGGGTAGAATCAAATATCTTACAAAAAACTATGCAAATTTCACCAGCCTACACATTTGACTTAACACCTCTGCTCATGGAGATATGCTAGCAACTAAACAAATGATGTCCTATTTGCCCATCTCATAATACCCTTTGGATGAGAATGGTATTGGATACTAATTTTTCATGTGTTACTGATGCCTTTATTTAAAAAAAAATACTTAATTATCATTAGTTACCTAAGTGGTACAAAAGAGAGAGTGTTGGATTTGGAGTGAAGAAGATCCAAGTTGAAATCACCTCAGACACTTATTAGCTCTTTTGACTCTGGGCAAGTCAATTTCTTTCAGTCTTACTTTCCTTGAAAAATGAATGAAAAATGGAGATTAACAATAGCACCTACCTCTAGAGATTGTTGTAAAGATTAAATGAGATAACATAAAACTTCAAAATATTATAAAACATGCTAGGTGTTATTATTAGTATTATTGCTGTTTTTGATTCCATAGTATAACTATCCCTTGGGTAATATTGGTTGTCTATAGAACAGATTTATAAAACACAGCTGACATTATAATATAATAATTATGACACAATATAAATAATATAATGTAATGTAATATAGTGTAATAATAAGTATGATATACTGGGAAATATATACATGAAGTGATTCCTTTGATGCCCCCAGTTAGAAAGCACAACTGTCTAGAAATCAGTTAAAGGTTGAGTTCCCAGTTCTTTACTTGGAAAGATCTCCAATGTAGTTCTCATTATAGCACCCTCATACTGCACAACAAAATCATCCCTCCTGCATCAAAGCTAGCAACAGCAATAAAACCCACAGTTACATCTGGCTTTCTTTATAAATATAATGCATCTCTCATATTTTTGAAGAAGGAAATAGCAGATATGGCAGACATGACTCTGCCATGCCCACTGCTGCCATGGGATGACCCCAAATTCCTGCCATAACCAAATCATGAGAACCCTTGACCTCCAATCAGATAAAAATGGATCATCTTGTAGTTTCCTCTTTTCCCAAATTGGGAACAACCTCAGATCCGAGGGATTTTTTGGTCAGCTAACAATCTCTTGCCAAATGTTGTTACATTCATAAAAACAAACAAATGAACAAAAAGTGAATGACAGCTAAGCAAAATCAGTGGACATTTTGGCTATATTTGACAGTATATACCTCTTTTCATACCTGTTGTGCACTACTCTAAAATACTTCATTTTAAGTTCTCTAGCATCAAGATTGCTCATTATATTGATTTAAATTTTTATTTCTTTTACCTTTGTTTTTTTTTATTTCAAAGAATATTTCCAAGTCTGAACTCCTTAAACTCTTATGACAATGGATCTAGGATCTATAAAGTGAATTTATTATTAGTGTTCAAATATTTGGACCTTTAGTAACTTTATTGTATTTTGCCTTTCAAAAATAGGTGCCCAAACCAGTAGACTATTCTTGCCAGCCATGGTGAGTATTAAAAAATATTTTATTTATGATATATTTACTTATTTACCTATATTTACCATATAACTATAGTTACTATAAATTTAGAGTGTGGGTTTTTTGGAAAGGGGAGTAGAGTTATATACATACTTTGTAACCTCTATACATGTGTTTACCTACAAAGGACAATGCCACTATGATTTAGAGATTTTTTTTTTCTGATTTCCATTATTCTGTTAGAGGTTGTGTCTTAATAAATGTATGTCTCTCATATATATACATATAAAACTAAAGGCTTCATAAATGCCAAGGAAGGGAACAATGAACACACTCAAATACCACATGTGTACCCTAGATTTAGAAAAGCAGATTTCAAAAAATACCAGAGAAGATCCAGTTGAACAATTAGAAAACAAAACAAAACAAAAACTTGACAGTGTAATTGTGAGTTATCTCAATGAATGAAAGAAAAGACTGAAAAGTCTTGTGTAGATACTTAGGGAGGAGTCTAATGAACTTAGATTTTAAAATACCTTGTACAAAAGATATCAAGAAATCAGCAAGTATTTAGTAAGTACTGACTGTATACTAGTTATTATGCTAAATATGCAGACCTCAGAATACATACAGAATAAGGCATACTTTTTTTAGAATAGTGTCCAGAATGTTAATGTTCCAAATTAATTGAAGCTTGAAAAAAGAAATGCTAATGAGACTAAAAAAAAGATATTTTTAAAGCAATATTTGCAGTATTATATACACCTTTGAAATAAGAAGTGGTGATAACTAGGTGTTTTCAAGAAGTTACTAAGAAAAGGTTTTCTAAAGTAATGTCATTTCCTATTTTTGTTAGGTTCACTAGACTAGAAGATCAAGTCAATGACATATATTTCATTTGACATGTGAATTTATAAAATATGTAGTACAGTGAATAGTGTCAGGGCCTGTAGTCAGGAACTCATTTTCCTGAGTTCAAATCTGAACTCAGAATCTTACTTGCTATTGTGACTATAGGCAAGTTATTTAACCCAATTTGCCTCAGTGACCTCAATTGTAAAATGCCAAAACATTCCTAGTATCTCTGCCAAAAACAAAACAAAATAAAACAAAAAACCAAATGGATTTACAGTCAGGAATGCAAGAGTTAAAAATTATTAAACAACAAAAACAGAAGTTTGTAAGCCTATTTACCTAATGTGTTGTCTGGCCAACTAATTTAGCTAGATGACTACCTACCTGTAAAAGGTTTTGCATAACAGATTTATCATATAGGATTTTGGATAAAATGGCTTCTAAAACCCTTTCCAGGTCTAAAATTCTTTTATTCCATATGGATATATGTATAGATTGGAGGAGAAATGGTAGCATAACAGAAAGAGAGTTGATCTCAGAATCATGAAGAACCAGGTTAAAGTCCCAGCCTCTGATTCTAGAATCTGAGTGACCCATGAGGAGGCTGCAACTTCTTTGCACTCCCAAGCAACTCAAGAAGACCATATATTATGGATTAGTTAATAGTCTTCATGAAGAGAGGGCATTTTTTTTTTCACTTTGAATTCTCTGTGTTGATTAGATCATAGAACCAGAGCTCAAGGAAAAAATGCCCCCCAAACATACCTATTGTACACATGAATATCTCCATGCAAGTGTAGCAATGGCCCTAAAATATGCATTGATGAACATAAGCAATATAGGACTTGCAATGCAAGTCTTCAATAGTTTCTGAAGCACGGGTATCAGAACTAAGTTTAGTTAAATTTTGTTTGTGCCGTAATCCTGAGTCATCCTTGAATTAAAAAAAAAAAATCGCACTTCTATAAAGTGATGCAAAAAGAATGGTATGTTTTTTCATGTTTAACAAAATGACTAAAACAGTCCTGGAACACCTCTTAATTTAAAGGCAATTGCTTAAAATATCAGAAATATCACTATTAAAAAAAAAATCAGATGGGATAGAACACCCGGAGACTGGATAATTTTGGTATAGTAATGGAGGTAGGATTCAGTGTTATCTTTGCACTGATACCCATACAGGGAGATGCTGTTGTGATAATGTCTACGGAGCTTGTGCTATAAACCTGGATTGAATCAAATATCCAATACCAGCCCCTTTATGAGCCATTTCCTGTCCACCCCTCTGATCTACCCTAACACACATAGTACAGGAAAGATAAAAAAGAACATAGTACCACTATGGGAGCACCACCATCCTATTCCTCCCAGTCTCTATCATTCCTTCCCCTGCAAGCACTCCCTGACTACTACAACATGATTTGTTTGCACCAAATGTGCAATCTTTACTGTCCCCAACCTACTTCAAATCATGGCTGATTCTTTCAAGTATCCTAAATCACTGGAGCAGCAACAGCCTTCCTGTGCTTGACATTCCTCAATTCCCTGATAGAAATGTCATTTTAGGTACCTGTTCTTTCAAGTGGCTGCCTTTGCAGAGTAAATGTCTTCTCTTCCACTGGAAAGGCAATATTTGGGTGTTTTCCTGTTGTTGAGTCTGACAATCTTTTTGCATAATGTGTATTGAAAATCTAGATCCCCTTCATTTAAAATGCCTAGATATTTTGTTCATATTCTGGAAGCTAAAATATACAAAAGCACATGAAATTTCTAGATTTGTCCAAGTCTAGCTCAGTTTCTTAATAGAGTTGCTAGCTAAGTTGTTGGGGTATTTATTCAATAATTTTAATTAGTTGTTTTTGCTTAAGTTAGTCAAGACCTGTACCAATTTTGAGTGAGTCTGCAATGTATTCCTAAACCATACCCTTCCTTTTCACTGATCCCATTCTAGCCATTGGCTAAACTCTGTCCCAAATTCCTCCAGGGGTCTTGGAAATTGAAGTTGCTCAAGGGTTTGACAAGAGAAAGTGGCAGTAATAGGAATCTTCTCTGCCATGTTTATCTGGATGAAATTGAAATCCTCATTTCCCTATAAATCTTAAGTGAAAATCATAATAAAAAATGAGTAGGCCCCTGGAAAACAGTATCAACAACATAAGTGATCAGGTTGGAAACCTCTGTGAAAAAAATTTAGCCATGAGAATAGAAAGACACACCTTCTTTTTTCCCTCTAATTTAGGGGTTTTAAAATTTTTGTTTGTTTGTCATGGAACTTCTTCACTATATAATAATACTTGTGCACTCTTCCTCAAAAAAAGGTTTTTTAATTAATAGAAGGAAATGCTAAATGTCAGTGAGAGGTTTGTGAAAATAAAGATGCAATTTTTTTTTTTCATCCAAGTTTCCAGACCCTTTGAAATCCATCCATGGATCCGTTGGTAGTTTGTGGATCCCAGGCTAAGAATCCCAGTTTAGTCATTCCTAACATGTCATTACTGGGTGTTGCAGTCACAAAGGTAATGATTTCAGAGGCAAAAACTAAATGAGGCTGAAAATGAGATGCACTTTACAAAATAAATAAATCCATTAAGAGTCTGGGAATTCAGGGCACAAGGGAGCAGTGTGTATAACTCTTGCATTATATGCTTGCCAAAATGTAGGACTTCATGGCAATTTTTATATCTTATTGTGAATAATATTCCTGCTTATGAGTAACAGGACAAATGAAATGAAACTTTTGGAAGATCCTCATTATTTCAGCTACAGAGATATGAGGGCAAAAAAAATCTTTCAGGGATGAAGATAGAGAAAAATTCCATATAAAAATTCTATATAAGATATTTAGTAACATTTTCTTCCTGATATCTTTCCTTTTCTATTTTTCTCTATCTTTAAAAACTTTTTATCAGTCTTTTGTATGGATGGATATATATACACAGGTGTGTATATCTATATCTATATCTATATCTCTCTCTATATATAACCATAATTCCCCTCAGTATTTCTCCTCCTGCCTCCCAGAGAACCATCCCTCATACAAATGCAAAGAATATTTTAAGTAAATAAAAAAAAAAAAAAGAAAAAGAAAAAGTAGAAAAAATTAGCGCAATTAATTAATACATTGAAACAGTATGAAAATACCTGCAATGTGTAACACTTATAGACTTTCCACATCTGGAAAAAGATTGAGTTAGGTTAGAGTCTCAAAGCTCTTCTTTTGAATCCTGTCTGTTCTTTATAATTTTGCAACATTCACTTTTGATTTTTCTATGTGTATAGAAAGTGAAGTTCTTTTCCATTTTTATTATTGTCATTACTAGTATTAGTTTTCTTGGCTCTGCTTATTCCACTCTGCATCAAGTCATATAGTATTTTTACACTTTTCTCTATTAATCACACATATCATTTTTTACATCAAGGTAATATTCTATTACATTTATTTACCACAATTTGTTAATTCATTCTCCAATTGACTGATACCTATTTTTGTCAAATATATGCTTTCATAAAGAATAGCCTTGTGAGAACTGCAATATAGACTCAGAGTAAGCATTTGTTGACTCTTAGTTGGAGGTTATGAATATTCATGAGTGTTCAATCCTCCAAATAATAGGACATTTTTTTTTAAAGAGATACTAACTAAGGCTTATTTAATTCCTAAAAAGAATTCATCTTGTCTTGAAACATGGTCATTTTCAAGTCAGGGGGAATGTGAATATCTCAAAACTTATTAATATCATTATTCCTTTAATCAAAACAGGTTTTTCCTGTGGGCTAGATCATGTCAATTGCAATAGCCAGGTCTGAACTTGTAAAATGAAATGGAAGATTGAGGCAATTATGAAAATTATTTAGACAAAGCTATTTTCAAAAGTAGCTTTATCTGAATTATCTATATATTTGAAACAATTGCTTCTTAGGTATTGGTTGTGGTAGAATTTTCTGGAGAATTGGTGAAATATTACATGTTGGTCATAGAAGTGTGGTCGTAGAATACTGATTATCTGAATAGCCTTTTGTTTTATTTTTTTTTTCCTATTCTTATTCTGCATGGAACAGTAAACAATATTTCTTTATCTTCAGTTAAATGTTTTTGTTGGAAGCTCCTGATATTATGAATCACAGAACTAAGATAATTATTTTTTTAATTGAAAGACAGATTGTACATTGGATAGAGGATTGACCCTAGAGTCAGTAATACCAAAGGTTATAGATCTAGAGTTAAATGGAATATTATTCTATTCCATAGGTTCTTAACCTGATAAATGGGTAGATTTCATGGAACCTTTGAACCTGGATAAGGAAAAATTTCAGTTTTATTTCAACTAATCTTACTAATCCTATATATTAACATTATTGTCAAAAGAGGTTAGAAAGGGCTACATCAGATTGCTAAAAGACTCATGAGACAAAAAAAGCTAAGAAACCCTTCTCTATTTCAAACCTCTAGTCTTACAGATAAGTAAATTTAAGCCTAGAAAGAGTAAATTCATCAGTGTCACATTGCTAATAAGTGACTGGTCCTAAGTCTCCCCCCCATCTTTCTTAATTTCAGGGCCTTTTCTTTGTTAATTATTTCCTATTTATCTGGTATATAACTTGCTTTGTATACATTTGCTTATATATTTTTTCTTCCATTAGATTGTAGTGGACCGGACCTTTCCTTAAAGACTTGTATCATTTTATATTCCAAATACTTAGCACAATGCTTACCACACAGCAGTCACTTAAAACATTTTTATTAATTGATTGATTCTAAGCCCAGTGCTGTATCCTCTAAACCATATATGGCCATAAAAAGCTATTATGGTGACAGAAAAGATAAAGAAATAAACTAAGAAGACAGCAATGTAAAAACAGCTACAAATATATCATCAGAGAAAAATGCTAATTGGACCAAAGCCTAACAAGAATTTTTAGAAGAATTAAGAAAGAGTGATAAAGGAAAAATTTAGAAAAGAAATGAGTGTTATAAGAAATGTGTGAAAAGATAATTAACAGCTTGGTAAAAGAGATACACACACAAGTACAAAAACAACTTAAAAAAAAAAAACATAATTGGCCTAATGGAAAAAGAAATAGAAAAACTTGCTGAAGAAAAGAACTCCTTAAAAAGCAGAATAGGTCAAGTGAAAAAGGAGGTAGAAAAATTCACTAAAGAAGTGAATTCCTTAAAAGGAGATTTGGCCAAATGAAAAAAAAAAAGATACAGAAGGTCACTGAAGAAAATAAAAAATAATTTCTTAAAAATTAGAATTGGGCAAGTGGAAACTAATGACTCCATTAACATCAAAAAACAATCAAACAAAATCAAAGAAATGAAAAAATAGAAAAAAAATGTGAAATATATAAACACCTAATCTGGAAAAGATATTGAAGAGAGATGATTAAAAATTTTTGATTTACCTGCAATCCTTGATTTTAAAAAGACCTGAGACATCATATTTTATTTTACCTGAAGCACAATAGATTCTGCTCCAGCCTTTTACCTTTACTCTGTATATATTGCTCTGCTTTAAATGTGTTTCTTGTAAACCATATATAGTTGGATTGTATCTTTTAATCTAGTCTAATATCTGCTTATGTTTTATGGGAGAGTTCACCCCATTCACATTTACAGTTAAAATTACTAATTCTGTATTTCCAACCATCTTATTTACCCCAAATTAAACTTTTCTCTTTCCTTTTCTCCTTTCCCTCCTTCCCAGTATTTTACTTATGAGCACTACTTACCTCAAGCAGTCCTCCCTTGCTAGAGACCCTCCCCCTTTTTTATACCTTTCCCCTACTATTTCTCTTTTTCCTTCTATTTAGCCTACCCCTTCCCTTTTCCCTATCCCCTTCCCACTTTTCTATAAGATGTGAGATATTTCTCAGTGAAATCAGATATATCTAATATTCTTTCTTTGACCAGATCTGATGAGAGTAAGATTCATACAATACTCATCACCCTTCCTTCTTTCCCTCAAATATAATGTTTTCTATGCTTCTTTCCTGAGATGTAATTTCACTTATTTTACCTTTCCCCTCCCACCATCTTTTTTTTTTCTGTTCCAATCCCCTTTACATCTCTAGTTTCCTTTTTGTATTATAACAGTAAAATCAGATTATACATGTACTCTCTATGTATACCCATAACAGAAATACAGTTCTCAAGAGTTTTTTTTTTCTTTTTACCTTTTTATGCTTCTCTTGAATTCTATATTTGGAAGTCAAATTTTTTGTTTAGCTCTGGTCTTTTCTTCAGAAATAAATGGAATGCACCTATTTTATGGAATGTCCATCTTCTGCCTTAAAGAAAATGCTCAGTTTAGTGGGGTAGTTTATTCTTGGCTACATTCCAAGTTCCTTTGCCTTTCAAAATATCAGATTCCAGACCCTTCAATCCTTTAAAGTAGAAGTTAATAGGTCCTGAGTAATCCTTATTGTGGCTCTTTGGCATTTGAATTGTTTCTTTTTGGCTGGCTGTAATATTTTTTCCTTGGTAGTTCTGAAATTTAGTTATGATATTCCTTGGGGTTTCAATTTTGGGGTCTCTTTTAGGAGGTGTTCAGTGAATTCTTTCAATGATCATTTTACTTTCTGACTTTATTATATCTGGGCAGTTCTTGTTGATGATTTCCTGAAAGATAGTGTCTCTGTTCTTTTTTTCATCATGTATTTTAGGGAGCCCAATAACCCTTAGATTGTCTCTCCTAGATCTGTTTTCCAGGTTGGTTGTTTCCCCAATTAGGTATTTTGCTTTTTTCTATTTTTTTCATTTTTTTGGTTTTGCTTGACTGATTCTTGTTGTCTCATTTCATTTTACTTTTCTCCTCAGTAGTGGAGGAGGTGTGGGAGGAAGGGGGAAAATTTGAAATGCAAAATTTAAAAAAATAAAGAATATCAAAAATAAATAAGAACTTGAAAAATTAAGGAGGATTAGAAAAGGCTTCTCTTAGGAGGTGGGATTTTATTGGAGACTTGGCAAAAGACAAAGAAGACAAGAGGCACATATAAGGAGGGAATGAATCCCAATTATATGTAACAACTGCTGAAAATATAAACATAATGGAAGATTGTCTGTCATGCAAATAACAACAAGGAAGCAAAGATTATTGAATTGTAAAGCATAATGAAAGGAGTTAGAAAACTAGAATAATAGGAAGAATCATATTAAGAAAGACTTCCAAAGCTAAAAATGAAATATTTAATTAATTAGTGGAAGGACTACTTCATATGAATGAAGACTTTTAATAGAATGAATCTTAGAGAAACTTTATCTTCACTGAAGGGAAAGAACATGGAGGAATTGTATAACTGATATCCCTGATTTGGGCAGGATTCATCTGGACTCTTCCAGACCTAAATAAATATCAATTCTGTTTCCAGTTTCAAGGGAAGGATTTTTTCAAACTCCATTAATCCTCCTCTCTCCTCCTTCCCCTCCCCCCAACACCTATTGCACAAAGTTGGAAGATGATGTGTTCTATTTGAAGAACTGTGCAGAGACCAGTGTTGCTACTCTGAAGAGAGGATAGAAGGGAGTAAAGGGTATGAAATGTGTCAGATACAATGAAATCACAGTTTCTTCAATGGAACCACTCAGATCTGCTGTAGGACAAAAATATCATTTTAGTCCCTGCTATTTCCAGATATATTAACAATATCTGTCTGCTATTGTTTCTTACAGGTATGCAGGAGCAATGGAAAGACTGCAAGCAGAGACTGAACTTATTAATAGGGTAAATAGTACTTACCTTGTGCGACACAGGACCAAAGAATCAGGAGAATACGCAATTAGCATTAAGTAAGTGGGACAAAACCTTTTATAGAAATTACAAATTTCCTGTGGTCATAATTGCTTAGGCAGTCTAATATGTGTAATTCTTGATGCTGAAAATGGGGGGATCTAATTACACCAGTGGTAATGCATAGCCAGATAGTTCATTAATACATAAAAATATCTGTTAGAAGAAAAAAAAAACTATATTAAATGTTATGGGCTGCTAATTGGTATATTACACTTCTCTCCTATTCAAGAATTTTAATGAAAAATTTGTATCAGCAAATTCTAGCCATGAAAATTACTTGGTAGTTCTTATGGTGTTTCTACATCTATTCTTACTGGATATTTGGGAAATGAATGTGGTTTAGTGATTGACTTAAAGATTGACTCTTTCTGTCATTTCCTTGTGGTCTATTCCCTATGCCTAGATGCTGGCTGCATCTTCAGCCATATTCTAGTAAATGTATTTTGTTAATTAGCTGTCAACAATGTATTGGCATAGGTATACATTTTGTCTTTGGAATTAATTCCTGTAATGTTATTGGGGCATGCCCTCTGGTAATTATTGATCTGGGCTGATTAAAAACACATTTATATTCATAAGTTATGCATTGCCCACAGGTACAATAATGAAGCAAAACACATCAAGATTTTAACAAGAGATGGCTTTTTCCACATTGCAGAAAATAGGAGATTTAAAAGTTTAATGGTAAGCATTGATTAGGTTCTTTCTCTTCAATGTGTAGTGCAGTCTCAATGTTAATTCTATGCCTTCCCAGAAGTTTGGCATCCTGAAAAGTTATTAAAGGAGAAACATCTATTATTTTGCGATGGGCTCAGTCATATTTCAAGATTTGGCTTCTCAGAATGCTTATGGGAAGAGATGAATTTTTAAAATACCCAACAACTTTGTTGCTAAATATTTGGGGCATACTGTTAATTTGCAACACATTTTTAACCTGTTTTTCTGTCTTAAATATTCTGAGTATTCTTTTCATGTTCATCAATTCATAGAATCAGATAATTTCTTTGGAGGGGTCCTTAAAGAACAATGTGGTTTTTATAGAATGAATGCTAGATGTAATTGGAGGTTTTAAATCCTAACTTGGCTATTTATTATCTGTGTGATTTTGGGCAAGTGAAGTTAGATTTCTTGGACATCATTTTCTCATCTGTAAAATGAGAGGTTTAGAAAAGAAAACTTTTATTAAATACTTTCTGCTATTATATATACTTACTACATATATTCTGCCAAATGCTAAAGATATACAGCAAGACAAACATAATGGGAGTGATTCTAATGGGAGTTATAACCTGCAAGTGAATATAGGTACATACAAAATGTACACTGAATAGATGGAAAACTAAGGCAGCTGGGTGGTACAGCAGATAGAATGCCAGAGCTCTTCTAGACTCATCTTCCTGAGTTCAAATCTGACCTCAAAAACTTATTAGCTGTATAAGCTGGGCAAGTTTTACCTCAGTTTCTTCACCTGTAAAATGAATCAGAGAAGGAAGTAGAAAACCACTCCATCATCTTTGTCAAATCTCAAATGGGGTTGTGAAGAGCAGGACATGACTGAGGCAAATGAACAAAAACAACCAATATTGAAATTATTTCTAGAGGGGACAGCTTTAGCGAGTTCAGGTGAGAGAGGAGAAGAAAGGTTTGCAGAAGGTAAGACTGACCTGTGTTGAAGGTAGCCAGGAAAACCAAGGGGGAATGTAAGAAAGCAATTTTCTAAGCATAGAGTATATCCAGTGCAAACAGTATCATATTTGAAGAACTGCAAAAAAGGCCAGTGTGTCTACATTGAAGAATGGGTGGAGATGAGTAAAAGATATGAAACTGGAAAGGGAGGAAAGGATCAGATTCTGAGGAGCTTAAAGGCCAAATAGTATCTTGGGAATATCTAATTTCCAGTTCCAGGTCTCTGATCTTATAGTCCTCTGAGATATGATTGACTTGTACCTTGGACTAACCATTGAGTCCAATACTCACACTTATTAGATGAGAAAAATCAGGTTCTGAGAATATAGCAGATTATTCAGTCATAAAGCATTTGTGCTAAGCATTATCCCATTAGATTGTAAACTCATTGAGGGTAGAGACTCTTTGTATTCTCAGTGATTAGCACAGTGCCTGGCATGAGACAGACTCTTAATAAATGGTTGTTGACTGACTGATAAAGCACTAGGGATACAAAGAAAGGCATAAGAGAGATATTGCTTTCAAAATGCTCAAAGTCCAAATGGGAGAGAAGAGCAAAAACATTTAAGTACAAATAGGATATATTCAGCATAAATTGTACATAATCTCAGTTAAATTAAGGGGAATTAGTAAAGGCTTCTTGCAGAAGGGAGGACTTGAGCTGAGATTTATAGGAAGCCAGGAAGTTAGGAGTTGTAGATGAAGAGGTAGATTTCCAGGTACAGGGGATAGTCTGAGGATGGAGTGTTCTATTCAACATCAGGGAGGTCAGTGTCACTGGGTTACAAAGTAATTCACAAAGTATGTGGTTGTGATGATAATGGGGATATTGTAAGGTGTGAAAACTGGAAAATTAGGAAGGGAGTAGGTTATGGAGGACTTTAATTTTATATTTGATGTTTTATTGAAGAGGAGTGTGTCATGGTCAGAATTAGGCCTTAAGAAGATCAGTTTGACAGTTGAGAAGAGGTTGAACTGGAGTGAATTGGAGAAACAAACAAGCAGGTTATGATAATATATAATATAATATAATATATATAATATAATATAATATAATATAATATAATATAATATTATATTATATTATATTATATATATAATAATAGTCCAAGTATAAGATGATGAAGGCTTCAATTAAGATGAAGAGAAATCAAGGTAATCAAGAGAAAAGACAGTGAGTTCACAGAGGTTAAAAGTTAATAGTAAAGCAAAAACTAGAAACCAGGCTTCCATATGTTAGATCTAGTCATTTTTTCTTGTATTGTACTACCTTTTGTATTGTATACTTAGGGGATGTATATTCTTTTTATTGACACTTTTAACAAATATGATTAGAAAAATATGGGGAAACTAAATGGCACGGTGGACAGAACACCAGCCCTGGAGTGAGAATTAGAATACAGCCTTACTTTGTTTAACTTAATACTTAGTAGCTGTGTAAGCCTGGGCAAGTTACTCAATCCTAATTGCCTAAGGAAAAAAAAAAAGATACTAAATCTTTTCCTTCTATATTCCTTCTCTTGATGATCCCATCTACTTCCATAGCTTTGAATATTAAGTATTCTAAACCAATTGGGTCACTACCCCATATGGGATTGTATAATTGAATGTGGGGGTTGTGAAATTATGATTTATTATTAGTAAAGTTTGATTTGTATACCTATATAAAATGTAATGTAAAAATTTCTCAGGTGAAAATGGGTCTTAGGTAGAAAAAGTTTAGGAAACTCTGTTCTAAACCCACATCTATACCTCTGATTTCTGCTCTGAATTCAAGATCTATTTTTGCTGCCTTTCTCCATTTTGAAGTTTTATTGATTCCTAATTTCTGAGTCAGAGGATGTCAGATTGGTTTTTAGAAACCACTCAATCCAACTAGACCGAAACCAGAGGCCCCATTACAATATCCTTGACCAATGATCATCTAGGCTTTTAAAAATCTCTAAAATTGAATTTGACCAGGAGTAACAATAATCTGATTCCTTGTTCAATAATATTCTTCTTATCTGAAATCACTTTCTAGCCCTACTTCTTTTTTTTTCTAGCCCTACTTTATCAGACTATTTGTAATATTAAAACCATAGAGCTAATAGCAATTTTAGAAGCTATTTGGTTCAAACTCCTCATTTTACAGATGAAGAAATGGAAGCTCAAAATTGTGAAATGACTTTCCATATATCACAGAGCTAATGAATAGCAGAGCTGAATCCTGAAGCCAGTTTTTCTGACTGTTCAGAAAGCAAGAGTGCTTTTCTGCCCAAAAGGCGCTTGCATTCTTTTGGAGGAAGATAGCACTAGAAGGAACCAGAGAAGGAGGCAAAGTCTAAAGGGTTCTTTTACAAATCTAGAATCTCTACCCCTGAGTACATTCTTTGATTTCCTTGTAGATCCTGATCTCCCATTTCTTAGGTTTCAATTTTCTAATTTGAGTTTCATTTCTCCAATTTAATTCTTCATAACTCTGTAGAAACTAGGCCACCATCTAATTCTCACAATCTATATAATTATTTGTTTATTTATTAGCTAGGTAAAAGAGGCCGTTTTTGGCTCAATCGCTCTACCTTCCCTTAATCACTAAATGGCCATGACTTTAATAAAACTGAGACCTATTGACCTTCCCTTAAAAAGGCCAAGGTGTCCCATTGCATGCAGAGCCACCTCCAGTCATCCTGACCTATATCTTGCCATTGGTGAGTGACTCTGGAAAGGAAAGTGCTGCAAATGGCCTTGCACAGCCCTCCCTCCCTTAAATTCAATTCACTTGCATCTTATGGCATCACCTGTCTGATGAAGTTGTTCTCTTTGAGAACAAAAGGTAAATAATAACAACAATTACTTTTCTATGCCATGCTGATGCATATTCTCTTAAGACTACAGCAAGGGTCTCTTGATCAGTTTCTCCATCTACTGTCTGCCCTCTAATCCATCCCTTACAAACTTCCTAATCTTTTTTTTTTTTTTTTTAATTTTAATAGCTTTTTATTTACAAGTTATATACATGGGTAATTTTACAGCATTGACAGTTGCCAAACCTTTTGTTCCAATTTTTCCCCTCCTTTCCCCCACTCCCTCCCCTAGATGGCAGGATGACCAATACATGTTAAATATATTAGAATATAAATTAAATACAAAATAAGTATACATGTCCAAACCATTATTTTGCTGTACAAAAAGAATTGCACTCTAAAATATTGTACAGTTAGCCTGTAAAGGAAATCAAAAATGCATGCAGGTAAAAATATAGGGATTGGAAATTTGATGTAATGATTCTTGGTCATCTCCCAGAGTTCTTTCCCTGAGTGTAGCTGGTTCAGTTCATTACTGCTCCATTAGAACTAATTTGGTTCATCTCATTGCTGAAGACAGCCAGGTCCATCAGAATTGATCATCATATAGTATTGTTGTTGAACTATATAATAATCTCCTGGTCCTGCTCATTTTACTCAGCATCAGTTCATGTAAGTCTCTCCAGGCCTTTCTGAAATCATCTTGCTGGCCATTTCTTACAGAACAATAATATTCCATAATATTCATATACCACAATTTATTCAGCCATTCTCCAATTGATGGGCATCTTCTCAGTTTCCAGTTTCTGGCCACTACAAACAGGGCTGCCACAAACATTCTTACACATATAGGTCCCTTTCCCTTCTTTAAGATCTCTTTGAGATATAAGCCCAGTAGTAACACTGCTGGATCAAAGGGTATGCACAGTTTGATAGCTTTTTGAGCATAGTTCCAAATTGCTCTCCAGAATGGCTGGATGTATTCACAACTCCATCAACAATGTATCAGTGTCCCTGTTTTCCCACATCCCCTCCAACATTCCGCATTATTTTTCCCTGTCAGTCTAGCCAATCTGACAGGTGTTTAGTGGTATCTCAGAGTTATCTTAATTTGCATTTCTCTGATTAATAATGATTTGGAGCATCTTTTCATATGGCTAGATATAGTTTCAATTTCTTCATCTGAAAATTGTCTCAAACTTCCTAATCTAACATTCTAGAACTTTTCATACTTTTAGCTTTTATCCATCTTTGCTTCCTTACCTTATATTATGCCTTTTCACGTTTGTGATGGTCTAGCCACAATGAGCTATTCAGTGTCACATAAAGATCCCCGATACTTTGCTGCCTTTAGGTCACTTCTGTGTTCTCTGACATCCTCTCATCCTACTCCTTCATCTGTTGAAATCCTACTTGTTCTTGAAGATCTAGCTTAAGTGACATCTCTTCATGTTTCATGGGTTGCTTTCAGTAAGAGTTTATGGGGCTATTTGGATTTTTGAAATTAATTGTTTGGAAGATACTATTAATTTGCAGTCAATTTCAATTTTCTATCTTCATTCCATGTGCTCATCTCCATCCTAATCAGTTCAATAAAATCAGATGATGGGGTATGTGTTGCAATAGAAAAAAATGATGCTTTGTGGTACAGTGGATAGAGGATAGAGTACAGATCCTGAAATCAAGAGGACCTGAGTTCAAATTTGTTGTCAGATACTTACTAGCTATATGACCCTGGGCAAGTTACTTAACCTGATTTATTCCAGAAAAAGTAAGAAAGGAAGGAAGAAAGAAAGAAAGAAAAAGAAAGAAAGAAAGGAAAATGCTGAATGTAGAAATGAGTAAATTGAGGTAGCTAGAAGTTGGATGACATTCATGCACACATGGGTAATGTGGGACCCAAACCAAAAACTAAAACCAGATCCAGGATCCTTTCCATAATATGTTGCTTTTTGATACTATTATAAGCTAATATCTGTTATTACACCATAACTGTTTCAACCTCAATCTTATCCTTTGTAAGCCTTAAAAATACTGTGGAAAATCTTAAAGTACATTAGAAAACTGTGATGTTACATCATTTTATAATATTGCTAACAGTTGTGTTTGAATGAGAAAAACAGAGATAAGATTCCAAATTTTCTTTTAGAGATGAATTCCTAGTATCACTTTCAAATTGAGACAGGTTTATTCTATAGTGATAAGACATTTGGAGAGAATATTTCAGATGCATTTTTCATATTGTGCTAAGTAAGTCTTTTGCATTGCATCATTATAGGTTGCTCACTCAACTCATTCATTGAAGCATCAAGCAAATGATACTTACACAACACTTACACAACACCCTTCCAGAAAACATCTAAAGCATTTTGCAAATAAGATTAAAGTCTAAACCAATTGTGGAAAGTTTCACAAATCACCCTGCAAATGTCCATCCATATTCTTCCCTCCTTCCCTCCTCCCTCCCTCCTTCTCTCTTTCCCTTCTTTCTCTCTTGCCCTCCTTCCACTTCTTTCCTTCCTTCCTTCCTTCCTTCCTTCCTTCCTTCCTTCCTTCCTTCCTTCCTTCCTTCCTTCCTTCCTTCCTTCCTTCCTTCCTTCCTTCCTTCCTTTCTTCCTTCCTTCCTTCCCTTTCTTCCTTTCTTCTTTCCCTTCTTTCCTTCCTTCCTTCCCTTCCTTCCCTTCCTTCCTTCCTTCCCTTCCTTCCTTCCCTTCCTTCCTTCCCTTCCTTCCTTCCTTCCTTCCTTCCTTCCTTCCCTTCCTTCCTTCCCTTCCTTCCTTCCCTTCCTTCCTTCCCTTCCTTCCTTCCCTTCCTTCTTTCTTTTCTTTCCTTCCTTTCTTCCCTTCCTTCTTTCCTTTCCTTCCTTCCTTTCCTTCCTTCCTTTCCTTCCTCCCTTCCTTCCTTCCTCCCTTCCTTCCTTTCCTTCCTTCCTTTCCTTCCTCCCTTCCTTCCTTCCTCCCTTCCTTCCTTCCTTCCTTCCTTCCTTCCTTCCTTCCTTTCTTCCTTCCTTGCTTCCTATGCATGTATGTTTGTATTTTTTTTTTTGTCTATTTGTCTTCCTACCTTAGTATCTTGTCATTCTTTCTTTGATGATTTAAAAAAAAAATCTCACTTTTTGTTTGTAAACAAAAGTGAAAAGAAAGCATAGAAAAGTTCAAGAGCAAATATACTATGCTTGTAACTCAAGGAGTGAAGAGTAGGAAGTAAAAGACATGCTTTGAAATATTATGGCAGTTCTGAATCAGTAGCCAAACTCTAGCATCTTTAACTGCTGGAACTGACTTCAGTTCCCTCCAAGAATCTGGACCCTGTTAAGGTTTCTAGCAGTAGAAATTCTGCAAGGAACGAAAATACTTGAGGATGGTGGCAAGTGGAAACACAAATAATGTATGACAGGAGCCTAGCTGGAAGGTGAGAAAAGCATGTGTGGGGGGTCTCTACATCTCTGCCAGATGTAGCAGCTTGAGCTGTAGCCTGAAGAACTTCCTTGGATAGTAATGAGATATCTCTACCTTGTAACTAATATAGGCCTTGAAAGAAAGCTACAGGGCTAAAGATGACTACTAGGAGAGGAGACTTTGAAAGTTGAAAAAATATATATATTTAAAAATCTCCCTTCAGAGAAGACAAACCAAGAGGATGAAAGGAAGCACCACTGGAAAGGGCCAATCAATATCTGCTTTCTGTTGTTTAGGTTCAATTCAAGAAAGATAGTCCCTATCCAAGGCTGCTTATTGTAAAGCCAGTCAAGCAGGGTTGATATGGATTAATAGGCATGTGATAAGACTCCATCTGCAAAAAATTCATCCACTGTATAGGAAGCAGCAGAAACTCACAATTGAAGGAACTTGTTGTAGAAAAAGTAGTAAAAAATTAAAATCACAGGTCAAAAATGAGCTGTATTGATATTACATGTAATATATACATATATGACATAGATGTGCATATGTGTACATTTTATACCTATATTTCTAATCCTATATGTGTATCTGTATATGTATATATAATATGCAAACACATTTCTTCCTTGACTTACTATTCATACTGAAGGCATTGTAAATTAAAAGTGATCCAAACAGTTCAGGACATAAGAATGTGTCCCTGCATCAACAGATCAATCTTCTTTAAGACTGATCTCTCCTTTGGGATTTTAGAACAGCTCAAGCACTGAAGTTAATAACAAATACAGAAAGAAACATAAGTTTACTTTCTGCCATTTATATTTGCTTTCTTTCATAGGCAAAACAGTGTATGCAATAGAATGGGCTAAAACTGACCAGACAGTTTAGATAGCTAATATTCTTTATGATCTTGGATAAGACAATACCTCAATAGCTTTCTCTGTAAAATGAGATTGGTCATAGTTGATTTTCCTCAGTTTTGCAGATAAGTTAAAAAAAAAATCTTAAAGCTGGAAAGTTTCACCCATCATTTCCTATTTATTTATATGTTGGAGAGTCAATGCATGATATCATAGGATCTTAGATCTAGTGCTGGAAGGTGCTTTGAAGGTACTTTCATCTAAATCCCTCATTTTTCAGATGATTAAACTGAGGTACAAGAATATTAAGGGGCATGCCCAAAATTATACTGGTAATAAATGTCAAAAGTCATATATGACCATGGGAATCCCATAGGCTTTATGAGTTTGTTTCTTGACCAGTAAAAAACAATATCTTTATTATCTGATCATTTTCAGTTATGTCCAATTCTGCATGACCCTATTTGGAGTTTTCTTGAAGGAGATATTGAGTGATTTACCATATCCTTCTCCCTCTCATCTACAGATGAGGAAACTAAGGCAAATGGGTTAAGAGACCTGCTCAGATTAAAACAGCTAATAAGTGTCTGAGGCTATATTTGAACTCAGGAAAATGAGTCTTCTTCACTCTGGGCCTGGCACCTTATCCACTACTTGCCTGTATTACTTGTGAAATTCAAAAGAAACATTGTATTTAGAGTATTTCACAAATGTTAAAGCAACATTTAAATGACCATTATCATCCCTCAGTTTCCTCTTCTGTAAAATGAGAACATTAATAGCTCCTACCTTTTAGAATAACATATAGTGAGGTTCAAATGAGATGACATAAAAAAGTACTTTGCAAATATCAAAGAAATAAATATATTTTTTCACCATTGTTATCATTATCAACATTAGTGTCAGTCAACATTTTTCAGTTTGGAAACTATATAATGACAATGAATTTGAGTTGTACTTTGGGGAAAGTTGTAAAAGTCAAATACCTTTCTAACCTCCTTTTCGACATTTAACTGATTTCTCACAGAAAAATTCTCCCACCGAGAACAGGTATAGAAGAGAAGGTAAATTGGCTTTCTATAAGAAAAAATACTTTCCCTCTCCAAGGTCTAGGATCATGTCTGTGATTTTTTTAATGGTTTGATGTCAAGTATGTTCAATCAGAATCTTTGTTTTGTTGTTGTTTTTTTAGTTGACTCCAGAAAAGTTTCTGATTCCATTATACACATATTAATATTGATCCACTTGCCAGAAAATCCAGGTCCAACTACTGCTCATAAGCTATCCCCATTGCCTGTTGCCTTGGTGACTAGAGTGACTGCTTCTCACTGATTTTTAAAAAATAAGATATGAGGTCACATGAAATAAGAAAAGGCCAGATTTTTATTTTTATTTTTATTTTTTTTTGTTTGTTTGTTCCTTGTAGTGTATCTAGAAGTCAGTGACTCTTAAAAACAAGTGTGGATTACATTGAGATATAAAGCCAAATAAAGATATGGATCTAAGAAATCCACTGGCTTATTTTTATATATGAACTAATTACATTTGAAAAGATTTATTGTATATATACGTCAGATACATTTATAGGTGAACTTGAAATACTTTGGGCTTGTAGATTCAGATTAAGAAGGAAATTTCTTATGTCAGGTAGCCAATCCCTTCCTTTTGTTGATGAGGAGACTGGCTCGGTGAAATGAAATCATTTGTCCAAGTTACCCTGGGTAGTAACTAGACAGCATAGTATTATCAAAGAAGCATACTTCTTGGAGTGGACTTGGAGTGGACAAGCTTTACATCTGTCAATCAATTAATCTAAAAGATTTTATTTTAGTAAATGTATAACATTGTGCTAAGTAAAGGGGATAAAAAAATAATAAATGAATCAATTCCTTTTCTACTAAACTGGTTTATGGTCAAGGATGAGTCACTTAAATTAGCTTTATATCAGTTTCCTAATCTGTATTATGAGGATAATATAACTATCTTTTGTGTGGGGTTCTTGTTGGGATTAAGTGAATCAATGAAGATGAATAAAAGTCACAATCATATAACCATATGGAGATGGATGTAAGCTATTTTAAGGTTCCTTTAGACCCAAAATTCTATAATTCAGGGAGAAGTTGATAGTGAGCTCAGTTTTTTAAACAGATTTCTAATGCACAATAGTCTGCAATTAATACATTTTAAAACTTTATTTTTAAGTAAATTTTTAAAAAAATGTTTAAGATAGCTATGATAATTGAAGACTCATGTGATAATGGGTTCCAGGTTTGCTTTGTCTTTTTTTTTTTTAATTTTCAAAAATACCAGAAGAATGTAGGTCCCTGAATATGTTGTATTTTCAAATTATTAGTATGTAATAACAATACTCTGGAGTCAGTCATATATAAATCAGCAACAGATGCTCTTGCAAGTGCTTTTCAAAAGTATAATTGGTGTCCTATCAGAAGTCAAGTAAAGGACATTAAAATCAAATTAGAATTTATTTCTTAACCTCCGTTTTGCAAAGTGTTAGAAGAAAAAAAACCTTAGTAAACTTTCATGTTTTATATTCTTAATATTTGGAACTACTCTGAAGAGGTTGATTCCAGAGGACCTAAGATTAAGCATATTACCTTCTGACTCATAAATGATGAACACAAGATGAGAATTTGGGGAGGGTAGATAAAGGGGGGATATGATTGATGCAGAGATTTCTTTTGCTTGATTCTGCATATTTTTAGAATTTTTTTTCCTTCAAAGAATAATGGGAAGGAGAAAAAATGAATTTTTCTTCATTTAAAAAAATAAATGAAAAAGAGGATATATGTATATATAAATACATAGTCTACCATATATATGTTTATATATATATATATATATATATATACACATACATATTTTATATATAAAAGTGTAAATATACACTGAGTTCACATCTTGAGCACAGTTTTGTGTATATATACATTCTAGATTATTCATGCTTGCATACACACATTACAGACACGTGTACTTGTGTAGCATCATATAAATACACACATGTATGCATATACATAAATCTATGTATATGTGTTTCTATCTAATCCAGAGTATATGTGCAAAAACTGAACTCAAAATATATATATATATATATATATATATATATATATATAGAGAGAGAGAGAGAGAGAGAGAGAGAGAGAGAGAGAGACCCCCCCAAATATTTCTAATACAGATCATTGTCTAGTGGGGGATATATTTTGTGTTAGTTCGAAGAACAAAAGCAGAATCAAATGGATGGAAGTAAGTGTAAGTTCAATGAAAAAAATAATGGTTAAAATTGTCCAAAAATCGTAAGCTTGCTTCAATGTTGAGAGCTTTCCATTCTTCAGATGGTTCAAGCAGAGAATAGATATCATAGATAAAAATTTTTTATCTTGGAGCAGTGTTTATTAAATGACCTCCAAAATTCTTTCCAACCCAATTGGATAATGATGATGATGGTGATGATAGACATCCATGAAGGTGGTTTGAACTTTGAGAGCCTAACATAGATCAGCTTAATTAAGTTTAACTTTGGTTTTTAAAATTATTAAAAACACTAGATTGTTTTTATTCTTTGAAATGATTCTTAAGAGTTATTGTTAAAAATTGAGGAAATGGATAGCTCATGTTTTCAGTAAAGTTGTTGCCTTCCCACTTAACAGAATTTTTTTGTATTTACAGTGTGTATTGTAATTAGGGGATAAAACAGTGAAATCAAAAGTAGTTTTTTCTTTGATTTTCTTTTCAACTGGGTTATATGGAAATCTAATAATTATATAATAAGATGAGTTTCACTAAAATTAAAAATTCACTCACAACTACAATACTATTTCCACTAGCACAGCTCTGATTTCTATACAGAACTTTAGTGGGACTTTTGAGGATTTCCTTAGAATTTTGATATGAAAGTTATTATTAAGAGTGTCAGAATTTTAGACTTCCAATAAAAAAGTGGAAGCAATTTTATATCCTTGACTCAAGAAAACCATAAGTGCACAGGTGTTATGACATATATTCTAAGACTTTCTCTTCTGGAGTCCAAGAATGACATCAAGAGAGCATTTCTTAAGCTTTGGTTTGGTGAATTTTGGGAATGAAGTTCCTTTTCCCTCTGTCTTTTAGGAAAAAATAGAGAAAACTTGGAATAGATATAGCTAGCAAGCAGCTGTATCCTGTTATGTATATTTAGGGGAAAAAGTATTCAGTAAAGAAAAGCAGTAATTGCTATGCTAAAATAGAAAATTGGTATAACTTCTGTTCATGTACTCTATCCCACTTTCAAATAATGGGATCTATTATATTCATTAGCAATAAGGTGGGGGTTGGGCCTCCCATTATAAATGGTTAGAAGAACCGGAACTGGTACTGGGTAGGTATCACTCACATCCTCACAGCTGGGGAGAGATTATCATTCACTTTCTCTTCTATGTATTTATGAAGAGTTTGCATTGTAGAGATTATCTTTGTACAGCATGTAATTGTGTGTCTGAGAAGTTGAATTGACTGAGAACAAAATTACCCTTATTTAAATCATCTTTGGTGCCTTTTTTTTTCCTGAAAGGAACTTGTCGAATACTATAAGCATCATTCTCTTAAAGAAGGCTTCAGGACTTTAGATACTACTCTTCAATTCCCATACAAGGAGCCTGAAAATTCAGCTGGACAGAGGGGTAATAGAGCAAGCAGCAACTGTGAGTATTGTGATTGTAATTTAGAATACTATTAGTTGTTTCTTAAGGATTAAAGTCACAATAACAGAGAACATCTTCATTCTGCTGTTTTGACAGATAACCAATTAATATGGTAATGCCTTGAACTAGGACTTTTTTTTCTGAAACTAAGCAGAATCAGGTCTGCTAACAGGTTTATGAAAGTCTCTAGCTACTTTTTTTTCTTCCAAATTTAAAATCATGTTTGTGATTGGAAATCTACCAGAAGTGTGTGTGGTATGTTGATTCACAATCTATTCACTTTTCAATGACTTTTGTATTGGCCAAACTATTTTTAACTTAGATGTAAGATTTATGGACATTATGGTATTTTACAATGCTTTTTGAATAAAGCTGACATGTAGTTCTCATGGCATTCTAACCAAGCTTATTCCAAATATTGACCAATGAAACTTTAGGAGATAATAACTAACTAGAGAATATGATCTCTGGGGGGGGGGGGGGGAAGGAGCATGTACTAAAAGTCCTTATTTCTTTTTGTAATATAATTAAAAGAGGAAATATCTATCTATGTATCTATCTTTTTCTTCCTTCCTTCCTTCCTTCTCTTCCTTGCTTCCTTTCTTCCTTCCTTCCTTCCTTCCTTCCTTCCTTCCTTCCTTCCTTCCTTCCTTCCCTCCTTCCCTTCCTTCCCTTCCTTCCCTTCCTTCCCTTCCTTCCCTTCCTTCCCTTCCTTCCCTTCCTTCCCTTCCTTCCTTCCTTCCTTCCTTCCTTCTAGAAGAATTTGTAAAGAATAAAAAATTGTGAATGGATTGAAGCATGCACTAGTGGAGAGAGTATTCATCATAAGATGAATTGAGATGCTGCTCAAAGTTAAGTAAGAGCATGTAAAAAGAATTAAGTGGTCCAATGAAAGCTTCTTCTTGCCCCATGGAATCTGCTGGACAATTGAGAATTCAGCTTTACTTTATGTTATCTTTTTTCCTAATCTCTTTAATTTCTACCTGCTTATGGGAACAAATGAGTACCATTTAAGACTCCATTAGAATGGAGTGGGACCCTTTAGAAATTCTTGTAGGATATTAACATTGTCACATTATAGGGGATTAAAAAAACCCCAACACATTATCTGTAGATTCTGATACCACAAACAGAATCAGTTGTGTATATAGTCTAATAGAAGCACATGTGAACATAATTTGTTACCTGATTGACAGACCCTTATTTGATACTTATTAGCAGTTCTCATCACAGTTGTCAAGAATGAATGATGAACATGTGGAACACTGAATGCTCTGACAGACAGCTCAAGTTACAATAATAGTGAAAGTGCCAATTAAAATGAAAAATGTGTCCTTTTATTTGGGGGCAGTCTATTATCATTTCCCCTCAATTATAGGGCAGTTTATCCACTCTCAGGGATGGTGTCCTTGAAAGGCTGTTTTTCTAATGTGTTTAGGAAATATCCGATAGTGTTGAAAATAGCCTTATCTACAATTTGTGAAATTGTCTATTGCCTTTTCTTTGCCCCCTATACCAGCCAGAGGAGGAAAGGCCAATGGAGATACATACGTTGCACTCACATCTATTAAGAACTAGATATAAGCCCTATTAACAGACCTACAGGACTGTCAAACAATTTCCTCTACCTTTGCAGTAATTTTCCTCTAATAAACCTTTTGGTGAAATTTTAGCTATATGTATTGCTATAAGGTCAAGGAGGGAGGAGATCCAGTTGATCAGATGTTCCATACAAGTAGTCCCTGCTTTATCCTGAATACTTGAAAACTTCCTGGTAGTCTCTGGCCATATTGACCTGGGTTTCTGGTCACAGGCCTAGCCACATGGGACCTCGACTTTTAAGATTTGGTTGCTCCCATTCAACATGTAAAGGACTCTTGCCATCTGGGGGAAGGGTTGGAGGGAGGGAGGGGAAAAATCGGAACAGAAGTGAATGCAAGGGATAATGCTGTAAAAAATCACCCTGACATGCGTTCTATCAATAAAAAATTATTAAAAACTCAAAAAAAAAATTTGGTTGCTATCCTGAGACTTCTGAATCACAGTGCTGTAGCCCTACTAACCAGATCTATTTTTCTAAGACTAGGAGGGTGGCTAGTAGCTAACACTATCTTCACTGAAAATCCTTTCTGTTCTTTGGATAAATAATGTTTTTTTTTTTTTTTTTTAAGTGTTGAATAACATATCAGTGCTTCATCTAACTTGAACTGACCAGAGTCAGGCTTATCCCTAACAGATATTTTGCTAATCAATAGATTACTATGTAGGGCTAAAGGAGGACTCACTTAATTTCTTATTTTATTTTATTTATTTATTTTTGAAAAAGTAATCTTTCTCCTTGCTTCTTTTACTAAGACAAAACAATTACTTTAAACATCCCTGCACAGCTTTTGAAAGAATTTGAGCCACCAACCAATTAAAATAGAAAAAAAAATGTATCCTTTTATTTGGGGCAGTAACATTACACATCAGTTTTTTGGTTTTTTTTTTTTTTTTTAATGAAGCATTTTTTAAGAAGTGCTTCAAAATTTAATTGTAGAAAGAAAAATATTATTGCTTAGATGTCTAATGTCTATTATTGCTACCATCATAATCATATTAAAGCACAAACTCACATAGTTCACTGTATATACTGACCTTGAACCACACCATGTTTCATATCCTACCCAGTTAATTCACACTGTCCAGCTACTATAATAAAATTAATACCACTATAGTGAAAGGCTTTGGATGTGGTTCCACTAACAACCCACTATGTTTTCTTTCTTTTTCCTGCTCCCTTTTGATGCTTTGCTCAGTGAATTAGGATATCAGTCTTTGAGGAGACTGCCTTTTTTTTTTTTTTTTTTTTTTTCTTTTTTCTTTTGTACTTGGGGCATATAATGAACACTTAATGAATGTCATTCATTCGTTCATTCATTAAAACTATCTCTATCCACTGAATTCCTACTCTGATGCTTCTTTAAAATCTGATTGCGATTCTTGGTCCCTGAAAACCCCAAAGGAAGCCAAATTATTCCAGATGCTACCAAACTAGAAAGGCTTCAGGCATGTAAGTTGTAGGATGTGGAGTGTGATAGGACATTTATTAAACACCTATTATATGCCAACTGCTAAGCTTAATTAGTTCTTTGCTGATATCTTATTGATCCTCATTGCAACCTCATTTTATAATGAAAACAATTAAGGTAGACACAGAGTCCTCAGGTATCCTGCCTAGTAAGCATCTAATGCCATATTTGAAGTCCTCCTAACTTTAAGCCTACTTCATCCCTGTGCCACCCAGCTGCCTTGAAGGCACTAAGCTTATAATGATGATAAGCTTATAACATCTATTGTCCAAGGACAAACTTTTAAGTTTGGGGAGAATCATTACCAAGTTAGCTGTAAGTTTACAAACTTTTTAAAAACAATGACAACTATTTAGAAACATATATTAAATCATATAGGGGTATTGATACAAGGAATACCCATGACTCATGTCATAAGGACATGAATCATTTTTAAAGTACGAAAAAGTATAACTAACAGATTAATTTTCCATCAGAATTAATTCACATATTTCTATGTTTATGCTCTATATATACATTTATAAGATAGAGGCTGGATCTGCGATTTATTGCTGTAGAAAGCTACCAATCAAGGGAATTCCACCCACCAATACAAATCAATATCTTCTCAACAAAAGATTAAATTACTGGCCTAGAATCACACAGTTATTATATATCAAAGATTGACTTGATCTTCTTAGGTTTTCCTAATCCTGACACTGACTCTCTATTATACTATTAAATTAAAATATATTGTATATTTAATGTACATATTTCTTTTATGTACATATCATTAGTTAGAGAATAATTTTTTTCTATTTATATCACTATAGGGCATTGTGAACCATCTTTATATTTAGCTACAATTTCCTTTTACTTCTGATTTTGTTTATAACAAGAATGTTAAGATATGACCCTGTTCCTCTAGTGATATGTCTCCCCATTGGTCATTGGACAAGTATCTCACATTTAAAATATAGACAATCAAGTTGTTGCCAGTCTAAAAAAACCTATCATTCATAGATCTCTCTGTTACCTTTCTTGCTACTCCATTGTCATCATCACTGTAATGAAAAGGGGATTCACAGGAATAAAGGTCATTTAAAAATTTCCTTCATTTGAGGGGTAGCTCTGACCTAAACCCTCTTTTTTCTCATAATTAAATAAGTGTCCTGCTGGTCACGTGTTTCTCCATGAACCAATTTTATCTTTGAAATACAAAACTGGTTTCCAAGTTATTTCTCATTGAAACAAAGAAAGGAACTTGCAGAGTAGTTTTTATTGATCCCAGAAGATCTAAGAAATAATTCATGGCAACTTTGGTCATTATGAGTTGCAGGATTAGTGATGAATGTTTGCAAAAGTAACAGTTGCTATATGGTATTATTAGTTGGTAAGGATAAAGAGATAGAGAAATATTATGAAAAATTTGATAAGACAATCCAAGTCAAATTAACATATTTTTTAATATTGGATGACTTTAATGCAAAGCTGGGAAAAAAAGTAACAATGGGGAAAATATATGAGATTGTATGATTTAGCAAAAATGATTAAGACAGGCTAAAGATTTATAGATTTACACAGAAGCCTCATGCTTTTAAATAATGAGCACTTTGAAAAAAGAATTGATAAGTAATTGACAGACAGCTTCAGATAATACAATAAAGAATAAAATAGATTTTTTTTAACAAATGCAAAAATATTTGTTATTTATGGGTGAGTTATTTCTGAGTCTTCTGAAAGTTTGTGCACAAGCAATTTATTTATCAGAGCTAATTCTAAGGTTTATTTAAAAATAAGAAATAATAATAATGAAAAATATGACATAATTATAACCAATCATGAACTAAATAATTAAAAATAAAAATGGGTAGTGGACAATGACAAGGATACTGATGTCATCCAGAAGTTTGACCAATGTAAATTAATTGTTTCCAAAAAGGAGTCCACAATCCCCCAGAAAGTTTTTTAAATAATAAGCATTTGACTTGTCACACAGAGAAGGCTGTGAAAGGCAACATTGAATGAAAATGTAATTTCATTTATAAAATCTTGTGATTTTATAAGATAATTTATAGGATAATGGAAGCAGCAGAGGGTAAAACCTGTTGACAACATCATCTCAAAAATATTTTTTGATGAAAATGGATGGAGAAAAATAAACAAGCAAAAAGGAAAAGATTTTTGTGGAAAAAATTTAATAAATGTTTTTCTCCATCAAAAATATTGAAACCACCACACTTAGATTCTAATATCATAGTGTCTGATGTACTTAGAGAGGAAACAGAAATGACATTTAAATAGAACAAAGATGAAAAAAGTAGTAGAATTTAAATGGGAACATATAAGAGACCTCTGCTATTGTTTGATAAATTGTAAGGCTTTTTAGAACGTTTTCAGCATTTTGGCTAGGCTTCTTATAACTCATTATTGAGTTATATGAGTTCCTTCATATATTAAGGGAACATAGAAAATCACAGGATTGGTAAATCATAAATGATTTATGATATAAATCATTAGAGGGAATTTACAAGTTGACAAAATAATAGATCTATTTGCTAATTTGTATGGTTTATGATTACTATGTGGCATATCACTAGTCAAACCTATGTTTTGATTACATGCTTTTATTCTTCTAATTATACTTCTAATTATAATATTACTCTTATGTAAAAATATCCATTTGAGAGAGATTTTATATGAATTCCATTTAGAGAATAGAGAATGAGGATTATGTTACTATATTATAATTACAATATTATAATAATTGGTGAGTCAAAATTATTTCGTTATAGAAGTACAGTGACTTTAGCATATTTGGCTGGATTTTTACCTCTTTGTTGAATGTTCATCTGAACTCCATGAATGACTTTTCCTACCAGGAAGTTGTACATTAGACTCCTAGGTCAGATGGAACTATTATTCCTATTAAAATCCCTAAAAGAGAAGAGAAGAGGCAATCGAGCTGAAAACTAAGCAGAATAGAGAAGAGATTCTCCAACTTTAGGAAAAATATAAAAGAGCCTTTATGCCCACATTATTTTTAAGCATCTGATCTTTTTTGATAGATTGACCCGGATAGTTATTTGAGGAGCTTGTTCTTAAGTAGATTCTGCTCAGAATACTCCTTGAAGATTAACGATTATTTTCAAGGTTCATCATAATGGAAGAACTGTGTCAGATATATGAATGATGATAATACATGAGAAGATATTGATTAATATTTAATGAGAGTCTAAAATATTATGGTCAGTGAACACAGCATTTCAAAGGACATGGTCCCAAGCACAGTTGTGCTGTTTTACAAGGTTCAGGGACTTTTTTTGGTTGCCTATGGAGTGACTTAAATCTTGGGAGGTCACAGAGATGGAGAAGGATCCTAAGACAATTCACAGAACTTTTACTAAGTACCTAGTATAAACAAGGTTTTGTGTTAGATATTAGGGGTACAAAAAGAAAAATGAAAATCTTTGTCTTCAAAAAATTTACTTCAAGAAATTGGGGGTAAAGATGGTAGGGAGATCTCTACATGTATTTGCAAACTTAAATACATACAAGAGTTTCAAGAGGGAAAAGACACTAACAACTGAGGACTATGATGGGAAGAAGATTCATGGATCAAGAAAGGCCTAGGACATGGCACCTGAGTGAATACCATGCATGAAGGTCTACCTTTGCAAAACAGACTTCATGCTATTTCATAGTGACCATGTGATGAATGGCATAACCTACTTCCCATCTTTGCCAAAAAACAGACCTATCTTTCTGATTTACTCAATGGGATTTTGAAGAATAGTTTCTCCTCTCAATTTCAATTGTTTTTTTGCTCTGTTAATAATAGTTGAAAATGATCTTGGTCAAGCAAATCAATCTCTCTGGACTTCAATATTCTCTACTGAAAAATGGGAAATTTGGATTAGATCGTTTACCAAGTCCCATAATTATATGCTTCTATTGGGAAATGGAAAAAGGGACAAAGTAGAGCATGCTTATGGTATGGGAAATTGCAGATGATAGGAATGAGAGAAGTTGTTTGATAGTCTTATGAATCCATCAATAAGACTTTAACAAGTATGTGCCCTCAGTGGTGGCTTCCTTGTGGGGAATGTACCATCATAGAGTCTTAGTTATGATCTTTATAGCTAAAGGCAGCCTTGATGCCAAGGGGATCAACACTGATGGAAACACAGAAAAATAGAAAATAGAAAAGTAAATTCCTGATTGGGAATCAGGCATTATTAAGAAAAAGATTTGTGCCCAAGTTTGGTTGCTGATTGGGTTAAGTAGATTGATCTGGTTTCAACTAGCACATTTCTACTTTCTTCAGAATAAGTAGAACAGAAGATTAGGAGAACCTAGAGAAAGTTCAGAACGTTCATATTCCTGCAAAAATATATAGAGAAGAAATATAGCAGGGAGCAGAGGGAGGGAAGAAAAGAAGAATTATGAGCCCTAGCATATTAATTTTGGCATTTGTAACTAATCTAGAAATTTTTTCAAATTGTCCATAAGGCTTATGAGGTTACTAGAATAGCATGTCCAGATGGGTAGCTCAAGAGGGAAAAGAAGCAAGTGCCCTGAACAGATTGTCTGTTGTTTCTCCATTCTGTATTTTCCACTAACACCCATGTATTTCCCCTTTATCCTGTCATCAGTATTATTGTATAGCTAAACTATTTTTAGTACTACTTTGAGAAAGTTTGAGTTGGAGAACTTTGAAATATTGCATAGTTATTTAACTTGATATGACATGCTAGCAAAAATTTCCTTCTAGAGAATCAATAGTTAATGGAAACCAGCAATGATAGCCATTGCCTCAAATATCAATAAGGAAAACCATCAGGTATAGGGAGCAGGACAGTCTTAATTCAAGCAGGCACATTTGACATCATATAGATGGCACAGAGTTTGGTGGAATAGGAACCTTAAATAGATCACGTCTCTGGAAGTATATGCCTTAATCCAAAGGAAAAAATAGAGGTTATCTGGGTAATGATGTAGCATTATATAGAGTAATAAGATACACTCACTCATGAGAATATCTAGGGATCAGAGAGGGAAAGCAAAGTAGAGCCTTTGTATAAAAGTCAATAGAAAGTGTCAAAAATGATATGGTTATTGAAGTATACCAGAGACCTCTTAAATAGAACTGGGAAATAAATGAGGAGTTTGAGAAAGATCATAGCCTGACATGGGACAACAATATTATAATTCTGGATTCAGAGTTAGGAAAGAATGAATTAAAATCTCACTATGCATACTTACAGCTGTGCTACTTAACTTTGGGTGCTACATTTTCCTCATCTGTAAAATGGGGAGAATATTCTGTAGTTCACAATGTTATTATGGGAATCAAAGTATATAAAGGGAAAGAAGAGGTGGGAAGGGATCTCTAAGAACTTTAATTTTAGCCCATAGGAGAAACTTGAAACTTGAAATGGAAAGTGCCTTTTTCAAGTCCATATACTTAGTCTTGAGCCAAAGATTCAAATTTAGGTCCTCTGACTCCAAAAAATAGCACACTTTTTATGCTCCTATTGTCCTTTCATGTTGTTTTGTTTTTTTTCCCCTAAAAGAGGTACCATAAAAATGTGGTTAGTGACTTTCTTCCTCCAACAATAGAAACCAGAATAGGATCAGATTATTAAGGGCATTGGATTTTAAAATAGAAATTTGGCTTTTATGCTGTAGGTGATGGAGTCATTAACTGATGAGGAGTCAGTCAGTAGGAGGTAGGAAAGACAGGAAGAGGAAAGAGATTGGAATTGGGGAGACAATTAAGAGGTAGTTTCAATAACCAAAGCCTGAAGTTGATAGCTTATGAGTGATTATAGTAGTGGAAAGAGCTAGCAAAGGGGCAAATTTGAGAAGCATTTTAAAGGAAGAATTGTAAAGACTTAATGAATTCATTTGGATATAGTTAAATGAGGTAGAGGAAAGAGTCAAAGATGAGAGCCTAAGTGAGGGAGCAATAGATAGTATCACTAACAAAAATAATGAAGTTCCCAGGGAGGCAGATGATGGCCTGTTAGATTTTAGGGATCATTAACTCTGAAGTGAGAGCAGGATGCCCAAGGGGCAATGTCCTGAAGGTTGGTAGAGAACTAGACATCAGAGTTAAGATTTTTATACAGTTGTAGTTTGAATTAACTGCTGTTTAAATTGTGATAGTGCTTAAGGTATATTTCTTTTGCTCTTCATTTGGCTGTGTGTTCATCCAGAAAGAATAATTAACAGATTTCGATCAGTACTTTTAATGTACTTTGAGAATCAAACAAATCATTTTATTAATTTTTTAAAAAAAATTTCTCAGTGCAGAATGAAAAACATACATATATGTGTGTATTTATAAGCCCATAAATATAGGTATGTAAATACATACATACAGGTGTGTGTTTATTATATAGCCATTGAGAGGATTTGAAAGAAATCTTCTTTTCTTTTCTTTTCCAATGGAATTGAAAGAAAATAGATTTTTGTTGATTTTTTTTTTTTAAATAGAGAGTTGAGGGAGTGTGCTATAGATGTGGAATTCCAAAGGCACTTTCAGACGAGGTCACTATATTATTAGTTTTATTTTGTTACAAGAGACCTCTCACAAAATGGAAGTAATCTGTGAATATTTGTAATATAAAAAACAAAACACATCAATAAGACTTTTAATAAAAGGATCAAGCAGAGATGATTTATTGAAATTGTAAGATAGGATCAGTTCACAGTTGGAAATGAAATAGAGAAAAGAGAGAAAAGGGTCAAAGACTGGAAGAAGTTATCTGTAGAAATCCAGCTGCAGCTCTGAGTACCGGGAGGTAGTGTATTAGAATTATTTATTCAGAATTATCTGTGCAAATTTTCCATCAGATTATTAAACAAATTAGTTTAGGGATGTAAAAAATTTTCAGAACCAAGAAAGGTCATCTGTTTGAATATATCTACCTGCTTTTAAGATCAGATAAATCACATTTAATTGTATTTTCACAGGCTCCTTATTCTTCTTCTCCTGAGACAATTTTAAGTTATTTCTTGTTACACTTTAGAATCTTGACTTAAATAGTCATCATTAGTAACTTGGGGGAAATATAGCCTTTTTATTGCTCTGTGGATGAAAAATTCCCAGGGATGCACTAAAAGATAGAAGTTTGGAAAGCAGCTCAAGGAGAAAATTCAAAATAGCAGCCAAAAGTCACGTGGGGCATGAGGCCTTCACATTCTGCCTCTCACAGATGTCTAGTGTCAACCCAGGTGCCAACTTTTCTGTCATTTAAAAAGTTAGATGTGTGCCATTTTCTCATTTAAAAAGAGACAGCATCTGTCTGGAAGTAGATTTATCATGGTGTCAATATAATTAAAATTACTTATGCTCCCTGATAATAGTTTTTAAAAGAGGTAGTAATAGCATGTGCCACATCCAAAAATTGATTCTAATAATCCAGTTTAATGCATACTTTTAAGCTCTTCCTATATACAAAGAGCTTCTAAGTAGTAGAAGATGTAAAGATTTAATAAAACATCAGAATGTCTTGTGATTTTTATATTTTTGCTATGATATTATTAATGATTTAACATAAATGAAAATATTTTAATTTAATGTTTTCAACATTCCTTTCCAAGGGCAGCAAGGTAGTACAGTAGAATGTTGAGTCTGATTTTAGACTCCTCTTCCTGAGATCAAACCTAGCCTTAGACACCTACTTAGCTGTGTAACCCTGGATAAGGGTCTGTTTGCTTCAGTTTCCTCATCTGTAAAATTAGCTGGGGAAGGAAATGGCAAATCACTTCAATATCACTAAGAATCAGACATGACTGAACAATGACAATACTTTTTTTCCAACAACAAAGTTTGTAACTCCTTTAAGATTTCCATTATTGAAAAAACCTGTAGCTCTTTGAAACTGCTGATGTACCTTTCTGAAATTAGCTAAGGTGATCATTAGACACAATATTCATTGGACCATACTCATAATCTCCATTTAAAGATTACTATGTTAGAGAGTCTTAGCAGGACTGGTTTCCTGGGTTGGACTTCCTTGAACTCTGAGACTACATCTTCTCATTGCAGGATGGAAGGCTGAACTATTTTAAGGACCACTAATAGGACATGACCAGTGTTCCATCATATAACAAATCCCTAGCTTCCCTTTCAATTTGATTTAAGAGCTTGTTTATGCTTGATTACAGAGTAGCACAAAATGGAATATTATTACTATTAGTTTAATATCTTGTTTGCAATTTCATTATTTTCTGAGTTGGGAGCCAAAATCAGTTGTTCAAAAACCAACTGCCCTACCTACACTTGTATTCTTCTAGAATAACCTAGCATCATGGCTAAACTATGATGAGGCATCAGAGGAAGAATTTAGTGTGGGATTAATAATAATAATAATTATAATATCAATAATAATGACTAGCATTTATATGAGGCTTTAATCTTTTTAAATTGTTTTATAAATATTAGCTCATTTTATCTTTATAGCATTCTTGGGAAGAAAGAAAGGCACTATTATTATCCCCATTTTACATATAAAGAACTTTAGGCAGAGAAATTTAGTGATTTATTAAGGGTTAGATAGCTAGTAAGTGTCTGAGGTTGGGTTTGAATTCAAGCTGATTTCAAGTTCAGTGTTCTACCTACTATGCCATCTGTCTCTAAAATTAAAAAAGAAAAAAAGTAGATATAAATACTAGAGCACATTGGAAGAAAACATAGTGAGGAATATTGGATCTGAGCCTTGGAAGATCTGCATTAAAATCCTACCCCTGATACTAGCTGTGTAATCCTAGACAAGTTGGTTAATTTCTCTGAAATCTGTAAAATGAGCCAGAAGACTTCTCAGTTCCCTTCTAGTTCCATGTCTATCTTGCACATGTAATCTCTTGTGATCAAATTAAATAGAAAAAAAGTTGGGCCCCTACAATGACAATAACTCTCATTTTTCTAGAACTTTTTGAAGTAGTTTCATTACACAAAAATCCTGCAAGTTATAATTGAGGAAACTGAGTGTCTGAGGCAAGATTTCAATCCAGATCTCACCTGACTCCCAAATCAATGATTTTTTCACTATCTCTTGATGGTTCTTGGGAATTAATTAATAAGGATATGTTTCAAATTAAGCCAAATGGAAAGACAGAAAATTGAGAGTGAGCAAAATCTATAGACCTTTTAACAAAGACTTCTTGGTACCTGAGGCCTATAGGGTTCCAAGGTTTAGAAGGTTACAGTATTAGCTAAATTCTCTTTGACTCTTCTCCCAGTCAATCAAACTAAGTGTCTGATTTGCTTTTTAAATATCCAATAAATTGTTTCCAGTGACTTATTACTGTAACTCTGTGAGTGATGACTCTGAACAATGTCTGGAGGTCCCCCAAGCACAACAGCAGCCTGAAAGATGACCTCTTTATTGTCATTGAGCTGGCTATCTTCCCAACATTTACAGCCCCAGGTGAACACTTATAGAGGTTAGGGGTCCATTTTTCCCCCTAACATGGAACCTCAGGGCAAAGGATCCCTGGAGATGATTGGAATCCCATCATGCAGTTCCTAATGAATGTTATTCACTATTAACCATAATATGTTTTTTTGGGGAAATGATTGTGGGATATATAAAATGATTGGATAGTGAAAGTGTATTGGTAATTTTCCTCTTTCCATTGAATAAATGAAGAATACTTGATACTGATTAACTTCAGTGGAGGCTTTGAAACAGTTTCCAGGGAATTATCAGAATGGACACACACATGTATATGTGTATGTATATGTGTATAGGTATATATGTATGTAAGTGCATGTGTATGTATGTATATTTTTTATATATTTCTTGTTTTTCCCCCATTAATGTGAAATAGTGTTCTTTTCTGCTAGATCAGAAGCTCAAAGAGTATTAGCACTATGTATTAAGGGAATCATGTACAAGTATCATGGTTATTGATAGTAATCTGAATTTTATATTCAACCCATGTTAAGACTAGAGCTGTCTCAGAGATGTGGACTTTAAAAATGAACTAAAAAAAGTTTATATGTATATGTGTTTATATGGCTATGGATGTGTTTACTGAATAGGGACTTTGAATCCCAATGTTAATTTCCAACAAAATGTAAATATAAATATTTGACCTCATGGGCATTTTGAAAATAGTAGTTTTCAATGGTCAATGGAGAAAGAGTTGATGAGATCAGAACAGTTAATAGGAACTTGCTATGGTTCATCTTGCTTTCAGAGGGCCTGACATGACAATATGTTTTTCTTGTTATGAAGATAATTTAAATAGCATTATTAAGATATTCTGACAATACTTAAATGTTATTTTGCTTCTCTCTTTTTCTTTCTTTTTTCCTCTAAGCCCCTTCTTTGTTCTGTGGGTTTTCTTTTGTAACTCCTCCTCCAGACTACAGCTTTGTCCCCCCTTCTACTCCTTTCTGGTCAGGTACTGCTTTACCACTTTTATATTTCTTCTCGATTTGCTTTTGTTCCACAATGAAAATATTTTGATTTTCATGCACAGCAACTCATAAGGATACATCATTGTATGTCCAGTCTTTAGAGTTTTGTTATAACCATACGTGTTCTTCTTTTTGGCATAAAAATTTTGTTATGACATTTTACTCTTCTGTTTTTAAAAATATCATTTTCTGCAGTATGCCATTTCTAACATTGGGTTGGGGGATGATTTTAGGAGAGGGAGGTGATCTGAAAGTATAAGGGTTGAAAAGCTGAGATAAAGTCACTTTATTTGGGGACAGTGTGAAAATGTATTCTTAGGATAATGATTTTGGTCTCTAAATTTAATGTTTCTGTTCAGCCATGAAAAAGATGCATGCAGAGTCTCAATCATTGTTAACATCTTTGTCTCCTATCATTTGAGTCAAGTTATTCCATGTTTCATGGAAAGAATGAATGTTGTCCATCATTTCTGTAGATAAACTGACACAAGTCAACTTATATCTTTGATTTATGTTCTGACAAAAGTACTGAATGGCGGCAGCTTAGGTGACATCTAGGCATGTACATTTATATCCAGAAAAAATATTTTTTACCCCTTCCCCTTGTTATGTCAAGCATGATGCCCCAGAGAATCATAGTTCTTTAGAATGAAAAGGGACCTTAGAGATCATCTGGACCAAGTCACTCGTTTTACAGGTGACAAAACTGAATCTCAGAGATGTTCAGTGGCCTGCTAAAGGTCACACATTGAGCTAATGGGTGACTGTATTTTTCTTCAGAATTTTACCTTGGTCCAAGAGCAGTGTACCAATAATGTGTGACAGATTACAGCGTGAATGCCATTATGGCTATGTATAAATGGTGCAGTAAAAGAAAATGACCCATATTTTTTTTTGGCCTCGTACAGTTCTGAAAGGTACAATATTGCTATTTATTTATCACTTTAGTCATATCTGGAGATTGTAGAAATTGCTACAGCTGCAGAACTATGAAAAATAGTTCAGATTCTCTTTCAGAGTAATGATGTGAGAGAATTTCTCCATTGTTACATAAAGCATAATTGTAACTGTCTGGGCAGGGGAAGCTTTAGAAATATAGACCTGTGACTTTCCCCATTTGTCTCTTTGTCTTAGACTAGAGTTGTTATTTTTTTTTTTTAACCCAATTTGGGGTTATAAAGTCCTACCAAGTTCAAGGGAACAATTCTGAGAATTGCTCTGAGTATAATTGGAGGCCCTTTATAATACTAGAGAGTGGAAGGTAGATAAATTATCAGAAATATATTATGAAGCTCCATAGACGGCTTGAGTAGCTAGCTTTAAGGTAGATTTTTTTTTTTAATGACTAAAGACAAATGGAGAAAATGGATTATTTTAGGTTCACCCTTGAACTCCTCATCATCCCAAATATAACTTTAGGTGTACTAAAATGTCAGAAATGATGTCTTTTTCCATGTTAACATTAGTATGTCTTATTAGTATGAGAAGACCATTATCTAAGATATGAATTTGGGAGAAAGAAACCCTTTAGGGAGCTCCTGTGTATTTTTCTTTTCTGTATGAGGTTCATTTCAAAACTTTCTAATATAAGTAATATTACTAGTAGAATAAAATCCAAATATATTCCAAAATGCTTTCAGAAAGGAAGCAGTAAAAATAATGTTTGAATAGCAGCAGTTCATAACATTGACTCTACCATCAAATGGGGAAATTTAGTTGATTCTAGTGTTAGTTGAACTGGGGTTTTTGGCCATTTTCATGGAAAATTTCCTAATTGTAAATGGATTCATTTACTCCCAGCAGAAATCAAAGCACAAATGACTTCGTACTCTAATGATTTTCTAATAAATTAACCAGGTCATTAAACATTATACACACATATGCTTGTATGTATGATCATAGGTATGTCTGTATATATATGCATATATATATATACATATATTATATATATATACGTATGTATATATATATATATGTGTGTATATATATACATGCATATATATTAAATACACTCAACCCACTGAAAGCTTATGTTAGTTGCAAACATCCATTGCTAAAAAACATCAGAATGCATTGTGTTGGAATACTTTGGGTCTTTCAGACAAATTCCATTTTATTATTTTAATTTTCTAGGACTCAAACACGAAGCTGGTTGAAACCCTATCTTGATTCCAAGTTTTTGTATTCTTATCACTAGTTTTTTATTTTTTTTATTTTTATGAAAGACTAACACAGTATAGTGGCTGATTTGCATTTTAATTCTTATTATAATATTATCTTCACTGGAACTACTGATTTGTGAGGGCCTTACTAATATTGAATTTCTATTGTTTTCTGCAGTGTTGAGCCCCAAAGTTCTGGGCATAGCTATTGCACGATATGACTTTTGCGCAAGAGACATGAGAGAGCTCTCTTTGTCTAAAGGTGATGTGGTGAAAATTTACACAAAAATGAGTGTAAATGGCTGGTGGAGAGGAGAAGCAAATGGAAGGGTGAGTCCCATTGACTTTATTTCACTTACAGACTTTGCTATTCTAACAATAGAAATTTGATTTTTATGTTATTGTATCATCATAAGTATAATAATTTTATTTATCTAAAATGGCTGAACAATAACGCAGTCAGTTTGATTCTATATAATAAGAATGGGGATAAGAATTTATATTGTTATTTTTCTGGGATTAGGAACTCCCAAGTAAGAAAATTCTCAGTCCCAATGCAAGTAGGCATTTTCTCTGAAACTTATATTCTTAAGATGTATGGATAACATTGAGATGTCAAATAATTTGTCTAAGGTCACACAGCCAGTATGTATCCCAAGTTTTCTTTGTATTTGTATATCAGTTTAAAATATGTATGTATAGTAAATTTATATACTTAATATCCAAATCTTTATTCATCATAATTTGCTATTTCTTAAATGAATAAAGAAAGTATTTTTGGGTCTTGCTGTGATCAAGATCTTCATTCTGAAAATCATTCATTTTTCATCCATGTAAAAAGCATTTATTAAGCACTTAAGATAAAGCAATCTATTTGGTACTTGGAGAGATAATAAAGATAAGGGAAATGGTGGTTATCTTTGAAGAGCTAACACATTTATTATCAGGAATCACAGAAAGTCATAGATTTAAATGGAATTAGAGTTTGAGGTGAATCTATAGTTGTGTAGGAACAAACTCAGACAATATTTTGATGAATCAATTGGTAACCATGCCTGGTTTCCTTGTTATTTGTCTCTCTGATCAAAATGAAATGTAAAATTTGCATGTTTTCTAGCTGTTTGGATTTGGGAAAGGTCTTCACAATTTAACTAATTGTAGAAATAAATACTAGACAATCCAGGGCACCATAAGCTCTGTGGACAAGTCCAATCAGTTAATAGTTTTATGGGTAGACTTTCACAACAGAATTCTTGTCAACTGGGACAGCTCCCATACTGATAAAACCATATTATAGCCCTAGGCCCTTCAACTCCACCCCTGCCAAAGGGCCAGGTATAATTAATTCTGTACTCATTGGTGACTCAAGCATTTTTGCTGATAAAGATAACTGAGATTTTATTGCTACATAACTGTAAGTGACTTCTGAAAATACCTGTCACAACCTGTGGTTCTCCCTTTTTTCAACTGCTAAATCCTGAAGCTAGAATAAAAAGGGAAACATGAAGCTAAAATTCACCATAGTAGCTGTGTGGTGAAGCACCGGAGACTAAGGCTTGAGAACAGATCTCTTGAGCACAGGAGTTCTGAGCCACGATGAAGCAGAAGTTAGTTAGTAGATGCATCAAGTCTGGAACCAGTATTGGTGACCCCTAGCAGTGGAGGGCTACTAGGTTGACAAAGAAAGGGTACATTGGCTGCAGTCAGAAACAGAGCAGGTCAAAGATTCCATGCTGTTCAGCAGTGGGATTATAGGTCAGTTGCTATTTGTCTGGCATTAGTGAGATGAAGATAAGACAGAAAGAAAAGAAAGAAAAGGAAGGAAGGAAGGAAGGAAGGAGGAAAAGAAGAAAGAGAGGGAGAGAAGGAAAAAGAAGAGGGAGGAAGGTAAGAAGGAAGAAAAGAAGAGAAAGAGACAAGGTATAATGGAAGGAATGTTATATTTAGAGCAGAGGACATGGATCTGAATGCCAGTTTAACTATTAGTCAAGTCACATTCTCTCTGGATATTGATTTTTTTCATCTGTAAATTTAAAAGGGGTAGACTCAGATGATCTCTGGTTTCTTTCCTAAGTCTAAATCTATGATATTATGTTTCTACACTCTTTTGGCCTATACTACTGGTATGCTTATTGTTTTTTTTCTTAGTAGGATTCATTATATCTTCTCAACATTCTTCCCTCAACCTTTCACATAGCTCATTTTATTTTCATATGAACAGTCCTATGGCTTTATCAGTATGGGACCCTGTAGTGTGGAAAAATCCCTTATTATCTTAGAGTTGCCTGGGGCTCTGAGATGTTTAGTAACTCCTTTATGGCTGTTCTATATGACCGAGGCGGGAGTGGAATCCAGATCTTTATAATTCTGACGCTGGCCTCCTGTCTATTGTATATACTATATTGCCTCAACAGTTCAGAGCAAATAGAAACTTTTTACCCCATTGCCTGTTTTGAAGGTTTTATGAATATTGCCAATCTCCAGCTCAGTTTCCCAAGGGGAAGAATGCATAAAGACCAACTTTCAAGTTACTTTGCTCAGACCTATTCTGTAATGGAAATAGAAATGATTTTCTATGCTGCTACCATATCATTGTTTGTTCATTTATATATTGATTTCCATGTATATGGAAAATAAAAGTTTTTAACAGCTTTTTCCTCTATTTCAATCCCTGCCTGTATTTGGCAGTCAGCTTTAGGCATCCCAAACTTTTCAACTACCAACTGGAGATAGAAATATTGCTTAATTAGGGTGTCATGGCCATGTAATAACACAATGTATGCAGGGAATTTTAGAATACCAAATAAGAGCCAAATGTAAAGTCCTTTTGTTACTCTGGGCTGCTTTTCTTTGCAGGTGGGCTGGTTTCCATCAACATATGTGGAAGAGGATGAATGACTTCAATCCTAATTTTGCAGTCTGGATCAGAAATTTCAGGGACGAGTGATGAACAAAAAAACCACAAAGCATTATGAACTGATTGAAGTATTTGAAAGGCTGCATTTCTGGCTAATCAACATCCTTCCTCCTCCTGTCTTCTCCAGTCTTAATGTTGGGATTTCTAAAGATGCTCATACTGACAGATTAATGGCTTGCCTAGAGTTGGGCAAGAAACAACCTGCCAGTCTGTCATCATCTGGGACCAGTGCAAAGCCAAAACCTTCTCTTCTCAGAAGAACTCAGCAAATATTTTTCTTTATGTTTCCTTTCACTTCTTTCATAGACCACTGTCAATGCCAGCCATTAGTAAATGTTTAATGCACTTTTACTTCTCCTCCCTTCCTGTCTCATCACACTCCTCTTCCCTTCCCTAGTCATTGAAATCTTTGATGGTACAAAGAACTAGAGCCTTTTACCTATCATAGCACAAAGCAAAATGAGAGTTCTGTCATATAGGCCACTTATGTGAAAAATTTAGTCACTTGTCTTAAAATATCAGTGAGGCTACTTACCCCTTCACAAATACTTTTTGTCTTACAGATCTTCCTGGCAAAAATACCTGTGAAAACTTCTAAGTTTTCTATCTACTTTGTGTAGAGTTGAGATATTTGAAATGCTATCTTTTTACTCCTTGCCTTGGCAAGTGATTTTTTTTTTTTTTTGAAAACTGAATTAAAAAAAAAAAAGCAAACCTTATTACTAAATCCAGAGAAATATTTGTGTTTTTGTAAGGTGGTTGTGGCAACTTTGTACTAAATTTTTGAGGAAATTTTGGCTCAGTATCCTTTTGGTGGCTTCTAGCCAGCTGATCACAGTGTCTGTGTTTACATGAGCCAGATCAAGGGCTATATTGATAAATGTCACTTCTAGACAAATACCATCTACAGGAAATATTTCCTCCTCCCCTCTCCTCCCACCCCTTCTCTCTCTCTCTCTCTCTCTCTCTCTCTCTCTCTCTCTCTCTCTCTCTCTCTCTCTCTCTCTCTCTCTCATTTCTCCTCCCTCAAATCTGTGACATATATTATACTGCTCCCCTTGAAACTTCCAATGCAAAAGACTGAAGGATTGCTAACAGCACAAATCCTTTTGTTGTGATTTCTAGAAGAAAAGGTACATGACTATGGCTTTCATTCCCATTCATGTCTCTGAATTTCAAAGCTAAATAAAGACCCACCTAATGTTTTCTTGGGAGAGCTTAAGGCTTCTCCCAATTGTCTTTAAATTTATGGGCCATTTTGGGTCACACAATAGCACCTAAATGATGTTAAATGACTGGCAGAGTAGTCTGCTCAGTGGTTTGCTTATACCTCTTCTGTAATGGAAATAGAATTATTATTCTCTGGTGCTGTGATGTCATCATCAGTTCATGCAACCATATATCTGTATATATAACATATCTATATACATGTGTATATATGTATGTTTACATATATACAATGTGTGTGTATATATATGTGTGTGCACACATACATATTCCTCTTGTTACCAGATGCTACATATCTCTTGATATTTAGATGAAGAGGACTGCATCATGCACATTTTGAAAGAATTTGCTTCTTGCAAAGAATGAAGATGTTTTGGCTTTAGCTAAATCTAAATGAGAACTTTCAGAAAAGAAAATTAAGATCACCTTTGAAATGAAGCAATCATGATGTACTCCCCCATAATTATATGTAGCAAAACCCTGCGCACATTGAAGGAGATGCATTGATTTGGGTGGAGATTTTTGTGGATAGAAGTTTCTCATATAGGATAGATTCAGGAAGTTTACCTCAGAATTATGTAAACTGTGATTATGTTCAAAAAATACTGTGTAATGATGGCACCATTTTGTGTATTTGTCAGTGTGGACATGAGCACTAGAGTGTATTTTGTAAAATGATTTGTACAGTAAAGTTACCTGGAAGGATTTTTTTTTTTTTAACTTCATGTTCTATGATGCCTAATATAGCATCAGCTACCACCATGGGTCAAGTGTGTCTGTGTCTTAGCAGAGCAATGTGGGAGAAGGAACAACATAACACATGGGTCCCATGTCTTAGCATGGACTTTTTTTTTTGGCAAGTTGACCCACTTCTTTAAAACCAGCCTCTGCTCTTCTATTTTCATTTTGCTGGTGTGGAAACTTGCCCAGAAGATGGTTTTTTTAAAAGCCATGTTGGGTCCCCCTTTTTCGTAAGATACTGGCTGTACCCTTTTTTTGTCTGTGTTGAATGCCCTGTATTGGAAAAGTTAAATGCTGCATATTCACGTGCATTTCTAATACCAAAGACATAACTCAAGGCTATAAAGTCACCAGTCACCTCTTCCCCTGCGCTTTGTTTTGCCTGGATGCAGCTCTTGCTGTCACACCTTGAATCTCATCAGTAGTGCTTCAAAGTTTGTAATATTTTGTAAATATGTCAATACAATAAAGTAGTTACAACTTGTATTAGTTAATTGTCCTGTTTTAACTGCTTGTCCATTGTGTGGGTGGGAGGGCTGAATGCTTTCTAAGCTTCTAAAAATTGGCAATGACAACAAATGAAGAAATAAGAAGGAATTATGATTTCTTCAGTGTGGTAATAGTCTAGGAAAGGGACTTTCCATAAGGTAGTGCATTGGATAGAAGATTGGACTTGGAAGGTCCATATCCTACTTTAGTCACTTTTTAGCTATATGACCCTGGCCATGTCACTTAACCTTCTGTTTTAGTTTACATATCTGTTCAATATAGATAATAATATCACCTATCTCTCAGACTAGTCATAAAGATAAAATAATATTTCTATGTTTTACAAACCTTTAAAATACTATATAAATGTTATTATTATGATTATCATTACTACCAATAGTATTTTTTTTTTGTTATCCCAACTCTCTTATTGTTGTACCACAGTTCTCTATTATTATCCTCCCTAATTATCCTCAGATTCCCTAATTATCCTACCTCAGTTTCACTAAATTATCCTGCCTTGGTTTCCTTTATTGTTCAGCCTCAATTTATAATTGCTTTGCTCAATCCTGCAAAACCATCCCTCCCTCTTAATCAGAATATTTGATAAGGATAAAAGATCTTATATTTTAGAATATCAGAATGCCTCTCCCCATCCCAAGCTATCAGAATATCAGATACCATCTAATCAAAATGCCTCTCCCCATCTCTGGGGTGCTTCCCCCCTTTATGTCATCCTCATCTCCGATGGCTCACCCTGTCAGAGTCCCATTCCTGCTCTCAGCACCCTGACTCCGCCTCTGCCTCGGTCTACCTCCTGTGTCTCAGCCACATTGTTTGCTGGATTCTTGGAGATGATAGTCTCATTCAGCCTTGGGACCAAATAATGGATCCATTTGGTCCCAGTAAATCTCTCCCTTTCAAATAAAATATTAAATACTCTCTAAACTCTATCTTGCCTCAGTTTTTCCAGCATTAAGCTATAATATTAAAGTCCTAGAAAATTCTCTAAAGCACTGAGTTTAAATGACTTGTCTACTGCTGATAAGTGTCAAGACAGAATTTGAATCCATATATTACTGGTTGGATAGCCAACACCATACATGTCATAGTGTTTCATTTTTTTTTTAATTATAGCTTTTATTGACAGAACATATGCATGGATATATATATATATATTTTTTTTTTTACCACATTATCCCTTGCACTCTCTTCTGTTCCGAATTTTCCCTTCCCTCTCTCCACCCCCTCCCCTAGATGTCAGGCAGTTATACATGTTAAATATGTTATAGTATGTCCTAGATACAATATATGGTGCAGAACCGTATAGTTCTCTTGTTGCATAAGAAGAATTGGATTCAGAAGGTAAAAATAACCTAGGAAGAAAAACAAAAATGCAAGTAGTTCACATTCATTTCCCAGTGAGTGTACCTGATTCTGTCCATCATTGATCAATTGGAACTGAATTAGATCTTTGTTGAAGATACCTACTTCCATCAGAATACATCCTCATACAGTATTGTTGTTGAAGTGTATAATTATCTCTTGGTTCTGCTCATTTCACTTAGCATATAAATCTCTCCAAGCCTTTCTGTATTTCTCCTGCTGGTCATTTCTTACAGAACAATAATATTCCTTTCCCTTCTTTAGTATCTCTTTAGGATTTAAGCTCAATAGTAATACTGCTGGATCAAAGGATATGCACAGTTTGATAACTTTTGGGGCATAATTCCATATTGCTCTCCAGAATGGTTGGGTTTGTTCACAGCTTCACCAACAATGCATCAGCATCCCAGTTTTCCCACATCCCCTCCAACATTCATCATTATTTTTTCCTGTCATCTTAGCCAATCTGACAGGGATGTAGTGGTATCTCAGAGTTGTCTTAATTTGCATTTCTGTGATCAATAGTGATTAGGAACACCCTTTCATATAAGTAGAAATAGTTTCAATTTCATCATCTGAAAATTGTCTGTTCATATGCTTTGACCATTTATCAATTGGAGAATGTCTTGATTTCTTATAAATTAGAGTCAATTCTCTATATATTTTGGAAATGAGACCTTTATCAGAACCTTTAATGGTAAAACTGTTTTCCCAGTTTATTGCTTCCCTTCTAATCTTATTTGCATTAGTTTTGTTTGTACAAAAGCCTTTTAATTTGATATAATCAAGATTTTCTATTTTGTGATTAATAATGATTTCTAGTTCTTCTTTGGTCACAAATTCATTCCTCCTCCACAGGTCTGAGAGATAAACAATGCTATGTTCCTCTAATTTATTTATAATCTCATTCTTTATGCCTAAATCATGGACCCATTTTGACCTTATCTTGGTGTACAGTGTTAAGTGTGGGTCCATGCCTAGTTTCTGCCATATTAATTTCCAGTTTTCCCAGTAGTTTTTGTCAAATAGTGAATTCTTTTCCCAAAAGTTGGGATCTTTGGGTTTGTCAAACACTAGATTGCTATAATTATTGATTATTTTGTCCTGTGAACCTAACCTATTCCACTGATCAACTATTTCTAGCCAGTACTAAATGGTTTTGGTGACCACTGCTTTATAATATAGTTTTAGATCAGGTACAGCTAGGCCACCTTCAACATAGTGTGTCATATTAATTTAAATAATGAACATTTATGTAAGGCTTTAACTGGAAAAGCTTGCTTCACTTGACACCCTCAACAGCCTTTTTTGGTGGGTACTACAGGTATTAACTGTATTTTATGGATGAGAAAATTAAGTCCCAACATGATTCAATACATTGTCATTGGGTTATATAGCTACAAAGTAGTTAGGTGATTTTCAAATCCAAGTTTTCCTTACTCTCCATCCAGTCCTTCATCCATTATGGTGTGCTACATTGTAGAAAAGTAATTTGATATAAAGCCCTTATTTTAACTAATTTTTTCTCAGTACTTTAGCATGTTTATCACCTGTGAACAACATACTACATGTGTCAAAATAAAAAAAAAGGTAAGTGTGTATGAGTCTGGTATAAAGTAGAAAGTTTCTTTGCTAACAGTAGTCCTGGTGGTTAGGGTAGGGGTTAGGAAAGTACTTCCCTTAATGTCATCTGATTTTCTAAGGGAGTAATACTTGATAAAGGATAGACTTTCAAACAACCAAAATCCAAATGGTAGAATTTCCACTCACAAATTCTCTACCCACCTTGCCCAAAGTTCAGCTCTTTTTTTTTTTTTTAAATAAAGCACAGAATATTTTCAGGAGCATATATACTTTATAAAAGTATCTTTACAAACTGCTTGGAGAATATGAACCAAACTGAAATGATCATGTTGAACTGATAAAGAAGACATCCTATTTTTAGGAGGCCTGGGTAATAGATAGTTCTAGTCTAAGATAAATCTATATGTTAAACAATATACTAAACAAAACAGGGCTGCCACAAATTGTGATAATATAGATATCATCCTATTGTTATTCCATGCTCAGGAACTCTTACTGTGTTGTCCCACAAATTGCTCCTAAGGAATCCATCCAATATTCTGGAGAATTTTCTCTAGTCTTGACATTACTTGACATTGATGGAACATCGTGCTGCTCAATCCTTTTCATTTGTTATGTGAACAATCTATAGTTTGTTATGTTTGTTTCTGGTCATATATTGTTCTAATGATATCCTTCAAGTCATTTATTCTGTATGATTCCTTAATTCAGTTGTGTTGTAACCTATTCCTATCCATTGTGTACCTTCTCACTCTTTTTGGATAGTCATTTTTTGCATCTTTAAAGATTATGTTATTTCATTGACTTAGTCATACATTATTTTTAGTAGACTGTTAATGTTAAGAAAAGAGATGGTTTTTTTTTTTTCAGAGAGAAATTTAGGCTCATCAAAAGAATCATATAATTCCCCAAAGACATTCTAGATATGTGTTTACAAATATATATATATATATATATATATATATATAGAGAGAGAGAGAGAGAGAGAGTATATATATATATGTGTATATATATATTTATATAATATTCATAGGCATAAATCAATATCTAGATATACTGATGGAAAAGTTCTATAATTTCAACTAATATGGACAATAGACTTTCTTCATCTGCTTCCCTGAAAATAAATAGGCTGAAAATTAAAATACCTAGAAGTAGATTAAAATAGAATCTATTTCTTTTCATGAACACAAAAAGCTTTAAAATATTTTATTATATAGCTTTAGCATCAGAAAATAACAAATTAGACCATGTGCTATAAAATATGGTTTAATTCAAATATTTTTTCTTTGAGAATAGCTTTTATTTTATTTCAAAAATGTATTTTTAATACATATGCTTTATGAATCATGTTGGAAGAGAAAAATCAGAGCAAAAGGGAAAAACCATGAGAGATTAAAAAAATAGAAAAAATAAGTGAACAAAGCATGTATTATTTTATATTCAGTATCTGTTATGAGCCGGAACTTTTGTACTTGAAACAAGGATTCTTACAAGGTGCTAACTCAGTAAAATTGATTAGACAATGGTTATCTAGTTTAGCATGGTGATTAATAGTTCTCTAGTTCAGTACATGTAATTAGTACTTAATATAGTTCCACAAGATTCACACTTATGATAATGTAATTAGGATAGAGTATATAAGCTGGGGCAGACTCAGAGACAGATTCATTCATCTTCATTTCACACCACCATGGTGGCTGGCCTCTCACTTCCCCCACTGAGACCAAGTGTCTGAAAGGCTCTCAAGAAAGCTAACTGGTCCCCAGGCAAGGAAACTAGATTGTGAAGGAGATAATAAAGAATTTGGACTTTAACACCTGGCTATTCTCGTGATGATTACTCTACTGAAACGAAGACTAGTCCAGAGACCTCTAGAAAACAACCAGAACGTTGCAAGTATCCATAGTTCTTTTTCTGGATGAAGATGGCATTTTATGTCCTAAGTCCATTAGGATAGCTTTGAATAACTGAACAGCTAAGAAGAACCAAATCTTTCATATTTGTTTATCGCATATTCTTGTTGGTATTATGTACAATGGATTCCCAGTTCTGCTTGTTTCACTCAGCATCAGTTTGTGTAAATTTTTCCAGGCTTTTCTAACATCAGTGTGTTCATCATTTTTATAGATCAATAATATTCCCTTGTCTTCATATACCACAACTTGTTTAGCCATTCCTCAATTGATGGGCATCTATTCATTTTCCAATTCTTTGCTACCACAAAAAGAGCTTCTACAAATTTTTTTGCATATGTGGGTCCTTTCCCCTCCTTATGATTTCCTTGGGATACAGACTCAGTAGTAGCACTGCTGGGTCAAAGAGTATGCACAGTTTTATAGGTTTTTGGGTATTGTTCCAAATTGCTCTTCAGAATGGTTGCATTATTTCACAACTCCACCAAAAATGCATTAGCCTTCCAGTTTTCCCACATCCCTCCAATACTTTATCATCTTTTCCTGTCACCTTAGTCAATGTGAGAGTTGTGAGGTGGTACCTCAAAGTTGTTTTAATTTGCATTTCTCTGATCAATAGTTAAGTTCCAGCATTTTTTTCATATGACTATAGATGGTTTTAATTTTGTCAATTAAAAATTGTCTGTTCATATCTTTAACCATTTATCGATTGGGGAATGAGTATTCTAATAATTTTGTATTCTAATAAATTTGACAGTTCTTTATATATTTTAGAAATGAGACCTTTATCAGAACCACTGGCTGTAATGATTTTTTCCCCAGCTTTGTATTTCCCTTTTAATTTTGTTTCTGTTGGTTTTGTTTGCGCAACCCTTTTTAATTTAATGTGATAAAAGTTGTCCATTTTACCTTTCATAATGTTCTCTAATTTTTCTTTGGTCATACATTCCTCCATTTTCCAAAGTTCTGATAAGTAAAATATCCCTTGTTCTCCTAATTTGTTTATGGTATCACCTTTTATTCCCAAATCATGTACCTATTTGAGAAATGTTTTATAATTGTGTTTATATCTTTCTTGGATTTGTCTTGGTAGGTTGGACCCCCCCACCCAAGTATTTTATTTTGTCTACAATAATCTTAAATTTCTCTATCTCTTGTTGATGGGTTTTGTCAGTGACATATAGAAATGCTGATGATTTGTGTAGGTTTATCCTGCAACTTTGCTAAACCTGTTAATTGTTTTGAGTAGATTTTGGATGATTTTCTAAGACATAGAATTTTAAAAAGGGGTACAACTTTGCACTTTGTTCATTCTAAAGGAGGTACATGTAGCTAATATTCGCCACTATATTGGATTCATCTAAGATGATAGTTTCCAGATGCCTATTCTTTTTATTAATGTCTTTCTAATGGCCTCTGTTTACTCATATAGATGTGTGGGAGAATAATATTCCATACAGTGGCTGTGAGGATCAAGTGATAACATCCAAAAAAAAAAGTTTTGTAAACCTTAAAATATTATATGAATATCAACTATTAGTATTTGATATAAAATTTAATTATCACACAACATCAAACACATAAAATATCTGATGTAGCTGATCAAATATCAGTATTCCCTAATCTTTTTTGAAATATATCCTGAATCTTGTGTCCCAAAAGTCATAGAGCAATTTAAAGCTTCAAATTGTATTGAGCCTTTTGTGTCTGTTTATGAAATTCTCAAGTTTTATTTCAGCAATTAATTGAAAGCTCATTTGCACATAGACTTTGTACTGTTATAGGATAGTAGAGTGAACACTGGATTTAGTGTTAGAAGTCTTTTAATCTTCATGTGCACCAAGGGTATGTTCAGGCTAAGCTTTGGTACTACATTTGCAGCTCACCTCCTTTTCCAGGCATGCATGTTCATGATGCCCTTTAAGTTTCAACAAATCGGGTGCTTTTTTTTGTTCTCTGAAATTTGACTCTGCCATTTTTCAGGACATTCAAAGGAAAAAAAAACTCAGTTAGTCCCTCCCACTAAATGAAGATTAACACTTGTTCATATGTGGGTGTTATTGGAACTAGTGAGAGTGGGAAGGCAGAGTATGGAGAATTGATTGGTTAGGCACTCACTGGCTGTTGTCATGATACAAACCCCATCGTAAAATTAATTGCCTTAGAATTTATCTGTTCTGCTGCAATCCCAAGACCTTTGCTTCTAGAGCACTATATTTCACAGGCATCATACACCACCCACAGACTACAGATATGGGAATGAGCTTCTATTGGCAGATGCTGTCCTCCTACCAAGAACACCTTGCACATGTAATTTATAATGTAGCTCTGTTGCTGGCATTTTGGATTACCTGGAGTAGTTGCCCCCTTTGAATAGCACAATATTCTAAGCAAGATTACAGAAAGTTGGTCCTGGGGCAGGTAGGAATTTGACTCAGTTGTGTAGTTCAGACAGTATTTGTTTTTAGCATTAATCAGTGATTTCTAAATATGCTAAACACTAAATAATCACCCAAGAATCTAATTAGGAGGATTCTGCAAATTTTCTTTTGTGATCTGAATATTCTTCCTTCTGGAAAACAAAAACAAAAAACTTTTTTTTCCTCCAATGTGAACTAAACTACATATCTCTTCACTTGCCTTTTTTAGATTTTACCTATGATTTTTTTACTTACAAAGAACCTCAATGGCTATTTATCTAGATCACACCTCAAAAGATTTCATTTAATAATGTAAAGTGGCACATCCCTTATAAAATAAATCTGCCTTTGCAATATCTTTTTTTTTTTTTCTGGGTTAACTTTGCTCAGAGAAAAAGACAAAACTAAAAAGCAAGCCAGGATCTTGAGGTTCTGCCTCCTATTTGTCTAAACAAGTACATGATCTCACTGAAATGTATATATAATCATGCTAAGTGCTGATGATGATAAGGCAGGAAGGGGAAAGAAATGATTTCCTCCCCTTAGAAGAAGTCCAGGTATGATGAAGACTGAGACCCAACAATAAACTCCAAAAATAAGGGAATAAAAAAGTTGTTTTTCCTTAGTTTTAACTAGTTATCTGGTTTCTGCTTGAAGACTTCTACTGAGAGGAAATTTACCACTTCTTCACTTAGAACTCTTCACTAATAGACAGCTCAAATTATCAAGAATGTTTTTCTTGACATCAGACCAAAATTTTCCTCTTTGTGAATTCCATCTACAGCTTCTTATTTTGTCTGTAGGACAAGCTCTTCAAATACTTGAAGAAAATGAGATTTCTCTTCTTTAGGCTAAATATTGAATATCTCCAATTCCTTAAAACCAGTCTTATATGACATAGATTGAGCCTCCTTCTGGTGGCCCATTTCTGAGTACTTTCTAGCTTATTGTCATCTTTCAGTTGTGGCCCCCCAGAACCAAACACAATATTCTGGATGTAGTCTGACTAGGGCAGAAGACAAAGGTACTATTTTATTGCCTTATTCCTAAAAGCTAAGCCTCCATTAAGACATAGCCCAAAAGTCCATTCATCTTTTCTGCCTAATGCACAGCAATGCTAATTTATAATGAGTATATGGTATATTCAAGTGCTATAGAGAAAGAAGGGAGAGAGGGAGGTTAGAAAAGAAAGAAGAGAGGTGGGGAGAGGGGAGAGGAAGCCAAGACTTCCTGAGAGGAAACCTATGACGAGTGGATGTAGATCATGGCCTTTGATTAGACAAAGAAGAGGAAGGAATAGACAAAGGCAGAGGAAGTACAGACAACTGTGATCTAACTACACCTCCTCTATCCTTTATTTGTGAAATTGACTTTTTGAATCCAAGTGTAAGATTTCATATTTATTTCTATAGAATGTTATATTAGATTCAGCCCAATGCTCTAGTCTGTCAAGACCTTTTGGTGCTTCTTCAGAAAAAGAATATAAAGACTATGAACCCCATAAGCTGCCAGAGAACCTGAAAAGAAGGTTGGGGGAACTTATGACTGACATCCCAAAGTACCATCTAGTGGTTCTTATGACAGCTGGACTTGATATGTACTCTTTGGTACAGACCCTGCTCATTATTGAATAGAATCAGGTACCATCTATAGTGCCTTAGTGTCACAAAAAGTCATATCTGTAACTGCTATTATTGTTATTGGCCATTACTGGTCTTTGGATCATCCTGTCCAGGTGCTTTCTACAGCATGCTTCTGAGAATGATCTCATTAAAAGAAGGGTACTTATTTCAATGAATGACTGTAAATGAGATATGGCTGTTGTATAGCTCCCAAATTAGGTGGGAATTACAGCTACATAGTTTTTATAGGTGGCAGGGAAAGTGTCCCTTAAATCTGTAGTGATGTGGAAAATGCCTTCAACATCTATTAAGCTTAATAGCTACTTATTGTAGGCTGGATGGCACCAAGGAGAAATACTACATTAGTGAAACAGGACACAAAGAATTCACATTAAAATGAGAAACTCATATTTTCTTTGTCCTTACCAAGCAGCGACTGGTATCTTGCTCTTACTTATTTGGATTTGATTTTGTTAGAAACTGCACACTCCAAAGACTAACATAAAAGCAACACTGTGGAGAAGTAACTGATGTTAGGAGTGGAAAAAATGTGATTTGGTAAGTCCAAAACAAAGGGATATTCATCCACTCAGTGGCTTGTTAGTTATAATTGTTTTTTTTTTTTTTTTTTTTTTTTTTTTTTTCTTTTTGTTGTGAGGTAAGTGAGGTTGAGTTGCCCAGGGCCATAAAGCTAATAAGTGATAAGTGGATGAGGTCAAATTTGAACTCTGTTTCTTCTGACTCTAGGGTCACTGTTCTGTCCACTGTGCCATTTAGCTGCTCCTAGTTAGGCATAATTATTAAGGTTTTTCAAGATATGCAGTGATACTCTATTTGTGTAAGAAGTTTAAGTTAAATTACTTAAGAATTGCAATTATGATCTATGTTTAAATCACTAGATGCCAGGATCATCAGATTTCTTGCTGTAAGGAAGCTTATTGATAATCTGGTTTAATTCACTTTATTGGTTAAATTGAAGACCACTGGGATGATCTATTATCGAATAGAATTAGGTACCATCTATAGTGCTTCAGTGTCACAAAAAGTCATATCATCATTATCCAGGAATAAAGTAGCAAAGTCAAACTCTATATACTCTGACTCCAAATGAAATTATTTTCACCTTATTACCAATTAACTGCTTTGCAGTTTTATGGTATTAAAATGCATGTTTTCTCTCCAAATCAATTTCATAACTGGAATTGATTAATATAGAAGAAGGAACACTGGACAATTACAAACCACTTCTGCCATGTCTGGCTAGGATTTTAAGCTTTCCTTATCTACAAAAGGAACAAATTAGATGGTTTAGTTATAAGCTAAATTTATGCCTTATAAACATTTATTTGATTATATCATGGAGGTCATTGATTAAATAAATAAAATAGAGGCTAAGTCAGTAATGATGACCAGTTCTTAACATAGCTTTTTGTACAGAGTTATCTACATGTGTTTTTTTCTATTTGAATTTGAGCTCCTTGAGAACAGGGACTATCTTTTGCCTTTTATTGTAAATCCTGTGAAGACCACGTTAGCACCCTGGATACTTTAGAAATATTCATTGAATATGTATATAATGCAGTAGACCCTGGAGGAGATACAAAAAATAATATGACATAATCCATGATATGGAGGAGCTTACAATTCTATTGATAGAAAGACATTGATTGTCTTTAAAGTTTCTTGCAAATCTGAATTTTTGTAATTTTATAATTCTTTTATGGACATTTCAGGGACAACATCACTAGCGTACATAACTAAAGATAACCTGAGTAGAGATGCATTCTCAGTATTCACAAAAACAAGCTTAAAAAAAGAGAAAATGATAGAGTACTAATTAGAAGACATATTCTATCTTTCATGTATATCAACATCAGTTCCATCTATATTTGTTATCTCACATGCTAATGGTGACCAGTAGCATGAGCTTAGTTATTTTATTTTTTATTAAAGAGTTTTATTTTCAAAACACATGCATAGATGATTTTCAACATTTGCCCTTGCAAAACCTTGTGTTCCAAATTTTTCCCTCCCTTCCCCCCCATTCTCCCAGATGGCAGGTAATTCAATATATGTTAAACATGTGCAATTCTTCTATACATATTTTCACTTTTATCATGTTGCACAAGAAAAATCAGATCAAAAAGGAAAAAAATGAAAAAACCTCCACAGTGCAAGAAAAGAACAAAAATGTGCAAATGTTATGTTGTGATCCACATTCGGTCCCCACAATCCTCTGTCTGGGTGCAGATGGCTCTTTTAATCACAAAACCAGTGGATCTGGTCTGAATCATCTTGCTGTGGGAAAGAATCACATCCATCAGAATTGATCATTATATAATTTTCTTGTTGCCGTATACAATGTTCTCCTAGTTCTACTTAGCATCAGTTCATGTAAAATTTTCTAGGGCTTGCTGAAATCATCCTGCTGATGGTTTCTAACAGAACAATATTCCATAATATTTATATATCATAACTTACTTAGCCATTACCCACCTGATGGGCATCTACTCAGTTTCCAGTTTCTTGCTACTACAAAAAGGGCTGCTAGAAACATTTTTGCACATGTGGGTCCTTTTCCCTTTTTTAATGAACATCATGAGCTTGTTTAGCAATGAGACAGAGTCAACTGCTCAATCCTCCCTTGATCGAAACATTAATGCACTCCATCCAAGTCCATGGAGCACTTGGAAGAAACAATATGCTGTCTATGGTCCTCAGTGAGAAGATAATAGCTATCCTCTTGTTTGCTTCCCAAATGTGAGTAGCAGCCACACTTGTATTTTGGGCATGTGTAGGATGTCCTGGAAGAGACACACATAACGCTGTATGTCACTGAAAATTTCTCTTTGTCCTCCATATTTACTTGAAGCCAGATTTCTGTGGTAGTTCTCTTGGCTGACACTTAGATCTAACAGTTGGGCCAATTTGTCCTACTTATTCTCCGAGGACAGGGCTCAGGTTTGGGGACTCATGAGTGAATCTTATTTTATTTGTGGAAAGTTTCCTGCCTTTTTTCAAGATAGGAAGATAATATCTGTGTCAGTGTCTTTAATTAGCTGTTAACACATTCCTCTTATGACCTAATGCAGTTGTCTGTGGCTGATGCATAAGTAGAAATCCAATGATCAAATTAAAACTCATTTATCTTTTTTTCTCCTTGACAATGATCTCCAAATTTCTCTTTATACTTCCCTGGGTGCAGGAAGTAATAGCCTTCCTGTTCTTTGCCCTGATCAGACATGTTGGCAAATCTGATTCAATATTGGTAGTATTGAGTACACTTTAATCAGGTCCCCCAACAATCTTTCCTTGGCTTTTTTCTCTCTATCCATACTCTTCCTTGGCAATCTCACTCACTCCTATAGACTCAACTACTACTACCATGCTATTCACAGATATAGTTTTCCAAATATATATTTCTAACCTGACTTCAACCCTTCATCTCCAGGTTCCCATGAGAGATCAACACCCAAATGTTCCCCTGGTATTTCAAATTCAACATGTGCAAAATATCTAGTATGTGAAAAATCAGACTATCTTTTCCTCTTAATCTGCTCCTTTTCAAATTTCTGTCAGTGACTTTACCTTTAATCCAGTCTCCCATATTTGAAACTTTGTTGATATTTTTCCTTCTTTTTTTTCCCCTATTATATTTAGTCATTTACCAAATTCTATTAATTCCATCACTGAAACAGTTCGATACAAGCCCTACCATCTCTATTTACATTGCCAACAACTTAGTACAGGTCCTCATCATGGCAATTGAGACACAGTCTAAATCAGAGTATTGACATTCATGTCATCCATACCCATTATCTGGGTATATAGGAAGATATTCACACACACACACACACACACACACACACACACACACACACATTTATCTATATAGAATGTTTATTTACCTGACATCCATCCATCTATCATATATCTTTATTTACTTTATCTTATATATACCTAGTTATTTTCATGTTGTATCCCCTAATATAATGTGAGCTGCTTGAGGTTAGGGATCTTGTTTTTGCTTTTATTTGCATATGATGAGTATTTAGTGAGATCATAATAAGTACTTAATACTTGCTGACTAATTTGCCTGTAGAGTCAAACTATCAGAGTTGCATCTAATGTAAACCACCTCTATCTATTTATGTCCATAAAAATGATATTTTTAAAATACCAGAAATGAGTGTAGCATAAAGAAATTAGAATTAGAGTAATGATATATATTAACTATATCTATAGGATCTTGAAGAATAAAAACTGAGATCTTTGAAGCTGTAGTGACCTTCTCAGGGTCACAATGATAATTAGAAGGAAAGGCAGATTTTGAAGGCAGGTTCTCTAACACTGAATTAATTCTCTCGTCTCATTGCTTCCACCGCCTCTGACCCATCAGAAAGTATGAAGCAGAAGGTAGGTTGTTTTGCATTTTTTTAAAAAAGCATCCTTTAAAAAAAATCACAGAGAATTTATGAGTTTTTGTTAAGTTTTTAAAATAAAAACAAATCTTTAAGTAGCTTAACGACAAAACATCTTGGATTTGGAGTTAGAAGGTCAAAGAAGGCATCTCAACTCATTTACCTATTATCTGATTAATCCTGGACCAGTTATTTTACACTCTGAATCTAAGTTTCCTCATTTATAAAATCAAATTAGTAACTAAATGACCTCTAAGGTCCTTTACAGGTATAGTTGTATAATCCTCTGAATGTTTTTTTTGTTTGATGTTTTTGTTAAGTTTACAGTGGTATCAAGATAACTCCAAGGAGATTTAGGAATGTTTTTTCTTTTTCTTTCTTTCTTTTTGCTTCTTCTTTTCATTTGTTCATTTGTTGCTTCTTTCCTTTTTTCCTTTCCTCTCTTCTTCCCTGTCTCCCTCCCTTTCTCTTTCTTTCTCTCCCTCCCTCTTTTCTCTCTTTCTCTCTCTCTCATCTCATTCTTATTTTGTTTCTTTCTTCTCTTCCTCCTTCCATTCTTTTATTACCTCCATTTTATATATAAGAAAATTGAGGCTACAAACTTTTGCAGAGTCACACAGCTAATAAGTGAGATGCTTTGCATTGTGCTGGCAAAAGTTGATGCTTGATAAATCTCTTTTGATTTGATGCCCAAGGAGATTTAGTAAATTGGCCAAGCTCACCCAATGAGTTAGTATTTAAGGTAGTATTTGAACCTGTATCTTTCTACTATACTACATACACTATGCTGTACTGCCTCTAAAGGTCTGCATTTGTCATTGCTTGTTTAAGAATTCTGGCTTGTGATTTTCCCTCTTTGGGTCCTTAAAGAACATTTTGCCTATTTTTGAATTGAGTTGTCACAATGTAAAGTAGCCATAGGGTTTGCCATGAAGCCTTTTTTTTTTTTTTTTTTCCTAATGATGTACAATTTGGCTGTTAGCCTTGGATGCTCTTTGGAGTCTGGGAAATTTGCACATCTTTTATCCTTAGCAAGCAGGTTATTTTAAGGCCAGAAAATATAGTCAGCCATTCACAGCTATAGAGTTCAGGTAAAAACTTTTTATCTCCTAATAGATTTTTTTTTTGGTCCTTCTAAGTAACACCTGTTTCCATTTTATCCACAGAAATTACTTGTAAATGTTACTGAGTTTGGGTATGCTTTCCTGTAATTTTCCTGGAGTCACCTAGGATTTCGAGGAGGACAGACGGGAAAATATCTCAGTGGTTTCCTTTTGGCCCAGCCTTGATCATTTGAAATCATGCCGGTGGTTATCCCTTTGCCATCATTATCCAAACTAGCCTCCCTTTATAGCCCCATCTGGAGCTCTTGGCCCAGTGCTAGAGAAGGACAGATTCTGAGCAGATGGTTTATCATGGGCACTGGCACGTGGTTTGGCTGAGGATACTATGTCTAATACCTCAGAGTTTGGGAAGCTGTTGAGTGGCAAGTGACTCAAAACCTTCCGCATGACCAAAATGGCTTTGCTTATTGGATTGAATGAGAAGCTCTGAGTAAATATCCAAAAAATCAGCAAATCTAGAGATCTGAAACATTACATTATTCTAAAACCATTCATACTCCATAATATTTAATCAATCAATGGGCTCCTATTAATTGCCTACTCTGTATCAAGTAAAGCCATGGTACCACATACTCACTAAAACATGCAGAATCCCAGAGAAAGTAGGCTCAGATATAGAAATAACTTATGCCAAAGAGGTAATTCACAGCTGGTTGCTGGAAGTTATTTTCCCCTTTGTAGCATACTTTTGGAATTCCCCCTAGATATGACATACTCTGGAGCAGCTAGAGAAGAGTAGAAAATACTTTGTGGGTGGTACAGTAGATAGAGTGCCAATTCTGAAATCAAGAAGGCTTATCTTTCTCTGTTCAAATCTGACTTCAGACCCTTCCACCATTATGTTAAAGAACTATTACAAAGAATTGTCTATTTGATACCAATTGATAATATGGGGAGGAGGGCACACCAGTGAAGGATTTGAGCTATCATGCCAGAGAAACAACCTTCCAACTCTATAGGGCTACCCCAGACTCTGAGGGAAGATTTAGTAGCTAGATTCTGAGGAAACTAGGCAATACAAGTGGGAACATAATTGTAAATTTCTAAAGGGGAATGACAATTTCTGTCTTCTTGTTCTAGTAATATTACCTGACACTTAGTACTTACTTGACAAAGGCTTATTGATTGATTGAATGTTATTTAATCTTGGGCAAATACTTAAAGCCTGTTTTCTTTGGTTTTCTCATCTGTAAAATGAGTTGTAGAAGGAAATGACAAAGCACTTTAAGATCTTTACCAATAAATGGCCCTAAATGAAGTCTTGCAGTTAGAGATGACTGAAATAACTAAAGAACAACAATATTATGCTTTTCTCCTGGGCTGATTTTAGAGAGCTGAATCATTTCTCATCTCATCTCTTTTAGAGTTCTTCAAATACCAAATAGAACATTTTGTATTTTGTTCTAGTAACAATAAGAAACTAACAAGAGTTTTATGAGCAGGGAGTTATCTATTCAGAGCTGCATTTTAGCTCTTTGAATTTTTCAGATATGTGAAGGGTGGACTGGAATGTAGGATAGGTTTGGATCATAAAGATCAGATCAAGAGGCTATTACAAAAGTTCAGCTAAGAAATTATGACCTGGATTCTAGACAATTCCAATAGACTTGTGATGGAAAGTGCCATCCACATCCAGAAAGAGAACTATGGGGATTGAATATGGATTAAAGTATTGCATTTTCAACTTTTGTTGTTTTTATTTATTTGTTTTTTTTCTTTCTCCTGTTTCTTTTCTCTTTTGATCTGATTTTTCTTGCCCAGCATAATAAATAAGGAAATATGTTTTGAAGAATTGCACATATTTAATCCATATTAGATTGCCTTCTCTCTTGGGGGGAGAGGGAGAAAAATTTGTAATGCAAGGTTTTGCAAAGATGAATGTTGAAAACTATCTTTGAGTTTTATCTCAAGAGTTTTATCTTTTTATTTGAAAAAAAAATAAAATGCTATTAAAAAAGAAATTATAATCTGAACTAGCCAAGCAAAATAGATATGAGATAGAATAGAATTCATTAAGTACTGGCAAATGATTGGTTATGTAGGATAAGGGAAAATGAAGAGTAGAAAATACTTTGTGGGTTGTGATCCTTGATAACTGGATGAATATTAGTACCCTACAAAGAGATAGGAAAATTAGGAAAAAGGGATACGTTTTAGAAAGAAAATGAGTTCTCTTTTAGACAGAATGAATTTGAAATACTTTAGGACATTCTGTTGGAAATCCTCAATAGGAAGTTGGTGATAAGGACTTGGAGTCCAGGAATAAAACTAACATTAGATATTTATATCTTAGATTTATCTGCATGGATATTATATTTGAATATATAGAAGCTGATGAGATATTCATGACAGAATAAAGAAGAAAAGAAGAGTTCTCAGAGTTTTGACAGATATTGATGGTAAGATAATCCTTCAAACAGAGTAACAATGAGCAGTCAGATCAGAAGATAAATAAGAAAGAGCAGTGTTATAAAAACCCAGGTAAGACCCTCAAAGCAACCAAAATCTGTATAGTCTTTTTCCCTTCAGAAACTAATACTAAGCATATGTTGTTGATGCTGTTCAGTCTTGTCACTCATATCCAACTCTCCATGACCCTATTTGGAGTTTTCTTGACAAAAACAGTGAGATGGTTCACTATTCCCCTTCTCACTTCATTTTACAGGTAAGGAACTGGGCAAACAAGGTTGAATGACTTCCTACACAACTAGTAAGTATCTGGTCAGGTTTGAATTCAATAGGAAAAAGTGTGGTACTGTATCCACTGGGCCACCTAAGTGCTCTATGAGGCATCAAAGGAATCAAAGAAAGAATAAAATTATCCATGTGAACAAATTATTTATTGCAGCACATTTTATTGCAACAACTAGAAGTTAAGTTGGTATCCATCAAAGGGGGGGATGACTAGGCAAGTTATGGGATAGAAATGTAATGTGATATTATTACACCATAAAAATGATGAAAGGGATAGATTCAGAGAAACTAAGGAGACATGAATTGATGGAAAGAAGTAAATGGAACTAAGAAGACGTATACAATAACTACAATATTGTAAACACTATCTTTGAAAGAATTAAAAATTCCAATCAATATAATGACTTTCCAGAGGGCAGATAATACTCTTTTGTCTTTCACTCCCATCTCACTTGATGAGGTGACCTTATTCCTCACCAAGTCTAATTCTCTATCTGCTCAAACGATCCCATTCCATTTCATTTCCTCCAACATGTTGTCTCCTCTGTCATCCCCACACTTATTTTTTTATCTCTCCTTTTCTACTGGTTCACTTCCTAATGCCTACAAACATGTTCATGTCTCCCCTGTCCTGAACAAACTTTTACTTGATCCTTCCATCCCCACTATCAGCATATACCTCTTCTGTTATTTGTGATAAACCCCCACCTTCAACAGATGCCTCCACTTTCTTTCCTCTCATTCTCTTCTCAACCACTTACATTCTAACTTCTAATTTTATTATTTCACCAAAGTTGTTCTTTCCAAAGTTTCTAATGATTGCTTAGTGGCCTTTTTCTCAATTCTTCTCTCTAACCTCTCTTTAATTTTTGATACTGTTGACCACTATCTCCTCTTTCATATTCTCCTTTCTCTTGCTTTTTTATTTATTAACCTTGCAAATATAATTTAAATACAAGGTATATATTGGAGAGACTATATAGGACACTGAGAAAGAAGAATTTAGCAGAATGATAGACCATTACCTACATTGTAACCTCAAGTGTAATTTCTTTCTGAATGGGATCTGAGAACTATTTGAGAGCTTTATCCTATTATACTTGCTCAAGGACTCCTGTGAGTCTTTATCATCTTATATATTATCTGGAGATTGAAATAATGAATGAATCAACAAGCATTTAATAGCAATCTACTTCATGCTGGGCACTAGGGAAATAAAGACAAAAAAGTAAATAAAACAATCCCTGATCCAAGCAGTTTATAGCTTATTAGGAAATATAATGTGTACATATAATATTATTTGTTCATATAGTATATAAATTATGCATATAAAATATAGTATAGCTTTATGTATGTGTATTACATATATATATGTATATATATATATATATATATATATATATATATATATATATATATAGTTATTCAGTTGTTTCATGCACATTTGATTCTTTATAATCTCATTTGGGGTTTTCTTGGCAAAGATGCTGAATTGATTTGCCATTTCCTTCTCCAGCTCATTAAAGATAAAGAAATTGGAGCAAATAAGGTTAAGTGACTTGCCTAGAATCACATAGCTAATAAGTATTAGAAGTCAAATTTGAACTCAGGACCAGATAAGACAATCTATCCACTGCAGCACCTGACTGTCAAATTACATATATACATACAAACTTATACTTGGAATACTCAAATATATGTGATCTTTTTAATAATTCTTTTCAGTGGTGCAGGTAATCCTGTCCATCTCTATGTATCCTATGCAATTCTTACCAATGTCCTACCCTAAGTTAACTTCAGGAGGACTATGCAATATAATGGGTGTCTTCTTAATTTTCTTCTACCCGATTGTAAAGATACGGTGAGCACTGTGACTGTATACCTATCATCACTCATTCTTGCCATGTGATTATACCATCGTCTCTTCCTTTTATATTGTTCCTCAATAATATCTTTTATTAATGATCTTCTATGGAATTATTATTGGTGATATGTTGCAACTTGCTCATTTCTACCATTTGCCTTTCCATTGCCCTCTGTATTCATTTTTTCATTATTTAGAGGTAATTTAGTTCCTTGTCATATGACCATAGAGCAATAATGGTCAAATTTTGATATTGAAAAGTTAAACCTTTGCTTAAGTGATAAATATGGAGAAATAAAAGTTTTTAAAATTTTGTAAGCAATTCAATTCATTCTAGCATTCCTTTTCAAACCTGGGTCCAACTCATTGTCCTTCTCTAATGTCTATCCTAGATAGACATATTGATGGACAAAATCCAAAGAGTTTCCATACAATTGCTTGTTGAAACCTGAGCAATTAGACCTTCCTCATCTTTTTGGACCTTTCTATGTGGATGGAAAGATCAAACTCTGTTGAGTGATTATAAATCTCATTCAGTAGGCTCTACAATGTTCTGGGGCTTGATTGAATAAGCACACTGTCATCCATAAAAGAGGAGCATTTGGAAGGCATAACCATTTATATAGGCTAGCCCTCTTCAACCTCCTGTACTATGTACTGGATGTCCTCCCTCATGTTGGCAAATGCCTTTGGCAAGTATTCATATCCATATTTTTTTCCTCTGCTGATGTTTAATATTAGTCACTTAAAATAATTATTCCCATTGTTATGCTTTCCAAGGAATCTTGAATGATATTGTTGTAGTATGGATAAAGACATCTTATGAAAGAGCTTAATGGTGGCATTCTGTTCCAATTAAATGCTTTTTCATAATTAATAGGTTATACATGTGTATACACACACATACACAGAATAGCAACAGTTAATATTTATATAGTACTTACTATGCACCAGGTACTGTTCTAGGCACTTTACAGTTACCATCTCATTTTGTCCTCATAACAATACTGTAACATAGGTGCAATTATTATTTTTATTTTTAGGATGAAGAAATTGAGATAAAAAGAGATTTACCTAAGATCACACAGGTAACAGTAAATGTCTATTGCCATATTTGAATTCAAGTCTTTCTGACTTCAGGTCTAATACTCTATCCACTACATCATCTAGTAACTTATATTCTCTCCATGTTTTCACTTAATTGTAATATGATAAAATGTTGTCTATTGTTGAATAATGCTGTGAAATGTTGCTTTTTGTCTACTAATATTCCTATTAAGGATGCTCTCTATTTGTGTATAAACGAATCTGAGAAAGATTTTTTTTTGTGTAGATGAGAGACCAGCCATCTAGGTGAGTAGTTATTGCTTTTTCTCAGTCACTCTTTTCAAAATTGAGAATTTCCTTCTCTTCTTCATTCTATTCTCATTGTCAACTGGGAAGTTGTATGGTGCAGTGTATAGAGCATTGGTCCTGGAATCAAGAATATTCATTTTTGTGAGATCAAATCTGACTTCAGACACCAGCTTGTGTGATCCTGGGCAAGTCATTTAACTTTGTATGCCTCAGTTTTTTATTTGTAAAATGAGTTGGAGCACGAAGTGACAAATCACTCCAATATCTTTGCCATGAAAATTCCAAAATGGGATCATGGTGAGTGAGTAAGACAAATGACCAGCCACAAAAAAAAAAAAAAAAAAAAAAAAAAAGCTTAGCAATGTGATATTCCTAAGCATATGTACATCCTGATCAATAAACTCTGGTGGGCTCCCCATCATTTTTTATGACCAAATACAAATATGTTTGGGGTTTAAATTCCTACAGAACTTGTCTCTGATCTACTTTTCTAACTTCATTATATATTACTCCCTTTCAATTATTCTATAGTCTAGCCAAATTGACCTTTTTATTGTTTCTCATACTAGACATTCCATCTTCTTCCTTTTGCCATTGTACAGGTTGTCTTCTATTCATGGAATGGACGTTCTCCTCAACTCTTATCTTTTAGAATCCTTAATTTCCTTTTAAAATGCTATTCTTTTATGAGGCCTTTCTTAAAATTCCTCAGCTATTCATGCTTTTCCAACAGTTGTCTTGTTTGTGTTTTGTAAATGTATGTATAGTTTTTCCCTCACCCCTTAACTGAATATGAGCTTGTTGAGAAAATAGATTTTTTTCCCCCTTGTTTTGTCTTTGTAGCCTCAGCATCTAGCATTTTTCCTGACACCTAATAATCACTTGATAAATTATTGTGGATTGATGGAATATATAAGGATTTACAGGGAAGAAAGGTGGCAATCATTTCCCTTTCACTTGAAATCTTTGGATATAACTTATATTACCATGTGGGAAAATATTGTGAAGGGATTTCTTGTTAGTACATAGTTTAGATAAGTTGATCTCTGAGCTCCCTTAAAACTTACAGTCTATGATTCTGGGATCTAAATCCAAAGAGAATCTTATATTCTACTTAGCAGCCAACTTCTTTCTATAGTCAATGTCTTTTAGGCTCTGACTTTAAAAGTTCTTGACTGGTTTTAATCCTTAGCCTAACTTAGACTACATCTTCATCAGTTCGTTCTGGATTCTTTCATTAATTTCTAAAAATTAATGCTATCTTCAGCTCCATTAAGAGAAAGATAATATCCAGGCCTAGGGAAGTGATAATCCAATTTTCAGAACACATATTAATTAGTATGTTAATTTTGGGGCACAATATTTTAAAATGGATTGTGATAGTGTTAAAAGGAGGGTGCTGGGGATGATGTAGAAACTTTGGTCCATGTCATATTATGGTCAATTGATGTAAGTAAGGATGTATAGCCTGGAGAAGAGAAGACTTAGGGGTGACATTATAAATGTTTTCAGATATTTAAAGAGCTATCATATAGAAGAATAATTAGACTTTTCTTGAATTATTGGTAGGCAATAACTAGGACTGTGGGTGCAAATTGCAGACACATTTAGGATTCATATAAATATAATCACTAGGTGGTGCTGTAGGAGTTTCCAAGTAGGTGCCAATTACAGTAAATTGTGACTAGGATTTGGGTGTATACCACCTGTCAATCATCTTCTAGCTCCATCTCTTAATTTATGTCTCTTAGACTTCCATCATCGGCAATAAGGGTCTTTAAGCTTTTGTTTGTGTGTTAGGAATCATTCTTGCAGTCTAGTGAAGCTCAAATTTGTTTTGGAGAATGTTTCCAAATGCATACAATGACACATGAAGGATCACAAGGGAAACTGATAATATTGAAATAAAGATGTATTTTTTCCATCAAAATTCATAGATACCCTGAAATCTCTAAGTAGGATTATATATACTAGTGTATGTGTACATTTCACACATTGGTCATTCCCTTTCTTTTGTATTGCCAATCAAAAGCATCTGAACAAAGGATTGTTGTCTAAGTAAATTTCAATTAGATCAAATAAAAATAAAGATTAGTAAAATCAGGTAGATTACTTACTTGAAGTTTAGAAAATAGTTCCATTTTTAAAAAAATTTCACATTAAGCTGGAACTTGTCTTTCTCTCTAGATATCCAGCCACAGCTTGGGATCAAGGGTGATAGCTAATCTGGAAATTCAGTGTCTTATTTTTAGATTTCCTATCCCCTTGTTAAATAGAGCTGGATGCATCAAGCTATCTCATGACCTAATGTCTATATTGAGATTTGAGAGTGCTATGGAAACTTTAAATGATTCTCATATTCACAAGCACAGGAACAATCAGAGATAGCAGAAGATTGGGGCCCAAGTTTCTAGGGAACTCTGCTCCAGGATATGGAAGTTCAGCGATCTTTAGTTTAACTTGATACTTTCAGCTTTGAAATTAATGCAGCTAAAGTACCCCTGAGACTAAAGTTCCCTATATAGCTAAGTCTAATGTAAATAGTAGCAAAAAGATACACTTTTACTATCTCCTTGAAGGTCCCTTGCTTTAGCATCCATTTTTCCTTGAGATTTCACTGGAAGGGCAGATTATTCAAGTCGCTTTAACCCAATGAATCGCTTAAACCCAGAACCCAGAAGTAGAATGACCATCATTATTTTCATTACTTTGTCTTTTCTTCATCTTCAAAGCTCATTATACAAATATTTCAATCCAATCCAAGTTTAATGTAGTATTATCAATTGCCTTGCCTACTGCATCTTGCTCCAGTTGAGGAGGATAATACTCCTTCACCTCCATATAAATTGGAGAGAGAAGGGACTTTCCAGCAATTAGAACTGTACAAGCAGAATGGACTTCTTTGGAAGTTACTCTCCTTTTCTTCAGACATTCAAACAAAAGATATGTGCTCACTTTGGGAGGTTATAGAGGACATTCTTATTCAGAAGATATTAGACTAGGTGATTTCTGAGGTGTCTTGTAATTCTGAGATTCTGTGGTTCTATGATTTCTCTAAAAAAAAGCACTTAGCTATTCAAATCTCTGACTCTTGACCTCAAAGAATCATTAGCTGTTTTATACAGACTTCAGGTTATATTCCACAGCAGGGGTCAATCTATCCTTTTTGCAGAGAGCAATATAGCTCAAATGCACATTAGCATGTTAAAAATAGCAATATCTTACCCTAAGAAGTCTCACTATTAATTTTTATTAGAACAGTTAAGGTACTAAAGTCCTCACATTGAAATATTTTCCTTTCTAGCCTTATTTTCCTTTTGGGTTCAATCATTTTGGGGGGAGTATGCATTTTTGCTTACTAAATCCATGTCTTTTATTGCCACCAGGTATATGGTTGAGGGACTAGTAGGGGTCACTTTGATCTGAAACAATCATTTCCCCAAGAGACTGGAAAATAGATTAACATTTGCCTGACAGATGGAGTTGTGTATCAGTACAGCCATTTTGAAAAGCAATTTGGAACTATGCACACAAAATGGCTAAAATATCCATGCCCTTTGATGTAAAAAATCCACTATTGGGCATATACCTCAAGAAGGTTATTGATAAAAAAAAAATTACCATTTGAACCAAGACATTTTTAGCAGCACTTTTTGCCATAGCAAAGAATTGTAAACAAAGTAGATGTCCATTTATTGGGGAATGGCAAAACAAACTGGGGTACATGATAAAATGGAATTTTGTTATGCTGTAAAACTCAGCTTTTGACTCAGATTCAGCTTTTAGGGATATAGCTCAAGAAAATCAAATAGATGTCCATCAATTCATGAATGACTCAATGAATTTTAGTACACTAATGTAAAGGAACATTATTATTTTGTAAGAAATGATTATTATAGTGGCTCTATTGATCATGGGAGGATAATCATGAACATATACAAAGTTAAGTAAGGGGAACCAAAAAACAATAAACCTGATTGAAATAGTGTAAGTGAAATAATACAAAACAACAACAAGAAAAAAATTAAAACTGAATTACATAAAATTATAATGATCAAGATTGGTCCTCAAGTAGAGATATGAGACCTCCTTTCCCCTCAACCCTACCTTATTTTTTAAAAAGGTAGAAAGCCATGAATAAGGAAAATAATATAATACCAGACTTTTTCAACATATTAGTTATTCTTTATCATTTTTTTCTTCACTCATATTCTTCATTACAAGGGATCACTCTGTGGGAGTAAAAGGAATGCACTAAGAAACAGATTATATAGAATATTAAAACATTTTAAAAAACAATTTTCTCTGAATTTCCATTTTTCTTCTCCCTTCCCCCAGTACACTCAGGAGTACACTATGATATAGTGGGCTAAGAAATATATTCAGATCCTACAAACTTCATTTCATGTCCTGATTCTTAATCTCTATTGACTTTGGGCAAATTCACCTTGGCCTCAGTTTCCAGATCTATAAAGAAGTTTTGATCAAATTCTAAGATGTCTTCCAGCTTTAAATCTATGAACCTATGACCCCAAATAAAATTATTCTTTCCACATCTCTGCTTTCTGGATCATGGTATATGATATATCATGGATTGGCATAAGAAATTAAAAGGACACTTTTGGGGAGTTTTACCAAAGCTGCAAAGGCCCGGAGGCTATAAACAAATAACCAAAATTTTACAAGATTCTATAAATATCCCATAAAAGAAAAAGAAAAAATTTAGACTTCTCTTCTATGAATATATTTTTATATGGACTTTTTAGATTGTGGGAGCACTGCACTCCCAATCTCCATGTAGTGTAAGGGTTAACTGTATAATAGTTAATCAATCCAAATAGCTAACTCTGTGACCAACTTCTTTAGATATATACATAGGTCATGTTTGTCAAAAGAATGATCCCCCCAAATAGAAGAAATTTATTTCATCATTGTAAAGGAGAAATCTGTAGGAAGATGTGGCTCCCTCTGAATTTTTCTGAGAGTTACATTACACAGAGTTCAAACAAGGGTTTAAGGACATTTTCCTGATTAGCCTCGAATAAACTTTATGTAAATCTCCAGAACACTGCAGTTTGAATTATGTATCAGCAGGTAACTCAATCTAGTTTGGGGAAGCTCAAACACAAGTTTTGGGTGGACCACAAGAACAAAAGGGGATCTAAGCATTCCTTACAGCCAGCCATCTGTCTTCTCTGGAGCATCTATGAGTCAGTGTAACTTCTACACTAAACTTTTGGGTTAAATGATTTCTAGTCCCATAAAGTTGGGTTCAAACAACATTAAATAAGTGATAAATAATCAAGTGTTTTGCCCATAGCCTTGAAGAAACAAAATAACATCAGTTTGGAAATGGTGGGTGGAGATTGTCACAGAGGCAAATTTGAGACTCCTGGGTTACATTTGGCTTCCTTTAACCATCTGTCAGCCTGAACAGCCGCAAAATCCACTCCGATGACATTGACAGAGTTAACCTCAGTAGAGCATGTCAGCAACAACCAATGCACTAAACTCCAGCTGGATTAGTAATGGGAACTATGACTGTATGCTACCAGCTGTACAAACTCCAGTGTGTGAGAGTGAGAAACCCAAAATGCTTAAACATGCTATTTGCAGCTTTTGTAGCACTAGATTGTTTAACTAGTAATAAAGAAAACTAAATTTGGAGTCATCATTGTATGTGTGGGCTATTTGTCAGCTCCTATTTCTAATGCGAAGAAGAAAAACAATATATTACTAAAATTCCTGGTGGGACTATATGCTAATAATAATGCCTAATAGCCCTTGAACAAGTACAGTATAGATTTACTTGATAAGTTTGCATGAGGATTTATTGATGGATATGTATGTGTGGAGGATGTGCCCATACCAGGTTTTTTTTTTATATACATATATAAAGGATGAGTCCTTATCTATAATGAAATTTGTCCCATACCTAACAAGAAACCCCTATCCAGTGTCACTAACAAACTAGAAGTAAATTAGAAGGATGAGCTGTCAATCAAATCAGTGGGGCATCTGCCCTGAGATAGGAGATGTTTATTTGTTCATTCATTCCTTTATTTGTTTGTTTATTTTAGTTATATTTTGATGTTTTTATTTGTTGCCTTTTTTTTTTGTATTTTCTGTTCTTGGATCTTCCATAGCTCTTAGTAAATACTTAACTTGAGGTAGACAAAGAAATAATCAAGCCTGATGATGATTGCTAGCTAATTTTTTAAAAAAAAGACTGCTTTACCCATCATCTTAAAAGAACAAATCTTCGTGGAGGGGAAGTAGAAGGGAAAGAAAAGAGAAAATATTAAATTAGTTTTTCCCATAGTTACTCATTAAATAATCTAGCAATGAGACAATATGCCCTAGTGGAAAGAATTCAGGATGACCAAGGAGTCATGATACTTAAGTTCAATCATTCATTCAGTAACATTTATTATATATCTAATAAGGAGGTTGATGGATGGGCTATACTAAAACCCTGAGGTTACAAAGAAAGAAGGAAAATCCCTTCCCTCAAGCAGTTTATATTCTATCAGAGGTAGCAACAAATACAATAGGGCATAGCTCTGTTACTAAGAACTTTAGGTTAGACAATGAACTTTTCCTCATCTCTAAAACTGGCACAAGTTATCAAACTAACAAGTCAATAAGTTTTACTAAGTATTACTATGTCTAGGGATTGAGATATGGTCAAGGAATACAAACAGAAAGAAACCTTTAACATTCTGATGGTGGATAATACATAAAAGAAAACTAAAAGTGGGGGAAGTGAGAAAGTGTTTCTGGGGGGTTACGGTAGAGAAGGTTCAAAGAGTCATAAGTAAAGTTTGGAATAAAAAGGATGAAGTAGCTGGAGATGAAGGGTTGGGGAGAAAGCTTCAATGTGAAGAGTCCAGGGAAGAAATAAATTTCCAGGGAGAGGAGGCTTTTGTCGCATGATAGAGAAAGTCTGGAAAATCAATAGATGAACATGGTGAGGAATGCAGATATTTTCCCCACTTGCTATCTAGAGTTATTATGAGGATCTAATAAAATATTAAGACCCTTTATAATATGTATAGTGTATATCAACGAAGCCATTGAGATTATCAATGGCCTATTAGATTGTGAACAAAGGTATTTCAATATTTCTAAGGATCCATAATTTTGTTAGTGAAGGTAGACTTTCTATAAATACTTCATTCTATTTACTCGCCTTTACTGCACTCTCTTTTCTAGTACTGGAACTATAATCAAATCAATACTACCATTGATACTAGAAAGAGTGCGACAATCTCCTCTCTTGTAGCTATGTTTATCCTCACAATAACCTTTCAAACATAGGCTCTGAAATTATGTAGGAAGATATGGCACAAACATTGGTCTGAAAAATCTTGTTATCCAAAGGGAAGACTTGTATTAACTCATCTCTATTTATTCATCTATTATGTAGTATGTGCCTTTAGTAGAATGTAAATTCCTTGAGATCAAGGACTATTCAATCTTCAGCTCCTAGCAGTGTCTTAAAAGAAGTGGGTACTTAAATAGTTGTCAAATTGAACTGAATTGCAACAATACATATTTGAAGAACTATGCTACAAAGGAAAATATGATAGATTCAAGTAAAATAAAATGGAAAATTATAAAAGGGAGAGCTGTTCATTGGAGGACAAGATTTTAGAATTGGTAGGAATCTCAGAGGTCAATTAGTCTAACCTCATTTTATAGATGAGGAAATAAGAGGTTATTTTAAGCTTTTTATTTTTCAAAACATATGCATAGATAATTCTGCAATATTAGCCCTTGCAAAACTTTGTGTCCCAGTTCCCCCTCTTCTCTCATCTCCCTCCCCTAGATGGCAAGTAGTCCAAAATATGTTAAACATGGTAGATATGTTTAAATCTAATATAGGCATGTTATCTTGCTATATAAGAAAAATAAAATCAAACCAGAGAGGAAAATGATAAAGAAAAATGCAAGCAAACAACAACAAAAAGAGTGAGAATGTTATGTTGTGAACCACACTCAGTTCCCCCAGTCCTTTCCTTGGGTGTAGATAGCTTTTTTGATCACAACACCATTGGAACTGGTCTGAATCACTTCTTTGTTGAAGAGAGCCACATACATCAGAAGTGATCATCATCTAAACTTGCTGTTGCCATATACAATGATCCCTTGGTTCTGCTCATTTCATTTAGCATCAGTTTATGTAGGTCTCTCCAGGCCTCTGTAAAATCATCCTGCTGGTCATTTCTTACAAAACAATAATATTCCATAGCATTCATATATCATAACTTTAAATAAGAGTTCTTTAAGTGAAAACCTCTCTTTGACTCAATCTGCATTATCTACATACATACATACATATATATAAATGTTTAATTTTTGGGAAATTCCAATTAGGAAATGTGGTCCTCTTTTAATAATAAGATCTTTGATCCCCCACCCATTTCCCAACTTCCTTAATAATCTTATCAGATTTAATAAGCAGAGTGATAAGAATACTCCCATTCTTTTTTGTGTATGAATAATATATAATGTATCATGTATATTTTTATAACTATATTCTTGTCCTTCTATTCACATTATTATAGCCTTTGTGTATGTGGTCGTCTTAGTTTTGTTTACTCTGTATCAGTTACTATAAGTATTCCCATTGCTTTTGTGTTTTTTAAATTTCTTTTTTTTTTTTTTGAGGGGGTAAATAGTATTTTATAAAGATGATCTTCAGTATTAATTTTTTAAAATTAGATTTTTAGTTTCAAATTTTTTCTCTCTCCTTCCTTCCCATTCCTCTTCCCTAGAATGGCAACCAATTTGATATGGGTTATATATATGCAACGATAATAAACATTTTTTCCTTTCTTTTTAAAAAAATTATAACTTTTTATTGACAGTACATATGCATAGGTAATTTTTTTTTACAAAAATTGCACTCACTTCTGTTCTGAGTTTTCCTTTCCCTCCCTCCACCCCCTTCCCTAGATGGCAGGCAGTCTTATACATGTTAAATATGATATAGTATATCCTAGATACAATATATGTGTGCAGAACCAAACAGTTTTCTTGTTGCACAGGGAGAACTGGATTCAGAAGGTAAAAATAATCTAGGAAGAAAAACAAAAATGCAAACAGTTCACATTAATTTCCCAGTGTTCTTTCTTTGGGTGTAGCTGCTTCTGTCCATCATTGATCAATTGGAACTGAATTAGATCTTCTCTTTGTCGAAGAAATCCACTTCCATCAGAATTGATCCTCATACAGTATTGTTGTCGAAGTATATAATTATCTCCTGGTTCTGCTCATTTCACTCAGCATCAGTTCATGTAAGTCTCGCCAGTCCTCTCTGTATTCATCCTGCTGGTCATTTCTTACAGAACAATAATATTCCATAACATTCATATACCACAATTTACCCAACCATTCCCCAAATGATGGGCATCCATTCATTTTCCAGCTTCTAGCCACTACAAACAGGGCTGCCACAAACATTTTGGCACATACAGGTCCCTTTCTCTTCTTTAGTGTCTCTTTGGGATATAAGCCCAGTAGTAACACTGCTGGATCAAAGAGTATGCACAGTTTGATAAATCTTTGGGCATAATTCCAGATTGCTCTCCAGAATGGCTGGATTCGTTCACAACTCCACCAACAATGCACCAATATCCCAATTTTCCCGCATTCCCTCCAACATTCATCATTATTTTTTCCTGTCTCAGAGTTGTCTTAATTTGCATTTCTCTGATCAATAATGATTTGGAACACTCTTTCATATGAGTGGAAATAGTTTCAATTTCATCATCTGAAAATTGTCTGTTCATATTCTTTGACCATTTATCAATTGGAGAATGGCTTGATTTCTTATAAATTAGAGTCAATTCTCTATATATTTTGGAAATGAAGCCTTTATCAGAACCTTTAATTGTAAAAATGTTTTCCCAGTTTGTTGCTTCCCTTCTAATCTTGTTTGCATTAGTTTTGATAAACATATTTTTTTATTAGTCATGTTGGGAACTATCCCCATTTTGTGTAAAAAAGTCTCATAATTCCATTCACAAGGTAGTCACAGTGAATTACTATTGATGATGACAAGAATAAAGTTTCCATATTTCTCAGAAGAGAGGTGTTTTTAAGGCCCCGAGTATCCATTATTTTCATTCTTGTCTTTTCAATTATAAGCACTTGGCAATCCACAGATTGTTCAAACATCTCCTCCCAATGGGGGAACCTTCTAAGCTTATAGCTCCTGACACCAAAAAGGCCTGAGCCAGGAACTAAAACTCCTGTGTCTAATGTCATCTTAAAATAAGTTGTGAAAAGAACTAGCGTTCTGGCAGTAGCCTTTGTTTTTCAGAAGAGAAGATATCCCTGGGAATGGCTATAGAAAATGATCCCCAGTGGTTATGTATAGAGTGAGCAAATTTCATGCTTTTCAAACAAGCTGGACTCTGTGGCCAAAAAATCAATGCCAGAGAAATAATGGAGCCAGATTTGTAGAGACCAGGCTGAAAAGTGCCTTGCATTCTTTTTGTGAATCTGTTGATTTGTTTGTTGTTAAAAGAGTCAACATTTGCATGCACTAGGTTTGGGATGAATGGAAAATGAAACAGATTTTCTGAGAGTGTTCTTTTGTACTCTGAGAAATTGTTAGTCCTCCAGACCATCCTTTTTTATCTTGGGTGAAACTAGTAGGGGTGGGTGAATGGAGGCTAATCTACTCGAAGTCACAATGGGAGAATAAGGCAAACATAGATTTATCCAGGGGTAAATAAGTAGGGTATTGTGGTAAGGAAGGATGTGTTAAGATCCAGCAGGACTCAGAGCTCCCTCAGAGCTGTCCCATTTAGGAACAAAACAAAATAATTTGTGATTTTATTTTTACTTCTCTTATGTGCTATTCCCTGAATTATTATAAAATCATATGACATATACTGAGATATGTACAGTGGACAACATATTAGACAAGGAGCTGAGTCTTGGATTTATTTTAATCTATATAACAGTCCAATTGAGTGATCTTGAATAAGTTACTTCTTCTCTCAGGGCCTCAGTTTCCTTATTTGCTTATTTTGGATTTGAGGATCATGAAGATGTCTTTGTGAGTTTATTTCATTTATGAGGAGAACACATTCATCCATAATTCAATTTATCACAATTTGAATAAGTACTTAATCTCTACCCAATATGTATGAGAAAGTATATTCAAAGACATATCAAAAAGCATCCTAACTTCAAGAATTCACAGAATAGTAAAAGAGATGAGATATCTACACTAATAACTATCAAAATTTAAAATACAGTAAATGCAAAGAAAAGTGTCAAATTTTGTTAATATTGTACAGAGGCAAATTTAGGCTTGGGATTAAAAAAATTTTTTTTCTAACAAGTAAAACTGTCCAATGGGCAGCTAGGTGGTTCTGTGGATAGATTTCTGAGTTTGCTAGTTAGGAAGACCTGAGTTGAAATTGAGTCACTTCACCCTGTTTACCTCTGTTTCCTCATTTGAAATGAACTGGAGAAGGAAATGGCAAATCACTCCTGAATCTTTGCCAAGAAAACTCCAGATGGTTTGGACATGACTGAGGAATAAACAGGAACAAAGCTGTTCAAAAGAGAAGAAGGCTTCTTTGAGAGGTCATGGATTCTCCTCATTTCAAGTCTTCAAGCTGAGTGTATCGTATTGGGCATTCCTTTTTGATACAGCTTGTACCAGGTGACTGCTTTGGTCATTTCTAAATCTAAAATGCGATGACCATTATAGGTACAAGTCTGTGTATAATCAGAGAAAGGAGGATGTTTTTAAAAATTGTATTTTATATTTGTAGCCTAGACAGCTCCCATAGTGAGTCCTTTAGATCAATACTGTTGCTGGACACTTATAAAATACTTGAGCTAATGGCTTGGAGCAGTGAAAGTTCCCCCCAACCCCCAGGAATAACATACTTGCAGAAGTATGGTTTGAGAACTAGAAGCCATTAGTGACCCAGTTGTTCCCCAATGACACAACTGAACTTTTCATCTTTTAGTCTATGATTCAGAAGCTGGAGGCTGAAGGAGAAAATTCAGATATGTTTTCAACTGTGTAAGCCAGCACACTGTGTATTTCTATATTTTTGCACAGTAATTTTAGAGAATGGTATTTGATTCTCATTGAAACGAATGGGGGAGAAGAAAATGAGAATTCTCTTCATTTTGAGAGCCTTCACCTGAGGTAGGCAACCCAGCTGGCAACAATTAGTACTGATTGGCTGAGTCAGTCACAGGAGAGGGCCACAAAACCTGGTCTGGGAAATGATTCATTATCCTAGGCATCCCAGGCAAAGGTGGAAGAACATCTCAACACCCTTTGAGTTAGAGAGAATGCTGGTGAGAACTAAAAAAAACTCTGTGTCTAAAGTTCAAATCTTGAGCTGGCTTTTGTATTGAATTGGAGCAGAAAAAAATGTCCCTGATGGGTTGAAGAAATCATCCTTTGATAAAAATGGCTGTTTCTGTTATCAGAAAATCATATGATGCATTCATTTCAGTCCAGTCACTAATAACTGGTAAGTGACATTTGAGTGGATGGATGGTCTGGGAAAAAGCTTAAAATAAATATGTACCTCTGTCTCTCTCTCTCTCTCTCTCTCTCTCTCTCTCTCTCTCTCTCTCTCTCTGTCTCATACATATAGATATATAGATATCTATATATTTATATATATGCATATATAAATTGTGGGGATTTGCATTACCAATTTGGAAAATTTGAGAGGAAAGAACTAATAAAGCATCATGAAGACAAAACATTTTAGTCTGCCTTGATACCATTTCATTCTAATTAACATCTGCTCTCTCCTGGGTTCACAGAAAGAATCTTTTGATGTTTGTGTTTGTAATTGCCATCTAAAAATGAGCTTGCTGCAAAAAGTCATTAGCTTGCCAAATATTGCATTTGTGATAACAGAGAACTTTCTTCTCCTTCTCATTGGAAAGCCCACTGGCATTATTGTAAATGACTGGCAATGCTCTGTATCTTCCATTTGTCTTCTTCTCTCCTCCAACTCAGGGTCTCCATCTCTCTTTCTACCTGTTACTCTCTGCAGCCCTAAAACAAAAAAGGCCTGGGGCTTCCCTTGAATTTCAGTGGCTTCCTCTGACTGGAGATTTTGCTATTTTACCTACTTTTCATTTGTGTCTTATTGACCTAATGGATTTTATTCAATTCAATGCATGCTTATCAAATAGCTAGAATGTGCATAGTAAGTAGACTGTGGACTATATTTTAGATAAGAATAAATAAGGTTAGCCGGGTAGTGGGAATGCTCATAGATATGACCAGATGATGTCTCACTCCTTTGGCTCCTTTCCCTGATTTCCTACATGAAGCTTCAAGAATGGAAAAGTATGAAAAAAGTGAAAAAGGATATGAAGAAAGTAAGCAGGTTTGTAGAGGGTTGCAGAGATATTTATGGATCCTGTAAGGGATCATGCTTCACGTGACAGAAAAGATGAAGAAAATATGAAAAACATCTGCCCTAATCATGATGGGAATGAAGGCTAGAGACTTTCAGTTGAGGAAGACAGAGAAGAAAACTTGGTTAATGTTATTCCACTTCATAGCTAAACCTAAAAGAGTGCTTATTTAAAGCCCTCTTGTTTTATTTTGTACCAAGGTACAATTGAATAGGGAATTGAATAGGAAAAATAAGGTCATCCCTATTTTTAAATGATTTTACAATCTAATTGGAGTAGACAATATAAGAGTTATAAGAGTTAGGTTGCAAGAAAAGCACTCTTCATAACAGAAAAGAAGCCTGAATCAGAGGTACCAGTCCAGACTATTTGTGATTGACAGCTAAATAGATGGGAGTAAAAACACTGATGAGTAGGAGATAATGGCAGGCTGGGATTAATGTGGGTTGAAGGGAAACCCACCAAATGACAATGGAGAAATCTGGAGCTTTCCAGAGAAGAGTTCTATTAGAAGCTAAAGGCATTCTCTTTCCATTCTCCCCAGAGGACTGTGTTAAGAAGCAAAGAAACTTCCCAGAGATGTGTTCTAGAAGCAATCAAAGGCAGGCCTCTCTTTCCATTGTCTCCTGAATTTTAGTTTCAGTAAAGAAGTTACTCTGGAATATCATGACTGTGCCGGGAAAATTGGAATCATTCTAAGAATGTTTTGGCTTTACCACTAAGCATTGAATCCAGTGATGAACTGAATGCCTTTCATCGGATGAATTTGCATTTTGTGAGTGTAGAAATTCATAAAAAAGTTCATCCAAGTTAGAGTTAGGTTGGAATTTTTATCAGTGGGAAAAATACACATACTGACTACTGATAAAATCAAAGGTCCTTGATCTATTGGCTTAAGGATTAAAGAAAAATATGTGAGAGACTAGCCATAGGAAAGTCAGATCTCAGAGTTACATAAATTACTTTTCCATCCCAATCCTGACTTGATCATTGGAGCAGGTACACTATATACATAGCTTTATATTATTGCCTTTGATCTCTCAGGGAAAAAGGAAAGAGTTAGGCTTAGGAAAGAATTAACTTGAGAGATCATGATTTCACAAAATCATAGAATCACATAATTATGGAGTAAGAATAGACCTCAGAGGGCATTTAGTCTAATCCAGGGCTTCGTAAACATTTTTTTTCCACTCATAATCCTTTTTCACCAAAGAAATTTCATGTGACCCTGGATATATAAATATATAAAACAGGTATGCAAATGAAACATTTACTGATAATAATCATGATTTCATGATCCCCATATTCAGTTGTGGGATCATGACCCAGAATTTAAAAAGTGTTTGTCTAATATAGACAGAACTCAAGTGCTCTCTGATAAATGGTTGCCTAGTTTTTGCTTGAAAACTTGCAGTATGAGTGTATGCATATATGTGTGTGATTATGAGAGGTAGACAGACAGACACAGAAATATAGAGAGACAGAAACAGAAAGAATGGGGATATTGGGAGATCTGATACTTCCCAAGGAAGCCCATTCTAGTTTTGGATGGCTGTAATTGTTAGAAAATTTTATTGCATCAAATATAAATAAGCTTGTTGCCACTTCCACACATTGTTCAAAGTTCTGCCACCTGGGACCTGATTCTTGGTATATTTAATAAGAATAAGTCATAACAAATTAGCATCATTTCTTCTTTTTTTGCCAGGATTATCAGGCTGGTAGAATAGTCAATGCCATGGACAAATTGTACCTACAGTTAAAATTAGATTTAGTAGAATATCTTGTGATGTTCTCATGGACAAAATGGAGAAATGCTGATTAGATAATAATGGATCATTGACAATTTAGGTGGAGGTCTTTAGTAGAATTCCCTAAAGCTCTATTCTTCCATTCATCATTTTCAAGAAATAGGTTACATAAAGGCACAGATTCCATATTGATGGAAGGGAGGTGACAGAGTCAGGACAAAAACATATTAACAGACTAGACTAATAGAAGCAAACGAGTTAGGATTGTTATAGGTAGCAATGAATATGTTTAGTCAATCTGCCAGTGAATGAATGAATGAAAAACCTTTTTATTGTCTTATTTTGTAACAAGTTATTAGGGAATCAAATAGGAAAAACAAGATAGTCCCTGTTTTTGAATGCTCTCACAATCTAATTGGAGTAGACAATAAATATACAAGGGTTAGGTTGCAAGGCACAGTTTCTGGATACAATCATTTTATTAATTATGCTAGTGAATAACTAATAAAAGCGGTTGGGGCACTCTCAAATACCAAAGACCTCTCATGGAACCCACTTAATACGTTTATGTCTTTGGAAGAGTGGGAGTTCCTGAGGGTGAAAATAAAATCTGATTGGTAAACAAGTAATGAGAGAATGAGTATTATAATGAAAGGTGATCCTATTCTGGTTTTTTTTTTTAATATTTTATTTTATTTTATTTAATAATAACTTTATATTGACAGAACCCATGCCAGGGTAATTTTTTTACAACATTATCCCTTGCACTCGTTTCTGTTCCGATTTTTCCCCTCCTTCCCTTCACCTCCTCCCCTAGATGGCAAGCAGTCCTATATATGTTAGATATGTTGCAGTATATCCTAGATACAGTATATGTTTGCAGAACTGAACAGTTCTCTTGTGATCCTATTCTGAAGAGAGTCTGAAGACTTGATTTTGATCACTTTTGCTTGCAGACCACCTCTAGTCTTAAGCAATCTAGATAAAGGATCTACCCTCCACAGAGTCTGCCTGAGTATAATACAATGAGCCAGAATTCACCTCATATTAAATTCTTTGTAAGGCTTTTCTTGTTGGGTAGGGCAATAATACTGTCTACTTAAGATGATCTAGATGGGATAAATTTTTGGGCAAGATCAGAGATTTCTTTGAAAACTAGACTTTGAATAAAGGAGTAGGAAAAAAGGAAAATAAAATAATCCTGGATCTCTCCAATAATTGATTATTTAATAAAAGGGAGAAATAATTTTATCGATGATAATAACTCTTAAGTTAAAAAAAAAAAGACATGAGTTTTAGAAACCTATGTCAGATTGGAAGGGGTGTTAGAGAGTTCCCAATTATAAATTTTTTAGATAAGGAAATAGTCTCAACCAATTGTCCTCAAGTATCATAACTATTTTGTGGTAGAGTTAGGATTAAGACTTGAGTCCCCTGCTTTTATCTACTGTTTTCCCCCAAAAAAATATGGAGTACTGTCTTTCATTGTAAACTCACCATGAATCATTAGTGTGACATAGCTATCAGAAATCTAATACAAACTTGAGTCTGGAGTAATAGAAATATAAGATTGGCTCAGGAAAGGTAAATTCTTTTCACTGGTATGACCACATCTGTAATACTGTGTTCATTTCTGGATACACCATTTGAAAGGGGCTATGGACAAAATAGGTCATGTTCAAAGAACTGTGACAAAGATGGTGAAAGGTCTAAAAATACTTCATATGAAGGAAGAAGGGTTGAAAGAACTGGCAGTAGCCTGGAAAAGAGAAAGCTGAAGAGGCATAAAATAACTGTGTTGAGATATCTGAAGACCTGTCCTAGAAAAGAAAGAGGATGATGATAATAATATTTTATGGCAGTTAGGAGGCAAGTGGATAAAACATTTTGTTCGGGGTCAGGAAGACCTGAGTTCAAAACATCTTTTGACTCTTATTAGCTACATGACAATGGGCAAATTACTTCACCATCTTTATTTCTCTGTATCCATACTTATAAAATGGAGGTAATAATAAATAGTATCACCTTGGTTTTTATGAGTATTTAATAAGATATTTGTGAAGTGCTTTGCAAAACTTTAAAGACTACATAAATGCTGGTTATTATTATTAATATCACTGATAATCATTGACTTTTGCATCAGTGGGTTGAAATCATAGGAAGACACATTGTAGTTCAATGAAAGAAATAACTTCCTAACAATTAAAGCTATCTGATATCGAAATGAGCAAATCAAAAGATAGGTGCTTATTCAAAATTAGCTCTTCCTTGGGTCCAGGATGATGTACATTTTAAACACATTCTCTTGGGAGGTATAATAGGATTTTTAATCTAGTCTTCAGATACTTAGTTAGGTGACCCCATTCCAGAAAAATATATTTCATTGATGGTCTAGGCTGGACTAGTATGGGAATATTCAAAAAACGTGGAGATGTCAGAATAGAGAATTGTCGAATGAGACAATAAAGATGTCATAAATTTCCCTCCTGTGATTTAGATGATATTCCCTAAAATTTGGACTGCTGGGATAGAGGGAGAGAAGAAATGGCATGAAGATTTGGTTGAAAGTTTCCCTAGACAAGAAAGTCCAGCAGCATTAGAATGATTATAAAATTTGATTGAATTTCTCAGATATCAAATTAATTGCTTCAGAATTAGGATGCTATTAAGGCACCAAAGGCATGATCCTATTCAAAGACAAAGGTCATTAGTATCAAGACGAGAGTCTGGAGAGTTGACAAAAAGGAAGAGTCCCATCACAAAACCATAAGGCTGTTTACATAATGGCACCCTTCATTTCTTTTCAGATGTATTGTTACAAAATTCGCAAAAAGCACTGGAACAATTAGCATTGAGTAGTGTATGTTGTTGTGATAATGGGGGAAGCTGGGAAAGGAAATATATGGGAAAAAAAAGTTTTGAATGGGAGGAAAAAAGAACAAAAAGACATCTCACAAACTAAAAATCAACAAATGAATATATCCATTTTGTGGAGAGTCCCAGATCCACCACCATTTCCTTCCCTGTCCTTTTCCTGTCTTCCAGACTTCAAAAATGATGCCTTCATTCCCTTGACTATCTCCAATACATACTTTTCAGCTCCTTTATGTTGTCTTGCTCTCTCAGAATTTTAAGCTCCTTGGAGAAATGGGTTATCTTTTTGCTTTATTTGCATCCCCAGAGCTTAGCATAGTGCCTCAAACATAATGCATGCATTAAAACTTCTTCCTTCCCTTACTCCCACCTTCTCTTCTTCCCAAATTCTATCCACTAGAATGTGAGTTTCTTAAAATCAGGGACTGTTTTTGACTTTGCATATTCAGCACTTAGCATAGTACTTGATACTAGGAAACAATAAATGCTTGTTGACTAACTGGCTTCTTGCTGCACAGAGAAAATCATATAGTTTGTTTTCCATTTGGAAATTCTCTCAGATCCTGTTCAGCACTATTAGAAATTGAGGCTTAAATTAAATGTACATCCTTGAGAGGTGGAGAACAAGAATGGAGGCATAATTTCCTGGTACTTGTTACTACATGGATTTAAAACCATAATAGTTGCAGTCCTTTCTGTTTTTCTTTTAGAAAGACCAGCAAAGTGTCTTAACTTTCTGGATAATATCAATTGACTGTACTATCAATTTTTTGACAAAAAAAAAAAACAAAAAACAAAACTCAAAACCTTTTTGTAGGTTTTTCTATTGGGGGAAATGACTGGTCAAATGACCTTGATATCTTCCCTTTCTTCAGCCCTAGAGCAAGTGGGCTTTTAATTCCCAGGTTTGAGGTTTGCCTGATGCTTGGGGATTAATACCTAATCTCAGAAGAATTGTAATTTCTATGTATGGCATTGCTGCTGTAGCTGTAATGTACTCTGTCTCTGTCTCTCTATTATATATGTATATATTTATATATATGTATATGTATATACATGTATATAGATTTTTCTTTCTTTTAAGAAATTTTCTCAGTAGAGGGAGATATTTATTAAAGAAAAAAAAACTGGACTTGAGAAGAAATCCTGTACAGTAGGGGGATTTTTCTTCCTCTTCTTTCACTGTTGGTCATAGCAACAGAGCGACTCAGAAGAAGGTGACAGGTGGAGTCAATTTAACCCAGGTGAAGAGACAAACACACATACATATACTCAAGACATTCATGAATGCATTTAGACAGTTGCTGTAGACTAGAAGCAAATTTGAGGAACAAGTCCCTAGTAGCAGAGAAGAGTGCCAATTATGTACTCAAGTGAGCTAACCCTGGCAATCGAGATAGGGATTTATAGAAAATAGGCAATCCTAGGAATCCAACTGAATAAACCATTCATCAGAGATGTTGGATCAAAATGGGAGTTTTAGGTGAGCTCCACAGAAAAGATAAAACTTCAAAGCTTCATAGTTCCCAAATTGTGAATTACTTTGGTCTCATATTTTCACTCTATGTGTAAGACTCTAATTTTTTGCATATTCTTTGCTCAGGTGATAAGCTTATTTGTGGATTAGTGTACCCATGTTTATAAGATATTTTGTAGCTTCTGGATTAAAAAAAAACAACTATGCTATCTTCTAAAATTTCTGCTAAAAGTTAATGGCTGTTAATAGGAAGATTTCTATGGGGTCTTAAGGGCTATGATTTTAGAAAGGTATCCCCAAAGAGTATATCTTTGAAATGCAAAGAAAATCATTTCACTAGGGGACTCACCTATCAGTGTGACTGTAAATTGTAGAATATACTCCAGAGGGGGTACTACATTTACTTTTATTTATTTCTAACACTTGAATCTGAGGGCTATTTACAGATATGTTTATATTCTTTGTTCATGAGACTGTTAGAAGTGAATTAGCAAAAAGCTCATTATGTAAGTAAAGGAATTGGAATGTGGTAAGGAGTTACAAAAATAGTTCATTCTAAAAATAAAATGTGGGTCCTGTTTGATGATATAGGAAGACCTAGCCTGATAAAAGAAAAAAAGGCACAATCATCAATAAAAAACCAGGTTTAAGGAGTGGTGGCAATAAGTTTTGGAAAGATCAAGACAGTCATGAAAATCTTAGTGGCTATCCCAGTTTACCCTCTGAGGATGGGTGTCTGGCACATGTGACAGGGAGGATTCATTGCTGGACTGGTAGCATATACTCTGGTACTCATCCTTACTTACAAAATTTAATATAGTTCTGGTCAAATCACTCCTCTCTTGGTATGCAAGCACAGAGATATTTCTGCCCAGCCCCACTTTCCAGATTCATTTAATTTGGTATCAGATGACTGAGATGTGATTGAGTATGGTTGAGATGTCTCTCAAGTACCAATAGCATTTGATTCTAAGAAAAGAGCTACCTCTAAGAGCTAAGGTCTTCTAACATCAAATAAGAAAGAAAGAAAGCAACAAATATTTATTGTAGTCTTGGTGGGGCCAACTAGGTGGCACAGGGGGTAAAAGACCAGACCAGGACTCGGGAAGACCTGAGTTCAAATCAGACACTTACTAGTTGTGTGATCCTGGGTGAGTCACTTTGTCTTGTTTGCCTCAATTTCCTCATCTATCAAATGAGTTGCAAAAAGAAATGACAAACCACTCCAGTATATTTGTCAAGGAGACCCCCAGAGGAATCCACAAAGAGAGTCAGATATGATTAAAATGAATGAATAAACAATAATATGCTTTGATACTAGACTAATTTTTAGATTTAGACAAAAGACAATTCTTGCTCACAAAGAACTTACATTCAAAGGAAAGACTACATAAAAGGTAAATGAAAAATGTTTGTGTGGGTATTGTGTATATGTGAGTTGTGGATGGTTAGACGAATGAAAAGATAGTTTTGAAGTTTGAAAGCTGGGAACTGGGGAAGGTGGTAGGACTGGATGGAGGCAGACATAGATCCCATGCCAAAATTACTTTACCAAAAAACAAGTTGTTGACTTTCATTTCATGGGCTATCATTTGTTCTCCTTCCTCTTTAGCATTTGAAACTTTCCTTTTATACCCCCTTTCTAGCTTCCTCCATTATCCCATGAACATGTGCTATTCAAAATTACTTATTGCAAACCTTTTTCTGATCTGAGAGACAAGACATCTATAGAAAAATTGAAGGGTTCCAATTATGTGAACAGCCTTCTCTGTGGTTTTAGGATAGAATTTTTTAATCTTCCCACACACTACGCCTTTTTTGCCTTCCTAGAATCAGTATGATCCTGGTCCTGATGACCCTTGCTTCTGAATGAGATCATGGTTTTCTGCCTTTGGTTCATCAACTCAGCACCCCAAATAAAAGGCAACCAATTTGACTGTCTGATGAATTCAATCAAATTGCATGACCAATCTCATGCTCCTGAACCTCTTAGTTCCGCTTTTTCATCTCTGCATCTCACGGGTTTTTTTTTTTTTTTAATTTGTTTTTTAAACTCTACACATAGAAAGGATTGGGGAAAGTCTTCAGCATTGTGTGTCTGCGGTTCCTTTCTTCCAAAGAAAAATATATAATTTCATTTAAAGAGAGAGAAACTTGAATATTGCAAACTTGCAGGCTCTTGTATCATCATCATAACAAGAAGCTTGCTTACTTTGTGCCAGTCACTGTGCTAAACACTAGTGAAACAGAGAAAGTTAAAACAAATCAAGCTATATATGGAGGGCTGTCCTTGTGCAGAAATGTTGAATAGTCTAGATGACTTTTGTGTTTGGCCACAGGAAATAAACAATAGAGGGGAGACATGGCATAAATGATTCATCAGGGCTGTTTGATTTGTCCCTATACCAGATTTCTCACACAGATTTCCATCTCCTCATATATACTCATTGGTCTCTAGAGTGAGCAAAGCAAGCAGCTGCTACTTCTGAAACCACCACCAGAGCTGGCTAATGGATCCATTGACAGGAGGCAGCTACCTCATTGGCCCTTCCCCCTGTCTTTTAGAGATCAAGGACATTATGTAGATAGCACACCTGTCCTGCTACCAAGCCTGGGCCTAGGCTGGCAAGAAAGCCTTTGTTCACTGAACACTCTAGTCGGCACCACGGAGTGCTTCAGCTGTGTCCCCAGCCCTCTTCCTCTTTTTATCCTCTTTACACAAAACCTCTGTGTAATGTATTAAAGAATCACATGCTCTTTCACACTAAAACTCAGTCTGGCGGCCTGATTTTTTTTTTTTTTCAGTGGCAACATATATCAGAGCTATGATGGAACTTCTTGTGGGGTGTCAAGGTATTCCAGGAACCTTTAAGGATCTATAAGTAATAAGTGATAAATACAATGACTAGTTCAGTCATTAAGTAATCTTTTAAAAATTGATGCTATAATTATATAATGGAATAGGATAGAAATATGAGATTTGTTGCCATATAAAATCTAGATTTGTTGAGATTTAGATATGCATTATATATAATTTCACTTAAGACTCAAAACAATTTTGTAGGTGGATATTATAGGTACTACTCATGTTGTACTAAGTTGCAGGTTAATTGATTTGTCCCTTCTTGCTTTCCTTAGTGCATATCATAAGCAGAATCTGAATTTGTCTTCTTGTCTCCAAATTTACTAAGCTATGCTTTCCATTATTGAAGATATTGAAGAGAGCATTTAATCTGGATTTAATGATACTTCCCAATTTGGACAGACATGTACATGGTCTCTTGCACCATCAAAGAAGTCCTATTCTGTGAGAATTCTCCTCTGTTGGTCTTTTTTTAATTTAAAATTTTAATGATATATCTGGAAATGAATATGACGCAAAAACAAGTGACATTTCTTCCCTTCTCTTCTCCCTAAGAGGCTATCTTTTGGAATGAACAATTTAAAAAGAGTGAAGAGAAAATCAATTCAACAAAACTAACCAGTTCATCAACTGAGTCTGCTATTGGTCTTTTTGAGACAAGCAAACCAATTTTAGTTCCAGGGATTATTTTTAGTGCATCAGACACCAGAATATAGTGAACCAATACTAGAATATTTTTAAATCTACCTCACAGAGTTACTGAGAAGATCAATGAGATAATCTATGTAAAACACTTTATAAACCTTAAAGTCTACAAATGTATTCTTGTTATTATTTACTGTATAATGTTCTTTTTCAACCCAAAGATTAAGTCCAGAAATTCTGCTTTACATGGCACTGAAGACATTTTTGAGTTAAGTATATCTTGTTTACTTTGGTCTCTCCCATTTTGCTTGTGGATATGCATTCTTATCCTATTCTGTACCTGGGCAATAAGTATAAGTTCAATGAATGCCATGTTGGTCTTCTCTTGACCAGCATAACAAATTTAAAATGAAAAAAAAAAAGTATCAAAACACTCCCTTTATTCTTTTGTCTCTTTAATTAACTCATGCCAGCCTTTATTTACTTGAGCCATGTATACAAGGCATGCTCTCTCCCCTAATTCATCTTGACTCTCCAGTCTTTTAAAGTACTTCTAGCCCTTACTTATAATAATTTTTTTCATCAGGATTCCTAGGGACTAAAGCATATGTACATCAAATTAGACCATATATTTTTTGCAATTACATTATATACACACACACACACACACACACACACACACATACACACACATATATGCATACATACATACAAATATGCTAAAAACAAAACCAAACAAAATACACTGGTACAATTTCTGAACAATGGTCTATAACTAATAAAAGGCATTTTAAAAAAACACAACTAAATGATATTTTCCCCTATCTGTAGTCTTTTCTTTCTTTCCCCCTACCTTCTTTTACTTTCCCGTCTTTCTTTCCTTTGTCCCTCCCTTTGTTTTTTTTTCTCTTTCTTTCTCTCTTACTTCACTATCTCTTCCCTTCCTTCAGTCTTTCTTTTACCTACCTTCTTCTGTACACCTTTTCTTTCCTTTTCTTTTTCTCTCTTCTTCCCTTCTCATCCTTTCTTTTTTACCCTCACTTTTCACTTTTCTTTCTCCTTTCATCCCTCTTTCTTTCAAATTTCCTTTCTTCTGCCATTTCTAGTTTTAAAGTTTATAATTGTCAAAGGGCTTTATGTAACTTTCAACTAATTTCAGCCTCACAAAGTAATTAGCACAAATATTATCATCTCCATTTTATAGTTGAGAAGATTGAAACAAATACGTCAAGTGAATTCTCTGGTTACAGAACAGATAAAAAATTGTTAATCTGATATATGGCCACAGAATTTCAGTGTAAATTTCCAGTGTAAATTTGTAAATTTCATTTACAACCCAGTTGTCTATTCCATGATAGAAATTCAAGTCAAGCAATTTTTCATAAATTTAAATGCTAAATTAGTTGATAAAAGCTCAATTGAAACCATTCTGCCTGACCTACAATAGCTGTCAATCTTTTAAAGGCTGATCAGCTTTAAAGTTAATTCTGCAATTCAAAACAGCTAAAGTCTTCACACAAAATGCTCCATCCCTTCACAGCCACATGGATCTTTAGCTCTTTCCTGCCACAGCCAGGAGCTATACCAGCTCTTTTCATTTTTTGGACTTATTATATAGAGGTGGTGATATAAAATTTAGTCCTATACATTAAGAAGGTGGTGATGTCAGCATTCACTGTAGAAGACGATGCTATTAACTATCATTAGAAAACTAACTTAAATTGATATTGCATCTTTGTCAAAGGAATGTGCTAGCTACAGTTATTAATTCATAATCTATTTTCTGAATTGAGACTTCCATTAAATGCTTTCCTTTTCAAATTTTTATATGCAAACACAAATCAATTGGTATTTTTAAATTTTTATTTTATTTTTAATTTACAGAATGAAGACTTTCCATAACATAGTACAATAAAAAAGATAATTGTACAGGAAACTGCAAATCTACTATGCACAATTTGCCATTCCTTTCAAATATACATCAAAATAATCATGTAAATTTCTTTCCCTTTTTTCTTCCTTATATCACCTGTCCCCTAGAGATGGCTACCATTAGGCACATATCTATATATAAAATTATTTTATGCATACTTATATTTATCAATTCTTTCTTTGGCTACAGATAGCATCTTTCTTTTATATCCTTTGTGATTAAGTTAGATATTTATCATAGTCAAATAATTGATTCACTCACAGTAATTCTTAAAAGACAAAATTGTTGTATATATTACTATATGCAATGTCCTCCTAATTCTGCTCATTTTGCTCTTCATTATTTTGTCCCCTGCCACCTTTGTTTTCAATGACATTGTCACACTTTTTAATATTGTTTTGTGTTAGAAGTTTTTCTTGCCTTTTCTAGGCTGCTATGGATTTTAGCATCCTTAGTCCTTCTTCATCCCAAGTTTACTGAAATCCCTTTCTAGTGAAAGAGTTGGTCTCTTCCTTTGTCAAGTAAGACAGTTCTTTCAGTGACTCTCCCTTCTGGACTTCCATCTCATAATCAAGGAAACAGACACTCCCGTTGCTGATAACCATGAACAGCATGGATTGTTAATCTCTACCCTTTTATAGGAGTGGGAGGATTTTCCTTCAGTAGAAGGCTCTGAAGATTATATTACAACTTGTTTCATACATAGGAGAAGAAAGAGGACTCTTCTCTTTTAATTATGTGACATAATTACATGTCACATTTTTCTTTCTGAGTTGTTCTTTATTCACTCAATTTTTAATACCATCATTAGTATGCATAGATCCTCCTCTAGCTGGGCACAGATGTTAATTTTTAGGTATGTCATGGTTTTCTGTGGCCACAAGATGTCAGCCCAATCTGTGCATGGCAAATAGGTGAGTGAGGCTCTTCACTCCTGACAAACACCATGAAGTGATTAATCTATTGAAGACCTCATGAATGACTTTGACGAGTCTAGTTTTCAAAATCCTGGCACCTGCATATATGATTCCCTTATTTTATTAATGGAGTCATTGTTCATTACTAACCAATAATTTTCCTGGGGGGGGGGAGGGGATTTGAGCTAATTATATAATTGCGTCTTTGATTTAAATCCAAGTGTTTTTCCAACATATACGTCATGTTGTGAGCCACATATATTAATGACAATATGGCACCACGAGTGCCCATTGGTAGTATGTGTACTTTACAAAGCCACATGGTCAAAGAAAGAAACAAATGAAAATAAAATGAGTTAGAGAATGGCTAGATTGAGAATAATATGTACATATCCCTAAAAGGTTTGTAAGGCTTTGGTTAGACAATATATATATTCTATCTTCTTTATGATTCTCACCACATCTTGTATGTTGTTTTACATGTATTGGAGGCAGGTGGGTTCAAAAGGTAATTTTGTCTATGAATCAGATTTCCAATATGGAAACTCCTTTTTCTGATGCAGATCAGCAACTCTTTTGTAATATATACTTCTAGGGGATTGCCTAAGGCACCAGGAGGTGAAGTGACTAGTACATCATCTCACAATTAGGATGTTTGAGAGGCAGGTCTCCTAGATTCTAGGCCATGCAGCTGCTCACTATTATTTGAATTTTACAGATTGAAGATTATAAAGGTTAACTCCCCTCCCCTTACTTCAAACAACTAATACCAGAAGCAGGATTTTAATCCCAATCTTTCTTACTCTAAGCACAATGTTCTTCCCTCCCCTTTTAAATAGTAATTTTTCAATTATATGTAAAGACAATATTTAACATTCATTTTAATGTGAGATTTTGAGTTCCAAATTTTTTCCCCTCCCCAATGTGATAAGCAATTTGATATGTTATTTATGTACACCATGTAAAACGATTTCCACATTGATCATATTGTATAAGAAGAAATAGAACAAAACAGAATAAAAGGGAAAAAAATCATGAAAAAAAAAAAAGAAAGTGAAAATAGTATATTTCAATCTGCCAGCAGACTCCATTAGTGCTTTCTTTGGATTTGGATAGCATTTTCCATCATGAGTCTTTTGGCCTGCAGTGTTCCATCTATAAATCATTCAGTGATTTAGTGAAAGAAATACTTTTAGAAACATCTACTAAGAATCTTTGGAAAGTCTATTTATTTATTTTAAACTTAAATGCAAAATAAAAGAAAGAAAAGCCATTGGCCTATGCACAGCATTCAAAAGGGGATTCAAAAAGTGAAGCAATAAATTTCCATTTCAAGAAAACCTATATAATAAATACCATGAATTGTGTTCAGAGTTCTCCATCTTTTCTTTGCTTCCTTGTAGATTTTTGTTTTTTTGCTGTGTATTTTTTACTATATTCTTTTCCCCTTTTTTTCTTCCCCTCGAAGCTAAATTAGGCATGGATATCCACACACACACACACACATGCCCTACACATAGAGATATCTACAATCAATACATATGTACACATATACATTCATATACATCTGTGAAAGTCCATACTATGCTTCTTTGTCTCTGTTTCTTTGAAGGAAATAACATCTTCCTTCATAAGTCCAAGTCTTTCCATATTTTTCTAAATTCACTAACATCATTTCTTACACCATAGCAATATTCCAATCTTATACTGTCTAGTTGTTTTAAAAAGTCTACACTATATTTTAATCAATATTGTTTAGTTTCCCTATTTTTATTTTGATTTCATGATTACCACCCCTGCTTTTTATTTTAAACTAATGATTTATACTCCTGATCTTTAGTATTATGTTGATGTGAATCTCTTCTTTCCTATCTCTGACTTCTCTGCTTTACTTCTACTCACTATTTTGCCCTCCTATTATTTGATCCACCTCCTACCAAGGTTCCCTCCCTTACCTCACCCATCCCATTCCCATTCATCTACACACCTTATACTGGTCCCATTAATGTACACAACTTTCTGTACTCCTGTTATCATATTTTCTCACCCTCGTTTTTCTTTTTAAATTTAGAAGATTTTTATGCTCTTCTAGATATGTATGTAATGTTTTCTCTTTAACCCATTCCCAATGACAGTAGGATACAGTAGAGTTCCAAAACTCCATCTGATTCCTCTGTGTTTCCTTCACATTTTTGGTTTTTAGAATCACAACATACTCAGTTCTATCCCAATCTATCTTTCACACTACCCAATTACTAAAGACATCTTAGATATACAGTTTACATTTCCATGTATAAAACACAAATTGCTTGTCCTTTTCTGAGTCTCTTGTAATTGGTCTTTAATGTTTACCTTATATTTCTCTTGGATCTTATAATGTCCATTTTTCTATTAAGTCCAAGGTTTTTTTTTTTTTGGCTACAAAACCTTGAATGTCTATCAATTAATTGAATATCCATTTTTTCCATGCAAGATTATATTTTGATGGTTGTGATATTTTTGCCTGCAACTCCAGTTCTTTTGCTCTTTGATATATAGTGTTGCAAGAACTGTAGTCTTTTAATGTAGTTGCTTCTGGATTTTGTGTAATTCTAATTACGGTTCCACTGTATTTGAATTTTTTTTTTTCTTGTTGCTCATAATATTTTCTCTTTGACCTGGGGATTTCAGAAATTGGCTCTGATTTTTTTTTTTTGGTAGGTTTTCCTCATAAGATTTCTTTGAGGTGTTGATCAGTGGATTTTTTCTATTTCTACTTTCAACTCTTGTTCTAATACTTCAGGACAGTTTTCTTTAATTATTTCTTACCTTAGTGTATCAAGATTATTTTTTGATCATAGCTTTCAGTTAATTCTATTGTTCTTACGTTTTCTCTTCTTGATTTTTTTCTTCAGATCAGTTGTTTTTCTTATGTGATGTCTCACATTTTTTATATTTTTTCCTTCTTTATATTTTGTTTTATTATTTCTTGGTCTCATAATTTTTCTGCTTCCCCTTGCCTAATTGTAGTTTTCAAGTAATTTTTTTCCTTGGAAAATGTATTTAATGCAGAAGTAGGCCCTTAATTGATATGTCATCTGTCAGATGGTTAGAAGTGGGACACAGGTAATACATTTGGAGTTGGAAGGGTCCTTAGAACAACAGCATTCTCTGGTTCTGGAATCAAGAAGACCTAAGTTTGAATCCATCTTCTAGTGGCGCTATGAGAGTGGCAATTAGCCTTTCAGTTTCAGTTTTCTCATCTTTAAAAATGGGGATAACAAGAGAACTTATGTCATAGAGTTGTTGTGAGGACCCAGTGAGATGATAAAAGCAAAACTCTTTGCAAACCTTAAAGTGCTATGTAAAAATCTCATTAATTTTTTCATTTTACAAATGAGGCAATCGAGACCTAGTTAAATCAGGTGATTTGCTCAATATATAAGTAGAAGATGAGGAACTATAATATGAGACTTCTGACTCTAAATCCATCCCGTCCTCCCCCAAAATACCAAACACATAAAACATAGGAAACCTGTAATTGGAAAAATTCTGGGTGTGACTAGTTTTATTAGTTTTAATTTTGTTCTTGTGTCTCCAGCAATTAGCACAATGTTTTACATATAATAACCACATGCTTGATGATTGACTAATTTTTGTTTCTGACTCTTCCTAGTCATGTGGCAACGGAAAAGTCATTTAGCCACTCTAAATATAGGCTTCTTCATTACAAAAAGAAGAATATGATACTTACTTTATAGGAGTATAATGAAGATCAAGTGAGATAGAGTGTGTGTGTGTGTGTGTGTGTGTGTGTGTGTGTGTATAGCACTTGGTAAATGAAAAGTTATTGCTTTTAGACAGTTTATGAATCAAGATAATCTATAATAAAATTTTAACTTTCTAAGCATCAATTTTCTTATGTCTTATATTTCTAAATCTATAGTACTATATACTATATACTATATACTATATTAATTGAATAATAGTACTAATTAACTATCAGCAAACAGGTGAGTTGGGTGAACTTTCTTTTCTCTTTCTCACTCTCCTCATTTAACTCTCAGTAGCCACTTCTTTGTACAGCTAAATGGTTCCAGGTCAAGCCTGGAATAAGGAAGAATCATCTTCCTGAGTTCAAAGTTGTCTTCAGACCTTTATAGCTTGTGAATCTAAGCAATTCACTTAACTCTGTTTGCCTCAGTTTCCTTTTCTATAAAATGATCTGGAGAAGAAAATGGCAAACTACTCCAATGTCTTTGCCAAGAAAACTCCAGATGGGATCACCAAGAATCAGACATGACTGAAATGGCTGACCAATAACAAGTCACCTCTTTGGTGTACAGTAAGAGGAAGTAATAATGAAAATAACAAAATAATGAAAATTGTTGGTCAAGATATCATGGAGTAATTGAAGTGAACAACATTTCATATCACACCATATCAATCCCATATCATAAAGGAACCTAACTCTGACTAAGAAAACAAGGAAAAAATGAGTCATAAAAAGTATATAAAGCTATGAAGTTCTATGACACTGATTCTAAATGCTAATTCAGGAGCGGAAGAAGTTGGATTGGGTTAGAGCCATGACAGGGCAAAAATATATATGTATATATACACACACATATATATTTGTATGTATGTATGTATATTAATTATTGGTAAGAAAAAGAGAATGTATTATTTGCTCATACATGAAATATCATCAAAGTGACTATCTTAGAAAAAGGGCTAGGATTCATTGCTTTAAAACTACAAAATACAAATTATCACATTGTCCTAGCCTCTACACAGCCTTTTCTATGTTCACAGCAAATATAACCTTTTTGGGGTAAAGGAGAAGAAATTCAATCACCTTAATAGAAGCCAGATCTAGAATTTGTATTCTTCTCTACACATCATTAAGCATGTTGGAGTGGCTTTTTAATGTAATGATGAAGAGGCATTGGATCAGAAATTTCATCTAGATCATGGTAAGCTGCTTGTGGGGGCTTCTAGGTCCAGGCTAGTAGAATTGAGATCCAGGATAAGTGGAATTCTAGAGTACTAGAACACATTAATCAATATTTTCTTTCTTTCTCTGAACACATTTCTGAAATAATGTAGAATTTAAGATATTCAGTCAGCAATTCAGTTCAATTCAATTTAACCACTGTGTATTAACTACCTATAATATGTATTAATATTGTAACATATTGTATTGTAGCGTATCCATATACACTACGGATAAAAAATCACAGATGAAATAGTTTTGGCCATTGAGGAGCTTATAGCCTACTAGCAATATATTATATGTACATGAATGATTAGGAACAAAGCATATTTAAAGCAAAACAAAATAATCTTATGAGTTGGGAGTGGGAAAGGGGAAAATCGGCTGAGATGTGCTTTGAAGGAAGATAGGTTCTGCCGAGAGAAAGGCAATAGGGAGTTAATTCTAGACACAGAGGAGCACTTGTTTAAAAGCATGGAGAAACAAGATCGAATGCTGTGTTTGGGAATAGCTAGTAGGCTGGTTTGAGAGATGCAGGGCATGCATGAAGGGGCAGAAGAAAATAATGGAAGTGTACTTAGGAGCAAGACTGTGGAAGTCTTTCCTTACCAGGCTGAAGATTTTGTATATTGTGTTAGAGCTAATAGGGAACCTCCAAAACACTTTTTAATAGCAGGATGAGGTGATCAGATATGTATTTTAGAACTATGAATGCTAGATGAGTGTGAATAGGAGAGGGAAGAGACTGTAGGCAAAGAGACCAATTAAGAGACTTCTTTATTAGTATATGTTTATAAGCAAAGAAAAGAACATGGAAACAAAAGAGATATTGTGGAAGTAAGAATGCACAAGACAACTAATTGGATATGGAGAGAGAGAGTAAATTACGCTTCAAAGGTTAAAAACCTTATTTCTTGGAAAGATAATGGTATCGGCAGAAATAGAGATATTTGGAGGAGGGATGGATTTTATTAAAATCCTACATGTATTTAACAATGTGCTTGGGAAACTATGAAATTTTCTTCTGGTGGAAAATTAATAATTCATTTCACAAAATTGTATTAAGTGCTCACTATTATAGCCAATACTAAGTTGTGTGCTAATGGACTCACATGGATAAATCAGATGAGGTCTTTGCCATCCAAGAGCTTATACTCTAGTAAGGGGGTGAAGATATTTATACAAATAATTACAATATTAAGCAGATGGATAAAAATGCATAAAAAATCTACAAGGAGATTCAGAAATAATTATAATGAAACTTTATTGTAATATTTATAAAACATCCACAGCCATAAAACAGTTTCTATGTGGAAGAAGCAATGATGAATTTCTGACAGGAGAGACCACAAGGTATATATAGTTCATGGACATCAAAGAGATCGTGAAAAAAGAAATGAAGATAGGGTAGGACATTTCATGACACTGGGCTTTCTAACACACACCATTAAAATGAAATTGAAAACCATGACAAATTAAAGAAAATTAAAGTCTGTTCTCTTGCCTTCCTTTCCTGTAAGTTATATTTCTGAACATTTAGCCTAGTTGAGAAAATCCAAAAGTTGGTTTTGTCCACTTTCAAAAACATGTCTAATGAAATATCTTGAATATTTTTGGCCATGCAATGGGTCTAGAGAGGAGGTAGTTAGTAAATGTGGGGAAGAGCCAGCTGGAATGCAAGGCTTTCACTAAGAAATTTCAAGGCCTTCTTTGCTTAGCCTACCATCCAATCATTTCTCCTTAGCCCCAGTGGATGCCAAAGATCTGTCACACAGTCTCCTAGCAAAGTCCTCTGTGTTTCTGCCAATAGAATGAATTAGGCTTCCCAACATATGCAGGTATTTGTAGAAAGCAGCCTGTTTCTCCTCCTGGCTGTTTAGTTGTCTGTAACAATAATGTCATAAATAAACAATGGTTCTGTAAGAGAAAGAGAAGGAGGAGTGAGAGAGGGAGGGAGGGGAAAAAGGTTTATCAGACAGAATACATGCAGGCAGCATAACTCGGGTTGGAAGGTTAACATAGATTAAACAGGAGAACACGCTGTTGGTAAGAAAACTGCAGGTGGGAACATCTTTCACTGGGGAGCTCGTTCTATCTCCCCCCTACTTGGCTGAAATGGTGGCTGCCAGCTCTATCTGCTTTTTAGATTGAAGATGTTTGTCATCCCAAGTAGGGGGTTGGATCATGCTCCAATTAGAGTAATTCAGATGCCGTTTAGACCTTGCAGGGAGCTTTGTGAGGGAAATGGTTCTGATGTAGCAGATGATGTAGGATTAGGGGGACCTTGAACCACCATGGGGATTGTTTTCTACCAAAAAAAAATGGAACAGATTTGAGGGACCACTAAAGGTGACAGGTTGTCAAGCCTGAAAACCTATTTCCTCCATTTATTCTCAGATAAGTAGGAAGAAGCATAGGAACAGCATCTGTGATTTCTCTGACATAAGGAAGTCCCAAAGGAGAAAACTCCCTCTATCAATGAAGGTTGACATCTTCTCTGCAATGTGCAGTTTTAGAAAATGGATTGAACACTTAGAGATTAAGTGACTTGTTCTGGGATCAGTCATACAAACAATACATGTTAGAGGTAAGGCTTGAACCCAATTTCTCTTGATTTCAAGTGAGTTCTCTAGAAATTTCAACAAACAATTGTTACATATCTATTGTGTTCAGGACATGATATGAGGCATGGGGCAGGTATAATTTAGGTATAGCATGGAATCGTGATACATCTTGAAATTTAAGAGGTAGTGATAGATGAACAAATAGCTACATTCATAATAGCACATACTTATTACCTATGTGATCATGGACAAATCAATTTCATCCCTCTAAGTTCAGTTTCCTTATTTATAAAATGGGGATAATTGTAAAGGGCTGAAATTCTGAGCTGATGCACTGAGGATGGACAACTGAGCACTTAAGACTAACTACTGATTGGACAATATTCTATTAGCATATGCTTGGAAAATGGCCCTTCCCACTATTCTGTGCTGGTTCAATCTTTTGGTGTATGCAGAGAATTTGGGAAGGATTAGGGGGTAGAGTAAGACAAGACAGAGTCACTTTGGCGGTAGACAAGGAAGAAGGAAGTCTTGGAGATCCTGTGTCCATACAATTCACTTCTATCTCTAAAGACCAAGAATAAAGACCAAGGAGTTTTGCTTATCCTGACTCCAACTGATTCTAAGATATTCAGGGCGCTAACTTGGTCTTCACAGATAATAATGAATTATAAAATGTTATTAAATATATATCATATGCCAAGGGCAAAGGATACACACACACACACACACACACACACATTGTGAAAATTCCTGTCCTCAACAAAGCTCCAAACTGGGGAGACAACATATACGGGGAAATTTCAGCAAGGGAAGAATATTTTGATCTGGAAAGTTAAGAGGACAGCAAATACAGCTACAGGAAAATTGACTTTCAAACATTAATTTCCAAAAATTATGGTGATGCTAATTTTATGGCAGTTTCTAGAGCAACAGGAAATGGCATGGAGTGCATACATGCTACAGAGAGAATGGATGTTTAATAAGATAAAAGTGGCTGGAAACATGATCTGGGGATAGCTATATATGGGCTTCCTGCACTTGAGTTCACTGACTCACCAGTTGAGATATCTCAGCTCCAGGGTAGCAGTGACAAGGCAGAGTAGGTTATTATCTGCTCTTCCCTCTTTTGATTCCTTGGAGAATTTTACCACAGATTATTTCACAGGGTCCTTCACACTCAAGGCCCTTGTTCCCTTATCCCAAAGCCAATTATAGTTTGCCAAACTTGAATCTTGGATTACTCCAACCATCCATAGCCTTTGCTTCTATTAACATGGCTGCTGAAAAAGGTAGAGTAAATCAGAACATCTTGCTGGATGAGTTCACTACAAATATATGTTACATAACCTCAAGGAAGCCCTCACTTTAGCAATGTAATCCTTTTGTGCTGCCCTGATTGATTCATTATTCTTCTCACCACAATAATCATTTTAAATATTTTGATTTCTCCTCAAGTCTCCCATGACACCCTCCTCTCAATTGACCCTTCTTTATACTAAAAAAAATTGAGAATATTTGTTATGTATTCCTTCTCCCTCATAAGTCTCAATATATTTCCCTACCATCTCCTTCATCCCTTGTTTCACATCAAGACATAGCTATTCTCCTTGCCAAGGCAAACACTTTTTACAAGTAATCCCCTCCCATCTAGTCTTTAGCAGATTGTCTCCCTCTGCCATTCCCACTTTAATACTGCCAACTATGGAAAAATCTACAGACTTCTTCCCTGCTGCCTACAAAATATTCATGTTTCTTTCATTCTTTAAAAACAAAAATAAAAACAGGATAAATCTTACTTTGTTGGGATTCACTATCCTATCTATTTTCTTTGTTGACTAAACTGGAGAAAACCATCTATAATTAGTGTCCTTACTTCAATCTCTTCCAAACCCCCCCCTTTTTTTTTTGCTTTCTGACCATATCATTCAATTGAAACTACTCTCTCCTATATTAGCAATCAGGTGGTCATTTCTTAATCTTCATCCTTCCTGACCTCTCTTTAGTCTCTGAAATAGTTATTTAACCACTTCATGGTGCTTTCTCTTTTTTATATTTTTATGTCACTGCTCTTTCCTGCTTCTACTCCTACCTGAATAATTTATCCTTCTCATTTTAATTTGCTATATCTTTTAACTCATGCTTACTAATTGTATGTGTTACATAAGACTCTGACTTGGGTTCTCTTCTTTTTTCTTCTCTCTCTATATTGTGCCTTTGGAACTCAACTGTCTTGAAGTATATGGATACATCTCATTATATATCCCCATCAATTAACACAGTATGAGTTATATTAGTCATTAAATAAATGTTTACTGATTAAAGTTCTCAGAGGGCAAACTTGGTTCTCAGGAGGTCCAACAGTGTGGAAGAAACAATGTTAGAGTAGATAGACAATCAGAATATAATCCCCTTGGTACCCCATAACAAAAGGTTTTTGTGAGTTTGAAATCATATATAGATGATGCTCATTCTGCTTCTTTCCCCTCTTACCTCATCCCTGTGTTCTAGCCAAAGTGATTACTTGCTAACCCCATCCTTATCTTTACTTCCCATTTCAGGGCATTTGCTTAGTCTCACTATGCCTAGAGTGCCTAATGTTCCTGTTTATTTTTAATCAAGGATTATCAAGGATTTGAAGGACTCTCTCCTTTATGAAATCTTTTTTAATGCGTTAGTCAATACCAGGTGTTCAGGGAAGACTAACTTCTCTTAAGTGAGGACTGTGGAGTCCCCTTCAAGATTGCTTTCTACCTATAGTGAGCATCTGACCCCATTTCTTACCAGTGACTCCAGGAAGTTGTAGTAAATGCAGCTATCACATTCAATAAACCATTTCAGGTTAAATCAACAAGGTTGAGGATAACAGACTTCAAATCCATCAGTGAGTAAGGGGAGTATCTACAAAACAGATGAAGACTTCCCTTAGAGGAATGGGTTAATATGAAAAATGTGTTCCAATAGGCCATGAAGGCAGCAGAAGCAGTTACTGTGGAGTGCTTAGAGCTTGGTTAGACACCGGAGATGCCGAAATCATCCACTGCATCCTGAGCTATCACCAGTCATCTTGACATTTGTCTTGCCACTGCACCCCTGACTCAGACTGATGATTTTATATTACTCTGCCTCACTGAAATCCAATTTTTTGCACTAGTCAAGACAACACCCATGCCACTTTACCATTTTTTTTTATTTTAAAGACCTGTGCTGATGGGCAAGTGACAATGCAACAGATGTGAATTCACTGGAAACCAAAGTTACAATCCTGCATCTAAGTTACCCAGACCATAGGGCTGTCTTCTTATTAGACTGAAACAACAGTGTGATTTGGAAGTTTCTTAGGTGTCTGAGTAATCATTTTTAAGGAATACACTTCTCAGTTCCTGATGTGAGGAATGGGCTAGAAGAGGTACCCTAAAAATTGTTTGTTTCACCTGACCTAACCCTAGTCTTCTTACTATGGCAGGCAGGTATCCTACCTGCAATGAAAACACCCTAAAAAGTACAAAAAGTTGTGTGAAGATGATTTCTCTCACTATTGATACATGAAATGTGCACATATTTATGGACAGAACAAAACTGAGAAGACCAGAAAGACAAAGAGCTCTTGTTGTGATAGAACTCAGGAAGTATTGCATCCAAAGAGCAGCCCTCTATGAAACAAGACTGTCAAATGAAGACTAGCATACTGAAGTTGGAACTAGATGCATGTTTTCCTGGACTGGCCACAGTGATAGGGACTGCAGTGAAATTGGCATAGGTTTTGCATAATAATAATCTAGTCAATAGGCAAGTATGACTCTCAAAAGGAGTGAATGATAGACATGATAATATAATTGTGAATTGAAGGAAAGTGCTATGACACCATGATCAGTGTGTATGTTCCATGATGAATTCTAACAACTCTAACAAGGAAAACACATGGGGGGAGATTTTAAAATATGAACCCCCCTCAACATATGAAAAAACAATTTTAAATACTCATTTTAAAACTGAGTTTCAAATTTCTCTTTTGTCCTCTGAAATATCATATTCCAAGTCCTCTGATCCTTTAATATAGAAAACGCTAAATCTTTTTATCTTGACTATCACTTTATTCTGGCTATTTTCATTTTGGCTGTTTATAATATTTTCTCCTTGGGAGAAACCCTGGGAGCTCAGGACTTTATGATATTTCTGAAAGTTTTCATTTTGGGATCTCTTTCAGGAGGTGATCAATGGATTCTTTCAATTTCTATTTTATCATCATATTCTAGAATACCAGGACAATTTTCCTTGAAACTTTATTGAGAGATGATATCTAGGCTTTTTTGCATCATGGCTTTCAGGAAGTTAAAAATATTTAAATTATCTCTCCTCGATCTGTTTTCTAGGTCAGTTGCTTTTCTAATGACATTCTTCACATTACCTTCTATTTTTTCATTCTTTTTATTTTGTTTATTAGTTTCTTGTTGTATCACAAAATCATTAAGCATTTTCCCAGTTCTAATTTTTAAGGAATTATTTTCTTCAGGGAGCTTTTGTACTTCCTTTTTCACTTGGCCAATCCTACTTTTCAAGGCATTCCTCTCCTCCTCATTGGATTTTTGTACCTCCTTTATCATTTGGCCTCTCTGTTTTTTAAGATATTATCTTCACTATTTTTTAACTCAAGACAAGGCTATTGACTCTCTCTTCATGGTTTTCTTCCATCAATATCATTTCTTTTTCCAATTTTTCCTCTATCTCTCTTTATTTTTAAGATGTTTTTTGAGCTTTTTTCAGGGCTGGAGGCCAATTTATATTTTTTTCTTTCAGACTTTGGGTGTAGGAATATTGATTTTTCTGTCACCTTCTTTTTGTATGTTTTAATTTCCCTTATCACCATGATAACTTTTTATGGTTAGAATTTTTTCTATTTTTTTTTTTCATTTATCCAGCTTAATTTTTTTTTTTTTTTTACTTTTAACTCTTTTCTAAAATGGGACTCTGCTTTTGGGTTGAGGGAATGCTGTCTCAAGCTTCAGGGCTTTTGTAAGGTTGTCTTCAGAAATACTTTTAGGGACCCGTAAGTTTTCAGTTTTTCCAAGGTGACATGATCCAAAGAGATCATACTCTCTTTTACTCCTCTCCTGGTCTGTACTCTGTTCTGGAAGTTACCATAAGTATCCTCTTCTGCTCTGGAACTGTGATGAAAGCATTGTCCTGCTGCAGTGTGGTCACAAGATCTGGTGTGCTAGGGATTCTCCTTCTTCTGGGACTGCAACCTGGATCTGAGTATGGGCTAAGCAACAGAGTCCTGCCCAATTTAAGCAAAGAAATCCCTGTAATCTTTGACCCCCTTACTATCTGTGGACTGAGGACTCTGAAAGAAGCCTCTGCAGCTGCTGATTCATTCATTCTTAAGACTTGCTCTGGTTTGCTAGTATCAGATCTAGCTGGTATGACAAGTACCAGACCACACTCCACCCTCACCCTACTGTTACATTTTTTTCCTGCCAAATTTTTAAGTCATCTTGGGCTGGAAATTGTTTTAGCCCCCCTTTTGTGGTTTCTACCACTCTGGGATTTGTTTTTGGACATTATTTAAAGGTCTCTGGAGGAGTTTGGGGGAGAGTACTTGCAAGAATGCAAGTAAATTCTTGTATTCTTTTTGCCACCTTGGCTCTATCTTCTCAGAGACAATTTTTATGACAACCTGGAGACCTTCATTATCACAAGAAGACAAGCTTGTAATTCTGGGTGATATTAATACCAGAATAGTTATAGACATGTCAGGGTGTCCTTGGGAGGAATGGAGAAAAAAACAGCATTATCAATGGTCACTTAATGAAGATCTTCTCACCAATACTATCTTCCCATTTCCCTAAATGAAATAAAACTTTGTGAAAACCTTTGTAGCAAGTACTAGCATTTAATAGCCTATGCCATTGTAAGGAGAAAAGATAGATATAATGTGAGAGTAATGAAGAGGATGTATGGTACAGAGTATTGGACTGATCATCTTGAGGTTAAACATTCTCTTTCAACAAAATCAGTGGTCTTAAGGCAAGACTCAATATCAACAGATTAGAACTCTTCTCCCTGCATAAACAGCTTATTACTAACTTGGAAAAAAACCTGACACAATAACCTGTTGGCAACAGTGGAGCAGAAAAGGAACGAGCAGCTTTCAGACACTTGGTTTTACAGTACTGCATTTACTCACATGAGCCAGAACACTTACAAACAACAAAACTGACTTGAGGAAAATGATGGGGAAGTTCATAATCTGCTAAATTAAAAAAATGAAGACTTCAGACAATTTACCAGTAGGATAGTTTTTCGGTCTTTAAATAGCGTTTAATTTTGTTAAAAGTAAAATGCAAGCAAAGATTAGAGAAAAGCAGGATTTTTGGCTATGTAAGAAAGCAGATGAAATTCAGTTTTATGCTGATAGTAACAATCCAAATCACTTTTATGATGTTATAAAGGCTATTTATGGGTCAAAGATCTATGGTACACCTCAACTACTTAGCACTAATGGAACCACATTGATTGGTGATAAGGTCATGATCTTAGAGAGAGAAGCTGAATACTTCCCACATTCTGAACAGGTTATCATTAATCAATGCTAAAGTCATTGACCATTTACTTCAGGTTCAAGTCAGTCCCTCTCTAGCTGAACTTCTAACTGAAGAAGAGATTACTATTAGTTTCTTCTTGTGTGGCAAAACACCTGTGCTGATTCTATTCCAACTGAGATTCACAAGGTAGGGGGTCCACTACTCATGTAAAAGCTGAAAATTTCCAAATATTATGGCAAGAGGAGGTTATCTCCCAGGAGTTCAAGGAAGCTTTCACTGCCCAGCTTTAAAAAAGAAAATAAAATAGGTTGTCCTGTGACAATCACGTGGAAGAAAAGGGTTTTCTCTCTTTTTCATTGCTGGCAAGATTCTTTCCAGAATCCTTCCTAATAGGCTGATCTTTCATATGGAAGACGATCATCTACCTGAGAATAAGCTGTGGCTTCAGAAAGGGCTGAGAATGGTCGATTTGGTGTTTGCTACCTGACAATTCCAGGTGAAATGCCAGGGGAAGAACAGAGGTCTATATAGAACATTAATCAATCTGACCAAAGTCTTTGATACTGTTAAGCATAAGGGCTTGGGAAAGATCATGTCAAAATTTGGTTGCTAGAGAAGCTCATTGATAAAGTATACCATTTTTTCTGCAGATGACTGTGAACTCAATGCAATAAAGAATTGATCAATTCTCTGCCACTTGTGCTACTTTTCGCCTAACAATCAACACCAAAAAAAATAAGTTCTCCATAAGGGAGCACCACAACATCCATGTCAAGCAGCACCACACCATCCATAGAAGCAAAGGGAGAATTTTAATTTTCTTTTCAGATTTCTTTAATATTCTTAGAATATCTATTTCCTTAAGAGTCATCATTTTACTGTACTTTAAATAATTGTTCAAAAAGTATCTATATTTAGTAACAATAAGAAAACAATTTGGTTATGTCTGAAATTTTGATATATGATAAAGCTGGTATATATATGTATCCTTCCAGAGCATTAGATTTCAAATATGTATATTTCTTTGATATAATGTACATTTTTTGTTCTCACTAAAAATTTTTAAAGGTAGTTGCATTACACAGATTCAGATACAATCTGCTACTTTTAATTAAACATCATATATTTCAAATATCTTGAATACTTGGCAGTTCAGCTTAAGAAAGAATTTTACTGTTCTGTATCTTATCTTGCCAGATGATATTCAGAATCTTTCTAAGACAATTCAAATGGAAATGATTCAATTTCCTGATGTGATACTAGTATGCAGTCTAGATTTCAAAGGCATTTGTTTATAGAATTTGTTTTTCATTCATAGTCTAACTTTTGAAAGTTATGAAGCTAAATCAAATTTAAATAGACATTAGAAAAAAAATTCCACATTTCTCTTTTGGTACCCATTTACATGATGCCACACATGCTGTGTTGATTATTTGCTTACAACAGAATCACTCTAATACTTCATAATGTCATGAATATAACCCTAGGTTCTCTTTAAAATTTTTTTCAATAGTATTTTATTTTTCCAAATACATATAAAGATAGTTTCAACAGTCTTTTTTGTACGACTATGCACTCCAATTTTTCTCTCCATTATTTCTCTCTTCTCCAAGACAGCAAGCAATCTGTTAAACATGTACAATTCTTCTAAATATATTTCCATATTCATCATGTTGTATAATAATCAGACCAAAAGGGGAAAAAACAAGCAAGCAAACAAACAAAAAAATTGAAAACACTGTACTTTGATTCATATTCAGTCTCCATGGTTCTTTCTCTGGAGGTAGATTTTTTTTTTTTCATCCCAAGTCTACTGAAATTGCCATGAATCACTGCATTGCTGAGAAAAGCTCTGTCCATCATAGCTGATCATCACATAATCTTGCTATTACTGTGTACAATGTTATCCTGGTTTTGCTCACTTCATTCAGCATCAGTTCATGTAATTCTTTTCAGGCTTTTCTGAAATCAGTCTGCTCATCATTTCTTATAGAACAGAATATTAATTCCATTGTCCTCATATACCATAACTTATTTAGCCATTCCCCAACTGATGGGCATCCACTCAATTTCCAGTTAAAGGGAGTAATTTTCAATGCTTTGAGTAAGGAAACATACATAGATGAGATTGACACATGCATTTTTAGAGCTAGCTCAGTATTTGGGATACTCTGAAGGAAACTGGGACAGAAGAGACAGACTGCTTATCATGCTGAAGGTCTACAGAGTCATTGTACTGACTTCATTGTTGCATGCCTGTGAAACCTGGGCAGTATACCAGTATCATGTCAGGAAATTGAATCACTTCCATTTGAATTGTCTTGAGAAGGATCTGAAGATCACCTGACAAGATAAGGTATTGGACACTGAAATACCTTTCTTAAACTGAGCTGCTAAAATAAACTCAAAAAAAAAAAAAAAACCCACAACTCTAATGGCCTGGCTATGTATTTCAATTGCTAAACATATGTTTGTCTTAAAAGACTATTTTATGGAATAAGGCAAGTTCTCACTTGGAGTTCAAAAATTCTCTGAAGAACTTTGACATTGATTATGAGATATAGGAAACACTAGCACTGGACTGTCCCGCATAGCATATCTACATTAAAAAAGGTTTTTTCCTATGAATAAAGCAGAATAGTAGTTCACAAGAAACACAAAATGTACAAAGTTAGAGATACCTTCACTCCAAATGTCCATAGGGACTATTTGTGCATAACTATGATAGAATCTTCTGAACTCATATTGGACTAATCAGATACAGTCAGATCTCAACTCCAACATAGTGAAGTCATTTTGGTCCTCTTAAAGCATTAAGGACAGCAATCAACCAACCAGTCAGAGATTTTTCTTCTTTCAGGTTTCGTGTAGAACTTTTCTTACATCTCTATAAATGTGAATCATAATTTTTCTGCTTCTTAGTTAATAGTTTATTTTTTTGTCAGTATAGTGTTCCATTCACCTAGACATCTTCTCCCATAGGAAAATCTTGGCTTTTCTCTGTTTCCCAGTACAATGGAAGTCAGAAGCATCAAAGAGAAATATGTCATGAAATTCATAGATGAGATTCATCTGTTCTAGGACTCAACAGTCTTATTTGCATTAAAGACTTCAACTTGGACTCCAAGATTAGTAGAAAGAGTGTTTACAGATATATCCAGAATTGGCAACACTATAAGAAAGCATGCTAGGAAATGCACCTATTCAAGTTAAGGTAAAGAATAATTTAAGAACTTGAAAAAAGTATATGAATCTCTAAGTGAACTGTGAACATTGTGTTCAAAGAAAAGTGCAGTGAGCATAATGTTAAATGGTTCATGAAGAAATAGATGACTACTCATCAATGGTCTATGCAGCAGCACCCCTAAATTTGGATGAAGTGACTTCTCTTTGTTAAAATGACAGCAGATTTCATGCTGTAAAAGAAAAAGAAGACCAAGTTTATGGGAAAATCCTCTTTAGAGAATCACATAATTTGATGGTCATTGAGTCTAATATAAAATTGATAAATGATCATTGAGATTCTGCTTAAATTCCTACAATGCAGAGCATATTCATTCTCTCTCTCTCTCTCTCTCTCTCTCTCTCTATATATATATATATATATATATATATACATATACACACACACATGTATGTGTATATATATATCTTTGTGGACAGCTCTAATTATATCATGAGGATGATGAGGATATAATATGTGATATGATGATATAGTGGCATTTTAAGGCTTGCAAAGTGATATACATATTTTTATTTTTAATTAATTTATAAAACCTAAATACAAAATAAAAAAGAAAAACAGCCCTATTTGCATAACAGAACATGAGAGGATTCAAAATATGAAATAAATTGTAATTTCAAGAAAACTTATATAATAAATACTTCACGATGTGTTCAGAGTTGTCTATCTTTTCTTTGCTTCCTTGTAGGTTTTCTTTTGTTCTCTGCTGTGCACTTTTTACTTTATTATTTTTCCCCTCTCTTGCATTTAGCATTATGGTTCACTTTACTGGGTGTGACATTTTTGGGCCATAACCCCAGTTCTTTTTCTCTTCAACATATATGTTTAAAGACGCATGGTCTTTTAAGGTAACTGCTGCTAAATCTTGTGTGATTCTAATTGTGGCTTCACCATATTCAAATTGGTTTTTTTTTTTTTTGTTGTTGTTACTTGTAATATTTTCTCCTTGATCTGGTAGTTTCAGAATTTTGATATGATGTTTCTGTAGGTTTTCTTTGTAGGATTGCTTTTAGGTGATGTTTTTTTCTATTTCTACTTTCCCTTCTTATTCTTGTACTTCAGGAAAATTTTAATTTTTTTGTATATTATAATAAGATTCTATTTCCTATTATAGTTTTCAGGCAGTCCTATTATTTTATTTTCTCTTCTTGATCTGTTTTTCAGTTCTAGGAAATGGTAGATGTTTTTTGCAGAATGGCTAGCTAGCAGCATGGAGGGCATTTTAAAGTGATAGAATTGTAATATTTGGGGCATATACATATTCATCTTCCTAGAAATGATGAGGTTCTCCAAGAACTCCTATTTGCAGATGATATTATGTTGACTTCATTAAGGCCCAGAGTCCTTCTCTGGGTGTAGAAAGAATTTTTTATCATAAGTCCTTCAGAATAGTTGTGAGTCATTGTAATGCTGAGAATAGCAGGCATTTATAGCTGATCATCCCAGAATATTGTTATTGCTTTGTATACATTGCATTTCACTTTGCTGGAATCCATGGTTTTTTCTGAGAGCATACTACTCATCATTTCCCAAGAATAGTAATATTCCATAATAATCACATGCCACAATTTATTCAACCCTTCTCCAATTGAAGACATCCCCTCAATTTCCAATTTTTTTGCCCTTAAAAGAGTACTTCTATAAATATTTTTGTACATTTAGGTCCTTTTCATTTAAAAAAAATATCTTTTGGGATTCATACCCTAGTAGAGGTTTTGTTAGGTCAAAGGATAAACACAAAATTATAGCCCTTTGGCCATAGATCATATATTTTGATCATTTATCAATTGGGACATGGCTCTTATTTTTATAAATTTGAAATTATAAATTTCCTTCCATGGTTGAGAAATGAAGCCTTATCAGAGAAACTTGATTCAAAATTATTTTTACAATTACTATTGCTAACTTTATTTCCCCCAATTTATTCTCTTCTCTCTTGCCTCCTGTCCATCCTCAAAAGTGTTTTGCTCCTGACCACTCCCTCCTCCAATATGCCCTCTCTTTTATCATCCTCCCTCATCCCTGTTTTTCTTTTATCTGCTCATTTTCCTAGGAGATCACCTGGCTTTTAACTCTTTGTTAAACATCTTCCAGAATGGAGGGTGCATGGTTCCAAGCTTCAGTAATTTTATGCAGCTGTTCTCAGAGATCCTTCCAGGAAAATACCCTTCTCTGCCGGGGAACTATTAGGAGTGTCTCTTCCAGACTATAGTTGTAAGATTTAGTGTGCTAAAGTAACAAAGACCTTCCTCCCTGCTATAAAGAGATCTGTGAGCCTGGACCTCAGGAAACTTCTACCACCACCACTGCCCATGCTCACTCTTGGTTTGCTGCTTTCCCAAGGTCCTCTCACCCTACTGACAACCCTTTCCTGCCAACCTTCCAAGTCCTCTTTAGTGCCCCGGGCCTGAGAGGTTTAGAAATCACCAGTACTACTGCTGATTCAGAGGTCCCTAGACCATTTGCTGACACTGGGGCTGGAGTGACCTGCAAATACTACACATTGAAATTCTCCTCTGGTGTCTTTTAAGTTGTCTTCAGCTGGAAAATGTTCTACTCTGTATTTTGGATGTTCTGATAGTCTAAAATTTGTTTATAGTTGTTTAAAAAAATGGGGCAGTTTGGGGAGACTTGGGTGAGTTCCTGCCTTTATTTCTCCATCTTGACTCCATTCCTCCAATCTTGGTATTTTCTAATTTACTCTGCCACCTTACCAAAATCCTCTCTGTTGTATTCCTATAATATCTCATTTGATCCCTACAACAATTCTGGGAGGTAGACACTACTATTATTATCTCCATTTTATAGATGAAAAAACAGAGACAAAGATTGAATGAGTAGCCCAAAGTAGTACAGATGGTAAAACTCTTTGACTGGATTTGAACTCAGGTTTTCCATAATCCAGGTCCAGTCTTCCATCCATTATACGGAGTCCTCAAACTATGGCCGCGGGCCTGATGCGGCAGCTGAGGACGTTTATCCTCCTCACCCAGGGCTATGAAGTTTCTTTATTTAAAGGCCCACAAAACAAAAGTTTTTGTTTTTACTATAGTCCGGCCTTCCAACAGTCTGAGGGATAGTGAACTGGCCCCATATTTAAAAAGTTTGAGGGCCCCTGCTTGACTTTATGGAAAGTTTTTATTTTTATTTTTAAAATTTTGACTTTGATTAATTAGCAACTTCCATCCTTTCCTACTAGTTCTGTCCTCTGGAACCCAACAGAATCATTCTAATTCTTCTTCCACATGGTGTTGTTCAGTGTTTTCAGTAGCATCTGATTCCTCATGACCTCCATTTGGGATTTTCCTGGCAAAGTTAATGGAATAGTTTGCCCTTTCTCTTTCCATGTCATTTTTTGTAATCAATGAGGAAACTGAGGCAAATAGGGTTAATCAACTTATCCATAGCTAACAAGTATCTGAGGCCATATTTGAATTCAGAAAGATAAGTCTTTCTGATGTGTAATTCTATTCATTTTGCCATGTTCTAGGCTTGACAGTCTATTCACTGTGCTACCTCACTACATAACAATTCATTAAATCTTTGAAAATCTTTAACATCTTCCCTCTGAATCTTTTCTTCTGGGTAAATATTCTTTATTCTTTCAATCAATATTTCCAAGGAATGAATTGAAAGATGTTTTTATCTCAAATTCCTAGCACTGTACCAGGCACAGAGTAGGCATTTAAAAACTTTTTATCTATTGTTTGATTCTATTCCTGAATCATCTTTTTCATTCATCCTCTGATTTCTTTTCCCAAAGCAAATGCCATTCTATTTCAGATCTTTTATTTCCTCTACTTTATATTTCTGCTATAGTCTTTTAACAATGCTTTACATCTTCCATCTTTTCCATCCCCCAGTTCCTCTTATTGCTAAATTATTTGTCAGAATTTACAGATATAGCCATGTCTCTCACCAGGTCAAAACTCCACAATAAGTCCTAATGGGCTATAAACATTTATACCAAAGTCTATCACCTCACATAAAGAGCACCCATGATTTAGCTTCAATCATTCTCTAAACATTTTTTCTTCCTGCCTCCTTTCACATTTTCATGTGCCAAAGCCAAATATTCACTACCTGAGCTTATCTTTTCTTTTCTTTCTTTTGTGCTATTGTTTTCATCTGCTTACCGCAAATCTGCTCCTAACATGATTTTTACCTAAGATGCTAAGCATTCATAAGAGTCTAAGTCACATTGGGTTCTCAATCTTCCAATCAGAAATGATCCCTTTTTGCTTTAAAATCTCCTATTCCTTTATTTGTTTTGCTCCTTATTTTCCACATTCTCATTTGGATTTTGGTTGTTTACTCTCTTCTGTCCCCAGCCCCAATGGTATCCTTTTGTTATGTGCCATCATGTAGTAGAAATGACCTTGGATTCTTGTTTGTTTGTTTTTTTTTCATATTTTTTTACATTTCTTAGCATTTAATAACATTTTATATTCCCAAGTACATATAAAGATAGTTTCAACATTCACTTTTTTAATGTTTCCATTTAATTAAATACAAAATAGAAAAAAGAAAAAATAACATTGTCATGTGCATAGGAGAACATGACAGGATTCAAGATATAAAGCAATAAATTTACATTGCAAATAAGTCTATATAATAAATACTACACATTGTGTTCAGGGATGTCCATCTTTTCTTTTCTTTTTTTTTCTTTTCTTTTTCCTGAGGTAATTGGGGTTAAGTGATTTGCCCAAGGTCATATAGCTAGGAAGTGTTAAGTATCTGAGATCAGATTTGCAGGTCCTCCTGACTTCAGGGCTGGTGCTCTATCCACAGTGCCACCTAGCTGCCCCTGTCCATCTTTTCTTTGCTTCCTGGTCATTTTTCTTTTGTTCTTTGCTTTGTATTTTTTACTCCATTACATACATATACATACATATATATATATATACCCATATATACCTATCTATCTATACACACACACACACACACACACACATATATATATATACACACTCATATACCTATATCTATATATCTATAATGATTCACATATATACACATACACATTCATATACACAACAGGGGCATTACAAATATTTTTGTACATGTAAGTCCTTTCCCATTTTTTATGAACTCTTTGGAATATAGACTTCATAGTGATATTGCTGGATCAAAGGGTTTGCACAGTTTAATAGCCCTTTAGATGTAGTCCCAAAATGCTTTCCAGAATGTTCAATCAGTTCACAACTCCACTAACAATGCATTAGTGTTAGAATTTCCTCATATCCTCTCATTTATCATTTTCATTTTCCATCATACTAATCAATCTGATAGATGTGGGGTGATACTTCAGAGATGTTTTAATTTACATTTCCCTAATCAATAACGATTTAGAATATTTTTCACATGATTACACATTTATTTTCTTCACCTGTAAACTGTCTATTCATATCTTTTGATCATTTATAAACTGGGGAATAACTTGTATTCTTATGAATTTGACTCAGTTTTCTATATATCTTAGAAATGAGACTTTTATCAGAAACACTGACAAAAAAATTCTACCCTTCTGCTTTCCTTCTAATCTTGGTTGCATTGACTTTGTGCAAATCCTTTTTAATTTAATGTAATCAAAATTACCCATTTTGCATTTCATTATTGATGATAAATTCCTCCTTCCTCAATAGTTTTGACAGGTAAAATATTCTTTGCTCTCCTAATTTGCTCATGGTAGGTATCACCCTTTATGTCTGAATCACATGCTTATTTTAACCTTGTCTTGATATACAGTATAAAATGTTATGATGTTGGATTCTCAATGACTATTGTAAAGCTTCTAGGGGACATTAAGCCCTGGAAGTTCTAATTAAGCCAGAAAAAGCTTCAAGTGTGTGTGTGTGTGTGTGTGTGTGTGTGTGTGTGTAGAGGTTGAGATACTGTTAAAAATTGCCTATTAAATGCCTGAAAACCAGCCTAATTTTATATATGTTCATGACCAATTTGAGCCACAGGATCATAGTTTTTTTGGCAACAATGACTTCCAGTATTATAATGTCTTCCTTGAAATCACCTAGTATATATTTCTAGCCATATGAAAAGATGCTCCAAGGCATTATTAATCAGAGAAATGCAAATTAAGACAACTCTGAGATATCACTACACACCTATCAGATTGACTAGAATGATAGGGAAAGATAATGTGAAATGTTGGAGGGGATGTGGGAAAACTGGGACACTGATACATTGTTGGTGGAATTGTGCATACATCCAGCCATTCTGGAGAGCGATTTGGAACTATGCTCAAAAAGTTATCAAACTCTGCATACCCTTTGACCTAGCAGTGTTTCTACTGGGCTTATACCCCAAAGAGATACTAAAGAAAGGAAAGAGTCCTGTATGTGCAAGAATGTTTGTGGCAGCCCTGTTTGTAGTGGCCAGAAACTGAGTGGATGCCCATCAATTGGAGAATGGCTGAATAAATTGTGGTATATGAATGTTATGGAATATTATTGTTCTGTAAGAAATGACCAGCAAGATGATTTCAGAAAGGCCTGGAGAGACTTACATGAACTGATGCTGAGTGAAATGAGGAGAACCAGGAGATCATTATACACTTCAACAACAATTCTATATGATGATCAATTCTGATGGACATGACCCTCTTCAACAATGAGATGAACCAAATCAATTCCAATAGAGTAGTAATGAACTAAACCAGTTTATACCCAGCGAAAGAACTCTGGGAAATGTCTATGAACCACTACATAGAATTCCCAGTCCCTCTATTTTTGTCCGCCTGCATTTTTGATTTCCTTCACAGGCTAATTGTACACCATTTCAAAGTCCAATTCTTTTTGTAGAGCAAAATAATTGTTAGGACATGTATATGTGTATTACATTTAACTTATACTTCAACATATTTAACATGTATTGGTCAACCTGCCATTTTGGGGAAAGGTTGGGGGGAAGGAGGGGAAAAGTTGGAACAAAAGGTCTTGCAATTGACAATGCTAAAAATTGCCCATGCATATATCTTGTAAATAAAAAGCTATAATAAAAAAAATGGAAAAAAGAAATCACCTAGTATAAATTTATAAATCCATGTGGTAGATCCAAATTAAATATAAGTCACTTGAGGGTGGAAATTATCCTCATGTAGTTTTGTCTATGTCAACAATAGCTAGTAGAGTTCTTAGCACAGAAAATATGCTTATCAAATGCTTATTATTCCTCCTTATCTATTCTCTGTGCAAACTGGAGTACTCTCTATTCTCCTTCATCCATCTATGTACTTTAGCTTATATCATCATCTCTGTTTGGATCAGACTCTCTACTTGACAACTCTATTTGCTATTGCCTCTTCCTTAAATCAGGAAAAGAGACAAATGTTTATTCTTCAACCTTAGAGTCTGTCACCTTGCTTTCCCTGAGGCTAGAAGGTGGGATTTGGGAAGATGCCAGGGTCATCATTCCTTCTGGCATTGAGAGAGACAGAGGATCTAGTGAACTCCTTCCTCCTAGCACAAAAAGGCTCAGCAGCCCCTTTCTCTCAGAAAAGATCTCAGAAGATGGGGAGAACAGAAAGGTTGTAAGAAGTGATAGAAAAAGTCCTAGACGAAGAGTCAAGGAGTTAGCTTCCAATTCTAAGTTGATCCACTTATTACTTGTTGTGTGATCTTAGGTAAGTCACATCCTTTTCTGGACTCTGAGTGAAGGGAATTAAATTTGATGTTCCATGAGGTTCCTTCTGGCTCTAATGTACAGTAGCTGAAGACCTGACCAATGTATGCTTTGAAACATCCTCCTGACTTTCTAGTCTTCTTACACATTACTTCCCACTACGTATTCTTCAGTATAGTGACATTAACTCCCTTGCTGCTTTTCACACAGCACATTGCATTTCTTAACTCCTGCCTGGCATTTTCTCTGGCTGGCCTATATGCATGACAAATATTCAACTCTGTCTACTGACTTTTTTGGCTTTCTTTAAATTTCAATTAATACTCTGTCTTTTATAGAAGGACTTTCCCCAAAACTATTAATTCTAGTACCTGCTCTTTGTTAATTATTTCCCATCTATAGAGCTTGATTTGTATATATTTGTTTGCAAGTTGTCTCCCTCATTAGATTGTAAGCTTAGATTGCAGGTGCTATATAAATATTTATTTTCTTCCCCTTTTTAGAAGAGGTAAAAATAATTTATAAAATCTAAGAAATAAGCAAAACCAAACAATTGAGGCCTTTATTTGAAGGACAATCTCATCTATCAAGAAAACTCCTATGTCTTTGGTCTATAAGGTTGATAGATCACTTATATTGCCTCATTCAAACTGAAATCTGTTAAAGACTTTAACTTAAAAGAGACCAAGACCTTCAAGGCCATCTTCAATCTTTCTGACCTATATCTTGCCACTGGACCCAGATGACTCTGGAGGAGAGAGTGAGGTTGGTATCTTTCCACAGCTCATTCTCACTTAAATCCAACTCACTTGCATGTTATAGCATCACTCCCTGATGTCATGGTCTGCTTCAAGAATCAAGGACAAACAACAACAACAACAACAACAACAACATACAGATCTTATTAGTTGACTGATATAAAGCCTTAAATCTCATCGATAAAAGTCCAACTCATGGCAACAGATCTTTTTTTTTAATTTTTTAATTTTTTATTTTTATTATAATAACTTTTTATTGATAGAACCCATGCCAGGGTAATTTTTTACACCATTATCCCTTGCACTCACTTCTGTTCCGATTTTTCCTCTCTCTCCCTCCATTCCCTCCCCCAGATGGCAAGCAGTCCTTTACATGTTAAATAGGTTACAGTATATCCTAGATACAACATACGTGTGCAGAACTGAACATTTCTCTTGAGCAACAGATCTTTGAACTATTGAGGTAACTATACCTACTACTAGGTTATAAACTCCTGGAAGATGTAGGGTTCATCTTCATTATTTTTGTTGCTTCTTCAGGCACTTCTATGTCAAGTGGTTTGCACAAAGGTATTTGCAACCTATTTATTAAATTTAGAATGATAGAATGTTAGAGTCAAAAGGGGCCTGCTTTTCTACATATTATCACAGATTTTCTGCAGGGCAACCACAGTATATATCTGGGCTCTATTATTCCTATGTATAAAAATGGAATTTGGTTTAGATGATCATTTCCATCTTGTGATCCCATGATTTTATTATATTATTACATTAAAGATCATTTAACATATTTCATATGTACTGATATATGGTCTTCTTTGTAATATGAACTCCTCTCTCTCTCTCTCTCTCTCTCTCTCTCTCTCTCTCTCTCTCTCTCTCTCTCTCTCTCTTTCTCTCTCTCTTTCTCTCCTTTCTTCCCCCCCCACCCCCTTATCTCTTCTTTCCTCTGTATATTTTGTCACCCTTTATAGGAAGCTACAAAGAAAATCAGTATCCACTCTGGGAAAAAATCCAGCATTGTAAGCCTTGGGATTCGTTCTTTAATAATGAAATCTCCATATTAGCCAAATGTTTCTGGTAAAATTTTTCAAAGAAAATGAGAGCCATATCTTAGAGATATCTGCTGGAGACTACAGATCTCATTTCATATTCTACAATTCATTGTTATGTTGAATTTCTGAAGTTCTTTGCAACTCAGCTCCACTTAAAATTATTGTACAATTATACTTTTTTAGATTCTAGAGGGCAGAGATTGATTCTGTAAAACTTTGCTTGAATAGCATCAGTCTAGGGCCATATGCTATAGCCATAGAAAGCTTTTCAGAAAGTCAGGTTGGTGTATTTTAAAAAGACTATGGAGAAGATGGAGACCAATGGAAAATAATATGAGTCAATTTTCCCAAACCTGCAATTTCTGATGGAGACATAACTTGATATTTTTACTTCATCTTTCCACCTATGCCTTATTTTTTGCTTGAGATGTTATCTGTTCTTCATTAAAACTAATCATTTACAAAATCTGAAACTGAAGGTGACTTTGAAATGATGGGTGGTCTCTGTCCTGTAGGCAGATTTTAATCTCTGAGTATCTTCATCCTGGGTGTTATTCCTGTGCATACAGGACAGCTATGATAAATGCCAGGAAATCAGGACACAAGCCATTGAGTCCTCTGATTGAATCAGTTGAGATGGAAAATGATGGAAGTTTTCAAGAAAGGTCATAGATGCTCAACCCTCTGGCTTTCTTACTCTACCCTCTCTTTGAGTGAACTAAGTTTCTAACTTCCTGAAGAAGAATTTCTTTATACATTTTGAATTTTTTTCTTGGAGATTTTAATTTTTGTATTATATTAATTTCAGAAAATATCCTTTTTTTCTATATGTATGTACCTTTTCTCATAAAAAAGAATAAATAAGAAAAAAGGAGGGGAAGGCAGGTTAACAAAAATAACCAATAAATTAATGTAGTTTGGCAGTGTATGCAATGTCACATACTTAGGAGAGATACATTTTTTTCAATCTTTTTTTTTTAAAGCCAGGCTTTATCATAATTACCATGTTCAGTTTCATTTAGAATTTTTTGTAATTCTCTTCTATTTACATTGTGAGAGCCCTTCTACATATTATTTTCTTTTTTCCCCATCATTTTGTAACAATTTTTATAAGTTGATGAAGTATTTCAAACAATAACAAGAAAAATACATAGGACTCAACTAATGTATTTATTCAAAGAAAATAAAAATATTTTTATGACCAAAAAGTGATTTGTAAGGAAATTGGAACACAAAAAAGGATTTGTGATATACAGGAAATTGTTGAGACATCATTAAATCCTAATTTTTGATAAAATGACCCAGAAATCTTAATTTTGTGGCACAAAGAGCATGTATGAGAGAGGTAAGACAGAAGGAAACTGACATATGTTTAGATGCTTGCTCTATTGGCTCTAGGGTAAACTGGGCAGTTTCAAGACACTTTGATTTATGAACTAATTAATGGTACACAACAAAAATACTTATAGAAATGCCTTCTCCTTCCCATCCTAAGCTCACCTCCTCCCAAATAACAGGAAAATGGTTTTTGCATGTTAGAAAATTAAATTCAATATATATTTATGAGGCCATTCAAAATGTGAAGTCCTTTACTACTAAGTCTCCAGTAAGCAGAAATGTCCATGTATCAAAACCTAATTGTGGCACAGTCTCAGGCTTGAGGAATAAATTAAGTCTTAAGCTGCAAAAGACATTGGACATTCATTTTAAGCCTTATTATAGCTATGATGATATGGGCATCAATAAATCCAACAACAAGAAAAATTTTTTAAAAAGACTAAGCAAAAAATAAGATATACCTATTGGCTTTCCTTGGCAAAATCTTGCTTATTGACCATTTATTAAAGGCATAGGAATATTTATACATTATTATCTAGTGATTGCAGTATTCTAGATTGAAGTATATCCTTAGGAAGCAAAGTTCTCTGCTTCCATATCCATTTCCTCTACCCTCCCATTTACTTTCTAAAAGAATTTCTGGTCTCCTCAGCAGACATCAAGGAAGAACATGATGGCAGTTAGACAGAGATTTGCTTCCTCTGCCTAGGAAACAGACAATTTTTTAATTCAGGGGTTCTTAAGCTTGGGTAGCACAGACCCAGAAAAGGATTTTTATAGGGGAAATGGTAAAAAGGCTATGAACTTGGGAAAAAAAATTAACTTTATTTCAGTATCATTCATTTCCTTTATAATTCTGGATATGTCTTCTTTTATATATTTAAAATTTAAAAATTTCTAGATTACTTCTGAGAAAGGTAAATATACTTCAGCAGTCTGCCAAAGAGATGCATAACAAAAAAAGTCAACAACCCCCATTTTAGAGGTGTGGATAACAGAGAAAATGAATGCTAAGATATGGAGAAAGCTATGATAAGTGCAGAGGAATAGAGATATGAGAGCAATCAATGAGTTTAGTCCAACTCTGAGGTGTCAGGTAATAAATTATACAAGTGGGATTCAGAGAAAGTAAACTAACAGAGCTGATTAAGTCAGAAACAAAAGTTGAAGCTAGTCATAGCCATGAGATTTAGAAAGGACCTAACATATAAGTCAGTGGAGGTATAATGTCAAAGGGATTTGTGGAGATCCTGTTCTGACTTTAGTGACCACATAAGACTCCGCTTAGGTCTTTAAGGGAAAAGGGTGTAGAGTTCTTTCAGCCTAAATGCAACAACTTTTCTGGTGCTAATTTAATAGGATCCACTATTAAGGTTTTGCTCTGATATTTTGCCATGGTACATAATAGAGTCTAGGGTTCTAAAAGTTCATTGCAATAGAGCCCCAAATCTGTTAGTTTCTATCGCGATAGGAAGGTGTCCACTATGGGCCTATGTGTCTGAAGGAAGTTTGAAATTGCCTACTCATCACCAGTTAGGCTATATTAGGTGATAACTTACATTAGCCTTCTCAACTCCTACAATCCATCTATTTACATATGGAGAAGTTACAACCTGTGCTGACTGGGGAATGGAGCACCTTTGCTGGAGGGAAAGTGTGCATGCAATTTCAAGACATATTGATTTATGAACTATTTAATGGTATACAACAAAACAGCTATAAAAATATCTCCCCCATCCCTGTGCTCCCCCCTCCCAAGCAGGAAAAACATGGTTTTGCATATTAAAAAATTAAATTCAATATATTATAGATGCTTAAAGTATGGGAATGTTTTCTCTAATGCTAAAACTGACTTTAGAGGATCAAATACCTTCATTTTATAGATGAGGGGAGTGAAGCCCATAGAGATGAAATAGAAATTCAAGATCACAACTGCAGAACTAAAGTAAGAACCCATGTTCCCTCACTCTGATTATAGATGTCATTCCATGGTAACATCAAGGAATTATGATTTCATTATTATAGGGAATGCTCAAGGCAGAAACTTCTTCCATCAATGCAAGTCAGTTCCTGCTTTCCAAAACTGGATTGTAAGAGAATTGTTTGAGGGTACCCAAAGAGGGATTCAAAGTCAAGACTCTGAAGCAGGGTCTCTACATATTATTCAATGCTGTTGCTCTATAATTCATGTTAAGCATTCTGGTCTAGTAGCAACTAGGAATTTATGGATCACATTGTCCATTTATATTTCTGTCACAAGTCTTTGCAATAATGAAGTAAGACAGATTTTGTAGTGTAGGCAAGAGTGTAAATTACTTAGAAGGAGGGATTGAGTTAAATTTTCATCACAGACCCTAAAGGTCTGCTACAAAAGCCCATGAACATACAATAAATACTTTTCAAACTGGTTGACAGTTTATCAATTTAGAATACTTTTGAATCATGGCAAAGGACTAAAAACTCTACTGCAAAGTCAGCTTAAGTTTCTTTGAGCCCTTGCCTCTGGCCTCAGATAAGGTCACCTTATAGGTGAGAGAAAAAATACCTGACTGTCAAAGCCTTTTCATGTTTCTCTGAATTCTTTATTTTCAACTATAGTAGCTGTAGCTGAAGAAATGAGAAGCAATGACATACTTTCCTCAGGAAAAAGGCCTATTAAAGACTCAAAAATAGGTACTTGGGTGTTGAAGACTTTGAAGATGATTCCAGGGTCATGGTAACTACCATCTTTATTCTAATATTTAGAGTTAGGTAACCTTAGCAAAGGGACACTGTTCATGATTCTAGATCATTCAGAGGGACTTTGAGAGCTTGAAATTTTAAAAATAAGGATAGGAAAAGGTTTGAAAATAAAATAATTTCAAAATGGAAACTCATTTATATTCCAATTTAGCTTCTTTTGTATTATTGGGATTCAATAGAATGAGACCCATAACTGGAATATAACTGAAAAGACACATCACATTTAAAAGAAGTAGTGAAAAAATAATTGGTAGAGATCAACCAAGATGGCAGAGTACCAAGAAATAAAGCCAAGATGTGCCCCACAACTACTTTGCAAAAAATCTAGAAAATATATCAGACATTTTAGAAATACAAGGAAAATAATTATGGTGGGTCATTTTTATAGCTCAAGTCAGCTTAAGGAGTTAGATATATTCCAGTGTAGAATTGGCTCTTTTTTTATAGTTCATCACTGTGTATTCTCTTTTTAATTTTTTTAATTTTAATGGTGGTATAGGGCAACTGAAGACCCCAGGCTATATACTGAGTCAGAAGCAAGTACAAAAAAACCCAGAAACTTGTGAAGCTCATATTACATTTGGGGCCCTGAAACAAGATTCAAAATCAAGAAGTAAGTCTACAAGAATGAAAAACAAACAAACAAAGGAATTCTGCCAACATCCTTTTGTATTTTGGAGTTTCAGGAAGCAACTCTCATATAAAAACTCCCAAAAGCATTATACACAAATCCAGAGCTTCCAGGTCAATGAAAAAATACCATAAGCAGTTAGGGAGAAAAATTTCAAGCACTGAGATGTTACAGTTATGATTGCACACATTTCAGCAGTCATCACCATAAAAAAAGTGATCTTAAGAAGAGGATATTCTGGGAGGCAAAAATATCTACATTTACAACAACCAATAATCTGCTCAGTAGTATTTAGTATAGTCTGATAGGGGAAAAACTGGATCTGTTATGAAAGAGAGGACTTTAACTCAGAGCTGCAAAGAAACTTTGAAATACAAAAAGGCAAGAAAAACATAAAAAATATGAACATGACCAAGCAAGTGCAAAAGACTAAACAAATTTGAATAATTTACATTCTAATATGAGGAAATGATACATATAAGACCTCAGTAATCCATCATTATTAGCAATCCTAAAGGCAGTCTAATAATATAGAGAATTGGAAACAGGGTCATTTCTTTGTTTTTGTTTTTCTTTTATTTGTCATTCTCTTAAAATAAAGGAAGGGGGATGAGTAAAGGAATACCCTGTGGGAGGGGGAAGAGGAAGGTTAGAGGAAATTATCACATATAATTTAATGTACAAATAGAAGATCAAAAACAAAGAGGAAGGGTTGGGGTAACTAGCATTTTAGATGGCCAAGGAAGGAAGAAAAAAACACATACATGGTTCAATGAAAAAATATATTTTATTTAATAGGGAAACAGATTGGAAAGGAGAAAAAGGAGAGAGGAAAATAAGATTATGTGTAGATTAAAGTAGAGACTTATCTTTAGCAAAACAAACTAACCATTCAGAGTAAATCATGAAAAGAGGGTTTAAAGGGGAAGAAAGAATAAGAATCTTTTATTGAACCCTTGGAGAGAAAGAGAAAAGGGGACTAGAGGAGAAGAAGCACTTAAATAAAACATAGGTCACTTGGGCTGAAGACATTTCACCATCTTCTTGATGAAAGATTGACCAAGTAATATCTCCTATGGTCTGAAATTCTAAAGAAGATTTCAACTCAGGAGGGATGAAAAGTTCTCAAGAATAGATAACATACCAATTTTCAAGTAAGGGAAGAGCATTGAGTCATAGAAATGGAGTTCTGCCTATGGCCTTATAGTAAATAGCAAAAGCATTGTTTGAGCTTAGGTCATCTGATTCCATGTTTAAAAAATTACACCATAGGAATGTTTTGCAAGATTCTTAGAAAAGAGATTCCCTCTTTCCTCATTTTTCTGAAAGACCATTATAATTATTGGCAGAGGGGACATTTCATTTATATAATGCCCCTAGAACAGGAACCTATCTGTCTATCTACCTATCTGTATATGTCTGTCTGTCTATTGAACTTGGCTCCTGTGTATGATAACACAGATAATGGGTAGAAGCCATTAAGAGATAGATATCTAGATGTGATGAAAGAAAAGCCTCTATAATGTTTCAGTCATGTCTGAACCTTTAGGACCCAATTTATGGTTTTCTTGGCAGAGCTACTGCAGTGATTTACCATTCCTTTTTCAGCTCATTTTATAGATGAGGAACTGAGACAAACAGAGTTAAGTGACTTGCCCGGGGACATACAGCTAGTAAGTCTCTGAAACCAGAGTTAAGCTCATGAAGATGATTTTTTAGTATTAATTTTTCATTTGAATAGTTTTTCCAATTACATGCAAAGATAGCTTTTAACATTCATTTTGTAAGATTTTAAGTTCCATTTTTTTCTTCCTCCCTTCCTTACCTTTTCTCTTCTCAAAACAGCAAATAATCTGATATACAACCATTTGTAATATATTTCTATATGAGTCACATTAGGAAAGATAAATCAGAACAAAGTATGAGAAAGAGAAACAAAACAACAACAAAAACAAAAAAGTGAAAATATGATACAATTTACATTTAGTCTTCCTAGTTCTTTCTCTGCATGCACATGGCATTTTCCATTCAAGTCTATTAGAATTGTCTCGGACAACTATATTGCTAAAAAAAGTTGTCTATCATAGGTGATCATCACACAGACTTGCTGTTATTGTGTACAATGTTTTTCTGAATCTTCTCACTTCACCCAGTATCAGTTGATACAAGTTTTTCCAGGCTTTTATGAAATCAGGCTGCTCATCATTTTTAAAAATAGAACAATAGTATGTCATTACATTCATATGGTACAACTTATTCAGCCATTCCCTAGTTGATGGGCAGCCATTCAATTTCCAATTACTTGCCACTCCAAAAAGAGATGTTAGAAATATTATTGCTCATCATAAAAGCAGGTTCTTTCCCCTCTTTTATGACGTTTTTGGTATGCACTTTTAGTGCAGTCACTACTAAAAGTGCATGCCAAAAACATCATAAAAGATGCACAGTTTTATACCATAAAGATGACTTTCTGATTTCAGGTCTGTCACTCTATCCACTGTGCCACATAGCTGTCCTCGCCTCAATATTTAGATCTATTCAGATGTCAATACCTCAAAAGATAATTGGGTCCCTTTTTTGGGAGATTTCCAATAGGAACCTATATGACTAATGTGACATGGTGAAAATAATATAAGACTTGGAGTAAAGAGACACTTGGATTTAAATCCTGCAGTTTACACTAGTTGTATCACCTTATGTAAATTACAACCTGTCTTGAGACTTTGTTCTTCTGACAAATGATAATATTTCCCAAAACACTAGTCTCCCAAAACCATGAGATCAAACATGATAATAAATGCAAAACACTTTGCAAATAGTGAGGTGTTATGTTATTATCTCCTATTAATTGTAAAGATGATTATGACTTAAAGATATCTGAGTTCCCTTCTAACTATATAAGTTCACCATGTTGCTGTGGTTAGACTGTGCATATTTATTACACAGGGATTGGGATATTTAAATCTAGCTTTTTCATATTACATTAACATATTCTAGTAAGTATTTCCACTAGTGACACAATGAGTATTGTGAAGACTTAAACTTTCTTTTTCAATTTTATGACTTTAGTTCTCATTATGTCCCTCAGAGAAATCTTCTGGGAGCCTCTAAAAACAGCTATCATTTCATGTAATTCAATTAAAAATCCATAAAGGAATCTAAGAGTCGACAGGGTATAAACACTCTGTTCTTTTCTCCTATTAGAAGCTTCAGAATATGATTAAAACACCACATGGACACCTGGTACCAAGATTCTCTTAAAAATCAGGATGTAAACTCATCAAACAGTCCCTCCATTTTGGCTTGTTCATCAGCCAAACATCCTACACACTTTTCCTGAGAACATCTGTGACTGTCTGGAACACACACACACACACACACACACATACACACACACACTCATTCCATACACACACACACACACACACACACACACACACACACACACACATATATATATATATGTATATATGTATATATGTTGTCTTTGATTTGATGTTCACTCTGAATATTCAACAATTTCTGGGATCCTGTGATCTTCCTTGGTATAGTACTATCAATATGACATCACTTATACCCTTCTTTTGAATAGTGTCAATAGAACTTGAAGATGTACCAGACTACTTAATAACAGAGCCCTCCCTTAATTCTTTTACAAAGGGTATCATTAACATGGTTCCCTGATGGATCTTGAGTTACAGGAGAGTACTTTTCTCATAGTTCCTTCTTAAATCTGCAGCTAGCAAAAGATTGAGAGGCTCTTCACATAATGAAGTGAACTCCCAAAGTAAACAAGAATTTGAAAAACATTGCATGACTTTTTCCCTACTTAATGTCTGCTGACTCCTTTTTCCTTCTGTAGATGAATGATATTCTTTGATCATCACCTTTAGTACCTAAACTACAAAGATGCTGGAATTCTTTCAATTCTTCCTATATTGCCTTGCTTCATTATATTGTATGAGAAAAGAAGTCATTTCTCAACATTCTGCAACTTTTAAATCACCAGACTCCAGACTTCTCAATATCAGAATCCTGCCCAGGACTGGGGTTTTAGACCCTAGATTTCTAACCACAAGAAATTTCTTCTTTCTGATTGCTTCTATTACGTTTTGTTTACCTGGAAACTCTATATTTTGATTATAATATTTCTAGGAGTTTTCATTTGAAGTTTTTTCCCAAAGGGTATTTTTACCTTCTATTTTTTTTTTAAATTTATAATTATTTTTTTAACATACATTGCTTTATTGTCTGGACCTGCTCACTAGAGGATTTTGGTACCAGCCCAAATCCTGATCATGGGTGAGGAGTGAAGGGATGGACCTCTCAAGGATGGTCAAACAGGAGTCCATTTATTCAAAATTTTCTTTTATACTCTAATACTCTTGCATAATTATAGTACACTGCATATGTGCTGACTATAGGATATTATGCATGTGGGACCACATAAACAACTTGTTATTGTGTGCAGATGTTTCCTTGCCACTTTAGTATAACTGCTTTAATTACAACACAGGTTATCTTACCCCCTAACTTCTCAGGAAGACCATCATGCTCCCTTGGGGAGCATCAGCAGGGTTCCTTTTACTGAACTAAAGGGTCTAATACTCACCTATGGTTCCCTACTATCTGTCACCCTCTACACTTTATGAATCATATTGGGAGAGAAAAATAAGAGCAAAAGGGAAAAAATCATGGGAGAGATAAAAAACAGAAAAAAGAAGTGAACATAGCATGTATTGATTTATATTCAGTATCTTTAGTTCTTTTTTTCTGGATGTAGATGACATTTTCTAATCAAAGTCTATTGGGATTTCTTTAGATGACTGAACCACTAAGAAGACCCAAGTCTTTCATAGTTGAGCATCTCAAATTCTTGCAATGTATTTCTGGTTTTGCTTAGCATCAGTTCATGTAAATCTTTCTAGGCTTTTCTAAAATCATATTGTTTATCATTTTTATAGAACAATAATATTTCATTACCTTCATATACCACAACTTCTTTAGTCATTCCCCAATTGATGGATATCTACTCATTTTCTAATTCTTTACTACAAAGAGAACTCTTACAAACATTTTTGTACACATGGGTCCTTTTCCCTCCTTTCTGATTTTCTTGAGATATAGACCAAGTAATGGCACAACTGGGTTTTTACTTTCTGGTACTAAAGAGGCAGTTTTAGTTTATGACTTCTTGATATATGACACATAGACTCATTTTTCAGGATATGGTGCCCTGGGAATTCAATAATTTTAAAATTATGTCTCCTAAGTCTGTTTTCCAAGTCAGTTGTTCTTTTGCTATATCTCATATTTTCTTTATTCTTTTAATCTTCTACCTTAATATTTCTTGATGACTCATGGAGTCATTATCTTCTCATAAGTCAGTTCTAATTTTTCATTTTCTTGGGTATAATTTTGTATCTATTCTAAGTGTTAATTCTCTTTACATATCTTTATTTATACCTCTTATTTAGTTTTAAAAATAATTTTACCACTTTTTAAAACTTTTGCTTTATTTGTTCAAGAATTCTGGTTGGACTTTGTTGGAATCCTTACTAACTGCTAACTAATTAGAGTTGATCTAATCTTACAAGAAGATTTTGGCCAGAACCTGAAACAAGGTACTAAGTAGAACTAATTAATACAAGGCTTGTGTTCACACCTTTACTCATTGGAGTTACAAGTATGCCAGCTTCACAAAGTAAACTTTCTAACTTCAAGGGAGTCCACACCTCCCTTAAAGCTCTTTGGGCCAGAGAGCACTATGGGAGGTGTGAACTCATTGAACTCCAATGAGTAAAGGTGTGAACACAAGCCTTGTATTAATTAGTTCTACTTAGTACCTTGTTTCAGGTTCTGCCCAAAACATCTTCTTGTAAGATTAGATCAACTCTAATTAGTTAGCAGTTAGTAAGGATTCCAACAGGACTTAAGTTCAAACTTCACTTTTCTTTGAAGCTCTGCTTGTGGATGCTTTAAAGTGATTATGTTCTTCCTGTTTTGTCTTTTGAGCCTTGAGCTGTTGTTTGTTCTTTCAGCTCATTTCTTGATTTTAGATTTTATGTAAATGTTTGTTTGTAGGAGTGGACTGTATGTTTGGTTGGACCTTCTGTCTTTTTATATCCTGATTTATGCACAGCTCAAGCTCATGGCTGCCAAGTTTTGTTTGTTTGTTTTTTTACTCCCAAAGTAATGTGATACTAGGTGAATTCAATGTGTTTCCCTTCTTGTTTGAGCTCTACAAACTCCTGCCTGGGTTGGGTTTGGTTATTTTTCCCTGTTTGAGAGTTTCAGAAGATTGTTGCTAGATTCACACAATTAACTTGATAAGAGCTAAGCTATTTCAGGGGTCCTGAATTACTGGCTTTCTTTTGATCTGGTTTCTACACTGAGTTGTAGACTAGAAATTAGTCCTTGCTATATTTCTGGCATCAGAGCCAGGCAGCTTTTTCCTTTTCAAATTTGTTCTTCTCTCAGTATGTAGCTAGGGTTCTGCTATATCTGCTCCTCTGGGATCATTTTTGGATCACATTCTGAATCTACAACCTGTAACTGAATAGTGAATGAAAAAGATGCCAGATGACCTCCACTCCTACATCCTCTGCTAGTTCAGGGATTTCCTGGAATATCTCCTTTCCCTAGTGTTTCTTGACTTGGTGCCCAGTATTCTTTCTCTTTGAATCCCTGGACATTGGAAAGTTAAGAGGTATATTCTAGGAGACCTCATCTTCAGTATTGGCTGACCTCTCTTTCTTCCTAACTTTCCTCAGAATGGAAAAAAAAAATTACTCAGTGACTTTTCCTTCGTTTCCTAATCAGAATTTAATCTGGTGTATTTTCTAGTTCTTTGTAGAGAGAATTTCTTGGGTGAGCAAGGCTTTACATTTTCTCCTTACTGCAACATCTTGAATACACCTCCTTCCCTGTTTTAGTGATGGAACCATTGTCCTCACAAGGATATAATTTCATACATTTGGCATCATCCTTAACCTTTCCCTTTTTCTTATATATTCCCTCATTCATTTTCTTGTTGATTCTATCTCAATACTATCTCTCTGTCTATCCTCTTTTCTCACTTCACTACCATCCTAATTCAGATGCTATCTGAGAAACTTGATCTCTGTTTTTCTGGTGGCTTTTAAGGTAAGAGGAAGAAATATTGAGAGTCTCAGAATAGAAAATCCTTTTTCTCCCTGCCTCAGACTAGATGCACTGTGGCCATGAACACATGGCATTTTTGTTTTTCCTTTGTAGTCTTTTCCCTTAATTTTATGTGAATGAGTAATGAAGACAGAAAACTTTGTGGTTTTTTAAAAGGTCAGAGGACCTAGAAGAATCCAGGGACTTTAGTCCTTTTCAATGTCTAGATATTCACAGAAGTTGATTCAAGTTAAGCTAGGCCCTATCTGCTTATAGATACATGTAGTCCTAGTGCTTTCTTCCTCTTAATAGGATCTTCTTATTGTATTCTCCACTTGAATGTAAGTATCTTAAGAGCAAGAACTCTTTTTTTCCCATTTTTGTCTTTCCTTCTCTAGTAGCCAAGATAGCACATGATACTAAATAAATGCTTGCAAATTGAATGCATCAATTGCTTATTCTAAAATTTCTTTTTTAAAAAATAGTTTATGTTCATGTCAAATGGGTCAATTCTACTGAACATAAGACAGAAGTAAGGGTATCAGTTTTTGGAGTTTGCATTTGAATGTACTTAGCCCAGAGGACACTAGCCCATAGGAGAGGCTGCTTCTGCTATGTTCATCGATCAAGCATGTCTATAGTCACTCATGCCTGAAATACATTTTCTGGAATCTTATTTTTCATCTATTATACTATATAAAAATAATCAGCTCCTCTGGTGCAGAGGCTCAAATTCTGCTACTTATAGCTTTCTTAGTCAACTGACTCAAATTATTGTTTACTTAAGGAAAACTGAAAAGGAGCATTGCATGCCAAGATTTTTTTTTTCTCTATTCTCTTTCAGTAAGGTAGGAGGACTGTAAATAAGACAGGCCTTCCCACTTCACTGATATTCTTGGGCTCTTTAGAGGGTTACAAATGTTAAGGATGGTTCACTCTATTTTCACTCATAAGTATGTGAGAATGATAGTCATGGGATATTAGAGTTTGAAGGAACCTAGTCCAAGCCCCTATCTCACAAAACAGAAAATTAAAACTCCAAGAAAGGAAGGCCAATTACACAATTAATTAACAGAAGATCCATGACTGGAACTTTCAGCTCTTTTAAACATTTTTATCATTCAAGCTTTTTATTTTCAAAACACATGCATAGATAATTTCAACATGCAAAACCTTGTGTTCCAAATTTTTCCCTCATTGGATATCCTCTTAATTTTTAGATTTCTGCCACTACAAAAGAGCTAGTATCTGTATTGTTGTACAGATAATGAATTTTTTTGCATTCTTTAGAATGTTCACTTGATATTATTATGTAGACATTCTTATAAGCAAGGTACGGACTAACAGATAAATTGAACCTTAGAATCTCAGAGTTAGAAGGAACAATGCAAACCATGTAGTCTGAACAAGCATCCTACTCTAGCAAATCTTACATAACTTCAGCTTGGAGACTTCCAGTAAAGGAAAACTCGATACTTTACCTGGCAATTTTAGACACTAAGCAAGTTTTTCTTCATGATTTCAAGTTTGCCACTTTGTATCTTCAATCCATTGCTCCTCATCTTGCCCTAAAGGCAAACAAGAATATGTCTAATCCCTGTGCCAATATTACAGCTTGTCAAATACATGAAGACAGCTGTCTTTTTTTTTTTTTCTTCAGGCTAAACAGCTCTAATCTCAAACATGAAAGTATTAAAATTTTAAACCATAGTACTATCTCCATGTTTATTATATTTCTCCTTTTTAGAATGTAAGCTCTTTGAGGGTAGGAACAATCTTTGTTTTTTGTTTTTTTTTTTTTATCTCTGACAAATTATATAGAGCTTGGTCCATAATCTCTTAATAATTGTTTTTAATTCATTAAGTCAATCATTCATTTGTTAGTATATTGATCTATCCATTCATATGTTTACTCACTCATCTCTCCATTAATCAATCTATTTAATTGCTACTCTCACATCATGTTTTTTTTTTTTTTAGTATTTTTGCCATTATGATTACCTTTTACTTGATGTGCTCCAATTTATTAATGTTATTTCTACTCTGACACTCAGAAATGAACTCAGTATACCATATGTGATCTGATCAGGTATGTTTCCTGGTCTAATTCTGGATAAAATAGCAACATTTATTATTATTATTATCATCATCATCATCATCATCATTATCATCATCATCATCCTAAATTTGCACTATTTTTTAATACCTACTGTTGATTCATGTTGAACATGCTAATCTTTTCCACATGAACTATACTGCACCCTCCCTATAAAGTACATGTTCCACAGATGTTTTGAAACAAAATGCAGGATTTTACCAAAAGCCTATTAAATTTTATCTTAGTAGATTCAACTCATCTTTCTAGTCTGTTGAAATATTTTTCACATCTTGATTCTGTCATAAATGTCTCTTAGCTTTCCCTCCCACACACAGTTTATTTTCATCTACAGATTTGATAAGTATACCATTTCAGAGACTGATTGAAAATGCCAAGTCATTGATAAAAACATTGAACATAATGAAGCCAAAGACAGGTACTCTATTTTTCAATCTACCTACATTCAATCTATCCGGCCTTATTTTGCACCTACACTATGCAAAGTGTTATACTTGATCTGTGGCGGCAAAAGGTAAAAGGAAGAGTCTTAGTTCCCTCAAGGAACTTACCCTTTTACTTGTGGGAGTTCGAAGAGAGAGGATATGATATTTAAGAAGATAGGTATAAACATAATAATTTGAAGGAGTTAGAGAGCATCAGCAATTAGCAGAATCTGGGAAAGCTTCCCTTTGGAACTGGCATGATTTGAGCTTTGAAGAAAGCTAGCTATTCTAAGGCATAGAGTTAAAGAGGGTGTGCTTTGCAGATAAGCATGGGAGCATAATATATAAAACTTTTAAAAAGATTTGTCCACAAGAGGCAATTTGGGATTATGCCCAAAGTGCTATCAAACTGTGCATACACTTTGATCCAGCAGTGTCTCTACTGGGTCTGTATCCCAAAGAGATCATAAAGGAGTGTAATGTGCAAAAATGTTTGTGGCAGCCCTTTTAGTAGTGGCAAGAAACTGGAAACTTAATGAATGCCCATTGGTTGGAGAATGGCTGAATAAGTTTCACTGTATAAATATTATTGTTCTATTTAAAAAAAAAAAAAACAATCAGTAGGATGATTTTAGAGAGGCCTGGAGAGACTTATGTGAACTGATGCTGAATGAAATGAGCAGAACTAGGAGATCATTATACACGACAATAATAAGATTACATGATGATCAATTCTGAAAGACATGGCTCTTTTCTTTTCTTTTCTTTTTTTTAATTATAGCTTTTTATTTACAAGTTATATGCATGGGTAATTTTTCAGCATTGACAATTGCAAAACCTTTTGTTCCACCTTTTCCCTTCCTTCCCCCCACCCCTTCCCCTAGATGGCAGGATGACCAATACATGTTAAATATATTTAAGTTAAATACAATATAAGTATACATGTCCTAACAGTTATTTTGCTGTACAAAAAGAATTGGACTTTGAAATAGTGTACAATTAGCCTGTGAAGGAAATTAAAAATGCAGGTGGACAAAAATAGAGGGATTGGGAATTCTGTGTAGTGGTTCATAGTCATTTCCCAGAGTTCTTTCACTGGTGTAGATGGTTCAATTCATTACTGCTCTACTGGAACTGATTTGGTTCATCTCAATCCTGGAGATGGCCACGTCCATCAGAATTGATCCTCATACAGTATTGTTGTTGAAGTATATAATGATCTCCTGGTCCTGCTCATTTCACTCAGCATCAGTTCGTGTAAATCTCTCCAGGCTTTTCTGAAATAATCCTGCTGGTCATTTCTTACAGAACAATAATATTCCATAATAGTCATATGCCGCAATTTATTCAGCCATTCTCCAATTGATAGGCATCCAGTCATTTTCCAGTTTCTGGCCACTACAAAGAAGGCTGAGACGTGGGTCTCTTCAACAAGGAGATGATTGAGGCCATTTCCAATGATCTTGTGATAAAGAGAGCCATCTACACCCAGATAGAGGACTGAAGGGACTAAAGATAGACCACAACATAGCATTTTCACTCTTTTTGTGGTTGTTTGCTTGCATTGTGTTTTCTTTCTCATCTTTTTCTTTTTGATCTGATTTTCACATGATAATTATGGAAATAAATATGCACATATTTAAGACATATTAGATTGCTTGCTGTCTAGGGGAGGGGATGGAAGAAGGGAGGGAAAATTTGAAACACAAAGTTTTGCAAAGTTGAATATTGAAAATTAACTCTGCATATGTTTTGAAAACAAAAAGCTTTAATAAAAAAGAAAGTTAAAAAAATGATATGTCCACATTTTCTGTGGCGTATGTAACAGAGAATGCATATGAGGATAGTGCTGGGTATAAGAATAGTATCAAGAGTACAAAATCTTCAGTGTTTAGCATAGTATCTGACATATATTAGGTGCCTAATAAATACTTGTTGATGGACTGGCTATGATCTATTTTGACAATAAAAAGAAAGAAAAAGAAGCAGGTTTTTTAAACTATATTGTCCAGGAAGGAGATTGGTTAAGTCAAGGTTAAGGAAAGGATCCATGTTTGGGATGGATGGGAAAACTGACAAAAGAAAGAAGGAATTCCTCTTCAGTTCTCATTTCAATTTTCTTTTCTCTTCCAAGAAAAATGATCTTTGGATTATAAAGAACAGAACATAAATGTCTAATGAGTAATTAATACTCCCAAACTGATAAGATGGTAAAAGAACATTGTTACCCTTAATGAATTCAAATCACAGGGCTCAGAATAACTATATCCAAAAAGAAATATTTGAGAAAAGAATTGAGATTTCAAACATTGTGGAGAACAGAAGAGGTAAATCTTGAGGTGGGTGACTTGGTCACTGAGGTCCTTTGCAACTTTAAAATTCTTTGATCCTGTAGCAGGACTGAAGAAGGGAACAGGTTTGGGTTTTCCAAAAAGAAGCTGAGAGTAAAATATGAAAGCTTAATTTATGGGAAAATTCTCAAAAGTATTAAATTAATCCTTAGTGAGAATCTGGATAGAGGAATAATGACTGTGATGATCACGTTTAGCACCCAGAGTATATTAAAATCAGCTGGAGTGAGGATAAGGGAAAATCCTTGATCTTTATTCTTTGTAGAGGTGAAGGGGAATGGTGATGGGAAGTGAGTGCAATCTCACACAAATCCAGCCAGCAGTGCCTCTGACTCTCACATCCTACCCACCTCATCCTCTATCTCCTATACAACACATCAAACTTGCACAGAGAGTGGGCGAGGTCATTCTTTCTCCAAGCACATATTAATAGAGTATTGTCCAATTGCTAATTAGCCTCAAGTACTCGGACTGGATCTTAGTGCATCTGCTCAGCTTTAGCCCATTACAAATGACCACAAAGAAAGTGCGTGGCTTCATCAAGAACAGGGGAAAAAAAAAATCTTATTTTCTTTTTTGGAAAGGTTTAAATGTAAATTTAGCTTATTAGTTCTATGTTTTAGTTTACAAAGTTCTCAAAGATTAGTCAAATGTTTTGGTCCTGGCATAGGCTTTCCCCAATCCCAGTACATTAAAGAAAAGAAAAAGGAAAACAGGACAAATCTTCCTACTTAGTGGGAAAGCACTTACTGATTCCTTACAGAGTTTTCTTAGTATGTGTCCTGTCCACAGGGATTAAGTATTTGGGATTGATTGGAAGTCATCGCTTTAGTCAAAATTACTTAATTTTTATAAAGAGATACTTACTAAGGTGATAGTAAGAATTGTGAGTATAAACATCTCTCTCAAAGACTGTGTTGCACTAAGAGATGGTATCTCAGATGGACTTTTTGTTGGACCTTGAAGATCCTAGAATCTCTTTCCTCACTGTTTTAAATCTATACTTGTCCCTTGATGCAGACTCTACTGTCAGACACTATGGGCCCAGGAATAGTGATGGAAAAAAATTTAAGGAACCAATTCCTTCAGCTCTTTTGAAACTTACAAGTCTTTCTCTGACCAAAGTGTGTCACACACATGTGAGATGTGCACATGTCCACCCTAAAGCTGAGGGTTCACTCCCTCAAACTCCCCAGCTATTTGTTTGAACTTAATTTGAAGGTTTACTTCTTAATTCCAGAGACTTTTTCCTTCCAACTTTGAACCAGTTCTCTATTTTACAGACAACCCACAGGACATAATCAACTTTCTTCACTTCCTGCTAAACATCACTTATTTCATTAAGTAGCTTTTGAAGACTTTTTACATTTAGTCTAAAGTCTTTGATTTATTGATTGAAATATACTCTTATTTAGTTAAAGTATAAGGATACAGCAGCTTATAAATTACTTTAAGTAAGATGAAGTGAATGATTGATTAAATTTGATGACCCCCACACTTATAATTTGATAAGGAAGGCTATAGGTATAATTTATATGTATTGTAGCAAAATGTTTAATAAAATATCTCCTGTTGCCCTTGTGAAAAATACTGAATGATATAGGCTAGAAGGTAGCAAAACTATATGGATTTATAGCGGACTGAATAGGAACAATCGAAGAATTTTCTTTAATTTTATATCAATTTGAAGGAGGAGTCCAATATAGTATCCTAAGTATCTGTATTTGGATCTATTTAGAACAAAAAAAAAAAGAAAAAAAAATTATGAGTAACTTGAATAAAGCCTGCTTGATATTTAGGGGTTTTTAATGAATCCACAGCTCAAACTAAGTCAAGAATGTGATATGGCAGCCCCAAATTATAACATGATATTGGACTCCATTAAAAAAGACAACTTCCCGGAAAATGGAGGGATTATTTCACTGTATTTTTCCATCATCAGATCACATCTGCAGTACTGAGTTCAATTTGGAACAGCTCTTTTTAGAGAAGATTATATCTTAAATAGAGAGCATCAGAAAAAAGTAAAAAAAAAATATGGCAAAGGCATAAATTTAGGCCCGGGATAAGAACAAACATCCTTAAAATTTGAGCTGTCCAAAGTTGAACTGCTGCAAAATGTAATGAGCTGTCTTGAGAGTTAGTGGGGTCCTCTTCACTGGAAGTCTTTAAGCAAAGGCATAATGACAACTAGGTATGTCAGTAGGAATTCTTTTTTTTTTTTTTAAACTATGATTTGGTCTATATAGCCACTGACTTTCTTTCCAATTCTAAAATTCTGTGATCCTATGCCTCTTTCAATTTTACTCATTATGACACATTGAGTAATAAAATTTCAGAATTGGGAAGAACCACAGTAACTTCTAATCTCTCTCCTTTCCAATTCTTTTCTCCATTCTAAAGGGTGGATTTGATTATATCACTCTCTTGCTGAAAATAACTTGAATAGTTTTATATTGTTTTTAAGCTAAAAGTACAAACTTTTTGTTATTTAAGATATCTCACAATCTGCCTTCAACCTGTGTTTCTAATATTACTCCCCTTCATGCATTATCAATCTAGACTACTAGACTCAAACTATCAATGTTGTCTCTCATCTTTTCTTATTTAATCAAACTTAAAATACATTCAGCAATATACCATGCATGGCTCAGATTGGACTGCTACGTCCTATTTGAGATTAGAATGAAATGTGAGCCTTTGATCCCTCTGAAATTGAATAAAAGCAGGCTTACCCATAGCAGAGAATACACATTCAGGCAAGGAAGGTTATTCAGTGAGGATATTGCCCTGACTCAATTGAGTTCAATCTTAATTCAGTAAAGCCAAGGTCATCCATTGCATCCTGAGGTCACTGTCAGTATCTTTATCTTTTCTGGCCACTGTACTTCAATGACTCTGGAGTAAAGAAGGAGGTTTGCCATTTTGTGCAGCTCTGCTGCACTCTTGTCCAATTTACATGCAAGTCAAGACATTATCCTTGTCATGCCATTGATCCTCTTCATGAATGAAAGATGAACAACAGCTCCTCTGATATTATGTTGCCTATGGTGGTCTGCTGGTCAAGTGTTTGGGAGCAAGTGGAGCCCTCTATTACTTTTTAAGCACTTAAGCAATCAGGAAGTTAGGGCAATAACAAATGAGCATTTATACAATGAATTCTGTGTGCCAGGAATTATACTAAGCACTTTATAAATTTTATCTCATTTAATCCTCACAACAATCCTGGCAGGTAGAAGTTATATATTATTCACATTTTACTTTTGAGGAAACTGAGGCTGACAGTGGTTAAGTGAATTGTCCAAGATCATACAACTTGTGTCTGAGAATAGATTTAAACTCAGGTCTTCATGATTCTAGCTCACTGATCTATCTAGTATGCTACCTTACAAATCTAACCCTAGCCTTTAGTCTCTTGAGTTAATGAAATCTTGAGCATGGTTTCAGTATCTTTTTTCCCCCTTAATGGTATTTTATTATATTTTTAATTATATGTTAAAATAATCTGAACTAATCATCTTTGTACGATTTTGAGCTCAAATTTTTCTTCCTCTTTCTCTTCCCTTCCCCTTCCCCAAGACAGAAAACAATTTGACATAAATGATACATGTGCAATCATGTTTATTTCTGCATTAGTCATGTTGTAAAAGAAGACCCACAACAAAAGGGAAAAACTATGAGAAAGAAAAAAAAAATAGTATGCATTGATCTGGATCTCTGGATGTGTTCATCATTTTCTATCAGAAGTCCCTTAGAATTGTCTTGGATCATTGGATTGCTGAGAAGAGCTAAATTTAGTTGATCATTGCACAATATTGCTGTAATTTGTGCAATATTCTCTTGGTCCTGCTTACTTCACTCATCATCAGTTCATGTAAGTCTTTCCAGGTTTTTTGGAAATTCATGTACTCATCATTTTTCTATCACAATAGTACTCCATTACATTCACATACCACAATTTATTCCACCACTCCCCAATTGATGGGCATACTCTCAATTACCAATTCTTTGATATCAGAATAAATGCTGTTATAAATGCTTTTTGTACATATAAGTCCTTTCCCCCTTTTTATATTTTCTTTAGGATCTAAGCTGAGTAGTTTTATTGCTAGATCAAAGAGTATGTAGTTTCATAGTCCATTGGGCATAATTACAAATTGCTCTCCAGAATGGTTGAATGCCACCAATGCCACCACATGATGTGTTACTATTCCAATTTTCCTACATCTTCTCCAATGTTTTTCATTTTCCTTTTTTTGTCATATTAGCCAATTCAATAGGTATGAGATGATATCTCAGAGTTGTTTTGATTTGCATTTCTCTAATCAATATTGATTTAGAGCATTTTTTTTCATATAACTATAGATAACTTTAATTTCTTCATCTATTTCCCACCATTCAAAAATTTGGGAACTGATGCATTTTTATACATTTGATTCAATTTTCTATATATTTTAGTAATCAGGTCTTTATCAGAAACACTGGTTGTAAAATTTCCACCACCACCCTTTTCTGCTTTTCTTCTTATCTTGGTTGCATTGACTTAGTGCAAAAATATTTTTATCTAATGTAATCAAAATGATCCATTTCACATTTTATAGTATTCTTTATTTCTTGTTTGGTCATAAATTCGTCCCTTCTCTGTAGATCTATTAGGCAAATTGTTTTTTGCTTTTCTAATTGGTGTCACCTTTTATGTCAAAATCAAGTACCCATTTCAACTTATCTTAGTATAGAGTGTGAGATGTTGGTCAATGCCTAGTTTCTGTCACAATATTTTCTGTTTTTCAGCAGTTTTTTTTTTCATATAGTGAATTCTTATTGCAGAAGTTCAATTTTCTCAAACAAGAGATTGCTATAGTTATTTATTTCTATTTTTTATCTATTTCACTGATCCACCCCTCTATTTCTTAGACAGTACCAAATAAATTTGATGATTGCTGATTTATAATATACTTTTAAATCTTGTGTAGCTAAACTACTTTCCTTTGCATTTTAAAAATTAATTCTCTTGATATTCTTGATTTTTTGTTCTACCAGGTGAACTTTGTTATTTTATCCAGTTCCATAAAATAATGTTTTTTGGTAGTTTGATTGGTATGGAACTGAATAAGTAAATTAACTTAGATAGAATTGTCATTTTTATTATATTAACTCTGCCTCTCCATGAGCAACTGATATTTTCTCAGTTGTTTAGATCTGACTTTATTTGTGTGAAAAGTATTTTGTAATTGTGTTTATTTTTATATCATCACATTAAAGTCAACTTATACCCACTTTTAACTGTCCTAAAAGAGATACCATTCTCTAGAGTTATCAGTATCATTTTCCCATCTAGATATGTAAACAGTTTAATCTTATTGAATATATTTTTAACTTTCCTATTTACCTTTTTAGGACTCTATTGAATGTTATGGAAGTTCAAATTTTCTGTTTACTTCTGATCTTTTCATCAGTAAAGTTTGAAAGTCCCCCATTTCATTGATTATCCATCTTTCTTCTTGAAAGGTTATGGTCAATTATGCTTGGTAATTGAATATTGATTGTAATAGAAATTCACTTGGTGCTCTAGAATACCATATTCCAAATCCTCCATTCAATTAATGTACAAGATACTAAGTTCTGTGTAATACTCACTGTAGTAATTATCATTTGAATTGCTTATTTAGGTTATCTGCAGCATTTTTTCCTTGACCTGATAATTCTGGAATTTGGCTATAATATTTCTTGGAATTTTCACTTTGGGATCTCTTTCAGGAGGTGATTGGTGGATTATTTCACTGACTATTCTGCTCTCTGGTTCTAGAATAAAGGCATTTAAAAAATATAATTTCTTGAAAGATGCTATCTGGCCTCTTTTTAAAACCATGGTTTTCAGGTAGTCCAATAATTCTTAAATTCTCTCTCTTGTATCTATTATCCAAATCAGTTTTTTCCTCTAATGGAGTATTTTACACTTTCTTCTATGTTTTTTCTTTCTTTTGATTTCATTTGACTGACTCTTGATGTTTCCTGGAGTCCTTAGCTTCCACTTGCCCAATTCTAATTTTTAAGGAATTTTTTCTTCAGTTTGCTTTTATACCTCTTTTTCTATTTGGACAATTCTACTTTTAAAGGAGTTGTTTTCTCCAATGACTTTCCCTCTTCCCCTAATTTGGCCAATCCTATTTTTTAAGAAATTATTTTCTGCCATAAATTTTTGTGTTTCCTTTTCAAAACTGTTGACTTTCATTTCTTTTTCCAATTTTTCTTTTACTCCTCTTACTTGATAAAAAATTGAGCTCTTCTAACAGGCTTTTTTTTCATGTTCCATTTTGAGGCTTTTCATGTAGGCATTTTGACATTGTTGTCTCTTCTAAATTTATGTTTTGATCTTCTTGATCTTCCTTGTTGCCACAGTAACTTTCTATGGTAGGACTCTTTTCAGCTTCTTATTCATATTTTAGCCATTTTTTTTTTGACTTTTAAAGTTGAACTTTACTCCTGGGACACAAGGAGCAAACTTCTGTCCCAAGTTTTTTCTGCTTCTTATTCTAATCACTGACTTTCCATGCTGGGATTCAGTTGTTCATGGCTTGCCCACTGAGCTAGGATGGCTGGGCCAAGTCAAGGCTTGTTATGTCAGGATTTTAGGGCTTGCAGTTTGCTATCTGTGCTGGGATTGGAGGCCTCCAGCTGGCCTGATGTACCACTGACATGATAAGCATGGGAAGACAGTCCTCTGTTGCTGATCTGTGCGGTGACTAAGAACCTCCCATTGGCTTTCCAGACATTGTCTGCTCTTAGTTGCACTTCTCTTTTAGTGAAATGAGACAGACCTTTCTTGAAGTCCTTCTAAATTATCTTAAACTATAAAATTGTTTCACTCTGTTGTTGTTATTTTTGTGTGTGTGTGTGTGTGTGTGTGTGTTCTGTCACTCCCAAATCTGCTTAGTATCTTGATTTAATGATGTTTCCAAGAGAAACTGAGGAAAGCTCGGACACATTCCTGTCTTCTCTATGCCATCTTGACTTTGCCCTGATTTAAATACTTCTTGAGGAAAATAAATTGTCATCCCAAATCACAAAATTAGTAAGCCTTTAAGTACATCATGAGCACAAGATTTCCTTATTTCCAGGTATATCATTATTTTGCCTCATGAATTGAAATGTTGAATTGATTCTACATGCCCTGAATGCATGTTAGAAATAAGGAACAAAAATATAAAATAATTGTGCTATTTAGAAGACAAAATCAAATATAAGAGCAAAAAAATTGAAAGCAGAAGTTCAATACTCTACATAAAAGGCACAATCTTTTCCATCTGATAGAAAAAAGAAGAAAAAAGACATAGCAGAACTTATAAACACCTACACATTGAGCTCTTAAGTGCTTTCTCAGGGGAACTTCAATTTTCCTTGATTTCTCAGATTTACCCCTCTGCCCTTCCTCTGGATTTCTCAGTCAGGAGGCAGCTCTTGGGTTCATCCTTCTGACTGATTTAATTTAAAGAATTTCTCACTCTTCTCATAGAAACAAAGGTCACAAGGCTTTGATATGATGCTGTTCAAGAAACTGATGTTTTACTGCTGTAGTTTCAAGCGACATTAGGTGAAAATCTCTCTGTTGCACCATTTTTCCCCTTTAGAGAAAACTATTGAAGGAATCCATTGTGATATTTTTGTGGGCAAGCCTTTCAAAAATATTGCTATATTTTATTTTGTTTCACCTTTTCTCCCAATTTATCCTTCTCCCTTTCACCAACCAGAGTGTCATTCATTATAAGAAAGAATAAACATTAAAGAAAAAAAACATTTCAGAAAAAAACAACACACTACTGTATCCTATAAAGCAAGTCTGAGAGTATATACATTGTCCTTCCTATCGTTTCCATAAAGAACATCTTATCTTTCTGCTTTGGAGTAAACCTTGGTCATTATAATTTTACAAAATTCAATTCTTTATTTTTATTTTCATTTACATTGTTTTTTTATTGTATATATTGATTTCTTGATTCCACTTCATTTTGCATCTATTCTTCTATCTTCTCCCTTTTTTCACTATTCTATATATTTATTATTTCTTATGGTACAGTAGTTTATTAATGTTTTTACCCAGTCACCAATAAATGGGTATCTAGATTGTTTTCATTTCTTTGTTATTACAAAAATCATTTCTATCAATATTTTCTGTAGATGGATCCTTAGATGTTGAGCAGCAGGATCTCTAGTGTAAGTTCATGAATATTTTAATCCCTTTCTTAGTATAATTCCAAATTCCTCTCCACAATGTTTGAATCTATTCAGAGCTTTAGCAACAAGATACTACTATGACTATTTTTCTTATGAGCATGACTTAAAAATAATATTGTTTGTTTTAAGATGCTTTGATGAGAAAATTAGAATGAGATTTCTTATTTCTTTGCATGCTTTGAGGACAAGAAGTATTTTGGTTTTATTTTTGATTTGTCAGCACCTTTGTATCATGGATTGTCATGAAAATTCATTACATCAGAAAATCCATCACACATGATATCATATTTCTAGAACTAAAAGGAAGGATAGAGACCATTAGATCCAACTCTCTAATTTAACAGATAAGGAAATTAGGATCATGCTAGTAGGTATCTGGAGCAGGACATGATTTCATCTTCCCAACATTACATTCAGCACTTTATTCTCCAAATATCATGATTCCTGGTGATGAGCCTTTCTGTATTTAGCTGAGCTAGAGAATCTTCCAAAAATAATGCAGTCTGTTACTGGGACCATGCTAATAATAGTAAATAGCATTTATATTGTGTTAAAGTTTGAAAATTCTTTACAAATATTATTTTTTTTATTAACCCAACAATCTTAGGAGGTAGATGCTATTATTATACTCATTTCTTAGATGAGGAAATTGAGTCAGACAGAAGTTAAATGACTTACTTAGCATACATTTTAACAAATAATTGTTTGAGGCTAGATTTCTTGATAGAAATCATTCTATAATGGTAAAAAACTAAAATTATACATGGAAATGGGAGTTCAGGATCTGAGCTGGATTGTTTGGGGCATTTTTTTTTACCCCATATGCTTGTTGACTTTTAATGACCACAATAGCTTCTGAAAATAAACCCATCATTTTTTCATTCCATTATTCTATAGGCATTAGTTGGCTGTGATTCATGAAGAACTATAGAGTCTGAAGGATTAAAAATGAATATCACTCCAAGCACAATGGATTGGTGCATGGTGGGTATGAACTGGGTAGAATATAACAATATCACAAATAAAAAAGTATCAGAGTAAGGATTGTCCATAAAAAAAATGTATGATTGAAACTGAATATAGACTGGCAGTGTGGTCAGAGTGAAGGATAAATGATGTGCTGCACTGGATGTCAAGAGAAGATAAGAAAAGTGCCCCCACTCCCCAATATTAGGAGGATCTTGTAAAAGTATGAGAACAAGCATCTTTTAGAATGAGAAGGTACAGATAGATTGGATTGTGTATTATTGGAGTGGAAATCTAAATGATGTTCCATTTGAATATCCTTAACATATAATAGTGGTCTTAGACTTAGCATCTGTGTAATAAATAGAGGCAGCTAGATGATTCAGTGAATAGAGTGCTGGTCCTGGAATCAGGAAGTGATGAATTCAAATTCAGCATCATACACTCACATGCCTTGTGACATTGGATAAGTCACTTAATCTCTTTGCTTTAATCCACTGGAGGAGGAAATGGCAAACCACCTCATTATTTTTGCCAAGAAATTATGGAATCATGCAAAGTTAGACATAATTGGACAAAAGTAGCAACAATGACAAAATAAATGTTTATTGAATAAAATTAAATTGAATTGTGTATCCTTTCAGGCTCCAGTAGTATTTATTGCTCTTGAAGAGTGAGGGTTGTTTCTTTCTGTCTTCGCATCCTTCACATCTAATATTTTTCCTTGCTTCATAATAGGATCTTAATAAATTATTGTTGCATTTAATTTAGTTGTATTTTGTAGTAGTGCAATATCTGAAAAGTATGTTGTACTTAGAGCACAGATCTTGTAGTCAAAAGATATGTTCAAATACTGGTTTTACAACTTATTGCCTAGGTAATCTTGGAAAACTCATTGAGTTAGAAAAGAAGAGTTAGAAAAAAGTCTATACACTTTTAAATCCCTTCTTAGCTCTAGATTTTTAATCCTTGAGTCCTTTATAATAAAGATTGAAATCTTTCCTCTTTTTCATTTGCAATTCTTTTTTCCTCATTCTTGCTGCAAAGTCCTAGTTATGTGTACATTGCTAGCCATTTTTAGCTTAAATGGACCTGCCCTTAACATTAGAAGTAAAATAACTGGGTGGACAACAGGACAGAGAAGGGAAACAAAACCCTTTAGATTCAGATGTTGGAAACATTTAAATTTTAAAAATGTGCAGCCCTGCCCAAGATGGGAAATTAATAGAGGTCCTGATGACCTTTGCCCAGTCTTCAACTCAATTTTGCTTCTCCTGCGATAATTAGATTATCATGCACTGCCTGATTTCTCATTCATTTCTCTCTGTTTTGTTCTCATCATTATAAAAGTGGTGTAGGAATGGATAAAATGAGATAAATTGTGCCATCGGGTATTTCTAATGAGAAATCCCCACCTTGTATGCATGCATCTTAGATCAAACAATCCTGACATTTTAGCTCTCTTCAGCTGCTCTTGTCTAATGGGTATCAATCACATGCAAAGATGACCCACTGTGGATAAGTGGGAAGACATTTTATGAATATCCAGCAGCACTCTTAGATTTCTGATGAGCCAGCCACACTCTCTTATTTGGCTCCCTCTGAGACCAATGTTTTCTATCTCCATGGAAAGGAGCAAAGGTAACTGTTCAATTTGGAATATAACCAACGACCTTGGCCTTATTAGCAAATGCTTTAACCAAGCCCAGATCTTGCTTATGACTTCTATGACAGTGATTGCTGTTCCCCCTACTGCTATTTCTTCTCTCCTTTTTTTGCTGCTTTTTCTTCTCCTCTCCCTCTCCCTCCTCCTTCTCATTCATTATTTCTCTTTTTTTCTCCTCCTTCCTTTTTATCTTTCTTCATTGTACTGAATCCTCCTCTTTCTTCTTTTGTTCCTTTTTTCCATCTCTTTCTTTTTCTTCTCACTTCTTACTACTTTTCTTTCTTCTCTTTCTTTCTCCTTTTCCTTCTTTCTACTGCTCCTCCTTTCTTTTCTCTTTTTTTCCTCCTCTTCTTCCTTCTCTTCATTCTGTTGCTATCCCCCGCCCCCTTCTCTCCCCCCCCCCCCGACTTCCTTCTCTTCTTTCTGCAGGGCATACCTTTATAAAAGCAGTAAATTCTTTGATGGGATGCAATCTCACATATAAAGAAACCACAGGATTTTATTTCATAATTTTAATTATTTTGTTTGGTGCATAAAGTTGATGTCAATAGGCCCCATTACATTGTACTGTGTGTTGATCTACTGAGGATTTTTGTGATAACATTTTTGACTTATTGGGACCAAAAAGAGCTAGATGACTTCATGAAGATAAAAGAAGGTAGTCTGTGGATCAGTCACTTTTTTTATACTAACAACTAAATATGAAAAAATAAAATCCTTCCCTTTTTTTCATTCTAAAATTGAGTAGTTTCTGCATAAAAGATATAAAACTGAAGATATCCAAAGGGGCAGAATGGTTAGTAGAAAGAGTTATGGATTTGGAGTCAGGGGACGTCAGAGCAAGTGGCAGCTTTGCCATTTAACCTTAGGCAAATCATTCCATTTCCTGGGCTTCAGCTTCCTAACTTGCAAAATGGATTCATGTATATATATTATCTACCACAATTATCCCTATCTTTATTTGAAATGTCCTGCATAAGTGTTGGATAAGGTTCTATACTCACTCTTTATTTTAGATAAAAGCCTACCAGAAACAATTTTTAACCAAAATACGGGGCGGGGGAGGGGGGTAGAGGGGGGGCGAAGAAAGGGAGAGGGAGAGAAGGGAAGAGGGAGAGGGGGAGAGGGAGGAGGAGAGGAGAGGAGATGGGGAAGGCAGGGAGCGGGGATATACAAGAGGAAGGGAGAAGGACATACATGACAGAAGGAAAGTAGATAGGTAGATAAAGACAGACAAGAAAGCATGGAGGTATGGGGAAACATATAGGAGGGATAGAGACAGACAGATGACAGAGACAGATAGGGTGGGACATAAGAGCAGGTAGGGTGGGAAGAAGGGAGTGAGTGAGGTAATGAGAGAAAAAGAGAGAAAAACAAGACAGAAACACATAGAGAGAAATAAAGAGACAGATACACAGGAGAAGACATAAAGGAAAAAGAGGGAAGTATAGGGAGAAGGAGAAGGGGGAGAAGGTGCATTAAAGATGAGGAGGATTACCCCATTGAACTGAAAAAAAATCTCTTTTCAGCAAGCCATTTTCTGATTCTATTTTCTGATATTGCTCAACAACATGCACAATAAACAATATCACAACGGGAGTTGAAACTTCTAGAACTCAGGGTCAAGTTAACATTTTGCTTCATCTATCAGAGCTTGGTCCCAAATGGTGCCAATTTTCTGTAAGAGAATCACTTGCCTAAACTATTCAATCCTTCTTTGACTACTTCTTCTGAGCTTTCTCCTTTCTACCTGGTCAGAGATAACTGAAGAAATCAGACTTCTGTCTTTGCTTCATCTAATCATTATTATAACCTAGTCTTAGATGGATCAATCAAGGACCCTTGCCCTTATCTTGGTCATTGCTCTAATTACTTCAAGGAGGAGTCCTTCCTAAATTGATCAGAAGGGGGAGAATAGTGCATTATCTCTGAATTGATAAAGAAAAACTTTCTTTTTCAAATAAATTTTAGAGATTCAGACTGGGATGATTTTTAAATGCTTTATTAATATTTCTAAAGGAGGAAGTGGGGGGAAAGTTATTCTACTTCTACAGAGATCTATTTCTTTTATTGTCACATTAATGTGTGTATATATACACATTGTTCAAATGCCAAATGAACTCTTGCCAAAAAGATTATCTTATGGAGCACTCACACAGGGCAAGTACTCACAGGGTGGTCAGAAAAAAACGGTACAAGGATTCTCCAAGGTCTCTCTTAAGAACTTTAGAATTGATTGCATGACATTGTAGACACTGGCACTGAATCACCCAGCATGGAGTGCCCTCATCAGAGAAGATGCTGTGCTGCATGAGAAAAGCAGAATTGAATCAGCTCAGAAGAAATGTGAGATGGGCAAAGCTAGAGAATCTACCCCAAAAGTTCATAGGAACTATTTGTGTTCGACCTGTGGCAGAGCATTCTGAGCTCATATTGATCTAATCATCCATAATCAGATCAGGCTATAATTTTGCCCTCTGACCCATAGATTGGAGATGGCTAAATTGCCCATGGCCACACAGTTAACAAATAAACTGCATTTGAATACAGATATCTTCTGAAATTAAATCCACTGCTTTATCCTCTAAGTCACATCAATATTAAAAAAAAAAAAAAAAAGCTTCACTAAGGAGGTGCCGTTCCAAATGAGCCTTCAAAAATTGGTAGAATTTCAATAGGCAGAGGTAAGATGAGAAGGAGGAATAATGTGAATAAATGCACACGGTGGAGAAGCACAGATTTTTTGCAGGGAACATTGAGCTGTCCAATTTGTTTATGATGTTTCATTTATAACATAGAGTGTGAAGAAATAAAACTGGGAAGGTAAATTGAGATGGGATCATAAGGGCCCTTGAATTATAAGCCAAAAAACTTGGACTTTATTTGGTAAGGAATTTGGATTCATTGAAGGTTTTTAGTAAGAGGGCAGGGGGAGACACAGGGAAGATAATAGAACTATGTGATTAATTTGGCAACAGGTTTTAAAATGGATTATGAATGACTGAGTGAAGGCAAGAAGATTAGTTAGAATGCTATTACAATAGTCCAAGCTAAATGTAATTGGCGTGATGGGACATGTAGCGGTTATTCCTATAATATCTCATCAGAACACTTTGTAGGATCATACCTCTAGAACTGGAGGGAAATTTAATAGTTGTACAACTCAGTCCCTTGACCCTACACTTGAGGAAACCGAGGGCCACTACTCTTCTAAGCTCAAGAAAACAGATAGTTTACATCAAGGGTGAGATATGAACCCAATTCCTCTGACTCTTAACTAGTTCTTTTTCCACTTTTCTATAGATTCAATACAACATGGATGCCCAGAGAAGATTCCTTCTAAGTGTTAGGGATATCTCCTGTGACTCTCCAACATTCTCAAATTTTGAAAATTCGAATACTCTACTATGTGGCGAAGGAGCTTATTTTATGTTTCTTCATTTAAATTTTCTCCATAATACTAACCAGCACATTTATGGCCAATTCCATATCTCATTCAAAAAAAGTATAATCCACTATGAGAGGGAATTCTACATGTTTTATGAACTATTTCCTTTCTTCTGTTCTCAAGTATTTAATTTGCTAGAAATTTCATTGTACAGCTTGGCATTTTCACCAACAGCATTGATATGAGACTGCAGTAATAATTATGTTTGGATATCTTTATAAGAGGCTCTTACTAAAGAAATCAAATGTTTTGCCTCTTTATGTAAAGTGGGGATAATGATTTCTTTTAATGTTTGTACAGTTCTTTGAGAACCCTATTTAAAAAATGGCCTGTAAACACTAAGCAGCAGTACCTGTCTTCACATTTATTTAGCACCTATCACAGAAGAACCATTTTTGCACAAAATTACGAGGCAAGATTTTTCTCCAGTGTTTTATCAAACAACCATGATACATTCCATTGAGTACTTCTCAAGATCTGAAATCAAGAAATGTCATACGTAAATCTACCCTACTTTCCTATAATTAATAATAATAATAGCAATGGATTTTATATAATGTTTTATACACACACACACACACACACACACACACACACACACACACACACAATTTCACTTGACCTTTTTGCTGTAGTAGGATCAGTACCACAGATAGTATCACTGTTTTATAGATGGAGAAATTAAGGTTCGGCTTGATAAAGTGACTATTCAAGGTAAAAAAAAAAAAAGCAGTTATTAAGAATCAAGAATTTGAAGTCATATGTCTTTGACTAAATCTAATTCTCCATTTACTCAACTATGTTCTTCTACAGTGACCCAGAGTTCATATATAACTATAATGGAATTGTGAAATTTCACTAAATTTCCTAACAAAATTATTTGCAGAAAGTAGTCTAGAATAATCATCATGATCATTTCCTCTGCCTCATACCTTCTAAACCTGTAATTTGTCCCTATCTGTACTTCCAATCCTTCATTTTTAGAGTGGTTTCTCAAACCATTGCCCCTTTTTGATTTTACTTTTCTCTCTTACCAGTTTTGACTCTATTGTTAACCTCATTAAGTCAATACTTACTCTGTACACTCATCACTGCTCATCCCTTGCCAAACCTGTTAACTACTTCCTCTGCTCCAATTTAGGGGCTGCTGAACAAAGCCTCAGGAAGTCACACAATTACACTATAAATTTACTATAAATTCATGTTATCCAACTACAACTGGGCCCTCAATGTATAATGGCATTTATTCCGCTTATGCCTTCCTGATTGATTCCCTATTTCTGTCTCCACAGAAATTGTTTAAAATTTTCTCTTTTCTCTCAAATGGGAACCTTTCTGTTTACTACTAAGGAAATTGAGGCCATTCACCTAAATCTAAAACTCCTCCCATTGTCTTCATCTCAAAAACCTTGACACCTTCCTTTACTCTTTCCTCTTTTTCCCCAATTTCCACTGACCATTCTTGTCAATGGAAATCTCTCTACCTATACTTCTGACTTCATCATTCTCCATGGTCTTTGCTAAATCTTTATCCTCCTTGAATTCTCCACAGCATTTGGTACTATTAGCTACCCTAAGTGCTCCAAGTACCCTTTCCTTTCTGGCACACAATCATCTGCCTCAGGGACCATAATTCTTCAGTCTTTTCTGCTGGAAGAGGAATATACCCTAATTGAATATGTTCCTCAAGTCTCTATACTGGGTCTTCCCATAAATAAAAATAACCTCCAATAAACTTATTTTTAAAAATTTCTATGCAGATCTTTTACATGTACGAGCATTCAACCTTCCCTTACCTCTTACTCTTAATCACCAGTTCTCTATTGTCCATTTCAAACAAGATGTCCTGGGCATATCCTAAACTCCACAAGCCTGGAACCTCCATTATCTTTTCCCCAAATCCATTTCCTGATTTTCCAAGGTACTACTATTGGTGTTGTCCTCAATTCTATCTCTCCATCACCCTAGATATCCAGCACGTTTCCAAATATTGACATTCAATTTTTCACTCCAACTGTCCCATTTGAGACTTTCTTTGTACTCAAATAATTAACACCTTCATTCAGGCCATCATCATTTCTCCTTTCTACTCTGTCTCCTAATTGTCTTTAGGCCTTAAGTCTCTCCTTACTTCAATCCATACTCAAAAGAGCTACCAAAGTTTTGTTACTATTGTTCAGTTGTTTTGAGATATATCTTATTCTTCATGACTTTATTTGGGTTTTTTTTGGCAAAGATACAGGAGTAACTTGCTGTTTCCTTCTTCAGCTCATTTTACAGATGTTGACACTGAGACAGACAGGATTAAATTTGACTTGACCAGGGTCACATAGCTTGTAATGACTCTTTCTGAGTATAGGCCCAGCACTGTACTACTTGTTGCTAAAGTTATTTTCCTCAATTATAGGTCTGGCTATGTCACTATCCTATTTAATAAATTCATATGGCTCCCTATTATTCTAGAATGAAAAATATAATAATGTTTTTAGCTTTTGAAGTCCTTCACAACATGATCTCAATTTACTTTTTCAGCTTCTTATTTAACTGCATGTCTCTTTTTTGCATTTATTATATTTAGTCTGATTGTCGGTCTGTCTCTCCCTCTGCTCTTTCAAAGTAGGGGTGATTTAATCAATTGTCTTTGGATCCCCCAGTACTTAGAACCAGGCACATTGTGGGTGCTAATAATTGCTTGCTTGTTGATTGCTTGGTTGATTGGACTAATGGACTATCATGATCAGAGTAGTTATAGTTCTTACCAGTCAGTTTAAGTGCATAGTAGGTCTAAGGGAACAGGAGATTGGTACTGAGGATAAGAGAAGCCAACCTTTTCTCTCTGTTCTAGTCTATGCGGCAATAGTGGAAAGCTGCTTTTGTCAGTAATGAGAAGCATAAGTCAGTCAGTAAGGGTTTATTAAGCACACGTTATGTCCCAGGCAAGTATGCTTACTTCTGGGGATACAAATAAAAAAGTGTGCTAGTCTTCCTTCACAGCCCCTCAAATGAACCATTCAAGGTAGTTAGGGGAATAGCATTAGAGAAGCCTGGCCTTGAATTATGGTCAAGACAAATCATCTTGAAGAAATGAGGTACCTTTTCTTGGCTAGTTCTCTATACTGGAAAATGGGTCTTTAATATTTTTTAAAAGGAATCTGAAAATTATCAAAGGCATTATGGTGTAGTTTAAAGCATTCTTGGTTGGGATCAGTCAGTGAAATGATATTTAAGAAACATCTATCATAGACTAGGTGGGCGTCTACGTGGTGAAGTAGATAGAGCACTGGGTCTGGAGTCGGGAAGATTCATCTTCCTGAGATCTAACTTGGATGCAGACACTTACTAGCTATATGATCCTGAGCAAGTCCCTTAACCCTTTTTGCCTCGATTTCCTCATTTATCAAATAGCTGGAGAAGGAAATGGCAAACCATTTCAGTGTCTTTGCAAAAGAAAAAAAAAACAAATGGGGTCACAAAGAGCTGCACCTGACTAAAATGAATGAACAACAACAAATTTGACATTTACTTAAGTTTCTGGCTAAATCGTTTAACTTTCATGGATCTCAGTTTTCTCATATATAAAGCAGAAGTTTGTACTAGATGGAGTCTAAGGTGTGTTCCACCTCTAAATCTCTGTTTTTATGATTTAGTTCAAACATCTTCTTTAACAAAAGATGCTTATCAACCTGTCATAGATTAAGTGGCTTGCCTATAGTCATACAACTCCTAAAAATGTCCTAATAAGAACATATTTGAACTCATGAAGATAAATCTTCTTGATTCTAAGCCCAGTGCTCTAACCACTATACAGCCTACCTGCCTAAGACCACAGTAGCTAGCATTCATATGAAGCTTTAACTTTTTGCAAAGCCCTTTACAAATATTATCTCCTTTGATCCTTATAATACCATGAAAAGTAAATTATATTTTACCTGCATTTTACAGATGAGGAGAATGAGTTTCTCTGGATATACTATATCTTCAGAGCTTTGTGCAATGTCTAGCACATAGCAGATGCTTAACAAATGCTAGTTGACTGACTGATGGAAAAACAATGATTTTGACTTCTGTTGTTCACTTAGCATGCTATTTTGTCTTAAGATTTTGACACTGAAATTAGTAGTAACAATAAATATGTATAGAGTACATGGATAAATGCACAGTATTTTACCATACAGTTTCATTCAAGCTTCCTAATAACTATGTGAGGTAGTTGCCTATAGATAAATGATACTCACTCTATAAAAGAGGAAATTGATATTGGAAAATGAAGGGATCCGCTACTGATCATAGTGCTGTTGTCAGTTGTATGTATCATTAGGAACCAAGTCTTAGGATTATAACATAGATTTAGAGCTTCATGGCACTTAGAGACCATCTAGCACAACTGCCCTCCTTATTTAAAACAAAATGAAGTTCAAAATGGTCAAGGGATATTCTCAGTCACACAATTCTATATATTAGCTATGGAATTTGAACTCAGATCATCGCCATCCTGAGACAATTATTTCTCTTCACTATCTCTAAATCCAGTATTTATTCTCCTACAGCATTGTGCCTTTCTGAAAAGCCCTTGAGTATCCGTCAAATGCACACATATCCCACTGGGCTTCCAAAACAAAAGACATATATTTTCTTTCTTCCATGTTATATCTTCTAGTAGTGGGGATGAATGAGGAAATAGGTGTCAAGAGATCTGCTCTTGGGAGAGAGGAGTTGAAATCATCTTGTGCAATAGAATCCCCTCTAGAAGCATTTATAGCTAACAGACAAATGTCCCTGTCCCCCTTTATTTCCTCCCTTCACCCCCTTTTAAGTCTCCTTTTGCATGTCCTGAAAAGGAAAACAGCTGCCTGGTGATTTTCCCACTCTCAGAGGGAGGCTTACTCCTTGTGCATTAATATTGAGGCGATTTTCAAAGAACCTCACTCTGTGCAGTAGGATTTTGTCGTGCATTTCTGAAACACATTTAAAGACTCACTCTTCAAAATTGTCACCTCTGGGGAGCCTTGGATAAGTCAGGCAAGGACAGGGCCATGCTCCCTTTCTCCTTCCACTGACTTTATAGGCAGTTATCAATTCTAACTCATTCAGGCTGCCTCCCAGACCAGCACCCAAAGTGATTTCCATATCATTGGATAGGGCTGGGAATAACAGTCTGTGGATTATTCTTCAAAGGCTCCAATTTAGACTGATAACTTAGCATTAGGTTGCTATTGACATTTATCATTATCCAGCTGACATATCCTGCTTCATTTTGTCCTCCTTTCTACTGGCAGATGAGAACTCTGCTGCTAGGTTCTATGGCTGGCAGGGCCATATTGCTATTGTTAACAAGAATTTGCTGAGGGCATTACAGCTATTTTTGTTTTAATCACAGCACCAAGAAACTTTGGATGATTAGAGTCAGATTAAAGGGTTACATTTATGGGTATTGTAATAAGTGTTTAACAATTCACTCTGGGGGGGGGATGTATTCAGGAACCATGTGTTTAATTTGTAGGAAAAAATGTATGCAGGACACACTTAAGTTTAATCTTTATTATTTATATTTTCTCCATTACTTTCTTTAGCATAGGCAATCAACAAAACAATAACTCAAGCCCTGATTTCCAGTTTTTCTTCACTTCCAAGATGTAGGTGGTACAGTGGATAAAACCTGGAGTTGGGAAAACGCTTCTTCCTGACTTCAAATCTGGCCTCAGACACTAACTTTGTGACTCTGGGCAAGTCATTTAAACATGTTTGCCTCAGTTTCCTTATCTGTAAAATGAACTAGAGAAAGAAATAGCCAACCACTCTAGTATCTTTGCCAAGAAAACCACAAATGGGATCATGAAGAGTCAGACATGACTGAACAAATGACAAAAAACAACAAAAATTCTCATGCTAAAATTCAACCATCAGCTCTCATTTTTAAAGCAGTCTTTGGCATACTCTTAGATGACAAATCACTGTAAAAGCCAGAGTGGGAATAACTAGAGACTTCAATTAGCTGGCTTGGTATAATCTTTCATAATATTTTTCACAAGGAGAATGTTGATCCTTTAGCTGATAAAAAACAATGAGAATCAATGTATATTCTCATTGTCTTAAGATTTTCTTCTCTGATCAGCCAAAGAGTACTAGATGTAGAAGCCACAGCACTAAGTTTTAATTTAAGCCCTGACAATTAACATATATTTAATATTAAGAAAATTCTCCAAACCTTATTTTTCTTTTGTGGAATATGGGAATAATACGTGGAAAATGGAGAAGATAAAAATACATTAATATACAATTCAACTATTGTGAGGATAACATAAAATGATAATGATGGTATGACACATTGTAATAATAAAGTGTATATATAGTTATTATGTTGGGGGAGTCAAATAATTAAATGTAAAGAAAAACATGTTGGGAACTACCATGATGAGCTAACATTATTACATTAGTGCATTTAACCTGGGCAGCTCAGTGGATGCAGTGCTGAATCTGTAATTAGGAAGCTTCATCTTGCTGAGTTCAAATATGGCCTCACTTACTAGCTGTGTGATGCTGAGCAAAGCACTTAATCTCATTTGCCTCTGTTTCTTCTTCTGTAAAATGAGTTGGAGAAGGAAATGACATGTCAAGATAGCCAAAAAAAAAAAAAAGAGAGAGAGAGGTTGTCTTTCAATCAAATATAATGATTGAATTAGCTTGTGTTTTAGACTAAAATGTGAGAATTCTGCTGAATTCTGCCTTGGTCAGTCTATTGCTGAAGTGTTGGAATTGGTTCTGGGTACATAGAGAAATCAGAATACCTAAAGAAGAGCCTTCACAATGTTGAAGGGCTTAGAATTCTTGCCCTGTGGAGATGTATTGAATTACCTGAGGTAGTTAAACCAGAGAAAAGAAAATACTTGAGGAGGAAGAGTCCAGATAGCTGTCCTTCAAGTGAATAAGAGATTGAATGTATTCTGTTTGACCCTAGAGGAAAAGAAATTCCAAAAATAATGAGTAGAAGTAGCAAAAAGATAGCTTTCTGTTCCTAGTAAAAAAAATAATTTCCTAACTATCCTAGGAATTAGTTATTTTATTTTCACTAGAGATCTTTAAGTTCAGAGATAGGTTGGACTAGATGGTTACTACTTTGTCATCTTAGTATTTTGCGATGTTTTTTCTTCTGTATTCTTTTATTCTAATTTACTCTATTGTCTCATGTCGTTTTCATTTATGACCTCTTGAAATATGATTCTAGAAAACCAAACTTTGGCCTCATGTACAAAATATATGAGAATGGACTCTAATTTATAAGAAATCAAATCATTCTCCAATTGACAAATGGTCAAAGGATATGAACAGACAATTCTCAGATGAAGAAATTGAAACTATTTCTACTCATATGAAAAAATGCTCCAAATCATTATTAATCAGAGAAATGCAAATTAAGACAACTCTGAGATACCACTACACACCTGTCAGATTGGCTAAAATGACAGGAAAAGATAATGCAGAATGTTGGAGGGGATGTGGGAAAATTGGGACACTGATGCATTGTTGGTGGAATTGTGAACATATTCAGCCATTCTGGAGAGCGATTTGGAACTATATTCAAAAAGTTATCAAACTATGTGTAGCCTTTGATCCTGCAGTGTTACTACTGATCCCAAAGAGATTTTAAAGAAGGGAAAGGAACCAGTATGTGCAAGAATGTTTGTGGCAGCCCTCTTTTTAGTAGCCAGAGAGGATTGAGTGAATGCCCCTCAATTGGAGAATGGCTGAATAAACTGTGGTATATGATTGTTATGGAATATTATTGTTCTGTAAGAAATGACCAGCAGGATGATTTCAGAAAGGCCTGGAGAGACTTAAATGAACTGATGTTGAGTGAAATGAGCAGGACCAGGAGATCATTATATACTTCAACAACAATACTTTATGATGATCAGTTCTGATGGATGTGCTCTCTTCAACAATGAGATGAAACAAATCAATTTCAATAGAACAATAATGAATTGAACCAGCTACACTCAGCGAAAGAACTCAGAGAAATGAGTGTGAACCACCACATAGAATTCCTAATCTCTCCTTTTTTGTCTGCCTACATTTTTTTATTTCCTTCACAGGTTAATTGTACACTTATTTCAAAGTCCGATTCTTCTTGTACAGCAAAATAAATGTATGGACATGTGTGTGTGTGTATATATATATATATATATATATATATATATATGTGTGTGTGTGTGTGTGTGTGTATATATATATATATATATATATATATATATATATATATATTGTATTTAACATATACTTTAAAATATTTAACATGTATTGGTCAACCTGTCATCTGGGGGAGGGAGTGGGGGGAAGGAGGGGAAAATTGGAACAAAATATTTTGCAATTGCCAATGCTGAAAAATTACCCATGCATATATCTTGTTAATAAAAAGCTATAATAAAAAAAGAAAAATTTATTTAAAAAATTATATTAAAAAAAGAAAACCAAACTTTGATAAAATCCATTGTGAATCAAATGGAGCTATTTGACTATACCTTTAAATCCAAATCACTCTGGCTTTCCCTAATTATCTCAGGCATTTCATACTCATTGCTTGGGGTTTGATGGCTCAAAAGTAAGTATAAATAACATTCGTTGTTTTGGACAGAAACTCTGAAAGTCTTTCCCTCCCAGGCTGATTATTTCCTGAATGCAAACTGAGCCATTTTTGCCTCAATTCTTACCAAGCCTTTAATTACTGAAGGATATTGCTTTAGAGAAACTGAGACCTAGAAAATACATTAGTTTAAAAAATTAAGGTCTCTCACTGCATCGGGGTCATCATCAGTCTTCTTGACCTTCGTCTTGTGACTAGATTTTGATGTATCTGGAGGAGAAAGTTAGGCTGATGACTTCACAGCTCTGTCTCACTTGAATCCAATTCACTTGCAAGTCAAGATACTGCTCTCTTGATGGCATTGGTCTTCTTCCAGAATGAAGGATGGATAACAGCAACTTTGTCATCTCCTATGATTTTCTGTGTGTAGGCAGAATCTTGCCCTTAAACCTAGATTTGTGGATTAATTAGTTGGAAACAATAGCGTGGCTGAATAAGAATTATAGTTTGGTATGGTGCAGCTATAATGTATGGCCTAATTTGTAAATATATCATTCCATCCAAGACACAAATTATGAACTTTGGAGGGAAATTGCCAAGAAAAAAGAACTTATAAAAGTGTCTCACTTTAAAATAATCACATAAATATAATATGAATTTATAAAACCAGTTACTAATGGATGGGTGATTAATGATAATACCAAAGATTTCTTCACATCACAAATGACAAGGGAAAGAGTTGCTTTAAATAGGAATTTTGTCCACATCATCTCCCCATTATACCTATGTTTAACAAAATGAAATGTTTAAATGATATCTGGTACCCACTTTTTGACTAGGAATAGTATGGTTGATTTAGTTGGCTATATATGGTGAATGTTCCCAAATAGGGCCCCAGTGTTGGAGCTGTGGTCCTTGGGAGAAGTGAAAAGTAGAGCCTAAGAATATGGCATGAAAATATTTATGAAGTATAAAGGATTTCATAAGTGCCAAGGCTCATAGAAGTTGCCTTTCTTCACTCCTTTTCTGGACTTGGTTCCTCAAACCATAAAGACTGCTCTCTAGTGCTGAACTCCTTTGTCCCTCAGTCAGACTGGTATTTAATCCAATTTCTTGCCTGGTTTATGCCCAAATTTAGTCTGTTCTCCCAACACCTGCTTTGTCTGTGCTCCAGGGTCTTGACCTCCATAGTTCTGATCTCTGAGACTTGTTATACAATGGGAACTAGTCTAGATTAGAGAGGCAACAAGTAGAAAACATTGCACCTGAAATGATTGCATTCTTCTTAAGATCAAAGGATGAGAAATTAGGGGACTCTTGGAACTTCTTTCACCATGCTCACTTTCTTGACAATTTCTCCATTTTCACATCAATCACTTAACCCTTGTCAGGCTCCCTAGAGCACGGTCCCGTGGAAGAAATTATAATAACAATAAAAATTCAAAGGGCAATGTATAAACACAAGTTATAACTTTTTAATATATTGCCTATAGACAACCTGAAATTTGAAGGAATAATGGTAACCTTACTGAAATATTGACAATAGCTATTATTTCTGTCCTGCCTCTCCTGATTCAAATGAATTAGAATTATATTTACTAGGCAATAAGAAGGCACTAAAGATTTCTGAGCACTAACATGGTCATATCTGTCTGTCAAGAATAAAAAATTTGCAGAAATACAAAGAATTAGAGGAGGGATTGTGTGGAGGCAAGAAAACTTATTGGTGTCCCAAAACATTTTTAGGTTCAAAAAGGACTTACCTTACAGTACAATCAGAAAAAAAAAAAAGGTGAGAAATATGCAGAGAAGTTGCTTTTATGGAGAAAGGGAGTTGAGGAAGTTCACTCTTTGTGTTAATCTTGGAGGAAAAGCAGATTCTCTATGGAGAAAAGGAGGGAATAGAGATGGAGTTTATAGATTGGGAAGAGTAATCAGATTTTGAAAACTCTCTGGGGAAAATGTGATAGAAAATCATTAAGAAGTAAAGGTCAAGAAGGTAAATCTAAAAGGAATATGTTGAAATAATTGAGAAAGGAGGCTGATTGTTCTAGAAAACAGTAAATTGAGGATACCCAGGACAATAAATGACAGTTGTTGTTGTTATCCAACAGCATAACATCAGGGAGATGAGGTCATATCATGCAAGTGAATTGGATTTAAGTGAAGGAAGGCTGTGCGAGGTCACCTGCTTCACTTTCCCCTCTTCCGAGTCCATTGGCAAGATATAGATCACGACAACTGGAAATGACTCTGGATTCAATGGGATGCCTTGTACAGTTGTACAATTGGAAGGAATGAACTTCAAATTAAGAAAAGTTGTTATATTATGGTGGCAGAATTGGGGACATCTTTTCCTGGCCTATAATTTCTATGCCCTACTTTCTTCTTTTTGAAATACAGAACATTTGCCTATTTTCAGTTTTGGAGCTAGCCATCATATTCAAGCTTTTTCATTAGCTTTAGCTTCAGTTCAACAATTTAATTCAGGGATTTGAAACCAACCGCAGCAGCAGTTGTTAAAATTATTTAGACATTGGGAGACCCACTGCAACCCAGGAGAGACATGGTTGTTTCCTTCAAATATTTGAGAGTTGTCATGTAAAAGAGGAATTGCATTAGTCTTGCCCCATGTATCAGAAATAATAGCAATGGATAAAGGCTAAGATGCTAGGGGGAGCTAGATTTTGGTTAAGTAGAGGGAGTATCTTTTTAACAATTAGAGCTATTGATCAATGTGTAATAGAGTTCCTCAAGGGGTAATAAGCCTCCAGTCATTGGAGGGTTTCAAGTACTACCATCCTACAAATACCTAGGCTCACAATCTTGGGGTCATTTACAAAGCCTCCTTTACTTTTCCTTTACCACAAATATCTAATTAGTTGCTGAATCTTGTTGATTTTACAACAATATTTCTCCCATTGGTTGTCCTCTTTATAGTCACATAACCAATACCTTAGGTCAAGCCCTTATCAATTTTTTCATGGCAAATTGTCTCTCCCTTCTCTAAACCAATTCTTAAAGCACAGGTCTGATATCACTTCTTTGCTCAACAGTCTCCTTTTGGCTCCCTTTTTCTTCTAGGATCAAATACAAACTTCTCTATTCAGCATTTAATACTTATTGTAACTAGCTCCAACCTATCGTTCCAGACTTATTATGCATCAGTGCACACAGTACATCAAACTATTCTTCTTACTATTCTTTATATTCCAGGCTTTTCAATTTATACCTCATGTTAGAAAGGCACTATTTCCTTATCTCTACCACTTAGAATCTCAAGTTTCCTGTAAAGTGAACCTCAAGTGTGACCTCTTCCAGAAAGCCTTCTATGAAGCCTTGAATTGCTTCTGTTCTATTACCTTATGTTTATTTTGAATATACATACATATACACAAATGATGGGCATATATATGCAAACACATACATATGCATATAAATAGTTTCTTCTATAGAAATTAAGCTCTTTTAGGGCAGGAATTAATTTTTTGATGTCTTTGTAGTCATAATTCTTTGAACAATGCCCAGTATCTACTAGATACTTAAAAATACTTACTGACCATTTATTTGTTGAGGAACACATTGGGGAGCTGAATTCATGTTTTGGGTTAGATTAAGGTCCTTTAGGATGCATTTCTGTGATTCTAAGATAATCTTATGTTCCTATGTCTCAAATGTACAAATGAAACTGGAAACCATGTACTTTTTTCAAACTAAATTCACCACAGTATTTTTATCAAGTTAGAAACTAGTTACTATCATTTTAATTACCCCCAAATATTCCATCAGTTCTTACTTTTTCTCTTGAAGAAATATAACAGTTGCTAGAATGTTTTCATTCACATGATAACTTCAACTTGGGAAATTTTCTATTTTATTTCATTCCTGTCTTTTAGAACAAATGTGAAAATAGTAAACATATACATTAATAGAGGCAATGTATTACAGTGGAAAGAGTCCTGAATCTGGATGCCTGTAACATGGATCAAAACCTAGCTTGTTTATCAATTTACCACTAGTTTATTACCAAAGGGAACTCTCTCAGTCTCAGTTTCCTCATCTGTAAAATGTTTAGATGATGTTTATGGGTTTCTCCATTTCTAGATCTGTGATACCCATGTTACTTGGTATATAAGATTTGATGAACACAGATATGGTAGGGAAGAAAATCTGGCCTGAACCAATAATTATTCATCAGGGAATGCAGGTCTAAAACATATGGAAATTCTCTCTCTCTCTCTCTCTCTCTCTCTCTCTCTCTCTCTCTCTCTCTTTCTCTCTCTCTCTCTCTCTCTTTCTCTTTCTCTTTCTCTCTCTGTCTCTGTCTTTTCTCTCTGTCTTGTATAATGTATACACATATATTTGTGTATAATGAATACATATATGTATGACATAAATATATAATTATAATCCACTTGTTTTATTTGGGTATGTCGAGTGCCATTTTGCATTTAGGTATAGAATCTTACTGGGGTAGATGAAACATTAACAAGAACTAGGAGACCTAAGTTCCATTCATGTCTTTGCCTTGAATTATCTCTTTTTCCTTGTATGAGTTCCTTTACCTCTCAAGACTTCGATTTCCTCATCAATGAGTGGATAGAACTAGATAAACTCCAAGATTACTTCTAGTTCTGATATCTATAGTCTTCAGATATACCAGAATTTGTTCAATAAAATCTGACTTGTCAATTTTTAAAAATGATTGATTGCCTACTATGTATGACACTGTTTATCCATGTTTAACTAGATTTAATCATATCTCCAATTACACATTACATTTATATATTCTATAAATGACAGCTTAAAAAGTTTTAAAGGTGGCAGCTAGGCATCTAGGTGAATCAGTGAATAGAATCCAGGATATGGACTTAAGAAGACTTGAATTTAAATCTTTCTCTGACAACTACCATGTACAAATCGCTTGATCTTTCTCAGCCTTAATTTCCTCATCTGTAAAATGGAGATAATTACAGCATCCACCTTATAGTGTTGTGAGGAACAAATGAATTAAGATATGTAAATCACTTTGTAATTTTTAAAGTGCAATGTAAATGATAGTTATCATTATTGTAAAAGTTTCCATATCTATCTATTAATTCAATAAACAATATTTAACTGAAGTTTATAATTATAATTTTATAATTAGACATCATCTTTATAATTAGATATCATCTAAAAGATGTTTACAAATGCTCTCTCATACAATATTTGGACCTCTATTTTCAAGACAAAGTAAAAGAGACAGAGAATGATGCTACTAATCTTTCTGCCTTGAGGTATTCATCAGAGCATGAAAACAGAAGACAATTATTCATGTCTTCATGGGAGGAAAGATGACTTGTAAACAAGTCTCTATTTCCCTGGAGAATGTTTCTTGCAGTGTTTCGGATAGACCAAAGGAAAACCATTCCCAGCATGGGCTACATTGGCTTCAAAGTCCAAATATAAACTAATAGAAACAACATTATGTTTTGGCCTGCCTGGGGCAAAAAGGATCACCCATTCTTAATAGGACTTCAATTGAGTGATTCTCTTCCATTTTCCTTCCATTATTAGGTTAAAACTATGGAACTTTATAAGAGAAAAGCACTGTTGTTGTTTAATCAGACAGTGCCACAGATACATACCATAGTACAGACAGTATGTCTTTGACTTGATACATTCTCACCCCACAGGAATTTCAAAGAATATTTAGACAGATGTAGGTGGAAGAGTAATTATTTTCTCCATTTGCCAGGCAGTATCTTTTCCCTACAATTCACAGTTCCCTAATTAAATAATACTGACATCTCTATTTAAAAAAATGAGACTAGGGTAATATAATGGATGTTATTTTTATTTCTAGCTCTCACAAATTTTCTTTAGACCAACTTGTTAAGTCTCCAGTGTTGACATAATTAGGGTTAATGGAATAATTATCTATAATGATCTACTTCACCAGCTATTATTAATAGATTGTGAAAATATCATATCATCTCAAATGTTACCACTGAAATTTAATTTATATATCAATTGACAACATCTTTTCGGTTTTGGTAGAAAGTAAAGAGGAGACGTCATTGATCAAATACTCCATCATTAGGGCTAAATGCCTATAAACATGGGATAAATCTTGGTTTCTTTGGGCAAAATGTATTCTAAGATAATTGTTCTACCACATTGAGACACATTGAATTATGTAAAAGAAAAAAAACACTAAGGAAATAACTACACTTATATATGATATTGATATAAGCTTCTTACAGAAATCATACTTAGTTATGATATGGATTCCAAGTTTGGTACTAAAATATTGGAACCCTTTGGTTTATTTTATTTCTTCAAATACAAGATAGAGACAGTGGAACTTGTGAAAAAGAAAGGTTTGGCTCACTACTTCCTAAATTGCTGGGTAATTTTTTCTTTTGCAAAACAATACTGACATTTTGAAGGCTATAGTATTTCACTACTTCCAATTATGTGTCAGAATGATTTTTGTCCAATATGATAAGGGATTATGTAATTATATGTTTTAGGGTTCTCAAAGAAGAAAACATTTTAAAAGCACATAGGAGAAGTAATAAAAGGAGAGCACACAATAATAATTCTTGGAATGATTGATAATTTCTCAAAGGAAAAATCTCCCTCAAAGATATAAACATTCATAATAATAATATATGTGTTATATATATAAATATATATGTAATATATACACTATACATATACATATATATACATATATGTATATGTAATACACACAAATATGGAATCTTTCCTAATCCTTCAAAGATTCTCATGCTTTTTATAACATATTTCCTAAGTTTGCCCACCTAAGTTTTCCCAGAAATATCTTGCCCTTTGTATTCATTGCAAAGTGTATTTCCTTTTCAAGGCATAATGTTCATCAATTTGGGATCAGCAATGGATCATTCCCATTGTTGTTGTCATCATTTAAAAAGGCTGAATATGAATGTGGTAGATGAGGAACTATAGCTGAAACTTTTGCGGATGAAATTTTCAGACATCAATAGTCAAGAAATATATAGACCATTTTAGAATGATATCTTATAGAAAGTATAACCAAAACTTCTGCATTAAATTTACTGAAATCATGAGCAGGACTAAGGTTCAAACAACTCTTTAATTTTGTTCTAATGGCAAGTCACTGATTCCTAGAGGGAATATTGGGAAATTGATTTTTTTAACCCGATAGCCCTTCAAATGCTTGAAGAGAACTATTATATTTCCTTAAGTTTTCTCTTCTCCTGGTAACACATCTCCAGTTCATTTAATTAGTCTTCATGTGGCATATCATCACCCTGGTTGCTCACTTTAGGATACTCTCTAGTTTATCAATATTCTTTCTAAAATGTGCTTTCTACAACTAAACATGGTAATCTAAGGAAAACTCAAGGTCCCATGAAATATATTGCTGGTAAAGAGGAAATTGTCTTGATGTTTAAAATATAACATCATAGTACTCTCACCTATACTCAATCTTCCTCACTCCTACCCTTCAAATAGGAGGAAAAGATAGAGAGAGCTATGTGTCTATTGATCTGTCACTGCTGCCTTTCTATTATCTGATCAGTTGCATTAAGAAAAACTTAATTGTCCTGAATGAAAAAAGCTTAGACTTGATAATAGATGATTTTGTCTGAAGTTTTGTGTTTAATTTTGGCCATAACAGACTATAAAGAAGGACAGTGAGAATATATAGAGGAGAGAAACCAAAGTATCATTGAAAATAAAAGGAATACAAGAAAATAAAGATATTTCATTTGGAGAAGGGAAGACTTAGGGGGAAGTTATAGTAGGTATCCTATAGCATTTCAAAACTGATCATGCGACCAAGAGATCAGGCATGTTCACATTGACTCTAAGGCAAAATTCCGAGCAATGAGTGAGTATTATAATAAATTTTATTTAATCTTGATTTTAGGATATATTTCCTTAGTTATGCATATTTAGAATGATCTGCCTTGGGAAGAAGTAGTTTCCCTTTAATTGGAGGTATTTAAATTAAGGCTGATTAATAACTTGTCATATTATAATTAGAGATTTTTTTATGGGAAGTATGTGTTGGACTAGATAGCTACTAATGTCTCTTCTAACCCTACAATAGTGTGATCCTATCTGACATTAGTTTGGGCACACAGTGATAGCTCATTGGTTGGAATATACAGACTGCCTTTAAGGGAGAAATACAAGTCTGATTGAATATAGAACATACTCAGATTTAAAGGTAAAAGAGAACTGAGAGATTATTTAGTCCAATCCCCGTATTTTGTAGAGTTATTTGTCCAAATTCACACAGCTAAGAAGGGTGAGGCAGGATTTGAACTCAAGTCCATCCTTTCTATTGTAGTTTACTGAGAGTTTTTTACTTATCATACTGGAATTTAAATTTCATTCTATTTCTGAAAGAAACATACTTCTTCCATAGCTGGATATTTAGTTCCATTCATTAGATTTCATTATTGTTGTTCATCATTACATGTGAATAGAGGTAATTGGCAATAAAACCAGTGCCATCTTTTTACTAGATAAGCTCTATTTTCATATATAGAATAAAAAGTGTAATAAATTTTTGCCTACATTTCTAACTTAATGAAAAAGGGGGGATTAGAAGTAACAGCTTTCAAAAGGTTGCTCAGAAATAGATACTCATAATCAACATTCATCAAGGGCTTACTGTGAGCAAAGTGATGTTTTAGGCCTTGGGTATTCAAAGATGAAAAACAGTCTACTTAGAAAATTATAATGAATCCTGGATTCAGAAGAAGGGAATTATCCAGTCTAATTTTCTAATTTTCCAAATTAAAAAAAAAATCCAAAATCCCAAGAGGGAAATTCTCTTCCTTAATATCCCATAGGTTGTAAGTACTAGGCTAGAACTTAAAATGTTGGACAAAGGATATGTGGTTGGGGATGTGGTATAATGTTTCTGTTAAAGGGAGCATAATATTGTCTACACAATAGATTTCAAACGCTAGAGTGATTTGTTAGTCTACTCATCTTTGTAGTATTTAACATAATTGTTCAGGGTCGTAAACTAGATTTTGTCCATCCTCAAACAAAGAGTTTACTCTTAACTGGTGTGATCAGGAAAGACTTCATGGTGGGAGTGTCACTTGAACTGGGTCTTAAAGGAAATGAAAGATTACAAAATGAAAGATTCCAATGGGCAGAAACTAAAAGGCAATTGGCTTAGGTGTAGTTTATGGCCTCTGCTAATAAATGGAGGTGGTAGAGTTCATGATTTGATTGGAGAATTGGTAGGAAGCTGCTTTGGTTAGAACAGAGCACATAAATGGGAATAATATGAAATAAGACTAGAATCAAGGATTGACTTCAGATTGTGGAAAGTCATAAATGATCAATTAAGGGATTTATATTTGATAGGACAGAAACCATGTGACCTCTAGCATCCCATTCATATCTAAATCTATGAATCAATGTTCTTATTTTATGCTAAAGACAACAGGGAACAAATGAAGATTTTTGAGCAAAAGAATGACATTTTCAGTCCCATTGATCCTCTCCTAATTTTGTTAAAGTGATTCAATACAATAGTTTGGTAATTACTCTAAATGATTTAATAGGCAGTCAAACAAAGGATCTCATTTTGAATTTTTCAAAAAGTCATGTGCTTTTAAAAAGGGATAGATTGGGGCATCTTGGTAGTGCAGTGGATTCAGCACTGATTTGAGTCAGTAGGACCTGAATTCAAATTTAGCCTCAGAAATTTAACATTTACTAATCCTGTGGCCCTGGGCAATTCACTTAACCCTGATTGTCTTCTAAACTTAAAAAAAAAAAAAAAAACTAAAAGCATGAAGCATTAGATCTAGGAGAAAAAGAAAATTCCATTTCATTAATTATATACCTAAAATTGTATTTTTATTAAATGCAGATTGCATCATTTCTGGAAATGCAGAGAACTACATCTAAATTTGTTGAAAACAATGCATTCCACATTCATTTAGATGATGATACCTGCATAAAAACAAAACTTAGATGAATGATTTGCTATAAGACATTCATTCAACTTTAAAATTAACTTCCAGGATCTCTATATAAAATAAGCAGTGGATGGCTCCTGAGCATTTCAACAAAGTCATGAATGGATAAGGATTGTTAAAGTGCATCTTCACCAATAATTACACAGTCTGTCTTTGGTTTGTGCTAATAAACTTTAAGACAACTGAAATTCCAATTTTAATATTAGAAATCCACTTAATTATAAGTAATCTCTGGTTCCATATGTCATTTGTCTTTGCATTTATTTTCCTGGGTGAGGGTGTAATATAATTTTCTGTTTATTTTCATGATTGTGCATCTAATGTAAGTCTCCAATTTGGGGCTAGTCCTGTTGGCTCTCATCCAAAGCCCTAATTTCTTTCATCCTATTTTATTTCATACATTGACAGAGACTGCTGTTTTGAATAACAAACATCCAATGGACTTGGAAGTGGGATTGCTGGCAGCACAGACATTACCTGTTTACCTTTTATTGCCTCTTTTGAATTGACTTTTCTGGGAACAAAACCAATAAAACAGCCTGTTCCCTTCCATAGTGTTTATCCAGAGCATTTACCAAAAGACATCTCTAAGACATCTAACTTTCTCTCCCTCTTTCCTACTTCTTCTCCCTCTTCTTCCCTATCCCTTCCCTCTTTGCCTCCCTTCCCTCCCTCTGTCTCTCTCTTTGTATCTCTCTCTGTCTCTTCCTCTTTCTGTCTTTCTTCCTCTCTCTCTCTCCCTCTTCCTCTTTTTTCCCTCTCTCCCCCTCTCTCTCTTTCTTTCTCTCTGTTTCCCTCTCTCTCTTCTCCCTCTCCCTCCCCAACTCTACCTCTGTCTCTTCACTATCTCTCTCTATCTCTTCATTGTCTCTCTTTGTCTCTTCGAATTCTTGGCTAGGTCAATTAATCATTTTTTTTTTAATCCCTGTGATGATATTGATAATTTATTGGTCGCCTTCTGGAAATGGAATCCACATTGTTTTAACCTCCTATGAATTTTCATGTCTTTAAAACTTTGTAAGCTTCTGTCATTCCCCTCATCTTTGTCTTAATATCATATAAGATAACTGGCCTAACAAAAGGCAGAAGCAAAAATTTATTTCACCGTGAACACTACTCAAAGCAAACTTTATTTGCCAGAGTATTTGTAGCTACTTGTTGCAGGATATCTTGCACTTGATCTAAATGCTAAATCTGAATTTATTCTGCGTAATGGGACTAATGGCTAATTTCTCATTTTCTTGCAACTTTCCCAAATCTCCAGGTTGCCTCTCTCATGGGCACTAAATGTAAAACATTACATTTTGGGTCTCATAGTTAACCATCCCGTATAATCATGTGCCATTGTCAATCTGGAGAAATCACATGACCTTAAAAAAAAAAGTCCCTCTAAAGTGCTGCCAAAAAGTTTTTATGTAATCTAGGCAGAACCTTAGAAGTTTTTTCATTTGTTTTTACAATTTTCTCAAGTGAAAATGGTCTCATATTTTGCCGACACTGTCCAAGATAAAGAACGACAATTCTTCTTGCTGAGTCCTAAATTCAGCTGCTGAAAATACGTTCGGTCCACATCACAAATAGTAAAAATGATTGTAGATCTGCCAAATAGAGGCTTCTTTTTGTCTTAAGAAATGGCAATAACAATTCCTGATATCATTTATGCAGGAATTTTTATTCTTTAAATCTTCCAGATTAAAGCAACAAGAAAACATTGAGAATGTCCTTTGGTGGAATCTTATTACACTTTTTATATATGTAAACTGATATTCTTTGATGCCAGCACGTTGCTCATACAGAGGGATCTCTGCACAATTAAACAAAACAAAACAAAACCAAATTAAAAAAAGGACAAAGAAAATGTAACCATCTTCTTATCTGATTAGAATCAAATACATTAACAGATTGTCTTGTAACACAAATTGGCAATAATACAAAAAATCTACATTGTACATTATTTCAAGAAAAATAACTTCATTTGAATACAAAAGGATAGATACACTTCTTTTTTTTTTTTTTTCTTTTTTCTTTTCCCTTATAGCCACTCTTGTACGGTAGGTGTATATCAGCACTGGAGTGATGTAGTGCTGCTAAGATACACAAGGATATGACTGTCTTGAGATATTTTTGGAAGGGGCTGTAACACATGTGCATCACTAACATCAGACAAAGAAATCTTTCAACCAACAAGGGTTACTTACAGAGCAACGGTCACTATAGCACAGATTGGAAGGGATTCAGGGACTGAAGCAGACCAATATGGCAGCTTTGACCAGATTTCCTTATACCCACAATGCACTGACAGCAAAGAATGCTTCTATTTGGTTGGTCCACACACTGGGCAGAGAGGTACAAGAGAGCGCACCAGATTAGAGGCATAAATGTTTATGTGTGTGTTTCTAGGTTGTTGGTTTTTTTTAATTTTTTCCCTGTTTTGGGGTGAGAATGGGGAGGGCTTTTACAGCCCCTTCAATCCACAGTAAGTCCTGCAGCTGGCGTTGTGATTTGTAGTAATAATATCAGCAGCTGCCAACTTGTCTGGAGTCAGAAATTAACAGTCTTGACTCGGAATTGCTGTCCACAATTGATTAATATGGCTTAGTTCAGTTAGGCCGCCTTAGTTGTTTTTGTTTTTCAACATGTGTGTGTGTATTTTTCTATGTTAGTAGCAAAAGCTTGTATTAGTTTAGCTTCCCCATGGTATAGTCCTATCAGTTGGCTGAACTTGAGGCCATAGAGTATACTTGAGCCTAAAAGAGGTGTGGGCCAGTTATTCCTAGCAGAGCCACCAGCAAAGTAAGAGAGCCCTGTGCCCTTGCCCCATGGCCAGAGTCTGAGCTGCAACTTCCAGCCTCCTCACACCGTAGCTTCTCGCACAGGATGCCAGTGTAGCCAGCTGGACACTGACACTTCACGTTGTTGTGACACGTCCCTCCATTTTGGCAGTGCAGGAATTCATTGTCACACACATTGGCTGCAAAATGGGAAAAAAACAAAATCAACTTAAGTTCCTTTTGTATGGAAAGCCCTCAATCAATTGATTTTCTTTTTCATCCCCTTCCCCTCATACCCAACATACAAAGAATATGACTTGAGTTTCCAAACAATTGAGATTTGCTACTTTTGATCAAAATTTCTATTTTTAACAGAGATCTTTTTTGGGGGGAGGAAGGATGATAATCTTGGAAAATATTGTTGTTCATTCCAGGCTGCACAATGCAAAATAATCTAATACCCATTGTTTGGCAGTGTCTTCTCTTCATGAAGCTGGAAACTTTTATGAATGCCTGATTTTTCCAAGGAGAAGCTTCTGCTCTAAGACAGCAGGAGTGCTTGAGTCAAATGAATGGAAAAAAAAGAAATGCAAAGTAGCATTGCTAGAATGATTAAACATATATAGGCAATGACTCACACTCCTGTCTGGTTTTACTGACTGACATGCATGTGTATATGTATGTGTCAGAATAGAAACAAAAAGTATGGAGGAGAAATGGTATGGGAGAGCTAGCATGCAACCAAAGTGGGTGTTAACATTGCCTTTTAATCCAGATCGAAAGACATAAAGTATATTTAATTGAAGGAGCCTCAGAAAGAACATTCACATTTGTTCCTGACAGTCTATTAGGACTTTTATTGCCTTGTAAATATAGGAAGTAGAATCCAAGGTTACCTTGATTCTATGTTTCTGTAATATGCTCACAGCAAAAATCCTGATTATCTAGATTTTGCGATTTCAATCAATTAATAGAATCACTTTTAATAAATCAGCAAAACAATTCAGGGGATCTGAATTTTGGTCATGCCCTTCATCAGGCTTCTTTTCCCATCTCAAGACTCCTCATCCTGATATCCTGGTTATCCTCATTAATTCTAAGTTTCCAATTCTTTCAGATAATCAAGGTTCCACTGATTAAGCAGAATATTAAATAGGACCCAGGGAAATTAACACAATAAGAAATAGGAAAAGTCAGGAATACTTCCAGACAACATGTGCTGCTTAAGCATTTAACATATAGGAGGGGGACTGTACAGAAGGGGAAGTAAAGAGTGGGAAGCAGATCAAAGCAAGTCAGTTTTTAGAAACCACTATGTTTTTTCAATATTTCTCAAATCTCTTAAATTCCCTAAAAGACAGAGTTCTCTCCATTTACCCATTCTTCCATCTATCCATCTATATGCCTATCTGTCTGTCTATCCCTCCATCTATCTGTTCAACAGAGAGAGAGTGAGAGAGAGAGAGAGAGAGAGAGAGAGAGAGGGAGATGAGAGAGATGTGAGAGAGAGAGAGAGAGAGAGAGAGAGAGAGAGAGAGAGAGAGAGAGAAGAAAGGAAGCAAGGGGATAAAAAGAGGTGAGTGACCGATTGAAAGAGATACAGAGAGTGATGCAGAGAAACAAAAACAAATAGAGGTAAAAGGAGGGGGGGGAGAGAGAGAGAGAGAGAGAAGGAAGGAGAATGAAAGAAGACATTGAAGAGAATGTGCAAGATCCACTGAGACAGTGTATTTTAAAAATACAAGCTAAACCAAAAAAAAAAAAAAGAATGAAAAATAAAGAAAACATCCCCCCCATATATTACTTCCCAAGATATGATGACATATGACCTAATTCAGTTCATAAATCATGTTTCTTTCAACAATATGTTGCCTTAGAAAAGCAGATTGTTCCCACATCAACTCCTGTTTACTCTGTGTGGGCAAATGAACTTGAGAAATGATGCCTGTGCATAGATACATAGTTAATAAAAAGTGACCAATAAGCATCTTCCCATTTTATTGCCTCTCTCAACAGTTCCTTTCTAGTTTTAAATGAAGTTTTATAACTCATTGGCATAATTCTGAAATGTACCCACACTCAGTAATCTATAAATGTCAACAGAGAATATTAATGGGTCCTGAAGATGAAACTTTTGAAATTCTGATATAACACGTGCTCTTTCAAATTCTAATGTGTACTACTGTGGCCACCTCTCAATGGCAACCCTTATTATTAAGTTAAATCCCCCTCCTTCAGCTGCTTTGAGATTATGAATATAACACTTTGAGATTATGAATATAGAACATGAATTCTATCAGCTCATGTGATACATTTATGCATTTTGGAATTCACTTCTGACCTAGATTAACAATAAGTATGGGTCCCTTACTAAAGTGATGATTTGTTTAAAAAAAAAATCTCTCAGCAGTCAGTACTTTGCTTCTGTGACATATCAGAATATATTTATCTACATGGTACAACCCAGGATAATCAAATCAGACATTAGATGCCAGAATTTAAAGATAAAATGTTCACTGTTTATTCTTTAAGGAAACAGGTCTCTAAGCAAGACATTCCATTTCATTTGCACAATAGTCATGGTGAAATATTTGTTTCATCAATATTGATAATTGCTGGCCTTGAGTAATTGAGTACAAATCAATAGCTAATTAAATGTCTCCTTTTAAAAATCAATTTTTTTCTTCTGATTTTGGTCCTGAATATTAACTATTTATCAGAATTTTTTCTTCCAAGTCTTTCTACACTGATTATAAAAGTAAAAATTCAAAGATTTTTTATATTTAAAAAGTATCCATGGATTAATTAATTTGAGAGTTATACTAAATCGAATAAAATAATGTGCCTAAAAAGTTATCTCAAGCTGCATTATCTTATAAGGTTCAGAAGGAGAGGGATAGTTTTTCCTGTAAAAATTACATGAGAGAATGCTTTTCTCTTCTTGAAAAAGGTATGTTAGACTAGAGGTGTAGAAAGAAACACCCATTTTCAGACATGGTCAATGAATGGATTTGTTTTGCTTCATTTTATATACATACATATATATTATATAATATAATATAGATGTATAAGTTCTGAATTCAAACACCATTTTTAGGAAGTCTTTTCTGATTCTCCAGGTATCACTTTACTCTTTCCCCATATTATCTCTTATTCATTTTGTATAAATTATCTATATCTATATCTATCTCTCTATTATCTATCTCTGTATCTCTCTCTCTCTCTATTATCTATCTATCGTATCTTTCACAATAGAAGGAAAGCTCTAGGAAGGCAGGGGTTTTTTAGTTTTGTCTTTGTATTCTTAGTATTTGGCATATTATAGACATTTAATAAATGGTGACTGCTTGGTTAATTTAAAAAAAAACAAAAATATAAGATTTTTTTTTGAAATTGGGTCTATTGTCTTGCCCAAGATGGAAGTCATTCCTGGGCCTGATTCCATTTCTGATCAAGATGGGAGCTTTGACATATTTCTTTTTTCCATTTGGGAAAGTTTACTCCTCTTTAAGGTAGCTTGGTGGCTTCTTACTCTCTGAAGCTTACACAATCTTAATATTGATATTTTATTGTGTCAGAACTCCCAATCCAAGTGATCTATGAGCTGTATCTTCCTACAAGTACAAATATTCTACTCATGTATCACAAAATGCATCTTGGAGTATTCTTTATTTCTACTGAACTTATTCTAGCATCCTCCATAGAAGTAATGCCAAACTCAAATGAATCCATATAGGCCACATATTGACTTGGAAAACCACAAATTAACATTATTAATGTTGTATTTTAATTTATTTGTTGAACATTTTCCAGTTACATTTTAATCTGGTCTGGGTGGTATTGAGAAGTTTTTTATTTACAAGATACCAAGAGGCCTTGAGTTGGACACTTTTGCTCTACAGGATATATGACTTTTTGTCCCCCAGTGGTTATATTCTTTCTAATCCAGATGTAATATGAACACAGGTGACTAGCCCTCTTGTAATTAGAGAACTTTAATGCTACTGAAAGAACCTTATCTAATCCTAGCACAATGTCTTATTCAATCCTCTAGTTTTCATTCCTCCAAACTCTCTTTAAACATTGAATTTCTCTGGTTGAATGAATTAGCTAGTTGACTGACAAGCGTTTTTCAAGCCTTTCTTCTCGTTGTGAAACTGTGTACCTGCTCTGGATATAAAACAAGACATAAAAGATAGCATCTCTGCTTTCACAGAATCTGCAGTCTAGGTGGGAAGACATAACATCAGACAATAGCTGACATCAGACAGGGAAGTAATATAGCAATGGGAGAAATAGAATTGAATGTGGAATTTCTGAGAGTATACAGATCAAAGAAAGGTTCTTGGAAGGTAATTTTGATCTGGATCTGGAAGGAGGTGATAGGCATATGTGGAAAAAAAGAGGATTCCTTTTGTTGGGAAAGGACAGTGTATGGCAAGGGTAACGAACATACTGGCTTGACTATAGTAGAGAGAATTGGGATTGAGGGGATAAATTTGAAGTGTCTGGGAGTGGCTATCATGATTAATGGAGGAACTGGCTTCAGTTTCCTTCAAGTCTCAGCTAAAGTCTTAGGTTCCACAAGAAGGCTTTTTGAGTCCTCCTTACTTAATCTTAGTATAGTCTCTCTGAAATTATACTGTATGATATATATATATATATATGAAGAATTTTGCAACTCTTAAGTGATGTATAAATACCAATTCTTATTTTTTCTTCATTCAGGCTGAAGAGTTGATTAAAAAGGAGGACACAGGGGCAGCTAGTTGGTATAGTAGATAGAGTACCATCCCTGAAGTCAGGAGGACCTCAGTTCAAATCTGGCTTAAGATACTTAACACTGCCTGGCTGTGTGACTTTGGGCAAGTTACTTAACCTCAATTGTCTCAGCTAAAAAAAAAGACAGATTTTTTTAAAATTCTTTTTTTTAAACAGGAAAATAAATTGATAAAATGATTTTTTTTGCCACAATGAGAAGAAACATAAAAAAAGAGACTGATCTCAAAGTTCAGATCAAATACCATCCCTAACATTTAACATTTAATTACCCTGAAAAAGTTACCAATTTAACCTCTCAGTGTCCTAGGAAATGCTTGAAAAATATAAAGTACAGGACAATTGTTAATTTCCTCTCAATCTTTCACTAGGGTTCTTTCACTAGGGATTCATTAAACCAATGAAATCACATGTTTTGGGAAAATATCCAATAAAATACAGATGTGGGTAAAAAAGAAAAAAATAATATTTCTATAACAAGGATATAAGCTGGTGAAGACCTGGATGAAGTTAGTAGATATAATGTATCTGAAGAGAAAAATTATAGTAAGAATCATCAATATTTGGCAGCTAATTGGAAGATGAATCAATGAATGAAATCAGATTTATGAGTCCAGAAGACTGAAAATATTCTGATATCATTGATGGTCAGTCCTAGTAATGAAGTACAAAAAGCAAAAAATCCTGATTTTGTATTAGAGAAAAATCTCACTTCTTTTTCTTGGTCTATGTGTCAAAGTAAACAATGAAAAGTCTTTCTAGACCTCAGTTTCTTTATCTGTAATAGAAGGAGTTTAGACTAAATGGATGACTTTTAAATTCACACCCATCTCCAACATTCTGTGATTCATGTATGCATTTTCCATTAGTGAGTTTTATGATTTTACAAGGCACAAAAAGTTAGGTAACCTACCTACTGTCAAATATCTCAAAACCTTAACTTCCTCTTGTGCTGATGATTTTTACATCTGATTTTTTACATTTACTTGCTTATTCTCAGTTGGCCAAGTAGGTTGTAAAAGGTTTCCCATGTGCCTGCCCTAGGATCTGACCTTGAATTTGTTGCTGAGTAGTTGTGTGACATTGGTCAAGTCATCTTATTTCATTGTGCCTCAAATATTTTCATCTATCTATGAAATGAGGATAATAAAATATGCCCTTGAGATTTTCTTTCAGGGGCATTCATTGTGAAGATGACATAAAGAAAGCAATATCAGTCCTTTGAAAAAGTTTAGCGCACAAGATAACCACAAACTATTATCCAAAATTCTCCTGACATCCTATCTTATAAAGGAAACTCACAGTAAGTAGGTTAGATGGGTAGATTCATTTCTTTCAAACTAATGAGTAAAACACTGCCTTTCCCTCTGTTCAATTTGAGATGCCTAATTAGAAAGCAGAAAATAAACAACACCTTTCTGACTACACCTCCATCTAGATTAGAGAGTAAAAACAAAAACCCAATAACAAATCTGATTGTGTGTATGTGATCTGTGTGCTTGTGATCTGTAGAATATGTATTGCTAGATGGTTTATTGAATCTTTGAAGGTTCAATGCATTCAAACTGATTATACCATGATAATGCTTTAAAACATATGATTTCTCAGGGAAATTACATTTATACCCAGTCTCAATGAGCATTCTATTATATTAATTATAATATGAAAGAGTGATAACAAAGTGGCAATTGAGCTAGAATATAGGAAACTGTTTATATGTCCTCACACCAAAGGAAAAAAAATGATTTGAAGACAGGAAGAATGGGATTAAAATCCCATCTTGGTCATTGATATACTCTATCGTCAGTCCATGAATCAATTGACTAACAAACACATATTCATTCAGTACCTACTTTGTAACAAGTCCTATTCTAAGTGTTAGGGATATAATTACAAAAGAAAGATAGATCCTGTGTTCAAGGACCTTAAATACAGGTCGAGTCATTTGATTTATTTGAGTTTTAATTCCTTATCTATAAAATGAGAACAACAATAAAATACTTGCTCACAGGTATTAAATAAGAAAGAATGTACATAAAGTACTTTGTAAACCCCAAAGACCTCTATAAATGTCAGTTTTTATTAATATCATTATTGTTTTAGTATCAAGGGGAATTGTGACTTGGTCTGTCTCTAACAAATCTAATCTTCAAAACCCAGGACAAATTTAAACTCTCACTTTCTTAGACAACTTCCTAATATACTAAATTACATTAAAATTGAAAATCTAGGCTAATAGAAGGAGCTTTCACACCCAGAGAGTTCCCATTACTAATGAAATCTTAAGTCAAGATCAAAATATGTATATGTACATGTATGTATATAACATATAGTATTATCTATCTTTCTGTCTGTCTATATGTATGTATAAATGCTACATGCAATACAGGATAAGAAAAAAATGATAAGAAGCAGTAGTATAAAGAGAACTTGGGAAAGTCTTTCTGTACAAGATAAGATTTTAGTTGTGACTTAAAGCAAGGAAGCTAGAAGATAGAGGGAGAAACAGAGAAGTCCAATCATGGGGGACAGGCAGAGAAAATGTACAGAACTGAGACGTGAAGTGTTTTGTTTAAGGAGGTCAGTGCACATTGTAGAGAGTAAAGTGCAACTAGACTTGGAAGGTTAAGTGCAGGGCAGAGGAAGAAAGATAGAGCATGAAAGGCTTTAAATGCCAAATAGAAGATGTTGTATTTGATCTTGGAAGTGATATGAAGCCACTGGAATGTACTGATTGCTGGGGAAGGTGTGAGGTGACATGGTCAGACTTGTGCTTTAGAAAATTCACTTTGGTGGCTGAATGGTAGAGAGATTAGAGTGGGGAGAAAGTTGAGATAGGTAGAATCATTAATCCAGAAATGAGGTGATGAAGGTCTAAGTCAGAGTAACAGCACTATCAGAGGAGTGAAAAGGAAGTATTTGAGAGATATTGCAAAGTTGAAATCAATAGGCCTTGGTAAGAGATAGTGAAAGGTTGAGGATGACATCTAGATTGGGAATCTGAGTGATTGAGAGACAGGTGTGTCTTTTGATAATAATAAGGAAGTTAGGAGAAAAATAATGCATTCAATTTTGGACACATTTACTTTAAAATGTCTACAGAACATCAGAACTATCCAAAAGACAATTGTAAACCCAAGATTTTCAGAAGTCAGCAGATGAATTCGATTTAAAAATCATTAGCATAAAGATGGTAATTAAATCTAAAGAAATTGATGAGATCCCAGATGGAGTTTTATAGAGAGAGGACAAGAGGGTTCAGGACAGAATCTTGCCCTGGAACACCTTCAGTTAGTGTGTGAACTCATTGAAGATCCAGCAAAAGCAACTAAAGAGGAGTGATCTGATAGAGATGAGGAAAAGCAGAAGAGAATGGTGTCCCAAAAAACCTAGAGGGGAGACAGTATCAAGGAGAACAGAGCAATCAATTGTATAAAAAGCTGCAGAGAGGTCATAGGGAATGAGGACTGAGAAAAGACCATTGAATTTGGCAACTAAGCAATCATTAGTCACTTTGGAGAAGTAGTTTTGGAGGATTGCTGAAATCAGTCAGATTATAAAGGGGTTAAAAAATGATTAAAAGGAGAGAAGTGGAGGCGCCTATTGTAGAGAATTTTTTCAAAGAGTTTGGCCACAGAGGGCATAAGAGTGTAAAATGATAACATGGATGAAATGATTGAGAGGTTTTTTTGGGGGGGAGAAGCCTGGGAAAACAATGCATGTTTTTAATAGTAGGGAAGGAGTCAGTAGAAAGAGAGTTTAAAAAGAAGTTATTGAATGGGGATGACAAAGTTGGGCAATCTATTGGAAGTAACATGATATATTGGGATTGTTTATGCAGTTGGATGGGTGGGCTTTAGTAAGGGGTAAAAGTTTTAGGGAAAGGCAACTCCATGTCATAAGATGAAATCTTTATGGTTTCTATGTAATGAACATGTCACACAACTTAAGGAACTGAACTGATGAGAAAGATAGAAGTTGCCAGCTGGACTATCAGATACAATAGGAAATGCAATGTGATAAGGCTTACTCCCAGAGACCAGCTATCATATTCTGATTTCTCTATTATCAATGAACCTCCAATGGCACAGTTCCCATGAGAAAAGATACTTCCTCTTGACCACTCAGTGGAAACATCATTCAGCAAAATTTATGTATTCCAAACAAAGGCAAGATGTAGTCAGATGACTTCAAGGTTGGGATGACTTAAAGATGCAGAAAGTTTTCAATTTTCACTGACCTTAGGGTTAAAAACCCTACAATTATGGAAGAAGAATTAATGCACTTTGAAATGCTACCAGATAAAAATAAGTAAGTTCTTTCTTAAAAGGGATTATTTAATATTGTATTAAAATCATATTTAGACAAGAGTTTCCTAAGTGGGATGCTGAGAAATCACTAGTTTTTTATCCAATATGGTGGGAAAAACATATTTTGAAATTAAATCTTAGAAAGTATTGCTTTCTTGATTCTTTTTTCTGAGGTTAATTGTTAAAGGGATAGGTGGTATAGTGGACAGAACAGTGGGTTTGGAATTAAGATTTATCTTCATGAGTTCAAACCTGGTCTCAGATATGTACTAGTTATATAATCCTGGATGTCATTTGCTTCTGTTAAATCCTTATTTATAAGTGAGCCAAAAGAGGAAATGGTGAACCATCAAAGTGTCTTTACCAAGAAAATTCCAAATGGGGTTAAGAAGAGTTGGACACAACTGAAAAACGACTGAATGTCAAAGTAATTGTCAAAATGGTGAAGGGTGGAGTATAAAGGAAGATACACTCAAGCACAATCTTATATAGAGGATATACTGGAATCAATAGAGAGTTATCATCTGGTGAGATAATAACAGTGCTATTATTTTAAGCAATAATATAATATATTTTGCCATCTTATTAAATAACTGTTATCATTGTATATTTTTCTATTTTAACAACAATTATATTATCTATTTTGATGTAATGTAAACTATAGTCCTTCAGAAAAAACACAAATGATCCAAATTGGTCTCATTCCTAAATCTATTGAGGCCTAACTAAATAATGTCAGTTTTCTCTCATTCCCACACCTTATTTTCAATGGAAAGTCATGAAAAGAGTATTCTAAAATTGACAGTTAAATACATTAATTTTAGGCTTGGATTGCCATAGGTTATATTCTACATATATACAAACACATTCTTACAATGAGGAAATAGCATGTCTAAATTTGAAAAAAAGTATACACAGATGATATTTATATTTTGAAGAGGCTAAAAGAATCAGAAGGAGAGAGAGGGAGAAAATAGAGGGAGTCAGCTTCAGAACAGGATGACCTACTTTCGAGTCCTGTCTCTAATATGTACTGACTGGTTAACTGAATGGCCTATCACACGGCTAGTGTGTGAGACTAAACTTGAACACAGGTCAGGTCCAAATAGATTGGAAGCTTCAAAGAAAACTTGACCCATTTGCATTTCCTTCCTCTCCTTAGATTTTTTTTTTTCTGCTTGCTTACTCATCTTGAGCTAGAAGGACATTCTGAGTTATAGATCACTTACTGTCATAACGAAACCAAGAAAATGTTGACAGTTAGTGGGGCTTGAGTGTTAGACTTAAAGAGTTAGGAAACTTGTTTCAGATATTCACTATCTACTATTAAGATATCCATTTCTCAACCTAATTTTTATAAACTATAAAATAATAATAATAATAATGATAATCCTTATTTTGACTGGTTGTTGTGAAGATTAAATGAATAAACATTTGTAAAGCAGTTAGCACAGTTACTGTCATATAGTAGATATTGTAAAAATGCTTATTCTCTTCCCCTTCTTTTCCCTTTCAATAAAATACCTTTCCTTCATGCAACATCCTATACTTCTTATGTTGTTAAGGATATTTCAACCATAAATATACATGAAATAAATATACATATGTATTTATATGATGGAATAGAATATCCAAGTGGAGATGTCCTATGAACAGTCTGACATTCGGGCCTTAATTGCTTATGGCTTAGAGTATAAATAAGGCAATTTTTAGTTTCATATTACTTTGTCGCTCTTTCAATTTCCCCAAAGTGCTTTCCTTTGTAGAATATAAGCTCCTCAAGAGTAAGTACTTTACCATTTTTTATCTTTGAATTACCATTACCTGGTACAAAGTATTTACTTATTAAATACTTCTAAATGAGTTCAAAGAATGCTTCATGTTGTTATATGCTAGTGATGAAGAGAAACCTCCTGAAAATTTCACCAATAATGATAGTGGCATCACAAGCATCCAGTCACTGATCTCTAGCACTGAAAAATGGAGAGAGGCATGTGTATAACATGAAAGGAGACAGATATATCACCACTTTATATGTGGTTATTGTTTGTTCGCTACAAAAAAATCTCATATTCAAATGCTTAAAGTATTTTGTAGAGTGAAAATTTAATTTTCCCATTCTCCCTTGTCAAGCTATAGCCAAATATTTCCTTAGAGACTTAATTTTTTCTTAAATGTACTTGGCAGGAATAGCTCTAAATATAGTCTAAGCCCTCTTAGGATTTTTAAATTTTAAGTATGAAAAATAGCTACAGAACTCAGCAATAATTTTTTCTTATTTTTTAACCCAACAATCTATTCCAATTCACTCTTGCCTTCAGTAGGCCACGGCATTCTTCTATCTCCTGTTATTGTCAAACCAAGTCAAGGGAGATGCTTTTATGTTAGAATGAAATGAAATTATTTCCCTGGTAATTCAAGTACTGAGGTAAAATATATTGATGTCAATAACTCCAAGGTTAGAGAAAAAAGTAAAAAAAAAAGAAGTTAAGACAATTAAAAAAATGCTGACAAAGTCAGTTAGGAGATGCCTGAAGCCCATATTAAATGTTTTGTTTATCCCTCCTCTCCCCATCATTAGGAAGTACAGGTGGGAATATTCTAAAATGTGCTAGGTGTGGTTAACTCAGAAAAATGGAACTGAGGCTAGATATGATTCCCAGTAATAGCCTCTATTCAGAATTCCAAACCACTTTTGTCACATCACTCATTCCTTCGTGATAGCCTGGATTCTAGAGATCATGATAGCTTCTTCCTCAGGTAGAATATTGATGCCATGATCATAGAATACTATTTAGAGTTGGGAAGGGATTTTGCAATAAAGGAGCAAGAATCTCTTCTATAATATTTCTGGTCATCTAGTTATTCTTGAACATATAAAAGAGAATTCACTGACACCAGAGTAAGCATGTTTTGGTAGATTTTGGATAGCTCCAGATGATTTCAATGTTTCCTGACATTAAGTCCCAATTTGCCCCTCTGCAACATCCTCCTATGATTCTTAGTTCTGCTCTTTTGGGACAAGCAGAACAAGTCTAACTCAGTCTCTCCTTCTTTTACTATCCTTCAAAAACTTGCAGACATGTAGACTCTTAAGTCTTCTCTTCCTTCTGTTCTATCAAATCTTTATATGTCATGTTGTCTTCTTCTGTCTAATCTCCAGGCTATTAACATCCATTCTAAATGTAGCATTCAAAATGGAACACAATTGTTATTTCATTGGCGGTATCTCAGAGCTGTGTAAAGCCAGCCTAATTTGATGCTAATATGACTTACTCAACATGAATAATTGACATGTGCTCCCCATTTCACCCTGGATAGTCATAAGAAAGATTCTTCTTTCCTGTAAAACTTAGAATTGACCTTTTACTCCTTAGACCTAAACCCAAATGGAATGATTCTGTCACAGAAGCAGAGTGGAAGGAAATGAGTTAGTTCCAATGCTGGATTCCTCATTTTTACAATCTAAGGAATATGTACTCCAATTTTCATTAATAATATGTAGCATGAGCAAATTTCCTCCCTATTCTTTCCCTTTTCTAAATTCCTTATTACTGTTAAGATCACCATCATTTTCCTAGTTATTCAGCGTCACAGCCTAAGTATTACCCTTAATTCCTCTCTTGAAGCTGTTCCACATATGTTGCTAAATCTTGTCATTCTATCTTTTTTTCTCTATTCATACAAGTACCACTCAATTAACAAGTGCTGACCACCTCAGGCCTACATTATAGCATTAGCCTTCTATTTGTTCTTGTCAACTCAAGGCTCTTTCTACTCAAGTCCATTCTCCACTAATCTTCCAAAACAAAACTCTAGAATCAAATATAAAATCTTTTTAGGCTTTTCAACTCTATTTTTTCCATGTCCTCTATTCCCAAAACACTGAATCTTTTGCAATTTCTTACACACAAGTTATGTTGGGAGTCCATGACTTTTTTTGCTATACGTTCTGAATGCTTAGCATTTTCTCCTTTTTCTCTCTTGGCTTTTGTGATTTCCTTCAAAACTCAGTTTAAATTCACTTATTTGAAAGAGATCTTTTCTGGTCCTCTTCACTCCCCTCTTCCCCAACCAAGTGCTAAAACTTTCCCTTTCAGTTACCTCCCATTTACACTGTACAGATCTTGTACATACTTCGGTTGTAGTATATAATCTCTTTTGTTAGTCTGTGAGCTCTTAGAGGCCAGAGACCCTGTCTTTGTTTTCCTTTGTCCCAAGCATCAGACATACATTAAGTGCTTAATAAGTGTTTATTGACTTTTTTAGCTAGGTGAGAATTCTGTCCTTGAACTTTAGTCATTGTCACCGTTTATAGGTAACTGTTCAAAAAAGAGAGAAGGACATTCTCACTGAAGACATTTTGTGTGATTTTGGCTGCTTATCTTTCTCCAGTAGAAACATTTATGTTTCTCTGGCATGATTTATTTTGACAATTTCCTCTCTGACACACCTCTCTCTCCCTTTCTCTCCCTCTTCTCTCCCTCTCTCTCTCTCTTTCTCTCTCTCTCTCTGTGTCTTTGTCTCTCTCTTTCTCTCTGTCTCTTTTTCTCTCTTCTTCTTCCTTTCCTTCTCCTTCTCCCTCTTTCTCTCCTTCCCTATTCCTCTCTCTTTCTCCCCTCTCTCTTTCATTCCCTTCTTCCTTAACCACTCTCCCTTCTTTTCTTCTCCTTCTTCTCTCTTTTCCTTCCTCCCTTCCTCCCTCTCCCTTTCCCTCTTCCTGTCCCTGTTCCTCTTCTTTTTCTCTCTCCCTCCCTCTCTCCCTCATTCCCTCACCCCTGTCTCTCCTATCTCATTTCTATTGTCATCAACTTAGATTCCTATAACTTCATGCCTGAAAGTCAACCAACGAGTATTTGTTAAGCACATATAATGTACCATTGTGATTAAAAAGACAAAAGTTAGATAGACTCTTGCCCTAAAGGAAATTATATATTCTACTTACTGAATGAAGGTAACATGTTAGAAAAAGTAACATGTAGAAGAAAATGCAGCATATATACAAACAGACACATGGTGATTGCAAAGGTAGTGATTTAAGAATTAGGGGAGAGAAGTGAAATTTGAGCTGAGACTTAAAAAGATATCACGGATTCTAAGAGACAGTGGTAAGAAAGACCACTCCAGGAATAGATGATAGTGTAGGCAAAGATATTGAATGGAATGCTATATCTAAAGACTAGTATATAGGACAACTTTAAGTGTAAGCAACATAAATAGTGTGTAATCAGCCTAGAAAGTAAGTTGAAGAAAGACTGTGAAGGACTTTAAAGGTCAAATGGATGGTTCTCAAAGGCAAGAGGGAGCCATTAAGCTAGATGAGGACAGGATTGAAAAGCTCTTTCCTATGCTTTATGAATTTTAATTTGGTAATAGGATCAGGACCTAGAAAGTCCTTAGATTATAACAATGAAGAAAGCATTGAAGATTTTGGTGACTTCCTAAGGCCCAAAGTGGCCTACATGTAGGTCTCCCTACACAATGTTCTATCTCCCACCTTAGGGACTTTGCATAGACTTTTCCTCATGTTTGGAATACTTTCCCTCCTTACCTCTGCCTTTTAGAACACTTAGCATCCTTCAAAACTCATCACCTGTTACTTTCCTCAAAAGGCCTTGCCAATACTGCCCAGTGGTTAATGCCTCCTTCCTTTCCAAATCACTACATTTATCTTGCATTTATTTATCAATTAAGATATTGAATCCCCTTATGATACATAAGTTCAGTGAGAGCAAAGACTATTTCATTTTTGTGTTTATATACCTTGACTGTAACACAATGTGTGGAATATAACAGGAACTTAATAATTGCTTGCTGCTTATTAGTTGGAAAGAATAGTTTCATTTGGAAGAAATTAGAATTCAGATTGCAAGAAGATGAAAAATGGTACCTATGATTTTACTGGTGTAGGGAATTATCTGGTTGAGGAAACTTTTCCTTCAATATATATTGGCACGTTCTCTGCAGCTTATTCTTAGAAATTTGTCTAGAACACAGGGAGGTTAAATGGCTTGCTTCAAGTATGAATCTGAAGTTAATTATCCGTCTATGGCTCCCAGACTATCTACTGCCTGCGGATATATACATATACATATGCTTATACATATGCAAATATCTATCTATCTATCTATCTATATATGTGTGTATGTATTTTCATACATATGTACACATATGTGAATATTTTATATATCCATGTATACATATACATATATAACATAAGTAATACACACACATATATATTATATACATATATGTATATATCTACTATAAGGAAAGACACTGGATGATAGCTTACACCTGAAAAGGCTAGTAGGATCAAATGGAAGTTTGGTTTTATTTTGATTTTGAAGAGAGAGACTTCGTTGTACATGACATCAGAAGAGGAGAAAATAGATAAGAAAAGATTGAAAATGAGGGAGAAAGTCATCAATTGAAGAGGCAAAAAGAGAGATAAGAGATATGGGAAGGTATAACTTGAAAGCAATCATTCCAATAACTTCATAACTAATTGATTTTATTCTACTGTCTCCTCCATTTAATTTATCTTGTATATCACTACCAGGTTAATCTTTCTAAAATTCTGGTTGCACCATACAAAATAACTTCCCATTGCCTATAGGTTAATATCAAAATTCCTTTACCTTAAATTCAAGGTCATTTTTATTTTTCCTAACCTTTCCAGTTTTATTTCTTGCCATTCCAAACATGGTCTCTCTATCCAACCCAATCATACTCCCTTGATCATATGAACACTCATTGTACCTTTCCTCAGGCCACCTAAACTATCATGGCTAAAATTTTGTATATCTTTTGCTATGATTCTGATGTTGTGACTCCTTTTATTCTTATCTTGGATCTCTTGTGCTTGTGGTTTTGGACTATCTACCTGGATATTGGATTGTTCTACCATAGACTGAAAATTAACTTTTGTTTGAATATCTTATTTTCCTAATTAGATTATAAATTCCTTGATAGGAAGGACAGCCACAAATGTAATATCCTTTATAATGCTACCTATATTGTAAGACAATATATATTTGCTGATTAACAACACTGTGGGACTGAAGCATTGTATATCCTTAAGTGAGCAATTGAATGGATATGAGTTTTATTGCTGACTTTGTATGAGGTTTAGGGACATTTCTTAAAATCTTTTTTTAAATCAACTTATCCAAAAAATAAGAACTATAGAATTATGCAGAAAAAGTTTCTTATGATAAAGCACTAGAGCAGGAATCCGAGAACATAGGATGACAAGATATTAGATTTACAGATGGAAAAGATTTTGAGGTAATGCAGTTCAATCTCTTCATTTTGCAGTTGAAGAAACAGAGGGCCAGAGAGGTGGTCATCTGTACAGATCACATAAGTGATGACAGAGGCCAGGATTTGAACCCAATTTCCCTGACTCAAATCAAGAAACCTTTCCATGGCACTATGGGTTCTTAGCCTCTGCTATTTGTTACCCATGACTTAGGGCAAGTGACTTTCCTTCTCTAGACCTCAGTTTACTTATCTGTAAAATTAATAATCTTCATTTTGAATGATTTTTATCATTCCTAAGGAGCTCTAAAATTCCATGACCACTTACTACTGATTTTGCGAGCCTATTGTAATAGTTAATAAGCTGCCAAGAAACATTTAAACCTCCCAGGGAAATTCTTTTATTAAATACAAAATATGCTAATTATTAATATCAATAATCTTGAGAATTCTAATTCTTATGTCACACTTTGCTTTCTCAGTCTTGACAAATAGTATGACATAATCTATGTAGAAATGACCTTGAAGACACAAGGCCTGATGGGAACTTTAGTTGGCAAAATGGAAAGAGCATCAGTCCTAGTCCGAAGGACTTGACTCCTAATATGGTCGCAGACTCTTACTAGCTGTGTATCTCTAGTAAAGTCACATAATTCCAATTGCTTCAAAAAAAAAAAAGATACAAGTCTTGGACTCAAGTCTTACCTGACTCTACCTGGCTAATAAGTGTCAAATCACTTATTTCCTCTGTCTTCTAGTGTGGGCAGTTCTCTGAGATTATAATTGACAGAGAAGATGCTGAAAAGTGCTGATTTGAATTGGTAGAGGAAAGTTCCTCATCTGCTTCTTTTCATACTAAAGAAATTTTAGAGCCAGTCCTTATCCTTGAATCTTATTTTTAAAATATCTTGTTTATCCCAAAATATATATAAAATAATTTTTAACATTCATTTTTAAAATTTTTAAGCTTTTTAAAAACTTTTAAAACTGAATTTGCTTCTCTCCTCACCCACCTCATTGATAAATTGAGAATTTGTAATAGGGTAAAAATGTGTAGCCATACAAATATATATGTCCACCAAAAAAAAAATCGCTTAAGAAAAATAAAATAAAAAGTATGCTTCAATTTGTATTCAGATACCATCAGTTCTTTTTCTGGGAATATATAGCATTTTTTCATCATAAGTCTTCCAGAATTGTTTTGGATTATTGTACTGATGAGAATAACTAAGTCATTCCAAGCTGACTATCTTAAAATATTGCTGTTACTTTGTACATAGTACATTTCACTTTGCATCAGTTCATATAAGTCTTTCCAGGTTTTTCTAAGAGCATCTTGCCAATCATTTCTTACAGGACAATAGTATTCCATGACAATCACATACCAGTTTGTTCATCCATTCCTCAATTGATGGGCATCCCATCGATTTCCAATTCATTGCCATCAGAAAAAAAAAAACTGCTAAAAATATTTTTGTATATAGAGCCTTTTCATTTTTAAAATCTCTCTTTTTTATACAGAGCTAGTAGTGATATTGCTAAGTCAAAAGGTATGCATGAGCATGACGAATATGGGTATATATTTAGAATTGCACATGTTTAACCTATATTGGATTGCTTGCTGTCTTGGGAAGGGGGGAAGAAGGTAGGGAGGGAAAAAAGTTTAGAGCAAAAGGTTTCCCAGAAGTGTACGCTGAAAATTGTCTTTGCATGTTTTTGTGGAAAAAAATACTATTGGGAGAAAAAGGTATGCATGGTTTTATAGCCTCTTTTGCATAGTTGTAAATTGCTTTAAAGAGTGATTTAATCAACTAGATTCCAAAAGTCCATTAATGTTTCATTTTTCTCATATTCCCTCGAACCCTGTCTCCTTTCACCTTGTCCCTCCTCCACAGTGTTTTACTTCTGACAGTGTTTACACCCTGCCTCAATTTGCCTACTTATTACTCCCCTCCTTCTCATATCCCTTTCCTCTCCTATTTTTCTGTAATCTAAGACAGTTTTCTATAAACAATACGTAGGGCATTCCTTTTTGCAGTCAATTCTGATGAAACTAAGGTTCACTCACTTGCTCTCTCATGTTTCCTATTTTCCCTTCCATTGTAAAGGTATTCAGAAAGTTTTTGGGGAGATCTCAAGGGAGTCCATGCCTTTTCTCTGCCATCTTGCTTCAGCTTTTTGATTCTTATCATCTTAACACCAGAAAGCTTTAGCATGCTCTCCCTGAACCCAGGAGGCAGAATTAGTAGTAATGGATAACAGTTGCAAAGTAGAAAAATTCATCTTGATGCAAAGAAATCTTTTTAACAAATGAGGTATCTTGTAGCAACATTTCTCTGAATCTTGATCAAGCATTTCTCTATGTGTAAGTACCTTAAGGGCAAACTTATTCACTTTTGTATTTGTATTTCCAAAATCTAGCACAGTGTCTGGAACATAGTAGAGCCTTAACAAGCATTTGGCAATTGATTAGAAACTATGACTAGTATAATCCACAATTTCATTATTTTTCTTTTTGGCTGACATACCTTACTACTGACATCCCTGGATCTTTCTCATACTGCTATCTAACCATGTCCCCTCCAACATGTATTTGGGAAATTATTTTAATGCCATTTTATTTCTTATAAACTTATTCATGTCACATCCAAGCTCTTTCTTGTAAACTGGTATGTTAGCTATCCCTGTCAGCTTTGGCCTGTCTACAGATTTAATAAGCATTGCATCTCTTTTTTGATTAGAATCATTGGCAAAAATGCTCATATTCCAAGTACAGATCCCTTGAACACTTCACTAGAGATCTCTTGCCAAATTTCTATTGGCCCCCTGAGGATTTCTCTTTGATGACAGATATTCAGGCATTCTTAAATCCATCTAGTTGCATTATTGTCTTATCTATAGCTCTCTAACTTTATTTCTACAAGAACAATATGAGATACTTTATCAAATGCTTGGTGAAAATACTGGTAAGTCAAATTTCCAGTATTCTCTTGTTTTATTATTTTAGTATTCCTGGAAAAAAAAGGAAATAAGATTAGTCTGGCATGAGTTGGTTTTGAAGAAGCCATATTGGCTCTTTGTAATTTGCTTTCTATGCTAAATGGTCATTAACCATCTCTTTAGCATTTTATGTTAAGGCCTCAAAGATTTCAAGTTTAAAACTTATTATATTCTAAATCATAATTTTTTATCTCAGTTATTTAATGTGGTCTTATTTTTATGGATCAAAATGGCTAAGAATTTTGATTCTTAGGAAATGCAGAGAAACAAAGTGCCATTCCCCAGCTGATAGATGGTCAAAAGAGAACAATAGATAATTTTCAGAAGAAAAAATCAAAGCTAACTATAGCCATATGAAAAATACTCTAAATCACCATTGACTAGAGAAATGCAAATTAAAACAACTTTTAAATATGACCTCACACCTATCAGATTGGCTAATATGATTGAAAAAGAAAGGATAAATGCCAAAGGAGATGTGGGAAAAAAATGGGACATGAATGCATTGTTGATTGAGTTGTTAAGTGGTTCACCTATTCTGGAGAACAATTTAGAAATATACCCCAAAACTTTGACAATACCAGCAATATTAGATAAATATTCCAAAAAAGGGAAAATACTTAATTGTACAAAAAATTTTAATGCACTTTTTGTGACAGCAAAAAATTGGAAATTAAGAGGATGCTCATCATCATTGAGGGAAATTGAAGGAAGAGCCAATCAAATTGTGATATATGATTGTGATAGAAAACTATTGTGAAATAAGAAATTATGAGTACAATGTTCTCAGAAAAATCTGGGAAGATTCATATAAACAGATGCAAAATGAAGTGAGAACTAGAAGAACATTATCCTAACAATAATATTGTTACAATGATACAATGTGAAAGACTTAGCTATTTTGATTAAAACAATGATTCAAGACAATTCCAAAGAACTCATGATGGAAAATGTTATTTAATTCCAGAGCGAGAGAAGGGATTAACTCTATGTGAAAGCAAACTTGGTTCACTTTATTTTTCTTGTTATGTGTGCACACATATGTATATGCTTTTTCTTTCTTTCTTTCTTTCTTTCTTTCTTTCTTTCTTTCTTTCTTTCTTTCTTTCTTTCTTTCTTTCTTTCTCTCTTTCTCTTCCTCCCTCTCTCCCTCCCTCTATTTCTCTCTCCCTCCCTTTCTTTCTCTCTCCCTTTCTTCCTCCCTCCCTCCCTTCCTTCTTTCCTTCCTTCCTTCTCCCTTCTTCTTTTCTTTTCTTCCTTCCTTCCTTCCTTCCTTCCTTCCTTCCTTCCTTCCTTCCTTCCTTCCTTCCTTCCTTCCTTCCTTCCTTCCTTTTCTTTTCTCTCCCTCTCCTTCTCCTTCTCCCTCTCCCTCTTCTTCCCTTCCTCTTTCCTTCCCTCCCTTCCTCCCTCTCTCCCTTCCTCCTTCCTCATCTCTCTCTCTCTCTTTTTGTCTCTCTTGCTCTCTCTCTCTCTCTCTCTGTCTCTGTCTCTGTCTCTCTCTTTCCTCTACCCTCCTCCCCACCTCTCTCCTTTTTATTTTTCAAAACATGCATGGATAATTCTGTGACATTAACCCTTGCAAAACCTTGTGTTCCAATTCCTTCCTACCCCCTCTCCTAGATGGCAAGCAGTCCAATATATGTTAGATATGATAGAAATATATATCAAACCAATATAAGCATACATATTTATATAATTATTTTTCTGCACAAGGAAAATAAAATCAGACTAGAAAAAATTGAGAAAGAAAATAAAATGTAAACAAATAACAACAAAAAGAGTGGAAATGCTGTGTTGTGAACCACACTCAGTTCCCACAGTCCTCTCTCTGGGTACAAATGGCTCTCTTCATCACAAGATCATTGGAACTGGTCTGAATCATCTCCTGGTTAAAGAGAGCCATGTCCATCAGAATGTGTATTTATTTTTGCAACATGGCTTATATGGAAATATTTTATATGACTTTACATTTATAATTGATACCATGTTAATTGCCTTCTTGAAGCCAAAGCAGGCAGGAGGGACAAAATTTAGAATTCAATATTTTGAAAAATTAATGTTAGAGCAGCAAAGTGGTGCAGTTGATAGAACACTGCCCCTGGAGTCAGGAGAACCTGAGTTCAAATCTGGACTCAGACACTTGACACTTACTAGCTATGTGATCTGGGGCAAGCTACTTAATTCTTGTCCTCATGAATGTTAAATTTTAAAAAACTAATTAGGAAATATTTAATTAAATAAATATGAATACTTTTTTTAAAAGAAAAGAAACATTAAGTATGCACTATGTGCCAGATATTGTGCTAAATTCTTTCACCAATAATATTTCATTTGATCTTCATAGCAATTATTGCGGATAGGTGCTATTATTATGTCATTTTACAGTTGAGGAAATAAAAACAGAAAGAGTTTAAATGAATACCCTGTCACACAACTCTTCTTAACTTCGTTCCTTCCTTCTTTCCTTCTTTGCTTTCTTCCTTTTTTCCTTCCTTCCTTCCTTCTTTCCTTCCTTCCTTCCTTCCTCCTCCTTCCCTTCCTTCCTTCCACATTGATATTCCTTAATTGAGGCCCAGAGTTGTATCTTCTGCATCATTTAGAGTATATGTCTTCTAATTTCATAATTTTTACTTTAATATTTCCCCTGAAGGTCAGTGTAAAACCTACAAACTTTTTCATTTTACTTCAATGATGAATTTACTTCTCTATATAACAGGGGAAGTAGCTTGGTGAGACTATTTCAAGAATTTTCTCTCATTGTATCTTTCAGGGTTCTAATTGATTTTCTGTTTCCTGGAAGTCACTTGGTTCACTACCATTGTCAGCAATGCACTTACATAACATGCTGTGACCCTTGTCCCTTCAGAACAATCAAACACACCAAATTACATCCCCTTTCATGTTATTTATTGATTTTCTATACCTAGAATCCCCAGCTAGTCAATCCCAATTGGCCAGTTGATTGTAAGTTCTGATGTGGTTAATATGTGTTCTCCAATCATATCCTTATTCTTGTTTATTTATGAAATTAATAGATGTGAGGAAGGAAAAAAAAAACTTTAGAGATTGCCAGCAGACTCTAATCTGTAGTCTGAGCTCCCTTTTGGTGCATAGTTTTGAAGCAGGGGAAAAGGATAGAGGTGACAAGGAATCACCCAAGTTGAAGTACCAGAGGTTTTAGCACTACTCTTCTCCAGTGATTTCCTAGTAGAATTTTCCTTCCAAGATACTTTTTTCCTCCTTTGCTTTTCACCTATAGCAGATGAATTAGGAGCTGACAACAGTTAATATTTTAAAAATAGTTACTGTAGTAACTATATTACTTCTTGAATTATTTCTACATCAAGAATTACAAAAGTAACTTGAAATGTATCTCATGGCAATTAGCGAAATGATTCTAAGAATTCAGATCAAAAGTAGAGAAACTTTTTGCAACAAAGAGGTGGGGGGAGAGATCATTCAATGAGAATATTATTTAGGTATAAATAAGTAAGAATTTATTAATTACATACTATATGGCAAGCACTATGCTAAATGCCTTACAAATATCTCATTTGATGCCCACAATAACCTTGAGAAGTAGTTATTATTATTATTATTCCCATTTTACAGTTGAGAGAACTGAGACAGAGAAAGCCTATTTAAGTGACTTGTTCAACCTCAAATAGCTACTATCTGAAGCCAGACTTAAACTCAGTTCTTCCTAATTCCAGACCCAGCGCACTATCCACTGTATTACCTAGCTGCCCAAGTATATCCAAAGTCAAATTTCCTTTGCTTTTGCTCCTTTCTTAGTTTATTTTAGTATATTAAGCCATTCTAGCTGTACCAAATCTAAAATTATATTATAAAGCAGCAGTTATCCAAACCATTTGGTATTGGCTAAAAAATAAACTAGTTGATCAGTGGAATAGGTTAGATTCAAAGGACAAAACAGTCAATAACTTTAATAATCTAGTGTTTGACAAACCCAGAGACCCTGGCTTTTGGGATAAGAACTCACTGACAAAAATTGCTGGGAAAATTGGAAATTAGTATGGCAGACACTAGGCATTGACCCACACTTAACACCATACACTAAGATAAGGTCAAAATGGGTTCATGACCTAGGCATAAAGAATTAGATTATAAATAAATTGGAAGAGTATAGGATAGTTTACCTCTCAGTTTCTACTCTCTCAGAGCTATGGAAGAGGAAGGAATTTATGACCAAAGAAGAACTAGAAATCATTATTGATCACAAAATAGAAAATTTTGATTATATCAAATTGAAAAGATTTTGTACAAACAAAACTAATGCAGACAAGATTAGAAAGGAAGCAATAAACTGGGAAAATACTTTTACAATCAAAGGTTCTGATAAAAGCCTCATTTCCAAAATATATAGAGAATTGACTCTAATTTGTAAGAAATCAAGCCATTCTCCAACTGATAAATGGTCAAAGGATATGAACAGACAATTCTCAGATGAAGAAATTGAAACTATTTCTAGACATATGAAAAGATGCTCCAAGTCATTATTAATCAGAGAAATGCAAATTAAGACAACTCTAAGATACCACTATACACCTCTTAGATTGGCAGGGAAAGATAATGCGCAATGTTGGAGGAGATGTGGGAAAACAGGGACACTGATACATTGTTGAGGAATTGTGAACACATCTAGCCATTCTGGAGAGCAATTTGGAACTATGCTCAAAAAGTTATCAAACTGTGCATACCGTTTGATCCAGCAGTGTTACTACTGGGCTTATATCCCAAAGAGATTTTAAAGACGGAAAAGGGACCTGTATGTGCAAGAATGTTTGTGGCAGCCTTCTTTGTAGTGGCCAGAAACTGGAAACTGAATAGATGCCCATCAGTAGGAGAATGACTGAATAAATTGTGGTATATGAATGTTATGGAATATTATTTTTCTCTAAGAAATGACCAACAGGATGATTTCAGAAAAGCCTGGAGAGACTTAACATGAACTGATGCTGAGTGAAATGAGCAGGACCAGGAGATTATTATACACTTCAACAATAATACTTATGATGATCAATTCTGATGAACATGGCCATTTTCAACAATGAGATGAACCAAATCAGCTCCAAGAGAACAATAATGAATTGAACCAGTACACCCAACGAAAGAACTCTGGAAGATGACTATGAACCACTACATAGAATGCCCAATCCCTCCACCTTTGTCCGCCTGCATTTTTGATTTCCTTCACGGGCTAATGGTACACTATTGCAAAGTCCAATTCTTTTTGTACAGCAAAATAACTGTTTGGACATGTACACTAATATTGTATTTAATTTATACTTTAACACATTTAACATGTATTGGTTAACCTACCATCTGGGGGAGGAGGTGGAGGGAAGGAGGAGAAAAATGGGAACAAAAGGTTTGGCAATTGTCAATGCTGTAAAATTACCCATACATATAACTTGTAAATAAAAAGCTATAAAAAAGTATATTAAGCCATTTCAATACTGTAACACTATCAAACTAGATCTCTTTTTGCTTAGGAACCTAGATTCATAGATTTAGAACTCAAAGAGACCTTAAAACTTAATTGGCCCAACTCTTTTTCATTTTATCAATGAAATCATTGAGAACTAGAGAGATCCAATGGCTTATTCAAGGTCACTGCAGCATATAAATTTCTTGAATATTGGACTGTTGTCACTAATAGCAAGACCTTGGTTCTCAAGTTGCTGGGCAGGGCTACTGCATCCATGGGAATATGAATATTTTTCCATAAATGATTGGAAAATTTTGGGAAAAGATGCTTATGGTTCTGTTCTTAGAAAGGTTCTCTAGGGAAATATGTGGCTTCATGTGACCTCTCTTGTAGATGGACACAAATGTCTAGCATCATGTTACGGATTTTGTGTTTGCTGATTTAAACCACTATCCCATTTACTGCTGACTAGGTTTGGTCAATCAACAAACATCCATTAAGCACCTACAAGGTTCTAGACACTATACTAATTGTTGGCACACCAAATTAGAAAACTTCGACCCTTCTATTTTAAGTAAGTCACAAAAGTTCTTATGAAAATGGCTAACAGTCATCAGGTGACACTGGGCATGTCAATGTTTTAGGCAGAAATGAATTTGTATGGTGAAGTCATAAACCACTTACAGCAAATTGGACTGATAATGCAAACATCAATAGATCCTTACCTCCAGTTCATGAACAGAAAAACCCCAGTAATAGAAAAGGATTGAACTCCGAGTAAGGATGAAAGGGTTTTTTGATGATTTGTCTCTTATTATACACAGGGCTCCTATCAAACCCCACTCCTGGTGATGACAGGTCCATGGATAATATTATATAAAGGAGATGATGGATATGGGCTCAGGATGATTACATGGTGAGCTTGGATAAAGTTTTCTATTTTAGGACTAAATTTGTGAGCGCAGGACTAAGAGAAAGATCTTTATAAGAAATCATACTTCTAGGATCCATTGGCAAGATCAAGAAATAAATGACAAAACTATTAAGTACTTTTACAAAATGACACCAAGGAAGCAAGCACTAATATTCTCAGATTCTGCCTTTGATTAGTACCATGATTAGTTTGGGTCCCATTAATAGTTGCTCACCAAACAATGTGTCGCAGGTGGTACAAGTCTTAATGTTTCCATTTCATGGATAAAGAAACTGATGCTCTGAGAGAGTACGTGATTTGTCCTAACTAATCACTAATAAATGTCTCAGACTGGATTCAAACACAGGTTTCCTCATTCCATATTTAGCATTCATTTGATTAAAAAAAAAGTATGGTGGTGGGAAAAATCCTGTTCCTGTGGCATGGAGAAAAGCATCATACTTTAGAGCTAAAAGGGACCCCACAAATTACCCACACCAATCTTCCCTGTAGAGAGGAAGAAATTAAACCTCAAAAATTTGAAATGATTTGCTCAGAGTGAGATATCCAAACTGAAAGATAAATGATTATGTTTATTTTTACCCTTTCCCCAGCCCTCAACCAGTGTAAGTAGCATTTTAGCTAAAAAACGCTAAACATTATCAAATTAGTTTGATGTAGCTAGCTGAAAATGGAAATCTTCTGTTTTTCAAGTTTCCTTAAAGTCAGATCAAGTTTATAAACTTAGAATCACTTATAAATTTGAGTTGAGTGCTATATCACCCAACAGACTTACCCAGGGAAAACTGACATTTTCCTACTGCCTTCTTTCCCTGCACCTGTACATAGAATCTAAAAGATAAATTTAGAGAAGATTCTAGCTTGATGCTGAGTTTTAATTGATGCCCTTCTCTTATGTAAGACTATACTGACTATCTGAGCTTTCCTGTATCCCTATAATACATATAGAATAAAATAAATTCATCCAAGGACTGGGCTGGATAGCTCCTCAGAGTGAAACACCAGCTAATATTTCACCAAAGTGCTATTATAATGCAACCTTGCTTGAGGGAAGCTTTATGCCCTTTGCAGTTCAACAGAAAGATCCCTCTGGAGAAAGGGTCATTCAACATGATCGATGGACACTTTCTGGCATGTATTTCCACTGCTAGGTTACCTCCCAATTTCTACTGCAGTAGGGAAGTGAAAGCTGAAAGATGTATCACTGTTTTAAAAAAAAGAACCAATCAAATAATCACGCTCAACAATATTTCATCCTCAAGCTTTGCGCTTCCTTCAAGCCAGAGAAACTAAGGTGTTAGGTGTATAAATATTAGGAAGAAGTCGATACCAAACCACAGACTGTGGGATAGGAAGTCATTTCTTATTACAAATAGTTATCTATATTATTTCCCTAGGAGATTTCATTGCATAGATCATTCCTAAGGGAAAGGAACAAAATCTCCCAAACTCCTGCCTTCCTGTCCTGTCTAGTAGGAGCATTTTCTTTTTAGTGTACAGGAGGGAATACCAAATGGAAAATGAATCGCACATTTTTATAGCAAAAGAGTGGAAGAAACATAATGTTTTAAGAAATTGCTGATGACCATAACATAGCATTTATGGTATTTGGTCAACACTGCATTGGGAAGTCTATGGAATAGCTGGTTTTCTGTACAAACTGCATTTTATGGCATAATAGCATATTAGGCTCTAGTTGGGACAATCAATAGCTCCTCTGTGACTTCCTAGAATTTTATTTTTTTAATGAAAAGATTCCTATCCTTTATTACACATAATTATTCTTCCAGGAATTTATTCTGTTGGCATGATACAGTAACTTATGGTCAACTATCCATTTTCCACATTAACAGAAAGAAGGAAAGGACAAATAATCTTAATGCATGACAATTACATGATGTTGCCTTTCTTAATGTGTCAGTTGGGAGAATGATATAGTGGATAGGCAGCAAATCTCTAAGAGTGAGGGAGATATAGCTTCAGGTCCAACTTCTGACCTATACTAACTGCATTGACCATGGACAAATCACTTGGCTTCTCAATGCTCCAGGGAATTTTCTAATATTATAAATTACCAAAATGTTGGCTATCTTCATTGATGGAGGGATGTTGAGGGTCAAATCTCATCTAGAAAGTATACTATTTGGGTGATCTTAAGAAAGTCACTTAAGAAAGTTCTTCATCAAAGGAAGAATTCATTCCTGGATCTAAATGTGGTCCCTGACCTACTATTAACAAGTCATTTAATCTTTCATTGACCCCACACAACTCAGTTTGCATATTTCAAAGGAATTATTGACTTCTTATGATGGAGGCATTTTCCACCTCAAAAAATTATGAACATGGGTGGAATCATATCTCTGGCCCAAAACACGATTATATTAGGTAAATATTAAAATTCATTTGTATTTTCTGAGTGTATATTTCTGGGTGGCTCAGGAATAAGGGTGCCAGTTGCCAGTTTGGGATTAAAAATTTACTGAAGCAATCTCCCAAACAGAATTTTTGTTTCTGGATATTTTAGAGCAGACTACAATTGAAACACTCATCTTTATAATGCCTTCTGCAAGGGGTGTTTTTCACATCATCCATCCTGCTGGTCATCTGTCCCTTTCCTTGCAAAATGTATGTGGGCAATGTAGAAGTCATATCAGTAATTTCAGTAGGGATGCTGAAGAATCTCCTTTCCCATCTTCTACCTCTCGGGAATGCTTGAATGCAAATACTCTCTAATTAAACAATGATGCCCTTTTCTTTGTCTAATATCTTTATTTATTTATTTGCAAGGAAATTGGGGTTAGATGACTTGTCCAGGGTTACACATAGCTAATAAGGTGTCGTGTCTGAGGCTGGATTTGAACTCAGATCCTCCTGACTCCAGGGCTACAGCTTGGCTACATCTCTTTTTTTTTTTCTCCTCTCAGTCTTTTCCTTTTATTTATACAAATAAATAGGTAGACAGGCACTGATATATTTAATGAGTCTTCAACAATGATGCAAGATGAATACTAGCATGAATTGAGAGAAAGTAGTCATTTTAGTGAAAAGCTGATAGAATAGCATAATTTAACATGTGAGCTGTCAAGCACTCAATCCTTGATACTGTAAACTAGTCTCATGGCATGTGGATAAAGGGAAAAATATAACAGTGTGTGTGTGTGTGTGTGTGTGTGTGTGTGTGTGTGTGTGTGTTTAGTTCACACCCAGGCTTGAAAAATTAATCAAATAGTTCCCCTTTATCCCCAATGTAAAAAACAAAAAATCCATTAGTACTAGTCACTATTCACTGCACCAGGTAGTGCAGTGGCTAACTGCTGAGGTTGAAATCAGGAAGACCTGAATTCAAATCCAGCCTCTGACACATTTATTGTATGACCCTGAGTAGGTCATTTAATCTCTGTTTGCCTTGATTTTCTCAAATGTAAAATGGGAATATTATTAATGTTTATATATATATATATATACATATACATGTATATATATATATAATTCATAGGGTTGTTGTGAGAATCAAATGAGAGAATATATATAAAAATAGGTTAGGACACTATTTAGCATATAGTAGGTGCTATAAAAACTTTTTTTCCTATGTAGTGTTAAATATGTATCTATCTATGTATATATATGTACATGAACATATATTTTAATTTTTGATGAGATAAAAACAATATAATAAGTTTAGAAAAATGATTTTTTGGGGATAATCAAAAGAGAGCTGGTTATATAAAAACTTATTAATGCCATGTTTCAAAGGTAGAAGAAGGAGATAGTTATAAACAGGAAACCAATATGCTTAGAAAATGACAGAAATAGCATCTGCCCTGCTCCCTTCTTTCATGGCGCAGATTCATTCTCAAATAGCAGGAAGTGGAACAAAATTAGGCAGGAATTCAATTAGATTCCTTGCTGAAAAAAAAAAAAAGGAATCCAGCTTTAAAACTAAGGGGCAGATTGAACCTGTAGGAGGATACATATAAAGAAAATTGGAGAAGTTGAAATGATAGATTTGGTCCTTTGGTTATCTGTCATGATAAAACTGTTAACAGGATAATATCACATAGAAAAATAACTATGGAAATTATAAGTAAGATTCATTGTGTTGTGTCTCTACTTTGTGGAAGAGACTCTATATGATGTCATTTGGCTCCTAGTAGATCTGTTTTGCTTATATGCTGTTCCTCTACCATTTTAATAAAGATTGTTGGGGTGTGAATTAACTGAAGTCTTGGACTTAGAAACAGGAAAGTATTCCCATCTTACTCATTTCTGCCTATTTGCAAAAGATTTCTCTATTTTAGATCAAGCCAAACGACCAGTTGAAACAAGAACCTCAAAAATACTCTATGTAATTATAAACCATTTCCATGGAAATTGAAACTTTATTGAAAATGATTTTATCTTGCCATTTATTTATTATGAATAGTGCCTTTTACCTTTTGAACTACAAGACTATTGGGCTGAACATAATGTCTGGAGATATCCTTTAATAGCCTTTAATGGCTTCAAAGCATGTTGGATTCAAATTTAAAATAATATGGAGTTCTTTTGCTTCTTCCAGATTTGCAGCTCCTATTTTCAGAAGGCTGCCACTGAAGGAGAACAATGGCACCAAGGTGTCATCTCCATTATTTTGGCTAATTGAGGAAAATAAGAAAATTTTCAACTATCATTTTATTGTAGTGTGTTCTTAATGTTTATCATTAGACATATGGCCCAGATCACTTCCAGACTTTCAGATGAGGTAGTGTCTGAGATGAATAAATCAGTAACTTGGGCTACTGAAGCAAAAAAAAAATAACTTTTGATGGTGAATTAAACTTTTTTTTCATCTTAAGGAGAAATAGCATCTTGAGGGCTTGCCCATTTTCTTTTATCACCAACTAAACAGCTTGGAATATATAAAGGTGGGGGCAAGAGGACTTCATATAATTTCCCCTTACATTACTCCTAACACAAAAGACACAAAATTAATGTTCAGTTTTCTTAGATATTATGGTAAAATATTAGATTCATAATTCCCGAATATTTCAGGAAGCAAAAACATCTTCACACTATGAACTCATAAGTCTATTGATGTAAATAATTTATCCTGGCTTATGTATGATTCAAACTGTAATATTTATATAAGAGTGTTGTAATTTTCTTGTTACAAAAAACTTAATAAAAAATAAATTAGGGTTAGACCAAAAAAGAAATGAGTGGTATTTTTAGATCACCAAAAGAATATGTAAAAAAAAATCTATTTAGCTATCCAGTACTTTACAAATATCTGGGACAAAACACACAAACTGTGTTATTAAATATGATGCCCTTAAAACAATGTTATAGAATTTTCTGTTGAGTGGGCACAACAAATTATGCTCTGATTTTTTATACATTTCTTGGTGCTCGAACACTTTTCCAAATACAAAATCTTCTGTAGCATATGAGTTTGGATTGAGAAACTAGTAACTTAGAAACTGAAAAATAGATTGAGATAGGTGAGTAACATATCACATTTTATTGATGCCTGTTGACCTTTACTCCTAATAGAGAATTAGATAAAGGTACACAGGTTGGGAATGCAAAATACATGAGGATGTGGTTTGCAATAAACACTTCATGTGGAACTTACAAAAACATGGTCTGAGTTATGAGATCTTCTCAAATAACCCATCTTGGTTGAATTATCTATTAGGTTTGTGACACTTCAAGGGAAACTAAGTCATTTCTTCAAAAATATGGGTGGTTCTGAGTGTACCATCATGTTAGTAGTAATAAATGAGCCTGTATATAGATGTTTTTGAATGCTATTTTAGGAAGAACAGATTAGGGTGAGCATAGGAGAATCTGGGAGGAATTCTTGTGGGTTAATATATAAATGCCAGTAGGTATAGAGAACAGGGACAATTCTGTAGTAACTAAAAACTGATTTTATATCTTTTATTTCTGCTGTGTTCAAATGATTGCTTTGTACCATCAACCAGCAGATTGTTCTCTTCCTTAGAAGACAAGGTAGAGGGCTCAAGGAATGTCTCTGCCCTCTCAAGATTATCACAGAGTATAAATAGAAGAATAGTCTCTGTGAAGACTGAGTTAGCACCCTGGATACTTTAGAATCAGCAGGAGTCAGGATAAGCAAAAGTCCTTGGTCTTTATTCTTGGTCTTTAGGGGTAGAAATGAAGGGAATGGACACAGGATCTCTGTGACCTTCCTTTTCCACCTCCACCGCCCAAGTGACTCTGGCTTGTCTTATTCCACCCCCCCAATCCTTCCCACAATTCTCTGTATACATCAAAAAATTGAACCAGCACAGAATAGCAGGAAGGGCCATTTTCCAAGCATATATAATAAAGTATTGTCCAATCAGTAGTTAGCCTTAAGTGCTCGGTTGTTCAACCTCAGTGCATGAACTCAAGAGTTTTAGCCCTTTACACGTTTCAGTGTGAAAACAGGGGGGTAGAAATGGATGTGAAAAGACAAAAGGGAATTCTAGTCTGTGTCATATAACTGGATAATGGATATGTGCCAGTTAGAGAAGAAAGAATGAAAAAAAAGATCAGAGATATGAATTTTGCTCATTGAAGGAAAGATCCACTTTGATGATATTATGAATCCACTGAGGCATCCAAGTATTACCACCCTTTTGAGGAAAAGGCAATATGAAAGAAGAGGAGGAATGACTGCACAAGTGAAGGAAAAAATGATAATTCTTGGTAGGAAAAAGTAGACCCAGGGTTTAAAAGTTAATGAATGGTTTGATGTTAATTAGGAAGATCTCCAGTGTGATGCCCTAAGTGTCTTTGGATTACTTGGACCTGATAGTTTGAGTTTTAGCAATGACTTGACCAATTTCCTTAGAAACTGAGAGGGAGTTGTACCAGGGAAAGTAAGGCCAGATAATTAGTTATAATTAGAATCACAAAAGCACAAATTGAATTCAAATGTTACATCTGAAACATTTTGACTGTGTGACCCTGAATAAGTCACGATCTATCAATGCTTCCAGAAAATTCTCTGAGACTTTTAGCTATAGAATAGGTACTGATTTGCATTTGATAAGAGTTTTCTTACCCAATTGTTCCCTATACTAATGAAATCACAGATTCAGTCCTGACATAATATTTGATTAATGGTTATGTAATGGAGATTTGGCTCCCTCTCATTCTGAGTCACGATGAAGCTGGAACACATGGTGCATGCAATGGGAGAATGGTCAATGATTTCAGTCTTTATTAGTGCTCCATTGATACAATTCTCATATGAATTTTGTAGATGTATAAACATTCTGTAAACAGTTCAGATTTCTTAAGCACATAAAAAGTAAAATTATCTTTAGTTGTCTGAAGTGGCAGAGTAATAACTGGTAAGCGTGGGGATAAATTCAAAAGTCACTAGCTTGCTTCATTTTCTCTTTTGGTGTTGATTTTTATTGTCTCTATTCTAGTGGGAAGCAGTGTTTTAAAGCAGAGAGACTTTCCTTGGGCAGACATATGGATTGTGAATATAGACCTGGATGCTTGATTTTAGCAATTATTCTTTCATTTTGGGGAAAGGAAATTAGAGGCTTCAACATTTTGAGTTTTTCAGTCAGGAAAGCAAATTACTTATAGATCCTAGAATGGAGTCTTTGCTACAATTTGTGACAGTTGGTTCAAGTTGGAGGTCCTAGGGACTGATCTTTGAGATCAAACCCATTGGTAGCTGATACTTGGATTTATACAGCAGGAATGCCACATGTGGATGTAAAATTGGTGGGGCCAAGATTATCAACAAAGTCAACTAGTTCTCTCCAGAGTCTAAGGTAGAATAGAAGAGGGTGTGTTCCTGAAGTGCTGACAGAGATTTGAACCTCTGTTCTTGCTAGACAGATGAAATCAATATCACTTTCTAATAATTTCTTGATGGCAATTAGTTAAATAAAACTTGGATTTATTTACTGGTGGAGTAGAACACATACAAACAGGGTTTGAGGTTTGATCTCTGATAGCATAAGAGGAAAGATACCCCTAAACCCTGAGGGGGTAATCCTTGGAAATTGAGAGGGAGGTGTACCTAGTTCAACTCAGGGAAAGTAAGGCCAGAGAACTAGTTATAATTAGAATCACAAAAGCACAAAGAAGCAGAATCTTAGAGTAGAAAAGGATTTCAGCAAGACCCCTCCATTCTCCAACACAACTGGCATAATCTTTGTTTAAAAAGTCTCATATGAGACCACAATCTTCTGAGGCAGCTAAAAAAGACTATGAATGGTGGCCTTTTATGATTATCCTTAATTTTAAAAAATTCACTCTGGACAAATTACATGGAACAGCTTATCTTCTTTTCTTTGTTTATCCCCCATCTGATTCTTCATAGAGATCTACCCTAATGCATCACAGGGGCTGTGGTAGCTTTCTGCCCATCATGAATACTCAGGAAATGTTTGTGAGCCATCATGATAATAAATCCAGTTCTATTCAAAAAAACATTTATTAAGCATCTGCATAGTACCTATCTCTGGATTAGAGGGAAAAAATAAAAAGCAAAAATTAATTTGTTTACTAAAAAAGAATTATTGCTTGTTCTGACTCTCATTATATAAATTGCTGACACTGACACATTGTCCCTTATTCCTGAGCCAAGGTTGTACAGCCAGTGATGATGATGTTAGTAATGATGATGATATGGTAATAATAAAAGTAATAGTAGTAATAGTATTTAAGAGTTAGAAAGCATGTTATCCTCATGACAATTAGCTATGAGGTAGCTAATGTCAGTATCATTATCTTATTTTACAAATGAGGAAACTGAGGCACCAAGAAGCTCTGGAACTCTTCAAGGATGACATGGTTAGGCAGTTTGGAAGCAAAGAGAGCAAAATTGGAATATTCAAAGTCTTTTACCTGGGCAGCTAGGAATAACAAACCTTTCCTGACTCCCTCTGGGCACAGCATCACTGAAAAACAGGGATTTTCTTCAATTTTATGGGCAACAAAAGGATTTTCCATTCTTTTCCTGGCCCACTCAAATCCCAAGTCAAGTGTAAAGCTGAGAGGAAGCCATTGCACAATCTGTAATAGAGGATAGCTGCTCCATACATGATATGTAAGAATTGGAGTCACTTTAGCCTGCAACTGCCAAGACTTCACATCCCATGCTAATGCTTTTGAGGGCTCTGAAGAAGGGGATATAATCCTTGTATCTTCTGCTTCCAAGGCCATTTGGGTATTACAGGAATGGGATGTCATTACTTGATGAGATCTCACAACTTTTTCTCCTATAGATAATATCACCATCAAATCAAGCTGTTCTATGTTGCTGCTTACAATTAGCTCTCTCATCTCAGATTGTTCTTAACTTCCATTGTGGCTTTCATTACAAATGCACTCAAAGAAAACACATAAAAATAATATGAGACTCTATTGAAGGTAACGTGACAATAACTTTAGTAATGCTTTCTTCAACATTTCCCCATAAGTCTGATTTCAGTGAATCTTTCTGTCCCTTGATAGTTATTGGTCAAAAATACCATAATGCTTTAAAATGTCATTGCTCATCAAGGGAGAAATAGAAATTTTGTCTCTCTGTGGTCTTCAGTGTCTATTGGCTCAGTATGAAAATTTAGACAATTCTTTAAGGTCAATGTGACATATGGTGAAATTGTTACTTATAAGATTTTATTCCTTCTTCTGTTGGAAAAAAACCCACAATTGTAGTTCCTTTACACTAAAAAAAATCAGTTCATTTCTCTTAGGCTTAAAAAATAATATCTTCTACACTGAAAAGAGAAAAAAAATGAGTTTGATAACCTAAGCTGACAAGGATTAGAAGACTACCCCATGAGACAATTTTCTATGGAGGTTTTTACCTTTTCTCATTCTTTTCCTCTCTTTAAAAAAATGTTGTAATAGGATTTACTTCTTGTATGTGAGCTCCCAGAACTGTCAGAAGTTGAAATACATACAAATAGACAGGTTTCATAGTCACTTAATTGATCTCTCTCAAAAATGAGTGAATAAATGATTAGTGCTCAACTGAAACACAGTCTAGCTTTTTTACTTTTTCAGGGATCCTCCAGTTTTAAGACCTGATTGTTGAAAGTACATAAATCCATCTCCAAGATTTAGAACTTTCTAAAACTGACATGGGTTAACTTTTTAAGATTCTAAGTTGCCAAAGTGTGGTCTTTATTGTTTCTCATCAAGAGTATTCTATAGCAACAAAGACAGAAATAAGATAAAAAAAATAAACTTGATAGACTTTTGCTGCTGAGATCAAGTTTGTTGAATGGATAAGAGCTTGTCTTAAAGACTTTTATCTACATTTATTTACACTATAAAACACAATATGCTTTTTTAAAGGAGAATCTTTACTATTCTCTCACCTTTCTACACACACAAATTTGCACACATCTAATACATACACGCAACTGGATTATCATACACATAACAAGAAAGTCAGAATATTGGTTCTATTGATAACTTAAATTCTACTTGTCTTTCAAGTCTCTTCTCTACTTCTACATTCTCCATGAAGTGTCTCTTAACTGCTTTGGCTCTCAGTGAACACCTTCATAAAACATTAAGGCTTCCCCCACATGACTGAACAATTCAATATACATCTTGCATTATTTTCTAGTTATTCAATATATGCTAATCTGGTCATCCAGGTAAATGGCAAAGTTTGTATCTTATGCTTTTGTCTTCCTCAGCAGAGTACTACACACATAGAGGACATTCAACAAATATCTTTAAATTAATTGATTGGTGTCTATTACAATAAATTTTGAGGCCCTCTATGCTAGGATGTAAATACTACTCTCACTCTCACACCCTATGAAGAAAGTTCTGATTCCATTTTCTTGGTGTTAATTGAAACTTCTCCTGGAACTTGCAATGTCAATATAAGCTGATCATCAGTTTGAAATACCTTTCTTTCTATTTCTATCACGACTCAGCTTCATTTCTTTTAAAACTCCCTAAGAGGACTTTTGTTCTTTTCATCATTAGTGGGTAAGGTTGCAAAATATTGTAACTTAATTATGAATGAAGATAATCAACATAAAAATATGATGATAATCATTAACATGAACTTCTCTCTACTTTGGGTATGTATTTTTTGAAAGAAATACTTAGCAATATCCACAATTCTAAGTCTCATTCTATATCTGGAGCTTCTCAGGGGAGTAAAAATACAAGAAAAAGAAAATCAATGTTAATTAATTAAGATACATTTTAGTTAAAGTGCAAAAAAAAATACTTAAGCAAAAAACTTAAGTAAAAAAGGATTAAAAACAAAAGAAAATGCCATAATACAAGATAACGAAAACATGGGATAAAGCTAATCATGTGGGTTAGCATAAAGGAAGCTAAGGTGGCTTAAGTTTTCAGTTCTTTTCAGAAAAATCAATTATAAGGTAGTTAGGCTGCTCACACTGAACAGCAAATCCTTGGGTTTAACTAATAAAAAAGCATTCTTTTTTGGAAGAGTCTCTTCCTACTCTCACACCCTATGAAGGAGTATATAACATTGATTTCTGAGAAGGAATACAGGCTAATTAAGTCAAGTATTATCCAGTAGTCTCACTAAATCAAAATCCAGGTACATACTTAATCTTCATGGGTTGAGATCAGGGATCACATAAGATCTCAGGATTAAATCCTTATAAAATGCTTGCATTCCAAGGTCTAGTTCTACTTTCTTAGTATCAATTGAAACTTCTGGAACTTTCAGTGCCCAGCATAAGCTGTTCATTGAATCTTAGGATCACCGAATCATCGAAATTGATCATTGAATTATCAAATGATAGCATTTTAAACTAGAGAAGACCTTAGAAATACTCCCTTTGAACGCACATTTCCTGCAACTACTTTCCTTTCCTCCCATTTCTTTCAGAGTACAAGATAGCTTTGGGCTGGTCATCAATACAGGAAATGACCTGATGCAGTGGCGGCTATGCGAAGTGGTAAATGTCAAAGCAAAAAGGATACAGGACATGTGATTTAACACATTTTTAAGCACCTACTTTATGTCAGGCATTGTGCTAGGAGTTCAAAATACAAAGAAAGAGGAATGAAACAATAGCAAAAACAGTCATTGCTCTCAAAGAGCTCATGGTCAAATATGGGTGACAACATGTCAACACTCATGTACCTGATAAATTGGGAAATATCTGAGAGGGAATGCATTAAGATTAAGGTTGACAGGGAAAGGATGTTACAGAAGTTTAGCCTTACTTGAAAGAAGCCCAGGAAGCTAGAAAACAAAGATAAGAAGAGTATCAGAAATGTAGGGCAGTTGATTAAAAGTGCTCAGAGTCAGGAGATGAAAGGTCACAGCAAGATCAGCAAGGAGGCCAGTACTATTGGGTTACAGAATGCATGGTTGAAAGTCACATATAAAAATGTAGGAAGCAGTCAGGTTATGAAGTGTTTTAAAAGTCAAAGTGAATTTTATATTTGATCCTGGAGTTTATAGATAGCTATTAGGGTTTTTGGAATAGTGGGGTTGAATTGATAATTAATTTATGAAATTATGAAATGAGAGTAAGCACGTTTGGTTCTTTACATATTGTGGGAAAAGACTCATGAAAGTGGGAAACCTGGTAATAACACTTTAAAACTGTGCAGAAGATATTGGGAAAAATAGTACAGAAAGTGTTCAGACAGAGAGCAAAAGGCACATGTAGGAGAATGACATGTAGGAGCTGGCAAGGGGAGATTAACATTCGCATAGTCAAATTATCCAAGTTACTGCTAAACTCTAAAGTTACCATGTCCAGATAATTTCAAAATTATTAGCTCCTTTTGTTGTTCTCCTGATCTTATTGTGATATCTGGCACTTGGCTGAGTGCCAGATTTATATATCATGATCCAGAAGTTTTTGATAGTAGCACCTACTTGGATTCTATTGGTTCAGCACATACTTCCAAGATATGAATTTGGATTAATATATGATGCAATTTATAAATGATGCTCCTTTGATCTTTAAGAAGATTTGTATAAGACTGCTGCTTTTTGTAATCTTATTTCCTGATGTTACCCCTTTATACTGCTTACTGATAAACTTACTATGCTGACTAGATGGGAGAGGTGGTCAAAAAATCAGAACAAGATACAATTTTAACAGGAGTAACATGGTCAGATGTACTCTTAAAAAGGTTAATTCGACAGCTGAGTGGTCTGGATTAGAGAGTAGAATCATAGAGATCAACCAGCAAACTATTGGAGTAGTCTAGGTATGAATTAAGGTTGAATTAAGGTAATGGCAGTATCAGAGGAGAAAATAGGGAACATATATGAAATATTATGAAGGTAGAAATGACAGGTTTTGGTAATTTATTAGATATGGGGCAGTAGAGAGGCAGGAATTGAGGATGGCACTTAGATTGCAAGTCTAGGAGATCAAGAGCATGGTGGTACCCTTAACATTAATAAGAAAGTTAGGAAAAGAGGAAGATTTATTGAAAAGATAAGGAATTTAGTGTGGGACATGTTGAATTTAAGGTGTCTATGGGATATTCATTTCAAAATACTCAATCAGTACCTGGAGGTAGGAGATTGGAAATAAGGAGAGATTAGGTCTGGATAAATAGTTTTGAGTATCATCAGAAGAGAGATTATTATTCAATACATGGGGAATGGATAAAATTACCAAACAAAAAAGCATCAAGGAAAAAAGAGAATCCAGTTCTGAGCTTTGGGGTATATCTTGAATTAGTAAGCATAACCTGGATGAAAATCTAGAACTGATGGCAACGTAAATTCTTGCTTGGTCTTGCTGCTAATTTGATGTAGCTTGCTATGTGATGGGTTAGTTGTTTCTTGACAAAACCTCTTAAAGAAGTTTGAGTAGAGATGAGGATGAAACTCCTCTAAGTTTCAGTTTGAACTGGAGCCTTCAAATGATGTTGTACTGTGAACATTCCAGGATTCCTACAAATGTTCCTGAAGATCAGTTTGGTAGGAAGAATGAGGTGAATTTCTTGTGGAAATTCTGTTCAGATATAGTCTTTTCCTTACTCAATGATGGACTCAAATTGTTCTCATTCTCATAATCATCATCATTATCATAAAAATACTAACACCTAACATTCATATAGTACTTAAAAGTATGCAAAGTGCCTTACAAACATCCTCAAAATGCCGTTAGGATGTAGGTGCTATATCCCTTTTTACTGCTGAGGGAACTGAGGCAAACAGAAATTAAATGACTTGACTAAGATCGCACAGCTGTGAGCATATGAAGTTGGATGGGGTAATACACCTGTATCCTATATCTGAGGACATTATCAGAGTCTAATAGAAGCAGGATTACAGCTGCTTGATAAATACATTGTTTTTATTGTGGTTTTTTTTTTGTTATTAGATACTATATCCTTTTCTTTTCTAAGAGTAAAATGTTACATGGAACATTTTAACATACGCTTCTACTTCCATGATGGATTAATTCCATGTGTTAAAATGTACCAGTAACTAGCAATCATAGAAACAAAACATTTGTAAAAGAAGGCAAAGTTAGTTAGTGGTTTGTAGATTGAAGTTATTGGTAGATGCACAAATCCATCTATCCTAGACAATGAGTGGCGCTGAATATACTGATAAATGTTTAACAGTAGGCTCTTCAAGTGAAAAAGAGCAACCTATACAAGGGCTCACTTCTAAGTTTAGTATGTATGATCAAAATTTTCTCTATTGCATTCTTAAATGTAGACAATCAACAAAATGATAAATCAAACCCTAATGTGTAGCATTTGCCAATTTCTAAGATGTAAATATTCATGCTGAAAATTTAACAAGTGGCTCAGCCTATTTGAGTTGGCTGCAGTAATTATCTCAAAATAAGAGGCATCAAAGGTTTTCGGACTCTCTAGTAACCATAGGGATTATAGCATGCAGTCAGCACTTCTACCCCAGTTAGCCATGTGCAAACCACCAAGGTAAGTATGAGACATACTAATATCAACTGGTGAGGAAATAAATTTTCTTATGTTTAAATTTATCTGAAAACAAAGGCACTTCCTCCAGAGTTCAAATTCCTTCACAGTAGTGATCTTTAAATATAGATTAAATGAACACTTAAAGAACTTTAGAAATTAGAATCTCACTGATTCTTGAGGAGACTTATTATGTTTTTAAATAGTCTTAATTGGTAGGAAGCTTCTTGATGTCACATCAAAAACAATTCTTTCTCCCTGAAATACACAACTATTGGTCTATAGACTTGGCCTGCAGGGTAAAACATAACAAATTAAATCCTTTTTTAAATACTTCAGTTATTTGTAGCAGACATCTTTTTTTTTTAACTGAATTTTTATTTATATCAAGGTTTTAAGTGCCTATACATCCTGATTAGTTTCCTCTGATTCCAGTTTGTTAATGTATAATGTGCAATTTGTAATGGAGCATCCAGAACTTGATATGTAGGACCAAATCTCTCATATTGAATATATCTACAAACCTGCTTTTGAGGAATGGAAATATTTAAGTCAATTATATTTCGAACCAATATTTTCAGAGACTACAATTTTGTGGAACATTGGGAGAAAATGTCGACAATTCAATTCTTTTTTTTTTTCCCCCTTTGCCAATTGGGTTTAAATAACTTACTCAGCATCACCCAGCTACTAAATGTCTGAGGCTGGAAGTGAACTCATGTCCTCCTGACTCCAGGGCTAGTGCTCTGTCCATGGTACTACCTATATTCCCCTAAATTTCAACAATTCTATTGTAAAAACTAGAAATAAATTAGTGTTCTAGAAAAGTTGATTAATATGACTTATTATAATCATTTGAGTATCACTCTGGTCTTGAGAAGAAACATTGATTAATAGCAAGAACACATTGGTTCTAGTCTTGGCTCTCCAAAGTAGTTAGCTATATAATATTGGAAAAACCTATTAATCATTTTGGATTTGTATTTCATTATTGAGAAAATAGAAGAGATGAACAAGGAGATTTCCCCTAAATCCTTCCATATCTAAATTTACGTAATTTCAGGAAGTTTCAAATGATCAAATTATGTGATTGATAATTTGAGTAATTCAGGTTTTTATCAATATTCATGCTTTTCGTTTAAGTTTTCAGGGAGGCAAGTTGTTGAGTGTTATTGCAAGGAAATGAAAAAACTTTTCTCTGGGTACTATTGACTTGACAAAAAGCATTAAACACCTTTCGATTAACTTAGGGCCAAGATCTTTTCAATTCTAATTAAGCTGGATGATTATTATTTGATTTCCATTTAAATTACCCTTTTCACAAGATGTTCTCTGTTTTTGTCGAGCTGAAATTTAAGTGGCTGCTCTCTCATCTCCATCCCTATTTCAAGCCAAAGATATATAGGTTAAGACTGTTGAGCAGGACACGTTTTCGCAACAAGAGCAGTTTAGCTCATTGCTTCTCAAATGAGCAATTAATAATTCAGAACAATTAACTGAGTTATGAGTTCCTCTTTCAATACGTTTTCAAACATGAATAGATTAAATGGTAATTGTCATCAGATTTTATGTTCTCTTTCATGTGCCCAATAAAAGTTTATCTTTCGGAGCTTACTTTGTATTTCGTTTTGATGTATTCATAACTGAATGCAATATACTATATTAAAATATTTATTATTAACATATAAAATATTAACCACTCTTAAATTATACTGACTAAAGAAAACAAATAGGCTACTTGTTTAACTTTTCATGAATTTCTTCATTTTAATACAATTTGGATCTGTAGGATACATGCCGATAAAAATTGATGAAGCAAGAAAGTTGTTTGAATATTTGCCCACTGTATGAATTTCTTTGAAAAGTACTTCTTAGAAATATTTTTCTTCCTTCCCTCTTAGCCATTATTTTTGTATGGAAAAATATTAGGTGGTGTCAGAGTGACTTATAGTCAAGAAGATATAGGTTCAATCCTGTCTGTGACATGTGTAAGTCATATGACTATGGGCAAATAACTCAATCTTTTAGAGCCCATATCCTTATCTGTAAAATGGGGATAATAATGCTGATATCATCTTGGTCAAAGGATTGTTGTGTGGCTAATTCCTGTTAAATACATTATAAATCTTAATGTGCAATGCATGTGTCACTTTCTAGAATAAGTGGACATCTATATTCATAGATTTTTAGATATGTTCTATGAGCTTATAACAAGAATATTAATACATTTAGGCTTGAATGGATCTGAATCTATTTGGATAGTCTATCTCATGTTGCTGGGTACTTAGATGGTACAGTAGATGGAGTGTCAGGAGTCAAGAAGACTGATTTTCATGAGTTCAAATCTGGCCTCAGATACTTCTTAGCTGTGTAGCTCTAAGCAAATCATTAACCCTGTAGGCTTCAGTGTATTCAAGTGTAATATGAACTGGAGGTGAAAATAGCCCATTTTCACGTTTGCTAAGAAAACCCCAAATAGGCTGCAAAGATTTGCACATGACTGAACAATCACAAAAATCCACTGATGCAGCTCATACACATTCCTTATCATCACCTGTGATTCCTTTATATTGCCACCCTCACATTTGTGAGTTCATTCAGTGTAACTGAACCCTTTAAAAAAAGTTCTCTGGACATTGAATGGATATTAAGGCAATGGAAGATGGCTCTATAAAACTTCTAGAATTATGACTGGCCAATCATTTTTTTTCCAGTCAAGTATTTCTCTGGTGTCATACTTTTGCCACTTCTCCCGAGTACTTTTTTTGCTTACAAAGTAGAAAAACAAAAACAAAACAACAACAACAACAACAAAAGGCTAGAGGTAGGAGAGTAGACAATTAGAAAATCAGATTAAGTGTCAGTATTTTCAGATATTTGTTAACTGAGTTACCCAAGGGATAGAATATGCTAGAAGAAAACCCTTGCCTGCACAGTCTCCTAAGGAGAAGGACCAGAATATTTAATCACACAACCCCATTTTTACCACTTTATAGTCTAATGAGATTTAGTTGCCAAAGGAAAAAGCAAAGTTTTCCTTCCAAGACCATTGTATGGTAATCTAGCAGTCTTACTTTACAGCATATGTTATAGAAATATAACTAAAACAAAACATGACACCAGGCTTGATTGAATGGGCCTATGCATAATTCTCCTAAGTCTCTTATGCATAAACTTCTCTTGGCAAAATCATGAATGGTCCACTTAACCTATTTCAGACTTTTCATGATAGAGTAGAATTAGGTGAACTTTTTATAATGTACTTACAAGCAGAAAACTTTTAATGTTCTTGCAACAAATTGCAAGTTTCATTTTTGCTTTAAGTAGAAAAGGGGATGCAACCTGCCTAGAAAGGCCTATGTATTTCATGGTCCTTGAAAAGGAGTCGTTATTGCAATTTGGGTTATATACTCGGAAATATATTTATGTGTATGTACATATGCATATATATCTATTGAGAAAAATTATTTTACCATTATAATAATAGCCAATTATTAATTTGGGATTCAGGCTTTTTTTTTTTTTTTCTTTTATATCCTCATTTCAGGCCTAGTCACTTTAAGTCAATCTTTGAAGGACATGGCTAATTGATGAGATCATCCAAGTCCTCTAGGTACATTCTAGTTAATTTTGGATGGGATCCCACCCAATTAGAAGACCTTGATTTTGTATAAAATGTAAACAGTATTCAGTCTAGGCAAATTCTTACCCTGAATAAAAGAGTCCCTATCTTTGTATTTCCAGGGTGACCCATTTCTTGAAAGGAGAAAACCATCCAGAATAGATTGTATGGGAATCGATTTCCTGTCCAGACTGCTCTGACTCTCCTGATAAAGCCACATTGAGCTGGAGAAACTGAGACCTTCCAGCTTATCCCACTGTCATTTACTGTCAGAGGCATTCCTTTTTATAAAGGTATTTACTTAAGGCATTCATTGTCTCCACTGGGAGCTCTTTTATTGTGGAGAGAAAACATTGATCATCAACTTGTTGATTGTGAGATAACCAAATTAATAAATTGATTATTAATTATCCTAAAACTCAGTCTCTTGAGATTTTTTTTATTTGTAGCACTGTTTGATATATATATGTATATATATATGTGTGTGTGTGTATGTGTGTGTGTGTGTGTGTATGTGTATATATGCTTAACAGTGTTCATCTACATGTATTAATAGCTGATCATTGATAAAATGTCATAGCCTGAGATCACTCAATCCCAAGTGGGGACACTATATATGCATATATATATATACATAGTATTTATTTACCACCCATGTGTATATAAACAGAGTGAATGATATAATGTCATAACTTGAAATTATTCAGTATACATATGTACACATAGTCTTTCTCCACATCTATCTATATTTACCTAGATATAGGTATACTTATGATATCTAATATAGATAGATATAGATATGTAGATTATCATCTGCATTCTAAAGACATAACTATATCTAAATGTGTATATAAATATATATATTATATATATATTTATATACACAAAACTTATATATACATAACTAGAGGACTAGGATGATCTCATAAATTAGCCATGTCCTTCAAAGATTGACTCCTAACTGTGGCTAGGCCTGAAATGAGAAAATAAAAGAGAAAAAACCTGAATTCCAAATTAATAATTGGCTATTATTATAATAGTAAAATTCATTATTTTACTCTCAATAGTATAGTAAGTATATATAATTATATATATATGAAAGAAAGAGAGATTATGTGTGTGTATATGTATGTATATTTGAATGCATGTATATAGTTTCACTAAGATTGAGTGATCTTAGGCAGATACAATATTTCAGTGATCAACTACCCTAGTTTTCATATATAGAAACACTATATTTTCCATATAATGTGTTAGCATAACATAAAATATGATTTAGCTTGAATACTAACTTCATGAGGTTACTAAGCACAACTATTGGCAATAATTAATAAATTATTATTTTAATAATTTCTTCAGTGTTTTTCTTTATCTGTATACAAATATTATATTCATAATGTGCATAATAAACAATTTCCCTCCAAACGTGGCTTGCAGAACACCTGAATACAACCTAAAATGGGTATTTTTATTGCATTTCTCTATGAATTTTGTCATATTCCATCTTATTTTAAAGGTATAACATATATTGGAAGGTGGGGCACCCAAGCTTAAGACACACACACATTTAACAGAGCACTGTATGTTAGCAATAATCTTTCAAAGAATAAAAGAATAGATGGGGAAAAATCAGTGATATTTTTTATTTTCAAACGCTTGGTGAAAATTTCTTATCACTATGTTTAAATTAGACCAGGGCATTTTCAAAAACTTTGTACCCTTTTTCTCGGATATGAAACTATTAATTACAGAGATGAATCAGTGATAGAGACTGTGCACAGGAAAGGTAAAATATGGTTATATCTCAGTTTATGAACTGCCCTTCTATTTGTCTGGAGAAAGTACAAGCTTAACAGAAATTATTTGGGGAAAATCAATTATTGTGTATTATCTGACGTTCTTTTCATATTAATATGAACATATTGGACAGAATGCTTTAGAAGAAATAAACTTCAGATGAGGAAACGAAGTCCAGAAATGTGAAGCAAGGGAATGATTTCACCAGATAATATGTGGTAAATTCTGGATTCAGATCCAGGTCTGTTCACTCTAATTCCAATATTTTTGCCATTGAATGCCCATAGCTCAAACATAGAAAATTTGAAGATAATTAGAACCAAATTAAGTAGACATTTGACTAGTAACTGAGTCCTGACTCACTCCTAATGTCCTTAGTTTTAGTTGGATGTATAAATGGTATACTCAATTTTAGTCAAGAAAAGTGACCAAATGGCTAGAAATTTCATTGTTTTGCCCAGTATTAGAGCCAGAAAATATAGTTCCTGGTACATTCTCTCTCTATATATTTTCTCAGTATCCATTATATTAGATTATTGGTATACTTAGATTTCTCTAATTTACTATAGGCAGAACTCTGTATTGCTATGTTCCCTCAGTAGTGACTCATATAGAATACAGCAGGGTCATTAGTCATACTGACTTGAGCAATCTTGATCATATTATGACCACCCTGACTTCTTTTTCATTAGCAGCTGATTGTAACAAATTAATGCTAAATTGGTTTTGCTGAAGCTTAGTGTCCTCAACAATCAATACCAGTTTTTCCTGTGGTCTTTTCCTTATAGATTGATCTAGTCATAGTATGCTCCTGGAAGTCCCAACATTTTCCTTAGGGAGATTTGGAGCCTGGTATGATATGGCCTAGCATTTCCAGTTTTCATCATATATCTGTCTATAAACATCAGATACTTTTAAAACAGAGCAAACCAAAAAAACTCATGATTTCCCCCTCACATTTTTTTTTATTAGCCTTCTTCTTACATTCACTTGTACTTTCTCATTCTTTTTATTTAGTTAGTTCGTTTTCATTTCTTCCTTTCCAATTGATATGTGTGATGGAATGAGGAAAACACAAAGAAACATTTGATATGGAAGTACTTAAAATGGGGATGGGGGATGGGGGACGGGAGAAGGGATATGTTAAGCCTTGCTGAGCCACTTAACTACCTTTCTCTAAGATCAACTCTAAGGTGAAGGAGTTGAACACAGATGATCTCAGAGTTCCCTTAGAGTTCTAAATTCTATGAAATCATGTCGATCAAAATTATTATTATTTCTTCTAAAATCAAAATGACAAAATCTAGAAAATATTTTGCTTTCAAATATAACCTTTGTTTAAAATATTATAAAAGTTTATGTGTGTGTGCATTTGTGCACAAGTTATGGTTATAATCATAGATCAATCTATTTGCAAAGGAACCAGGCCATCTACAAATTTGTAGGTAGGATATAGAAAAGTAAATAAAGAACCAGAAGGTCTTTTGGCTATGTTTTTATATGCCCATGTAATCCATATCTCTTGAATTTTATTCATTTAGCTTAGCAAGAAAGATTATCTTTTGGTCTTGGGAACCAAAAATTTTGGTGCAATTCCAAATAAAAGTAATTAACTATTTATTAAATTCTTCATTTCTATTATCCATTATTATACTCACCTTTCTCCTAATCTACACCATAATCCTCCCTCATAAAACCAACAACTTCCCATTACTGTGCAAGAACACAGTTAAATTCGTCTTCTTTACCGGCATATGAGATGTATATGTGTGTGTGTGTGTGTGTATGTGTATACTGGAATATTCCCAAGAAATCATGTAAATTAATAGATATGCCATAAGAGAATATATGAATTAAAGCATGAAGCACTTGGATTATTAATCTTGGGGGAGAGGAGGTTGGGTATTGGGAGAGGAGTAAACCATGAAAGAAACTGTCAGATATTTGAATAACTTTTCTGTGGAAGATGTGCTAGAATTTTTTTTAACCTTTGGATCATGAGAGTAGAGAAGACCAATGACTTAAAGGATGGAAATTTTAAGAATAGTCTTTCCAATGTATTATATATCTGAAGTTTTTCAACTCACCTGTCTATCACTAAACACATGACCCATTATGCCAATTCCAGACAAAGTGGTTGGTAGCATGAATAAATTTTGAGAATGATTTCACTTTTAGAGAGAAATATTGGTATAGAATTCCATCCATCAATGCACAAGGCAATAATGATTTTTCAAAGTGCAAAATCTAATGATATCATTCCACTACTTTAAAAAAATCTAGTATTTCCCCATTTTCTTTAGAATCAAAAATAAATCATTTTTTGGTCCTCAAAACTCTTCAAAACATCATTCCACACTATATTTCCAGACTCTTTACACATTAGACTTTCCCATCCACTGAATAGTCCATTTTAAAAGGCATTCTGACTATTCCTCATATATAACACCATATCTTGCATCTATCTTTCAACCTTTGAACTGTTTCCACATCTGAAATATATTCTATCTTTACCTCCACCTCTCGGAATTTCTGATTTTCTTTAAGAATCAGATTAAGCTCCATCTTTTAAGTGACAGTTTTCCTTATTTCTCCCAGATACTATTGTCTTCCCTTAAAAAATAATTTGTATTTATTTTCTTATATGTACACTTGTCTCTCCCTATAGAATATTAGCTCCTTGAGGTCAATTTTGATTTTGTACCTACAATGCCTGGCACACAAGAAGTACTTCAAACATTTTGTTGGATTGCTATATAGTCTTAAATTGTTGCCTGTGGCTCTTAGAAGTGACATGTCTTGAATCATATAGTCATTATTCATAAAAAAACCTCACATTAGTGAAAGTTTCTCTAATTCAAAAACTAACCATCTGTCTTTTGTTTCAAACTGATGATCTGAATATAAAGCCTGGTCTTCTTTTCATTGATGGGGTCTGGTCTCAAATGTGCTACTGGGGTGGGTTTTTCTTTAATTGTCATGAAAAATATAACAAACTATTTAGAGTAAATACCATTGAGAGGAAAGAAACAAAAACCAAAAATTGGACACCACCACCACCTGTTAGTAAGACAGAATGGTGCATCATCTTTCTGATTCAACTAATTAGATGTCAGAGGAAATTCATTCTTTTAGTTGACAATATAGTCTTTTCTGCAGTTCATATTGAAGCATTATCTGACACATTTTAAAACTAGGAGGCTTGCAAGATTGATGATTTTCAGCATTAGTTTTGATAATATTTTTCTTTAAAACCACCAATAACATTCTTCCCTTGCCCCTGTGACTTAGGAGGTCTCATACAAGCTGTGCTTAAAGGGCTCTTGGAAGGAATCTCTTGAGTAAATATACAAAACATTACAATGCTTCTCAGAGAAGTATGTGTGTCTGCATACCCAGACATATATAGATACACATACATATATTTATATACACATATATGCAGAGAGGTATATATTTATTCAACATAATGCATATATAGTATACATTTGAAAAAATATATTTTCAAAATCCCTTCAGAGGGGGTGCCTTGAAGCTATATAAATCTAGACCATAAATTAATGAAAGGCATTAAACCAAGAAGATGATAAGGAAATTTACCAACATTTAAAAAAAATCAGGGTGAGGTGGTATCATTAATGCTATTAGTAGAGACTGACCTATGACCTTTCTCTTGGATTATCAAGATAGTACTCTCCATAGCTTGACATGGCAGGCTTGGAAATTTAAACACTAAATCATGCTTATGGTCAATATATGTTATAATTGCTGAATCATTCCAGTAAAGCACTAAACACCAAATACAGCCTGGTGATGATAAATACATCTTATACACTGGAGAGATGCTAAATAAGCATATTAATGAAACATGAAAATGATGTGTAAGTGACAAGAAGCAGTGACTGTTGGTAAATGGAAATTACAAGAAGAGTTCACATAGGCTAATAGGCATAATGTAGTTTAATTAGGCTGTTCTGGTGAAACTAACTGGTTAGTTCTTCCCTATATGCGGTATTACATCTTCCACATCCAGACTTTTGTAAAATGTTCCTATGTAATGCTGCCCTCCTCTTTACAGAAAGTTGATGTTAATATGAAGAATGAAACATACAATTGTGAACAATGTGGGAATTTGTAGTGTTTTGCGTGATTATTAGTATTTCTTATAAGGGTCTCCTTTTTCTCTTTTTGCAAAGTAGGAGGGGAGGAAAGTAAAATTAATGATTTCTGATTTTTTAAAATGTAATTAAAGAAAACAGTTCTAAATATCTAGTGTACACTATATTTGCATTTCTGCTACCTAGAATCACTCACTTCCATCAAAGCACATACTAGATTTTGGCTCCTATACGGAGACCTCCTTGATCATCTCATTATTAGCTAATTATTGTTTTTACATTAATCTTATTTTTCATTTATTTGATATTTATTTCTTTATATGTTTATTGCCCAGGTAGAATGTAATGTTCTGGAAGGCAGGGGTTGTTCACATCTCTAAATTCTATGGGCTTATACTTGCCTACATATCTCTAGCACCTAATATTTCACACAGAGAAGACATTTAACAATTAATGTTTGTTAATTGACCATCTTCCAGAGAGGCCCAAGGCTTAATTTTAATTAATACAACTTTGAAGGCCTATGTAAACTAATATCATCCAAAAGATACTGTCTCCAGCATTATAAGTTTTATATGGAAGGATTATTAGAAGGACTAATGTTCTTTAAATATGCTATCAAACTATTTAGACTCTAAATTTTGATTACCAATCATTAAAACTGAAAAAAGCTCAATCTTTACAAGAAATTAAGGATTAAACATCATAAAAATAATATATAAGTTCAGATGAAAAATAAAGAAAAGTAGGAAATTAGGTGCAGACATTTTATTTGAACAATAAACAAAAGTCACAATATTTTTTTTCTGATCCCACAATCTTACTACACATAGGTTAGTTAATATGTGACTGATTTACTCTCCTCTCAAAGTACTGAGTTTTCTACGAATTTATTCATTCATTACCATTGGATCAGGCATTCTATAAAAGAGTATATCTGAAGTAAGTTGCTACATTGTAAAGGTCAACATGAATCTTGTTCTTTGTTCCTCCTCTGTCACCTAATAACTGTTCAAACTACCACATTTCCTTGACTCTTTCTAAGTCGATAGACCCAGATTTTTAGCTTTTTACCAGGTTCTTAACCTATTGCCTCTTACCTCTGATATATGTGTGTTCTTTAACACTTGAGGAATGTTTGTGTTTTTTTTAAACTACTCTCTTGCCCAGATAAGCTTGGCTATTCAGGTTCCTTTGCTGAGTTGAGTGATAATTTTCTACCTCACTGTTTCATTCTGACTTCTTGCATACTCTCTGACTTTTATTCTTTTTCTTGGCTTCTGATCTCCAATCCAGACTAAAGGCTTCCAGACACTCTTTGAATCTGTCCCTTTCTCAGGGCTGTCTTTGCATTTTTTATCTTTACCTTGACCCAGCCACATTCTTATTTCCTACCCTCCTTAGCCAACCCATTGCTGTCCATGGTCCTGATATAAATCTCTCTTTTCAAAAAAGACATTTTACTTTGTTTCATATTGTGGAGAAGCACAAATTCCAAGTCAGTAAAATTGGTGTGGGCAGGATCGATGAATCTGGCAACAATCAACTTAAGATAATTGGTAAAATAGTTTTAAAAAATCATGTGTGAAGGTTGTGCCTGTCCTGAAGGGTTTAAAGTTTGAAGTTCTGAGAATTATTATAGGCTCAAAGATTATTTAGCATAGAATTCAAATACCAAAGAAATTTTAAGGGGCAGAGGAAAACTTATTCCAGCATTTTCTTAATTCTTTAGTCTTTAGTATAATATACTGCATCATAGGGAAGTTTTAAAGACTTCAAAAATATAAAAAGAGATAATATTAAGCCAAATAACCAAAATCTGTGTAAAATTTCCTGAATTGTATGTAGCTTTAAAATTTTTAGAGCTAATATTGATTTTTTTCCGTTTAATTTAAACAAAGCATTGAAGTAGTATTTAGATATTGCACTTTGATATTTGGTTAGAACTTGATAGTGATAAAGAATAAGTGCAGCAATATATTATTCAGTTTTCATTTAATTTATTGACTCCACTTTCATGGAATACTAAGGGGTAATTCAGTTTTAGAAATATATTAACCACATCCACATCAACTTTCATCTTGTGGTGAACATTTCAGTTGAGTCCCTACTATGTCACATAATTTATGTCTGGCTACATATACACACATGTCTGGATTTAATGTGAGCTGCTCTGGATATCAGAGAAGAAAGGTATAGGACTTTCAAAAAAACAAAACAAGAACTAAATAAACCAGCCATGCCATTGATTAATTCTCTTCCTATACATAGATTGGATCCCTAAGTAGCTTTTAAAACTTATTAGCATGTTGGATTTTCTGCTCCAAGTAGTTGCACATCCCAGCAGAGACATGCAGAACTAGCCAAGCTTCAAGAGGCAAAGGTCAGCTCTCAGAATTACTTACGTTGACAGCCGTAGTGCCAGGAATTTCCTGGCAGACACTCATCACATTTACGCCCTGTTGTTCCCGTCTTACACTCACAAAATCCTGTGCCATTACAACGGTCATGGATTGAGCCCAAAGGGTTACAAAAACACTCTGTAGAAACAAGACAACACACATACTGGAGACAGGTCCACATAGCTCATAAGTTACAAGCAAAGGGAGCATTTCCATCCTATTACTTAAAGAGATGCTGACCACTAATGAAATGACTATTTTAGATCCATTTAGGTACTTACTTAGCCTTCTCTAATACTGTTTTATTAGAGGGGAGACAGTCAATTGAAAACTAGAGGGCATAAAACATAATGTACTTTGACTCTAACCCACTATAATGGAGATTCCATTTTAAAGTACATTTTTTTCACTTAGATTAATGAATATTATAGGAGGTTTGTATGTCAAGGATACATCTCCATGTGTGCCATCAGTGGAAAATCTGTTTTAAATTATTTAAATGGGCTTCTCCTGTAATACTTAATATGAAGTTCTTCTGAATATCTTGAAGATACACTTTTCTAGTAGTGAGTACACTATTCATTACTTATTACAAATTATTTTGTAATAATTACTTATTACCAAGATTCTCTTACTTTTGCCTTTGGAACTGTCCTTAGTTAAAGTATTTGTTATTACAATTATGAGTACAGGTTGTACTTATTAGGTGACTTGCCATAGTTTTTACTGATCCCAAAGTAACAGCCTTAATAAAGAAGTATATTTCCCAACTCAAATTAATTACAATAGATTATAATTTATAAATCATATTTTTCTTATGACTCTTTTTATATGACCACTATTAACATGTGAAAGGGAAATGAAATTGATCATTGATGAGGCACTCATTGATGAGATATGTTCTCACTACTTGGGAAAAACTTGTTTAAGTTTAAAAAGATGATTGGAAATTACTTAGATTTCCACAAGATACTTAGGCAAAGTCAATTAGAAGATAGTTTGCCACACTAGGAATAAGTAGCTTAAATATTAGCCCCCCCACTTTTTTGTAACTCTAGGCAAGTGCTTTATGCTTTCTGTAATTTATTTTTCCCTACTATTATAATTATGTATGCCTTATGATTAATTAGAATTCTTTAGATAATAATATACTTAAGGAATATTAATTTAAGTTAGCAAAGCCACTGATAGGTATAACCTGAGTTCCTGTATTGGAGCTAGATCTGAAAATCATGAAAAGAAGAAAGACATGAAAAAGATTGGATGGTAAGACTGTTATCTACAAGTTTATATTTGATCCTTATAAGTATTTTTCTCCTCAACACTGGAATTGTTTCAAAATATAAACTTAAACCTTTTTAAAAATAAAATATTGGCATTTTATATGTCCAGGAGCAAACTGATCATCTGGTTCCTGTTATTTATAATCTATAAATTACAGGTAATATTACTAACATTCTGTCTATTTAAGAAGTTTCATTACCTCTGAAAAAACATGCTTCCATAATAATAATCCAATCAATTAAGTAACAACGGTAATTAATGACTGTAAGGACCTGAATGCCAACTTTCCCTCCCACCCCCAACCCCCTCCTACTGTGAAACATTTGAGCAGCAGAAGGCTTCTCAGTGGGATCACAGGAAAAGTTGGTTATTTGGATGTTACTCAGACATTCTTAGAAATAACTTATGAGTCAAGGTTCAGTATAAAATGCACCTTAAAAATTAAGAATTTGGTTATCAGTAAAATATTTAACTTAAAATTCATATAACACAGTCTAATGGGAAAGGAGAAAAGTCTATTTCTCATTTATAAGTCTAGAAAGGAGAAATAAAGTTTACATTTGATTGGTGTCATACTGCTTTATAATTCCTCTCGTTTACAAAAATAACACTTTATAGTTTACAAAGCACCTTTCATACATTAACTCACTTGATCTCCACAACAGGTCTGTGAGGAAGGGATAGATAGCTGCTATGATTATCCCTCTTCCCCCCCCCCCCATTTTAAAGGATGATGAAACTGAGATTCTGGAAGTTTTCTACTACCATGAAGTTAGTAAGTGTCAGAGATGGAATTTGAACCCAAGGTCTATATGATTCACAGGTCACAATTTTATCCATGATACCATATTTCTGTCTGTTACTCATCTATGGAGGTCACAGTTATTTACCTTACTTTAAAATATTTTTAAAGTGCTTTGCAATCTCTAAAGTGTTATATAAATGTTAGCAATCTTCCTCATAACATTTTAGTTGTTTACTTGACAAGATACTTCGAGATTATGAATAATCTGATTTTTGGATTTTAGGGTAAATTTAATAGTTGATGGTATACTCATGACTTTGAGATATGCTTAGCATATCAGAAATGATCACACATTAACTTGCTGGATATCTAGATCACAGCATTAACAAGACATACTCGATCACATGGATCATGTAGCTCTTGTTGCCACTTTAACTGGATGATATATACATCTGAGAAACATGTGACTATGCCATTTTCATGTAATTACTGTGTCACCACAGGGACATTACATGCATCTTTGAAGATATGATAGTTATGTTTGGGACATGTATGAAAATGGAAATATATAATTAGTGATCATGAAGCATTTATTTTGGTCCACTGTGCATATGAGGTAGCCTTAAAAATTTATATTCCTCAGAAAATAAAAAAATACTAATAATTTTCTATGTATATTTCACCAAAGCCTTGGTTTTATTTTATTTATACACATGATCATATGACAATTGAGGTAAATAAACATTTGGCAAAAAAAATTGCTGTTGATGGACAGCACATAGCAGAAATTCTGCTGTGGGAAAGTGATGGATTTTTGTTTAAATGTTAAAAAGGTGAGGAGTTAGATGGGACTCAAAATTTCAAGCCAATTGATTCTTTTTTAAATGTCTAATTTTATAATAGTGAATTGGATGAATTCCCATACATTTTCATCAGCTCTTTCTTTCTAAGGTAAAATTAAATTTAACTCTCAAGCACTTTCACACAAACACACTTAAGCCCAATTGGCAAATTCCTCTTCTTTTAAGGAAAACCCATTCTCAAAGGCCCTCCAACCTCAATTGGAACTTAGATCATAAATATGGGAAATGCTGGCAGTACATAGGTATTCCTTTAGGTCATTATTTTTTTTTTCCTGATGGGCTACAAGAGTCACTTAGAACTCATATAGCTTCTGAGTGAATCTTTATTTAGAAGGTTCTGTGTACACTTGCTATGTAATGGTCTACATATAATAGGTATTTTAGATACACATAGAAAATATTCAAACTCAGATATGTCATAATTATTCCTCTTTAAATGCATTGATTCCAATAAGAAATAATCCACTTGGGGGTTACATTGGAGTTATGCATTTTTGTTTAGAATGTGTCAACCTTTTTAAAAAAAATTTGTTTTTTAAACAAAATTGGGAGTAGAGTAATAGCATCACTGTCAAATTTCAAGCATACCTAAAAGACACTCTTAATACTTACCAAGAACTAGAGTTGATTTGAATAGTGTCAGACTATGAACAGAAACTTGTATGATTCCATAAAAAAGATTTCCCAGTTGTTCAGAATTTTGCTAAACAAACTTCTTTTGCAAATGTTGAAAACAACTTGCTCTTGAACAGTGTAATTTTCTTTAGCAAATATCATTGTAAAAAGACATGTTAAGCTTTCCATATTGCCATCACCAGTAGAGGTGTTTAAACACACACACACACACACACACACACACACACACACACACGCACACTTTTAATCTCAGGGTACTTAAGTGAGGTTTCTTTGATAGAGACAGAGGCTTTGGCTTGATAGTCAGGCAGAGGTGTATTGTATAGTTCATCTGCAAGTTTGGGGTGAGACCTAACTAAATGATAAAATAGATTAAGTAAAACTAGATGAAATCACTTAACAATTGAAATTGAGAATTAATTTAAGTAAAACCCACCCTAAGTTATTCATGTTTTTTTTCCCTTTTTAACCTAGAAACTTATGAAATTGCTTGAAAAGTTTTAAATTTTACATTTATTTAAAGTGTTTTAATTTGGTTCCTGTTTTATTGACTATCTTGCAAATAAGATGTTTTTTGACTATGACATTTGGATGATTTAACATGAGGCCCAATACAAGTGGAATTCTGGAGATAAGGCTCAAGAAAGGCTCCATTCTTTCTGGTTTTCTTGAATACAAATCATACATATATATATATGTGTGTGTGTGTGTGTGTGTGTGTGTGTGTGTGTGTGTGTGTATCACAAAATATTTGTGAATGTTATAAAGACTATACTTTTGCCTATTTCTAATAGTTATTAAGTAGAGTTGGTTCTGTTCAAAGATCACGTAATTCAGAGTCAGCTTATATTTAAAAAATAATAAAAATGTCTGAGAAACTCAATCTGATAATGCATGTCCCTGAAGTATAAGGAAAAGAGCTTTGGAGAAATGCTTCTTAAGCTGAATATGCTCTTTAGGGAAAAAAATAATCACTTAATTACACTGAGCCTTAATTTTCACATTCTTAAAATGGGGAAAGCAGAAGATCATAACATTTGTTGTGAGAATAAAAGTTAAGAAATAAGAAATGACAGAGAAAATTAATGTAGAATATCATATACTTCAATATTTCAAGAAATCCTTGATTTCAATGAGTTTCCTTTTCATGCTTTCCAGCTACTGCTAACCAACAAACTTCACAATATCTCCACATATTAATAGATAATATTCATGAATTGTGGAAAAAATATGCAATAACAATAATTTGTGGGCAACCTTTTGAGGATGAAACTCTTCAAATTGATTTACATTCAGCATTACTATATTTCTATAAGATTTGTCAGGACTTTTGATTTACTGGAATAGGTTTTTAAGGTCCCAGGGCAATCTCCACATAATGATGAGATATGTTTGAAGGACTTTAATGAAGATCATATGTTTTTGTACTAATTAATTTTAAGTAAACTATACCTTTTATGTTCCTGATTTTAAGTATAATTGAATATTGGAAATGGAAGGGGAAATTAGAAGTCATTTAGTAAGTAGAATTATAAGATTCTTGAAGACAGAAAATGTAATTGCCTTTGTATCACTGTGGTTGGTATAGGCTTAATAAATGCTTAATTAATGGATGAATTAGTCTATTATTCATTGAAGGACTGGTTATTACAGATGTAGAAATTTAACACAAGTGAGATGAAATGATGTGCCCAATGTTACCCAAATGACAAATCTGGAATTAGAACTTAGGTAGGTCATCTGATTCCATAAACAAAGTTGTTTTCCTTACCACAGTGCCATTTCTAAATGATATGTACACTCCAGAAGGACTATGGTGGCCATGACAATATGGATTGATGATTTTTAGGAAAGGAATTATCTTTCTTTTTTCAGCTTGTATGAAACATTATAATAACCTAATTTATAAAAACCTCTCAGAATAAATTCCTTCATCTATACAATAGAGACAATAATATTATGTTCCCATAATAAATCCTACATGAATCAATATTTTTTTCGGAACTTCTTTCTCGACATAATGTTGGCTGACTTCATGTGAATGTTTTTCTTGGAGAAGCTTTTGATTTCACTCCTGTATCTTAGCCACTTCCTAGGATTTATCTGGAGATAAGCCACTTTCATTTATATTTGACAAAACCAATGACATGTGGTTACTACCAGCCTTTATTCTTGCTCATTAAAGTGATGCCTGCTTTTCCCTGAAAGTATTTTTCTAGGTTCTTAACCTGTTTTCCTGTTTCTTAGGTGCTATGAGAATGTCTATCAATTTCTCTCTCTCTCTCTCTCTCTCTCTCTCTCTCTCTCTCTCTCTCTCTCTCTCTCTCTCTCTCTCTCTTTCTCTCTCTCTTTTTCTCTCTCTCTCTCTCTGTCTCTCTCTCTCCCTCCCTTCCTCCCCTTTCTTCCTTCCCTCTCTCCCTCCCTGCCTTTTTTCCTCTCTGTGTATGTATGTGTGTCTTTTCTCTTTTTCTCTCTGTGTGTAGGCATGTTTTTCATTTTTCTGTAACTCCTTTGGCTTATTGGGATATATATTTCATTAATATTATATGACATTTTATTATGATATTTTATCATGATATATTTTTGTTATGATATGGTCCATTTTATAGTTCCAAAAATATACATTAGGTTTGTATTGTCTAAGCGTTTAAGGCTTTAAATATGTCCTTCCAATTTAACTTTGATTTAAAAAAAATATCTGTTACATAATAATCCATTGGAATTACACATTTATGAATTGGAATAGATGTTTATGGAACACTTATTTTATGTTATAGTCTATAAAACAGCCCATTCTATATATAAAATAGATGGATTTCTAGAAATTGAAGTTTAAAGTGAAATTCAATTTTGGAGATATATTTTTTTCTATCCTAATATCTTATCATGGTGTGGAGATGACTTTTAGATTTAGCTGTAACAGTTTTGAGAAGGAGCTTACTTAATGATGGAATGTGACTCTTTTCATAATTTTATAGTTTTAGTGTAGGTTAAGTTAATAGAGTCATAGGTCATTAGATTAAGAGATATTAGGATCCTTAGTAACCATCTGATCCCACTTTCTTATCTGGAAACAGATAAGGGGATCCTGAAAGGTTTTAATGATTTGTCAAAGGGCAAATAGGTTTCAGAAGGCTGGCTCCCAGGAGATTTTTTTTTCTGCCACAGTAATTCACAATGATCCTCATTGCTTTAAAAACAGGGAAACATAGCCAAACTACTAAAATCATATATCTTGACCATATCATTAATCTTTAACATTGGTGGACACTATGAAATAAGACCTTCATTCCCCTATAAAATATGAACAGTGACAGTGATATCTGAGCAGTGCAATGAGCAGGATAGTAGTAGTGATACTTCTGGTATGGTTGGTAAGTGAATTGGATTTAGAGGACTCACTGCCACCAGGTTCTGTTAAAGACCAAGCAATCAATGTAGAGGCAGTGGGCCACAGTTATTCAAGTTCCTAATCCGGCTGTACTTATTCTCTGGCCATTGAGGGAAGGAGAGTAATTTTTTTTGCTTTCTGTCACAATAGTGAGAATCCAGAATCCACATTCATATTTTATAGCAAACCCCAACAAATGAAATTTTTGTCATCATAGATCAATAAACCAAGGGCTAATTATTAATGAATTCTAATTTCAGAAACTTAAATGTTAATTCATCCATATTTATTAAGGATCAATTATGTACAATGTGGAATTGGTTCCCAAATGCATTCAACCTATTAAAGCAAACATTTGCTAGAAGACTTTTCATATCTTGAACTAAATTTAGAAGGCATCATATGAAAAAGTACAAGCAAATTATTACAGAGTTCTAAGATTTTAGGGAGAGCAGGGAAGAATGAACTCTTTACCACTTTTAACCATTATCTTCCGCATAATCATTAAAATGGTTAAAGCACATCTCTCAAACTCAGATTTCAACCGTGTGAGTTTGAAATCTACCTCAGAGATACTTGCATCCAAAGAAAGAGCTCATTCTGGCTTGACTATTCAACAGTTGTGTTGCACATCACTAGCTTCTGATAAGCAGGTCCCAACAGCTCAAAAGGGCCCAGAACAAAAGCCAGAATGAGAATGAAACTGACCTATGCATACATTTTCATCGTCCAGCTGTGCAGAAGCATTTCTGAAGTAGCCCAGCCTGCATAACTCACAGTGTTGCCCTCTAGTGTTGTGTTTACAGCTCACGCAAATGACTGTATTGAGCAACTCGATATAACTGCACCGTTTGGAGTGGCCGAAGCATTCACAGTCTTTCAAGGAAGAACAGAAATGTATACACAAAAGTATACAATAGTAGAGTCATTGCACATCACATGCTTAGATCAAATGAAGCATGAATAAAAGATGGCTGAATGGCAGGACAGATACGGGAAGTGATGAAGCACATGAGGACATATGTTTTGACTGGCATGGAAGGAGCATCTGTTGCAAGCAGGATAGAATAGTCAGAGACATTCATAACATGACTGAGGAGAGTTCTTAGCAGAATAGATGAAATGGAAGCATTTGCAGTTGTATACCTTTTAGGATTTGGGAAGAGTTCAAATTCCAATGATGCAAATGCCCATTTATTTATTTTTTTGCACACTTAAGACAAGGATAATGACTTTAACAACCCCTTTCTCTGGTTTTCTCAGTTTAAAACAGAGAAGGGAGAGAGTTTTGTGAGCTTTGGAATCCTGAGTATTTTGTCACTCTCTTAGCAAGCTCACAACCCTTTACCAAAAAAAAAAAAAAAAAAAAAAAAAAAAAAGCCAAATTTAATTGGGATCTGTACTCTGAACATTTCTCCTTTCTTTCAGCAATTTCTCAATGACTAGAGAAAGACTACTCTAAGTGAGAACAATACTTTATGTGTCTTTATAACAACTAGGAAAAGTTGGAGAATCTTCAAGTGAAAATAACTTTTAAATTAAATATTCATTTGTCTTTCAAGTTTCAAGTTTGGGGTTTAAACTTGTCAGGAAAAGGAATAAGCAGACATTGCAATTCCACGTTAGTGGGGGTTTTGGCTCTTTAGGAGATCTGAAGCACACTGGGGTACTAATAGTCTCATACTCTAAAATAAAATGAGGTAGGGAGACAACCAAAAAAGATAAAATGGATATGATCATAAGACAAGAAGAAGGAATATCAACTCCCTTCCTGTTACTGATGAAAAGTCATGATTTAGTTGAACCCTGCCGAGGGCAACACATGTTTTATTTACAGGAAAATTTATTGGTAGAAATAATTATTGTTAGAAAACAGAAAGATATGTGTATGAAGAAGAAAAGATGGAGAGTTTATGAGGGTAGAAAGATTTCTTTATTTTTTCCCCTATGGTATAAATAAAGGCAGGTGATTCTTCCTCCAGGTAGGCAGAGTATTTGTGTATGTGGGGAAATACCTAGAAAATATACTAATAGTCTCACTTGTCAAACATATATATTTCCCAGTAGTCCTCTGGTAGCCTTCTACTATCATACAAGTACTTTACCAACTAGGATGACTAAGAATGTAAAGCAACAGTTTCATCTTCTTTACAGGGCTGAAGAGGCCATTTTTGCATTCACTTCTTCAGATTAGTCAACAAAGACAAGGCCAAATAGCAAATTGGTTATTTAAAATGCATACCTTTATAGAATCATGTCCATAGAGCTGGAAGGGACATTACACATCATTTAGCCCAAACTTCTCATCTTATTAAAAAAGAAACTGAGGCTCAAAGAAGTTAAGTGGCTTGCCAAATATCACATAAACAGGAGAACCAAGATTAAACCCATGTCAACTCTAAATTCAGTGCTCTTTCCATTATACCACAATAATCTTCACCAAACATCAATACTCATTAACATAGTTCAGGTTAGTTTATTAATAGAATTAGTTATCATCTTAGAAAGAAGGAATCAGAGTCCTGAAGAAAGAGAATATAAGGAAAATAAGGTTTTTTAAGGGTGGTGGTGAAAAGAGAACACGAGGGGTAGGTAGATAGATGGTCATTGGGCAGAGGTACAACATGGGGTCACTAGTTGCTTGGAGAAAAATCTCACAGAAAACAAATAGACTACTTGGTAGTTATATTTAGGATCAACTTATTGGAGATGAAGGATAGAGAGATGAGTATATGCATATTTTGGGGTTGATATCAGTAAATAGACATTTCTGATCTGTTTAATTTTCTAGAAAATGGTATTAGAAATATAAAACATAATGCAAAACATTTGTATCACTTTTTAGGAATTTTTCTAGTGCTAGAACTGCTCCTAGGAAGATTGCATTTTTTTTTTTAAAATGGTGAACTATCCATGTTGCCCTGAAAAGGCTAAAATTTTCATTTAGCAAAAGTTGTTTCAATAAGGAGCTCCTATTCCCTTATTCCTCTCTGTTTCTTACTGTGAGTCTGCAGAGACATTTTATAAACAAGATTACCACCTAGTATATAATATGCTTTATATTGAATTTTTGCATCCTGAAGGCTCCATTATGGTGTTGATATTATCTATAAAGAACTACCTGATCTTAGCAGAATACTGATTAGCAAAACTTGAAAGGAGAAGTTTAATTACCTTAGGAGACATCAATCCTAATCAAAACTTTGTATGGAGTAGGAACTCTGTAAAGATCTTTGAGGTTTAAAATGTTCCATAATTTAAGATGGGAAACAATACCAACAATGTTTTGATAAAATTTGAGCAACACATATACCTCTTTTGGCTCCCAAATAGATCAATAATACACCTCCTGAGGTAAAAAGAGGATAAGAAGGTAAATGTGGAAATGTTTTGGGAAAAAAAAGCAACCTGCAACTGCAAAGTACTAGGTATCATTTTTAAAAATAGGGAACTTAGAACATAGGATCATAGATCTTTATCTGAAAGGGATTATTCTTTCAACTAACTGAACCCTCTCATTTAACATTCACTATATACTCTAATATAACCAGGACAAACATTTACAGTCCTCAAGCATAGTGTATATTAGTTTATCAAATTAATTAGTTACCATGTTAAGATACAATGAGAAGGACCCTGAGGAGATCAATTGATATTTATAATAATGATTCCCATGGTGCTTTAAAACCTGACGCAGAGGAAGACCTCTCACAAGGCATAAGCATCCCCTTAATTTTGCTGTTAACTTTGTTCCTTACTTCCAACCATTCTAGACTGAATTTACAAAGAAAGATTAAATTGTTAAAACTTTGGATGTTAAGAAATCATTCCTATCCTGGCAAATCACCTCTAGGACTGAATTTTGAATTCTTCATAGTTTCTTTAAGTGTAATATGAGAATAGCAGAGAAAACTACTAAAATGGACTTAAATGGTATGGAAAACTAGAAAGTATGCTGTCATCTTCATTATAATCATCAACAAGAGCAATAAATACTTTTTGAATTGCTGCTATGTCTAAGACCCCATGCTAGGCACAACAGGAGATATATGGCCCTTGTTTGCTGGATGCTTACAGTACAGTAGGAGAGATAGAGAATATGAATACAAAGACAAATAACAGAAATGTAGCACAATACTATATGCCAAGTGAGTCATGTAAACCCAGGAAATCAGAGGAGAGTAAAAAAAAAATCCGACAGTAGACAGAGAAATTTTGCAGAAGGAAGATTGGAAATGTTGATTTAATTCAGATGATTAGAAATGAATGTGTTTGGAAATGATTCAGAATGAGCTCAAAGAGATGTGGAGTGAAGAAGAGTATAAGAATAAGAAAGTTAAAAGGTAGCTAACAGTTGGAATCAAATTTCTGTTTTACATCTTTTGTTGTTTTTCTCCCCTTTGGCATCTGGATGGTGAGGTATATGTCATAATTCAGTGGCATATAATGTTTTAAAAATAAACACTCTCGGTTTTGGACAAATGAGGAAAGGCTAGAGTTCTCTCATTTGATCATTTTGATAAAGGAAAAGTAATATTGGTAAGAAGTAATTAGTGCAAATAATGAAGACAGTGTATCACATTATTTGAATTCTAACAATATTTTCACTGGATTGGAATCAATTACCATATTTTTTATAATTATATTTTTAAATAGTGTGAAATTTAAATATATGTAGTCACTTCATGGGATTTGTTTGCACTAATTTGGAACTAGGTGCAAGTAGGGGTCTTAAATATGACCCCTATGATGAGACATCATATTTTCCTTTTCTCAGAGGTTTAGTTTAAGGAAAAAATATATGTTCTTTCACTTTTAAGAACCATGTTCTGACTTAAATCCATGTTTCTAAAATGTTCAAAAAGCTAGAGAGCACAATGAATTATTATTTCATGGAGATGGAGATGTGAGTTGCAGAAATATATTTATCTGGAAGTAATAAAAGGAATATCCTCAAACTCCTGATTTAAGCAGAAGAAAGAGATAAAATTAGGAGTATTGTGGAACCAGCTCGTAATAACTGTAGAGAGTCACTGTTAAATTTTCATTGTGAAGGAAATTGGCAAAAGCTACAAATAAACATTTGATTTACTATTTTGTTGATTGAATAGATTTTAAAAAGTGATAAAATTATTCCTAATTTAGATTTAACTTAAAAGTGTGTCATGTGTACATGTTTTTCTTGTGGAGAGGCAGATATTAAATATTTACTGGCATAAAACTGACGAGGGGCATTGTGTTCCAGGGGATCTCTCTTAGTATTGTACAATTGTACCTGAAATATTTTCATAATAATTTAAAATAATTCTTCCCAAAATTCAATGAAGTGAAGATCTAGAAAAAGTCTACTCCTGAAACCAAAAATTCTATTTTAACCAATTACAATGAAAGGTTTGTTAGAGAGACTTTAGATAGATGGAATATCGTTTTGTGTCTCTGTCTCTCTGTCTCCATCTCTCATCTCTCTCTGTCTCTGTCTCTATCTCTCTGTCTCTCTGTTTGTGTATCTCTTTCTGTGTCTCTTTCTTTTTCTCACATCTCTCTCAGGAACTTTGGATACCCATTGTCTTGTTTGCACAAAGATTTATCATTGGTATAAAAGTCTAGAAACTCTTTGCTAAGGACTATGATGAGCCCAAAGACTCAAATTATAAAATCATTTAGATGTGAATGAATGTATCTATAGGAAAAGTGTATATCTTATTACTCATTAGATAAAGATTTCCTATTTTTGATAGAATGTTAGGATATTCTAAGTTCATTTTATCAAGAAAACACTGATTAAATGACATAAGATCAAAATTTAGGTTAAAGCACCTCTGACAAATACAATTTAAAGTAAGCTATTGTTCTGAATAGAGCCTAAAAAAGGTAAATTTTTAAAAATTCCTTTTGTGCACTTAGTTTTTATTCTGATTTCATAGATTTAAATATTATTAGAGTGATGAGGAAAATAATTTCTGCTTTATTCTCAGTGTCTTGTTTGATTCTACTTAAGACCCTATATTCTCCATGTAACACCAACATCTCACTTATCACATCATACTTATATACATATCCACATATTTATGCCTATGTATATGTTCATATGAATGTGAATTTCAATGCACATTTATCCCATTAATATAGAATTTTAAAAAACTTTCGAGTTTTTGAATCCAGTTAGATTTTTCAAAAATCTCCTTTTAATCCTTCTTGATATTTAAAACTCATGTTTTGTGGAAAGTCAAGAGATGTATTTTAGACAATTTTGGCTTCATTCTCTCTCCTCAATATTTCTTGACTAATGTTTCTGTACAAAACACAAAGGGACAAATTCTGTTTGGATTGGATCTTTGGAAGCAACTTGATTAAATTTCACCACGAATAGTCAGGCTTGTTTTGATCATTTTCACTGACTAGGTCAAATTTTGACAACGAAACTTATTTCTCTGTAATTGGTATTGCATGAAAGATGACACATGCCCAACAATTAAGTATGAAAAACAAAATGCACCTGTCATGTACAACACATTTAAAGGGAAATGGTGACACAAAGGAGAATGTTCCCTGAAGAATCTTCAGCCTATGAGTGGCAGATGTGAGCTGAGCTTGAATGGGCTGCCCATGAGTCACAGATGAGAAATCACTATCTATCATTTAAAGCAGGCAAAATAACTCTTATATTTCCAGAAAATGAAGCAATTATGTAACCTGAAATATTTCTATCACTAAAGTGCCCCAAAGGCCAAAATTATTGGAAGTATAAATTTGATCATTTCCAATATCTCATGGGGAGATAATTCCCTTTTCACTGAATAATGTTAACAAATGGAATTGCATCTATTATTCTTTTCTAGTAAGAGAAAAAAGAGTACATGAAACTCATATAAGTGGGTTTCTTTATTTACCACATAAATGAGTAACCACATTAAAACTCAAACATTCATTTTCAAAACAGGAACCTAAACTGTTATATTCTTATTCACACATCAATCCCACAGAAAACAAACGTGGCAGCATTGTTTTAATTGCAAGCAAATTTAAGTGTGAAACATTTTTTGGTGGGGAGGGGAATGTATGGTTGACATTCTCAGTGCTACTAGATGCATCTACTGGTATCATCCACATGCCTCACTGAGAAGCTGATGAGAACACTTCACAGATATTCTAGATTCATACAGTGCAATGTTTCACAACACATAACACCATGAAATCACTGTATGAATCCAAGAATTCCTACCTCTCTTGTGGTTTGCAACTTGAACAGAAGAAACTGTTGACAAAGCTAATTTGGGAGCAACTGGATAGTTTAAAAGAATGAACAGCAAATTAGAAAGGTACCACATAAGAACAAAGGAGCAACTTTCAAAAACGTAATCATTTGGCAATGAAATTTTAAAACTAAATCAACCTGAAAAGAAACCCTACATAAGTATACTATTTGTAACTGTTGTTTCTGGGTTCTTTTTGTTTATTTTGGCTCATTTGTTTATTTTTTGTTTCATTATTTGGCTTGCTATTATTTAAAAAGATGGGTGCTTCTTGGCTGAAAACTGTTAAACATTGTCAGTAATGAAAATTAAATAGATGGGTATTGTTGAAATTGTGCCATTAGAGGTCAAGAGGAAACAGGATGGTTTAGACATATAATACAGATAATTTAGGACCGTTAGTAGGCCTGTTTTCCCTTAATAGAAGGACTTTTAAAAATTTGTATTCCTTTTATTCCATTTCATCATATTATTTGGTTTGTGAAAACAAAAGCTTAGTATACATACAATCAGTTTGCTTATCTCTGATTGAATAGGCTAGTTACAGAGTTATGGTGTAGCTTCTTAAAAGCTGAATTGAATGGATTGAATCAACTCAGTCAAGATCACCAGGCCAATTTTCCCAGTCCCAGTATGATGGGTTCCCTAGACATTTAGATATTAATTGCAGAAATCCAGTCTTTGACGTCTAGAAGTTCCTGTGACTATTAGACATATCATTTTTGTGGAAATATCAGTCTCAAAATGATGACCTATCTCTTCTCATTTTTTTTTTTCTGGTTACTAGCTGTTAACCAATTTTTCATGAAGGATAGTTTCCACAAGGATAAAAGGTCCCATTAAGATGACAAGACAAAGTACAACTAAGCTGAGATAGTTCTAAAGCAGTGGTGAGGAACCTTTTTTTTTTTTTGCCGAGGTTCATTTGGATATTTATAACATCATTTGCTGGTTATACAAAACCGTCAACTTAGAAACTTAAGCATGGGAGGTTGCTATACATAGCTTTCAGCTTATAATTGCCTATAATTGTTTTGGCAGGACCAGACCAAATGATTTTGAGGGCCTTTTATGACCCATAGGTCAGATATTTCCCATTCCTGTCCTCAACTAAAGTTTCCAATCAAAAACTTTATGCCAATTGGTCAATTTTGAAATAAACCCATTTGTACTCAGCCACAGCAGTGAACAACAACAACAACAACAACAAAAGAACACTACATAACAGCTACTATAGAAGGGTTTTGTGCTGTGACCCTTACAGAATTGAAGCAACATTATTTAAATAGTTCTTTTGGGGATTTTGAACAATATCTAATTTTGGACAATTGGCAATAATTTCAGAGGGTTAAGTGGATTGTAGATTCTCTTATTGTATATTTTATTGAACTATAAAATTCTGTGGAAAATATTCAATGGTACTATATTGAAAATGGTATCATTTAAGTTGCTGGGAAATAACACAACTAAATTAGTCTATTAATCCTTATAGAATTATCCTAAAAGGGACAGAGCTTGATCTGTATTTCTCCTTACTTGTAAACATGTGGAAACTTGGGGAAAATTCATTTACAGTAGATGATTAAGATAATTCTATTTGTTAGTAATATATGTATCTAGGGCAGTCTCTGTTTCATCACTGATCAAGGACTGAAAATGCAGTCCTTCCAATTGAATTCTTCAACAAATTGCTAATATATTTTGTTTTGCTGAGCAACTATTTCCTGGTTCCTCCTTTTGCTCATTTCCTTTTCCATCTGTATTCATTAGAGTTTAAAAGGAACATCCTGTATATAAGAATCAGGCCAAACTGAAGGCCAAAGATATGAGTTTATTTATTTGTCTGCATGAAGGGGAGATAGGGAAGAGGAAAAAAGGGAACTAATGTCATAAAAAAGTCTTCATTTACATTTGTCTACAGACAATGGAACTTAAAAGTTAAAGTGAGACCCAATGCCAATATATCTTGTCTATTTATTACTGAGTTTTAAACTGTGGTTATATTTCATCCCATGACACTAATCACCAAACAGGCTGTCAATAATATTGTCTGAGTCACTGGAATTGGGCAAAAAGATATATTGTTCTGAGGACAGAAGACAGTTTGCCATCAGTACTTTAATAAGTAAGGGAATGCTTACTTTAAAAATATCAAAGACAGATGGTCATATGCTAAACACCTTTGTTAAAATCTACTTCAAAGGTCATGTGTTAAACACCTTTGGTGAGGTCTAGTTCAAAGGAGGAAGACAGATCCAAATTTCAATAATACAGTCTAAAATACAGTATGAATGATCAAGAAATCACAAAGTTGTTTTCCAAAATTCTATTCCACTCCCTGTACAAAGTTTTATAATTTCAGTTCATTTAAAAATATAAAAGCAAACAAGAAACATTTAAAATGGATTTGATGTAGACAATGAAGCATCATGAATTTATCATGTTACTCATAATGTATATGGTACTGTGATAGCTGCATAACTCTGTCTCTTTCTGTATAGATATATTTAAACTGCTTTTTCTAGGGGCAGATGTTCTGTGTAAATATGCTACATGCTTATAATTTTGGTAATAATTTTTTTCTTTAATACTATTGTATATCCAAAATCTTCTTTGCCATAGACAAAGCTCTGGCTTCAGGTTCTTTCTTGTATTTGATTATGCGTTTGTGTGTGTGTGTGTGTGTGTGTGTGTGTGTGTGTGTATGTATGTGTGTGAATGCTTTTGAATGCCAAGGGAAAAAAGAACGCAAAGGAACTTCAGTGATTTTGAGATCAGGAGGAATTTTACAGGTTCCTACCTTGCTTTGGATTAGAAACCTCAAGGGAAGAAATATTCGGCCATATCCTATCAAACTTTGGAGGATCTGCATACGTCAGGAAAAATTAGGATTGTTATTTTCATTTCTAGGATATTGCTGTTGGGTCTAAACAGAAAATTGTATGGACAAAGACACAAACCACAAACATCTGCTCCTTAACTCGTCCATGGTTCACTTAAACCATACATGACGTCCACACTGAACAACAACAACAACAACAACAACAACAACAACAACAACAAGGGAAAAAAAAACAAGCAATTGATGATTCCCAAAACATCAAATGGAAATTCAATATATGGCCTCTTCATCACTAAGGCTATATATTGGTTGTCATGTTTGGATTATGCCAACTTGGAATAAGTTTTATTGTTCTTTTATAATTCAACTGCTTATGGAAAATGTCTGAAACAAGTTGATAATATAATAATTTCTTACTAATAGCTTCCATCTCAGGCAATCCATATCTATGGATATGGACTAGTCTTATTAGTCTTTTCTAAATAAGACTGTTACAGTATATTTTAAGTGTGAGCCAGTATCTTTTAAAACATATGAATCTAGGGAGTACTTCTTAAAAAAGCATACTCTGACAGGGAAAAAAAAATGATTAACCAAAGACTATTGTAATGTGTTTCAATATACTAATTCAATATACTAATACTACCATTTTTCCATGAAAAAAATTTAACCTCAATTTACGGGTTAAAAGTCACAAGTTGCTATTTTAGAGTTGTTTTCCAAATCCACTTGTGTCTGTCAATTCTGAGAAAATATATGATTTGTCAATTTAGAGAAAGTATTAGGAAAGGAAAGTGTACATATTCAGAATTAGAGTTGTAAATCCCTTTAATTGGGGTGGAGAAGTCATGGTTACTTCACTGGATAACCTTGGATTCGAAGTCAGGAATCATGTTTTCAAAAATGGATATGACTCTTCCTAGCTTTGCAACCATGGACAAATCACCTAATCTCTCTCTGAAACTCAGCTTTCTCTTCCATAAAATGAGGCATAATAATGCTTGCATTATCTACATCATTGGGTTGTTGTGAGGAAAGCATTGAATATACTCTGAAATGTTTGTTAAATAAATACAAGTTGTAATCATTATATTCCATGTAGGCCCAGTTCAAGTCCAGCTTCCTCTAATGAAACCTTTCCTAGGCATCCCAACTCACATTTATATCCTTCTCCTCTTCATTTCAATAGCACTAAAGATCAAGCAATAATAAAGTGTCATAGAAAATGTATTCTACTAGCAGATTAAGGCCTAGTTCCTAACCTTGGTTCCATTTTTGTTGTTTGTATTTTCCAGTCATTTTAAAATCTTTAAGACCCCACTTGGGGTCTTGGAACAGATACTGGGGAGTGCTTTGCCATGTCCTCCAAATCATTAAACAAAAGAATGAAGAAACTGAAGCAGACAAGATTAAACGACTTGACCAGGGTCACACAATTAGTATCTGAGGCCAGACTTGAACTCAGGAATATGTCTATATCTTCCTGACTCTAGATCTGGTGTTCTATGCATGCTGCCATTTAGCTGTTCTGTTACTTCTTTGTTATACAATTACTTAGATAAGTTAAAGTACTTGGCACATAGTGGATAATTATTTATTATATGAAGAACTTTTCTTGGAGCTTAAATTTTCTCATCTATAAATTGGGGATGATATTATCTTTGCATGGTTTTCCCCTCAGAACTGTTTTTTGTAAATCTTAAAGTATTATAGACACAGGAGTTGTTACTATTATAAGGGACAAATTATATAATAGGCTAAAAGTGGTCTCTAACCAGGATCATAAAGACATAATGGTTCATGGCTAGATGGCTCATTTAATATATATCATATATATGTGAGTTAACTAGTGACATTTATAAAAGTTAATTCTCCATGTAGATTGGAAGATCCCTGAACGTAGAGAGCAAGCTCTATTCTTTCTCATACATAAATAGTGCAGAGTATAGTGCCCTACTGAGGAGTATAAGGCAAATGGGGTGCTTGATTTGGAATTAGGAAGATCTGAGTTCAAAATTGTCTTTAGACACTTTTGAATGTGTGATCCTAGATAAGTCACTAAACCTCTCTCAATCTCAGTTTTCTCATATATAAAAAGTATTCATATTTACATGAACATTAAAATTATATAAAATGTCCTATTTGATTCTAGCCAATGGAAATATGAAATGAAAATTTGAATAACATGACCTCTTCAGTGGGTTCATTTTTTTTCCACTAATAGAGACTTAATTATAATGGCATTTACTTCATAGTATTGTTTGAGATAATGTGTGAAAAGTGCTTACTAAAGCTTCAAATTCTATATGCATGCTAGCTATTTGTATCATCAATAAGCTCAATAAATACTTACTGTATAAACCAAAAGTTACAAATTGAATACAAAAACAAACACCCACATTTGTTTTTTAGCAATATTCAGTCTTTTTTTTCTTTGCAAAAAATTGTTGTATATGGAATGGGTCTGGTGAAGGGAAAGGAGTACTAGAAGAAATTAGGCAATGCAACAAACTATATCAATAAAATTTTACGAGAAAGTGTTCATCAGGAAAAAAGTACTTATTGTTAGTTCCAAAAAATATTCATCAAATTATTTTTTCCACTAATACGATATAGAAGGCAAACAGGATCATGTCATAGGTATATCACAGGGTTTTCTGTCTTCTGATATTCTTTTACCATTACAAAAGCATTCAAAAAATTGATCTACTAATGTTGTAATATTATCAAAGACTGTATCTATCTATTGTCAAAATAACTGAATGAGGTATGAAAAACTGATCACATTATATTTTGCTTGCCCAAACCTGAAGATCCAGAAAGTGTAAATTATCCCTCCCCTTTTCCTTTATCTTGTTCCCATTGTTCTCAACTGAATCTTGAACATTGTAGAGATAAAATTCCTACATGATATCTGGAAATGTTTAATTTCACATAGGTTTTGATGAAATGTAATCAGTCAGTCAACAAGCATTTTAAAAGTAACCACTATGTGCCAAGCATTGTGCTAAGTAAGCACTAGTGATATAATAATAAAAAATCCTTCTTGCTTATAATGAATATGCATTCTAATGGAAAGTAAAACATATAATAACTAGGGGATACAAGAAAAATATAAGAGATTGTTATCTTTTACTCTTCATTTTTGAAGAGGGCCAATGACATGGAATGTTGTTTGGACTTGCGAGTAAATTGGATCTACAGTTGAAAGTAATATGACAGAGAGGGCAGCAGCAGCTGCCTCCTGCAAAAAAAATAGAATTTGAACTGAGTTTTAAAGGAAGTCAAGGAAACTAATATGGGAGACACACAGTACAAAGCATGGAGATGAGAGTGGGAAACACAGGTGAACTGATGTCCCTAGATGGTAGAGGGTAGGCAATTATAAAGTATATGAAGACTGAAAAAAAGACAAAGTTATGAAGAAATTTAGATGCAAACAGAGGATTTGATATTTGGACATGGAGATAATTGAAAGCTACTTAAATTCAATGCAGAGGGAAGCTGACATCAGGAGGTCAACTCTTTAGAGAAAAATCATTTTGGTATCTAAAATAGAGGCTAGATTGGAATGGGGAGAGACTTGAGGCAGAGAGATCTGTCAGAAAACTATTGCTCAAAAATACTTTGAAAACTTGGGCATGATACTAATTAAAACAAGTACTCTTTATAATAGAAAATAGGTGACAGCTTTGAATAAAGTACGAATTTGCATTTTGAGTGAAAATTGGGAATTATTTACTTAAAGTATGTGAGTGTGTGTGTAAGCAAATGAAATTCTATCCTCCGTCTTAAGATGTTCAAAGAAGTAACTTCCTTTCTGTAGTAGAATCCAGTATAATGTTTAAGTTGGCATAATATTTGCAGCTAATGAGGAGACTCCTTTATCTTAGTGAATTGACAGTTATACAGGATCTCCTTGCTTCTAAGCTTCTTCTCAGAAATGATTCAGCAAAAAGTCATCCTATAGTTAAAGCAAATCAATCCATACATTAGTTCATGCTTCAATTAAACAATCACTCAGTTGAACATTATCTGAAGAACATCTTTAGAAAGTCTATATTTTAATGATGTCATAAATTTATTTATGTTTGTTTTTTATTTAAGTTGTGTTATAGGATGTTGAGGAGCCAATTAATTTTAAGTGTCTTCCAGTATTTGGTCCAACCTGAAGGTTGGGTAGATATTCTCAATCTCTGAGATAGAATATTACAATTGGAAGGTACTTTGAGGCTTGTACCCAGTACATAAAGTTTGTTCAAGACACTTCATGAGGAGTCATTCAATCTCTGCTTGACAATCTCCAATTATAGGAAACTTGCTTTTTCAAGGGGCTATTGACTCCATTTTGAAGTAACATATGAGCATTAGGAAACTTTTTAAGTTAAGTCATAATCCTCCTCCCTGAAACTTCTACCCTCTTTTATTCTTTAGGAGTAAGCAAACGAGGTTTAACCCCTAGAATGACAAATTTGCCAGCAAATGATTATAAAGGCAGAAATTTAAGTTGAAACTTTAGATGATGCTTTTAAATTATAGCTTCTCTATTGGTGTGTGTGTGTGTGTGTGTGTGTGTGTGTGTGTGTGTGTGTGTATAGATCAAAACACCCATATATATATATATATATATATATATATATATATATATATATATGGGTGTTTTGATCACACCCATGGTTATGCAAGTACTCCTTGTTTTGTTACTGTATTTGAAAACAAGATGATCTGCAATGAAACTTTACTCTTATTAAATGTTTATGAGTAACATTTTTGGACAAGTAAATGCCAGACCTGTGTGGCTACTTTGTCTTCAAAGCCTTCCAAAACCTCTGTTAGAACTAACTCTATGTTGGTTAGATAGTGATACAATTTTACAGTGTATTTTGTAGCACTTTTAGGGCATTATGTCCCAGACATGATATCCTAAAAGAAGAATAAAAAATTGCAAAGAAACTTCATAAGTCAATATTTGTATATTATGGGATGCTTCATCCCTTATCTCTCATAAAATTTTATTATCTTTTAATAAAATGCCTTTAAATGAAGCATTTTCTCTTTCCTAAGGTACAAAATGATGCAGTGGTCAAGACAGATTGAATAGAAATTAGAAATTCTGAACTTAAACTCCAGATTTGACATTAACTACTTTGTGATCTGTGACAAATCCTATGACCTTTCTGGGACTAAGTTTCCTCACCTTCAAAATTAGGAGGTTGGACTAGGTGAATTCTATGGTCCCTTTTAATTTCATAATCCTAGGATATTTTGGAGCTTTATTTAACTCTTGGAAACTGGTAGAGAAATGCGGCTTTCTTAATTAATGCTTCAGAAAATCAAGGTTAAATCTAATTATAATGATAAATCTTTTTATAATCAAAAGATTCCAAAAAATATTAGCTGGTGATCCACTATCAATATGATGAAGTAAACTATCAAGAAAATAAAAGTATTTAGTAGATCTTTGGAGTTTTGTTATAATGGGTTTTGGCCTTGGAGATAGATCATTTATTTCTCATCTCTATTACCCCAGTGGATATAAGAAATCCTTATATTAATCAAAGAGGACGTAATTGAGAGTGTGTGCTTCATCCTGTCTCTATTTGTCCATCTGTCTGTCTGTCTGTCTCTCCCTCCTCTCTACCACATCCCTCACATATATACACATGCCAAAAAAAGGAGTTTTTGGATAACCTAATTTGCAATAATTTGATACCAATGAAATATAGTGAAAGGAGCAAGCATTAGATTTGGTGCAAAAAGACTGATCTCAAATTCTGCTTCTGGTGCTTCCAACTTGTGTGATATTGTATGTCAGCTAACATCTATGGATATCATATTTCTCATCTATAAAACAATCGAATGAGATAATTTCTTTAAATCTATAATTTTATTATTCTATGAATTATTAATGATGCAGACATTCCCTCCAAAAATAATTTGTTAACATTAAAATATTATATAACATATATAATGAGTTCATATTTCTGATCCTGTAAATATGGACAAACATAAATATGCATATTATATATATATATATATTATACACATCAAATAAGTCTTTATATTTGTGTGCATGGCATATATTTTTTATTGCTGTTTAATGTTTGAATTGTGCCCAACTCTTCGTGATGCCCTCTGAGATTTTCTCAATAAGATACTGGTGTGATTCGCCATTACCTTCTGCAACTCATTTGACAGCTGAAGAAACTGAGACAGTAGGTTAAGTGATTTCCCAAGGATCACACAGCTAGTTTCTAAAGCCAGATTTAAATTCTGGAAGATGTATATGCACATATATGACCTAATCTTGTATATGTTTGTATGTGTGTATATATATGTTCATGCATATATATGTACATTGTATGTTTATGTATATACATATTATACGATATATATATACACACTAAGGAAGTATAGGTGTGTCTATATGTATATATACTCATATATAGATATTTATATATATGTTCATATATAAATAGGTGGCAAGTAGATAGAATCTTAGATATGGAGTCAGGGGGACTCATTTCCTGAGTTCAAATCCCTCCTCAGACACTTACTAGCTGCATGATCTGGGGCAAGTCACTGAACCTTGTTTGCCTCAGTTTCTTCAACTGTCAAATGATCTGGAGAAGAAATGGCAAATCACTTCAGGATCTTTGCCAGGAAAACTTCAAATTGGATCATGAAGTTAGGCACAACTGAAACAAATGAACAAATGCATGTGGTGTGTGTGTGCGCACGCATGTATGTATGTATATATATATGTGTATATATATATACACACACACACACATACACATATATGTGTGTGTGTATATGTGTGTGTGTGTGCATATATATATATACACAAATGCATACACATATACATAACCATTCATGCATATATGTGTGTAAATATATGTATGGATGTATATATGTATTCTGTGTATGGAACAGCAGAAATTTGAAGCAGTGGGAATTAGGAAACCTGAGTTCTAGTCCCAGTCTTGCTATTTTTAAGATGGATGAGAGTGGACAAATAGAAGGCTTATTAAACTTTAGATTTTTTTTATGTAAAAGAGTTGTGTCAAACAAAATAAATTCTGAGGTCCCTTTAGCTGAAATTACATGAGTCTAAACAATAGCTGAAAAGAGTAAAAGTTCTCATGTAACAAAATACAGAAAATATAAATGCATTCTGAGATACTTCATTATTAAATAGTATTTGCTTTGTGTATAACATATATATGTGTATATTATACATATAATTATATATATATGCATATATACATATACATATGATTTATTTCTTTGAAATTATACATCAAAATATCAAATTAGAAAAAGATGATTCCCATAATATAAGCAGCCTCTGGTTAGCCTCTGGCTTCTGCAGGACTCTAGCAAGTTGAATTGATATTTTTTTTGAAATCATCTGTTCTTAGAAAACTTGACAGCATCGAAATTTCTCTATCTTGTCCTTTATTCTGAAGGTTCCCTTGGTTTGAAGCTCAAAATCAATTAATCTGAAGGGAAAATGACAGCAACTGCTTCATCCTATACTGTGAATAAAAATAATTTAAGGCATTAATGATGAGGACCATGAAATGTCACACCCAATGCTATCAGTCCTTTCTTTTCTATAAATTTTCTGAATGACATATCTGTAGGGGAAAGAAAGATCTCTTTCTTTGGGGGGGAGGGGTTTCATGAAATAACATTCCAAAACTTGCTATTTTTGAACTATAGTTGAGATTAGTCCAAAGCTTTTCTTCAAATTCAATAACAGAAAGTATCTTCAGAACAATGTCTGAAGAGCTGTCACTGAGTTTGTTGGTCAAGAAATGTGTTCAATGACTGTGTTGTTGTGATCCTTAGCTATACATATTGTTACTAGCATTCCATATTTCCCAGTGTTATGCATGATCAACCTCATGTATGAACATGTTTGTGTGTGTGTATGCATATATGCATATATGTATATATATATATATATATATATATGCAAGGGCAACTCACATATGTGTTTTTACATATATATATATGCAAGGGCAACTCACATATATGTTTTTACATCTTCCAGAGTTTAAATCTATCCTCAGACACTTACTAGCTATATGACTCCTGGCAAGTCACTTAAATCAGCTGGCTCAGTTTCCTCAACTGTCAAATGAGTTGAAGAAGGAAATGGCAAATTTTACTTTAATGGAAAGTCTAGTCTATATACCACATTAACTAATATACTTAGGCAATGGTTTGATGGTATCATGAGGAAACTTAAACTTATTCATTTGAATCCAATGAGATACTGTATCAATTTAGCAAATTTTCTAATTTTGAGGGTCCTTGGACACAGTAGCTTCAACAGCTTGCCAAAAGACATCCTTTCTGCCATTTTTTTCACCTTGAAAAAGGACCCTTCAGAAGCACTATTGAAGGGTCTGTGAGTTAGGCTGAGGGAGCTGAGATGTATTTTCATGAATTAGAAAATCACCTGGTCTAATGCTTTTCACATGAAAGTGATTTCATCCTAGCAGAAAAAAAGAAGCTCTCTACCCTTTAAGTTGCAAAGAACCATTTCAGAATTGTAAAAACTCACTGCCTAGTGCTGAATCCATGGAAAATCAGACTAAAACATGAGCCTGAAGTAAAAAGAGAAAGGCTTTTTATCAGGAAAGATTCAGAGAGTTAAGCCTGCTTTAGGAAATTCAGTTATCTATTGTCATACCCTAGAATAGAGCAAATATCTATGAGTCTCAGAAAAAAAAGAGGCAAAATGTCTGGTAGACATTATCCAGGTGACTTTTTGTATCATTCTTGAGGATTCCGAAGGACAATAGTTCAACTGGGCACCATTCCACTACTTTGTGCCACACCGAAATTGAATCAAATTTTTTCTATAGTGTTCCATTTGTTATTAACTCAAATGCCTTTACTAATTATAACCATATAGAATCTAGAATTGTCAGAGTTCTAAATGAAAAGACAGAGAAACAGCTTCCATTATGGACATATGACAGGTAGCAGAGATTATCACAAAAGCATCATTTTTTTCTTTTTTTTTCTTGTCTGAAAATTAAAGAGAATATGAAGCAAAGGTAAGCTTATCACATCTCAAGTATTCTTTTGAATGGTCTCTATCTTCTGGTCAACTAGGAATAACACTAAGTATTCAAACCATGCTGAACTTCACTGGAGGGAAACCTTGAGACCTTGGAGATTCTTTTAGGTTCTTCCTAGACAACAGTAATAGTAAGTATGAAGTTCTCTTTTGAAGCTCTAGGTATCAAGGAAAGAATCTGCATTAGTGTCATTCCCCCTATTATCACTAGAGGGACTTTTCTTAGTCATGACTACATGAAAGAAGACTCCCTGTGATGTATATAAAAAACTTTTGAGGAGAGTCATAGGACTTCAATTCCGCTACATAATAATACATATATGGTCATAGTAAGGTGCTATAACTACATAACATATTTGCACATAGTTGTACCTAAGTTTGCTTATCTTTCAAAATTAAAATGATGCTATTAAATGACCTACTTATCTTAGATCCAAATTAAATAATAGATATGGAGAGAGAATGGAAGTTCCTTGAAGGGCCTGTAAGCCCTCGTGTAACTGTATTCTTAATACCTAGCACTTAATACACAGACTTCATTCCCTTCTTTGTAGAGAAAGCATACCTTAGAATGACACATAGTAAGGATTTAAAATTGATAACTGATCAATATTCCAAAAAAATATACACATGTAGTGAATTATAATCATCAGTATTTGACCTCTGATAAAGCCAGCTGCTTACATTATTTGATATTTTGACTCCAGATCTGTAATTTCACTGGCATAGGTGATTTATGATATGAAATTTCCCTTTACCAATGAATATTGGTAATTTTCTCCAACTTAGAGAATTTCCTAAGACCTTGTGATATTATGTGACTATCCCAGTATCACATTGGGATGTCCTAGGGAAAAGACTTATGCCCAAGTTTTCCTGATTCTGAGGCTAGATCTCATTCCAACTTTCATTTGGATCCTTACATTATTTTTATTTTGGCCTGCATCATTATAAGTTCTATATATTGCTTCTCTGAGATTGTGTAGCTCCTTAAAGATGGGAATTATGTAGTACTGAATTGATTTGATACTTCTCCATAATCCCCATTATATATAACATGGACAAAACACAAGCTACTCAATAAAATTTTTTTTTAGATTATTCCTTGGAGTTTGTAATCCACATATGGGAAGTTGTTAGGATTCAGTCAATGAAAAGATTGCTGAAAGTTGCTTCCATATCCCAAAGTGCAGCTTGATTGATCCATAGATATTATCTCTTGGGAATCTCTCCTTTAACTTTCTGGGAATCTTAAAACAACTCTGCACAGCTTCTACCTCAACTTTTCTTTTGAGGTGTCTGGGGTCATCAAAATATATATCTTACAGTGTCAGCTACATCAAGTAGAAAAATGCTAAAGAGCCAAGTTTTGGCCAGATGGGAATACCTCTCCCCTTCCCCCCTAGGAGAATACTGAATGTCATCCCTGGTTTGATATAGAACTGAAGTGGTAGTTTGTTTGTTTGTTTGTTTGTTTGGTTTGTTTGTTTTTAATCAGTTCTCCACATTCAGCTCCATAATTTAGTATATACTCAGCTAGATGGCTCAATGGATAGAGTGTTGAACCTAGAGTTGGGAAGCTCTGAGCTCAAATTCAACTTCACTAATTGTGTTATCTTGAGTCACTTAATCTCTGTTTGCCTTAATCCACTAGAGAAGGAAATGACAAATCACTTTGGAGTGTTTTTCAAGAAAACCCCATGGTCATTATGGCTCAGGGGTTCACAAAGAGTCTGTCATGAGTGAACAAAAACAACAACCTAAAGTATTAGAATCCTCTAAGGCCTGTCAGAGGTCATGGAAGAAAACCTTTCAAATGAGTTATTGGACTTAGACTTCATTCCATTTCTTTGTAGAGAAAGCTAACTAATGCCCAGATATTGACTCACACTTAAAATTTTTGCTTTACCATCTGTGTTAATTTTTGAATTATTTGGCAAGAAAGATTCTTGACCCAAAGACAATCACTGGCATATCAGACATAGAAAAATTATTTTTTTGTTAGAAATATTTTTGAAGGTTTACATTTTGTAGTCATACCATATATTATCCTCTTAAGTCATGTAGAAAATTTTGGGGGGACACAGTGTCAGCTAAGCCCCACATTCATTCAATTTTAGGAAAAATACAAAGTCTTTGTGAATGTGAAATGTTAGTTACACAAATGTGAAATGAATCTGTGACGATGGTCACTGAGCACATGATAAGACATGATTCCAAGGAAATCTCACCTGGGACTTCAGCCTCCTTTCTAGATCTTTGGCCAACAGAGCTTAAAATGAATGTCATACACAACACAGACTGACATCAGGCTGTACTAGCTCAATGATTTTATTTCTTCCTTTTTTAACATTATAAAAAAATCTAATTAGTTAAAGGGCAATTCAAATTAAACTTTTATTTGGAGGATTGAGAAGCATTAAGGCAATGGAAGACAAAACAAACCCTACAGCTTTCCGGATGACATGAACATGATTACTAATAACCCTTGGGCAGTAAAATGATTAACCTTGTTATTTTACTCACGATCTAGTTTATATGAGAAACCAGGTTGAGGAAAAATATTTAGAGGCTGCTTGGAAGACAAAATTTACAAGGTCTGGAGCTAACATCAAATATTTGCAAATAAAAGAACATCTCTGGGCTTTCCTGACAGATTGATGAATACCTGTTCGATTTCTCTTATTTAATATTAGTGACAATTAAATCATTTAGAGGTTCTGCTAATTTTATGATGAAAGTAATGCTAATTTCAAGAAAAAAACTCAAGAAAAGAGATATATATCATGGGTGAATTACTGCTACAAATAATACAGGAAGTTGGCAAGCCTGGGGGTTGGGAGATTCAGGGAAAAAATCATCCCCTGGCCACCATCATCATTATTTTTTATTCACTGAGGGTAAATAACATCATGTTGGTCTTTTTCTATTTCGAAATAATTTAAGAAAATAATGCACTGCCAGCTTTGTCCAAAATGCTTTATTTATGTCCTGTTTGGCTTGCTATTCAAAGAATGAATTCTATTTATTTAAAATGGCCAATTTTTATTTTGGAAAAAAGTGTTGATTTTTTTTTTGATAGACCATCTACTGAAGTTTAAGATGCAATCTCTAAACTCTGACTCATCTGCCACCAGCAGGTTTCAGAGGTGATAATCACCCACACAAAGCTATTTGCACATCAGGCCAATCCTTCCCAAGTCTAATTATATACTTTATAACATACTGTTTAGCATAATTAGTGAAATTATGCTTACAGGACTAAAGATCAGATAATATGGGTTAGAAGGCAGTGATTAACTTTAACACTAGAAAACCAATACAAACTATTAATTAGATCATCAGTTACAACAAATAAATGTTTTGATAGGACTTTGCTGTTTACAAGTGCTCAGCAAGCATGATATAAATCAAACTTAATTGAATGGTCATTATACTGAGTGAAGAAAAAACACAGATCATAAAGCTCAGAGAGTTGTGGAATTATTTGGGGATTCATTAATTGCTGACAATATCACCAGTAATCTTTCAGCCATGTGGCCAAAACATGCTGAAAAGATCAGCATTAGAATCAAGCACTCTTGGGATGATTGTAAGCCCTGCAACCTAATTGATAGACAACAGCAGGTACAAATGACCTTAATGGGAAAATTGTTACATTTTTGTTCAGATGATCAGAAAGGATGACTATTTTGCATTTGATCTTCATTTACATTTTAAAATCCCAGATGTATATTATAATCACAAAAGATATAAAATCATTTTTGCACGTATATAAAGTGTACATCTACATAAACATTGTATATACATGCACACACATATATACTTACAATATATACCCCAATAAATGTAGATATTATTTATTTCCTTGAGGATATTCTTTGATCACCACATACTCATAGGTTCTACACCTCTTGGGATGGCATCTTCTTTGTACGTTGGTGAAATTCTGTTTATTGATTCCCTCTTCAGGCTAAAGGGGAGAGCACTGGAAAATACTCAAACCTAGATAAAAACCAGTCTCTTTCTCTGATTCAGCCCTTAAAAACTCCATCCTTGTGCTTTCTAGGATGATAATTCATTATCTGAATTATCTGAAAGATATCATTATCATTATCTAAAGGAAAGAAAGTTATATCTTCCTTGCCCTCCTCTCTAACCCAATACAAGGAGAAGCATTTATTCCCCCAAAGAGGAAGAAATGTATAGGAGTCACTAAAGCAGCTTCAAAGAATTTATTCTTTGTAGGATGCTTGAATTAATGAATTAGATAGTTGTAGCCAGGTTGCTTAAAATATGCCAAGGGTATGGGCTTTGGTCTTATCACACAAGGAGATTCTCATATTTTGCTCAGAGGGAAAAAAAGTTGGGAGATTCTCGAAATGTCCCTTACACTATAAGGAAATGAGCTGGGATTGAACTGAAGACTTTGGGAATAAACTGGGTAGAAGGCTTTAATTGTCAGGAATTCAATTTTTCTAAATTCTTGATAATAAAGGTTCATAAGCTTTCCAAAGTCACAACAAACCATCCTTTCAGGTCACCATTGGTTACAAAAAAAGGGAAAAAAAAGAAAACGTTAAAAAAAATTCAGATTTCCCATTTAAGTGTTTATCAAAAGGCCAACATCTGCTGATGCTCAGAGATGGTGAATGTGGTGGAAACAGCTTTATGGAGTGTAAAGCGAGCAGTACAATCAGAGAGCCCATGCAACACATAACTGACACCAAACAGAAAGAAACAACAGTCTACCTCCCAAGAGCTACTTTTCCATCTCTCCATTTCTGAAACTTTTGACAAGCTGATTACAAGTCCTTGTAATAGTTTCAAAAGCGTTCCTTTGCTGGCTCCCTTTTCCCATAAAAGGCATGTGTAAATGCAATTGTTAAGGTCTGAAAGCAGCATAGAGCTGTGCATTTGCAGTTAGGCAAATGCCGAGGGAGACAGGAAAGCAGAAAAATTAGGCTATTAAAACCAAAGGCTTCCATTTGCAAGTCTGTAGCCTTGATGTTGCGCCACTTAAGGTTGTGGAGGGAGATACCGTGGCATTAGGTTGGTATCTAAATGGATGTGAAACACTATTCCGATTTACAAGTAGGCCAGTTTTGATGACATTAAACATGGTGTCTAATCCTTAACAAATCCGGACCCAGGCCTATTCACAAGCTTATGTACACTGGACATATTTATAAACGGAGAGACCTGACTATTCATCTAAAATTAAAGCAACTATTTAATCCAAATTATTGGAGTGTTGCTTTTCAGCTGAATATTGGATGCAACCAATCTTCACCTGCCACCGTTTACATGTTGATCTTCTTTGCCCAACCCAGAGCAGTGACAAAAACCAAAAAAGAAGTCAAGGCCATGGGTTGAAATCTTTAGTTCAATTATCCTGTGTTATCTTAGCATTCTAGGTACTTTATTTCTGATCAGCTATTCAACTCTTGTATAAGGATTGTAGACATCAGCAAGCTAGACAGTGTGATATCTATAAAATACACAAGACACTGCTTTGAAAACCAGCTAGATATTCCCTTAATAAACTCTGCTCTTTGGGAATTGGCCTGTATCCATCTCTTTAGATGTAAAGGAATTGAATAGCCTGAATCTCTCGTGCGAGGTCCATGAAGTCCAACAATACATGCTCTGAAACTGAAGCAGAAAAAATGCTTTTTTTTTTTTTTTTTTGGCAACCCGGTTAGGAGAAGGATTGGGGGATAGAAATGGGAAGGAAAATTTTTCCTTTCAATCTTACACCTGTGTAAGGCTTCCAAAAGGATTTCTAGCACTTTGCCTTCTGAAAGTCAGAATTTAAATTTTGGCTACTTCATTTAATTTTTAAAAAGGGGAAAAATTATATTCAAATCATCCCCTTCTCCCAATACTAACTAAGATAGTGAATAATATCAGGATCATTGTGGCTTTATGAACCGGACATATAGATCATTGTGTTTTATTTGCTTGTTTGTTTTTTTTTTTTCTGCCTTTAGGCATTCAAAAGAATATTAGGCATTAATGTGTTCTTTTTTCTTTTAGGCCTCTTCAAATCTCAAAAAAAAAAAAAAAAATAAAAAAAGCCTACCTTTATAAAATGCATCAAAGTCCTTTGTTTCATAACATTTTCCTTTTTATCTGACTAATAAGTTTCAGTTTTTCACTGGTAGCCAGCTATCTATATAATTCAGACTTTAAAAATAAGAGCAAGAAAACTTGTTTTTATTGTTACCTTTAAAATATTACGAAAACAGCTAAACTTATATCTATTGGCTTCCAATAAATAAGGAGGACAATTTAGTTCATCAAAATGACTCCTGACAGAGATAATTTTTTTAGTTTTGGTCTTTTATTGATTATGAAAAATCATTTGTAAGATTATGTCCTTAAATTCACAAAACTATTTTTATTATATATGTAAATATCTTATACTGATCTCCTCTATCTATTTAGATATTATACCCAGTGAGGGCAATGAGTAAAACTTATTCAGTTTTATTCCCCTTCCCTTTTCCCAGTGTCAAACAGAATGCCTTTGAATTGGATTTATTTAAATTGAATTATTTCACTTGGACTGTCATAAGGACTCTCAACAAAAGTTTAACTGAAAAAAAAATAACAACTATGACTATTTCAAGAAGATAATATCCTAAAATCAGAAATGGATTCTGGGAAAATAGACCTGAGGAGTTAAACAATAAAGCAAAGCTATTCTAGACTTGTTTCATGTTTTTTACTTACTACCAATACTGGAAATACTGGGGATACCTGGGGAGAAAGAAGAAAACAACAGCAACAAAAAACCCATTAGCCATATATTAACATAGGACTAAAAATCATTAACATTATATCAAGAACATTTTCCTTATTCCTATTTTCTTATCACATCCTAAAAGCAACCCTCCCCTGCCCCAAAACCCCTCCCACAGAAATAGGAAATAGAACTATGCAAAGCCTTTATTTCAGTTTTAAAGTACTTATGCGCTTTTGAGGGAATTGGAAGCCAAGAGCCAGAATTCAGCATCAAGTTGTTCTTCCCAGAAGTGAAATGGGCATCCAAGTGCCTTTGGGACTTGTGTATTAATACTAAAAAGCCCATTAGGTCAGTAGAACAGATTTATTAGCTGGGTAAAAGACATAAACCATGTATGTAAATTGGTGGGGTACCTACCCAAATATTTTAACTCAAGTTATAGATTTTTAAAAAATGTATTATAAATTCCATGAGTCAGCTGTTGAAAATCATTTAGGGTTTTATTTGATTAACTACACAAACTACCATTCTTATTTCACTTTTACTTGTCAGTTACATGGATTAAGCTATGTAATAGAAATTTAATTGAGCAGAAGAATACAAGAATGCATTAGGTTGCTCATATTGATCATCCACTTCATTGATTTTTTTCCAGCTCTTACTTCAATTCTTGAGTTGTATTACAGAGGTGGAACCACTTCAGAGTGTGATTGGACTTGGGATCAGATTTGGACCAAATCTAATCTTTATGCTGAGTAAAACTCCTGATGAGATAATGTACTAGTTCAGCAAAGTATACTGAGCAATGATTGGTAACTTATATCATCCTCATTGGTTTTGACAGCTCGTGGCATTGTAGATAGAGCACTGAAGTCAGGAAGATCAGGATTCAAATTGAGCTCCAAATTTTTACTGCTTAGGTAAGTCAGAGCAAGTCACTTAATTTCTTTTTATCTCAGTTTCCTTGCTGTAAAATTGGGATAATGGTAGTATCTTTTTTGCAACATTGTTGCAGAGATCAAATAAGATGATATTTATAAAAAGCTCTTGGCACAAAGTATGTATTATAAAAATGCTTGGTACTTTCCTCTCTTTTCAGTGTTACAGATGCTTGACCAGAGATGGGTATTATGTGGGATTTTTACTGGACTTCTATCTGATTTACAAGTCCTTTTCAAATCTATTTCCCCAAAAGTATGAGTATATGTGTGTGGCTAAGCACCCAGATCTAAATATAAACACACACACATATATGTCTGTACATACCATGTGTTTATGCATGTCTACACATTTGTGTATATCTGTAGGTTTGTATATAATCCATAATATTTACACACGGGTATATATACTTGCAAGTATATTGTGTATACATACACATAAATGCAAACCAATAATATGCATTTAATGTATATGGGAAGAGATAAGACTAGATGGATGGATGGATAGATAGATAGCTTTATGTATATTTCATGAAGGGTACAGTAGGCTTACTGGCCTCTACAATGCTTTTCAGTGCTTAACTTATGATGCTTTCATATATTTAGTCTGGACCTATATATTATTGGTATTGAAATGTCCTGTTTAGAAATGTCCTGCACTGATATAAGATGGCAACTGGTTTGTAAATTACAATCTTAGAGAGTTGCCTGGTCCACTGACTATTTAATAAGAATGTGGACTTGCCTATAAGACTGTCTCTCAAGTCCCCATTCCCAAGTTCTCTAAATATTTCTTTTAAAAGTAAGCATTTGCTTCGCCTGAATAAGATATTTACTTTATGCAATGTATAGATCTATTTTTCTTTGGACTGGAATCATAGAATGTTAGAGAAAGAGAATAATTAAAAGTCCCTTAATCCAACCCATATTTGTCCATGAACTCTACAATGTCTATAGCCAGTAGGTATTCAGTCTTTGTTTGAAGATATGCAATGAGAGGAAACAAAGAGCCTTCCAAAGCAGCCCATTATACTTTTGGAAAACTTGGACAAAATATAAGGCAGTGGAATTTAACTATTAGACATCAAGTGATATCTAAGATTAACAATTATTTCTGAAAGACTTCTAATTTTTTTTTCTTTCAAACTAAGAGACGTAATTCTACTCATTTTGAATGTCACTTCAAACTCAATGCCAATGCACACAAGCTTTGTGGAAGAGATGTTTAATTTCAGATACCTGGCATATGTACCATGACTTATGTCCCAATTAAGCCTTGGATTAATTGCTGACCATTATTTAACTGAAGTTAAGTTTGGGTTAGGGAAAAAAAGATCCTTTCCCTATCATCTAAAATCTCCAGGTTGCAGATTTGAACTCCAGTATATAAACTAAATTTAGACTTGTATAGATTTCTATGGCAGGCTGCTAAAGTCTCCAGCTGATGCCTTGGTAGAATATCTCTGCAGCAGCATGACAGTGTGACCTCGTATTGGGTCTTTTTCCCCCCTTTGCAAATCCCCTGGTGAGGTATGATTGCAGCATCATAACTCCAGCATCAATGGCTAAAGCTCCAAATTTCCCAATGATTGAAAATCCTGCTTTGCTGCAAAGAACAGCAAGCCTTTTGCAATCCTTCAAAGGGAAATGGTGTTACAGTGGCAGAAATAAACTTTTCATGTGTCTCCAACTTCTATGGAGTTAGAGGACTATGCATAATGGAAGACAAAGTTCTCAAGGTACTTTGTCAGATCCATTACAGTGCAAAACTATGAGAGTCTTTGCTATAGCAAGTACTGCAGTGGAATCCTTTATGAAGATGCACAGGGGTTTCATTTCAGAATGGTTACCAGTGCAGATAACAAATGCTGATCATTCTATCCTTGCAGACCTTACCTATGCAAGATAAAAATATATTCAATCATTACTAATAATTGGCTGCTAAGGACTATGTCTTCTGACTTGAGCTTTAATTACAGAATCTTGGGCACCAGAAAGGATCTGAGAAAACATGTAGTCCAATAACTCCTATATATAGGGAGAAAACTGAGACCCAGGATTATATCTAAACTGATATAACTGATCCCTGAATCAGAACCATAGACATACATAAAGTTTAGATAAGTTGGGCAGGCGTACCTTGATACACTCAGCCCATGGTCTATACAAATCTACAAGCGGGAACAAATCCACATCTGTGCTTTGCCCAGTGTTATTTCCATGATACCATAATGTATTACTTTGTGGGCTATGTGGGAGTCATTTCAGTTTCTACTATTATAAATTGAGAATCAGTCAGAAAAAATCAGGATTTAAATTGTTCATGTTAGTACAAATTTTCATAAACCCCCCCCCAAAGTTATTTTTAAAGATCCCTATTTTGGTTATATGAAAATATATCTGGTAAGAACTCAATAGCCCCACTGAATAGTAGACTGTAAAAAGAATCCCTCAGGCAGGAAATAGCTTTCAAATATTTAACAAGCCCAAACTTCTCCGGAATGCCTAATAAATCATGTGATAGTTATACTATACTGGTTCCCTTTAAAAATGCTAGATTTGTTCTGGACCTGTCACCAGTTAATGGATGAACTGAAATCTACCCCCACTACAGTAGCTGTCTCTCTAACCAACAACAATGTAGATCAGAGGGGGTTCAAAAATATTGTATAGATTGATGTTAGGCATTTGGGTGGGGGTGACCACAGTGAATTTTAACCACCATGTATAATTGAAAGAACTTCATGAGGGAAATGACCATCACAATTGATCGCGATAATTAATTCTCAATCAGAGATAGATTGGGGTACTGGCTGTCTATATTGGGTCCATGGCCTTCAGAGATATGGCTATCTTCCCTGAGAGTGACTGAGATAATTCAGTACAGTGCTCCCAAAATGGGAGGATACAAGAATGTTAGAGTTAAAAATTCTGGTTAAGATCATCTAGTTTAGTTCTATATTCAAATAAATGAGTAGACTGAGGCTCAGAGACACTATTAGATTGCAGACTCCTTGTGGGTAAGAAGGATCTTTTGACTCTTTTTTGTATCCTTATCTCTTAGCACAGTCCTGGGCACACAGGAGGCACCTAATAAATACTAACTGACCAAAGTGTCTTATCCAAGTCTCAACTCTTTATGATGCAATGTGATATGCCATTTGCTATTCTAGGTGTTCTCATAGAGAAACTAAAATATGAGTGCTCACAGCTTTGGATCAAAGGCTGACTTTCAAATCTTGCAAAGCTCTAGTGCAGACCTGGTGCATAGAAATGTCACATCAGTTCGTGACATTTGTACACTTTGATCAGCTCAAGTGAACTTTCAGCTTTTGTTGTTGTTGTTCTTGTTGTTGTGTGATCTAAGTGACCCCAATTGGGATTTTCCTAGCAAAGATGGAGTAGTTTTCCATTTCCTTCTCTAGCTCATTTTATAGATAAGAAAACTGAGGCAACAAGGATTAAATGACTTGCTCAGGGTCACACAGGCCAGTAAGTGTCTGAACACAGATTTGAACTCAGGTCTTCTTAATCCCAAGAAGTTGGGTCTAGGTGCTCCATCCACTGCACCATCTAGCTTCCCCTTTCAAATACTTTGTTCACTAAAAGAAGAAAAAAGTTATGTTGTTAATAGAAGCATGAAATTCCAGTTTGGTTTTGTTTTTCAAAAAAAAAATTTTAAGAAATAAATTTTAATACATTAGGTTACAGCTAAAACACTGGAAATGGACTAATGATGGCTTATGACCAGTCATGTTATTGTATCCTACAAACTGTACCAACAAAAAAATGGCAGCAATGGACATATTCAGTCTTAATGAAGTCAATATGATTGTACCCTCCAAATAAACACTGCTCTTACAGAAGGAACGTCATTCTGTTACCCATCACAACTCCCTCTGTGAATCAGTGAATGTTTTAGCAGCTTTCCATCTGGAGAAGAGCAAAAGAGAAAAGCTTTCCATGTTTTAATTTGGGAAACAAAATGATCCCTCTTGCAGTAATTAGATACACAGTCAAATAGCTGGATTGGTCTTTATTACTATCCTGGTAGTTAAATGGTGACCACAGGGAACCTAGATCTTTAAAAGGTCTTTCAGAGTTAGTGAGCACAGCGGAGGCATTTGTCAAGGAGTGTGGTCTAATGGGAAGCTTGCAGGACTTGGAGTCAGGTCATTGTTCACATTCTACTTAATCCCTGTGTGACTGGGGCCAAATCTATTCTTTCACACTCAGTTTCTTTATCTATAAAACAGGAATAACGGTGCTACTTTACTTCTAGGATTGTTATGAGGAAAATATTTCCCAACTCATAGCACCATAGAACTATGAATTATTATTGTGTTATTGTGGTGGTGGTGATCATTATTGTTATCATAAAATCCAGCAGATTTGCAATATGAAGGAAATCTTTTTAAAGCTCTTTCACTGCCCATTCTGTGGTCCAAGTCACAGTTAGCTTTCTTCTGGGTGAAAATTGAATATTCCTGAGAATTGAATTGCTGAAGATTCAATGACAAGAAGCATCTATGAGACTGAAATATCACAAAGTTAGACTTGGGAGTATTATGTTTCTAAAGATTATAGAGGTGAAGAGGACAAATCCCAAAAGAGGAGGATAAGAGATTCATCTCGCCATTTTCCAGAATAGATATATATTGTAGATATTGTGATAGATACATATTGTGAAATAGCTGGAGACACAATTAAGAACAACAACAATAACAACAATAATAATGCTAAATAACAATAATTATACATTTAAGAAAGAAAATTTAAGAGTAATAAAAATATTTCATATTGTACAGTGGGGAAATTAAATATTGGAGAAAATCAATGAATAAGTCATCAGATTTTCAAGCACCTGGTTTGGATAACAATAAATATTGTAAAAAGCATGATAGTTTGATTGATAGGATCATATTTTTAGAGATATCACATATTTAGGTAAGAAATTGAGGGCAAGAGAAGTTAATAGACTTGTCCAAGCTGATGTAGCCAGTAAGAATCTGAAGTGGCATTGGAATCAGTTTTTTCTTTTTTCAAATCCAATATACTAGCCACTACACAGTGCTCCTTCTAAAAGCTAACCCTCTTCATTCATGGACTTTGGAGTAAGGGACAAGAAGTGCATATAATATAATTTGACTAGTATAGCTTTTAGCTCTGTCTCACATGACATCTTTATCAACAGGACTGGAAGAAATGGGAGATCATATTACTCTTGGGTGGTATACATCATACTGAACTGTCTCATCACTAACCTGGAATACAGCGGGCTGAACTTACCAACTGTTGTATGGGGGGAGTAAGGATATCAGAATTAGAACTGGTCTTACTTAACATCTTAATATCTTAGTATTCATACTTAAAATTTTACTTAATACCATGAACTGGGCAATGGAATTTAGGAAATTATGATTAAAAATGGGGTGATATCAATTTCATCTATTATAAATATTTAAAATAATGATTATTAGTAGCATCTATATAGCACCTATTATGTGCCAGATACTATTCTGAGTACTTTACAAATATTATCTCATTTAATTTTTACAACAGAAAAATGTTGAGGAAACTGAGGCAAATAGATGTTAAATGATGTGATAGGTAACATAGTTTTTAACAAGGCAAAAATAGAAATAAAATGGACAATTTAGATAATTGGCCCATCAAATATGGAAGATAGAACTGTAACTCAGGAGAAATTGTGGATATGTTTATAAACTGTTTGATCTTGGGGAAAGTCACTTAATTTTAATGGACTTATTTTCCTGATTTCTAATGTGTAAAAGTTGAACTAGATAACAACTAGATAACAACTATGCAGCTTTAGAATGATCTGCTCAAAATTTGGGAGTCTTCTACCAAAAAAAGTACTAGGGAGAAAAGAAATATAGAGAAAAGGGTTAAGAATAGGGCCTTCAGGAATACTTAAACTCAGAGCAGAATAGTCAATCCGAAAAAGAAACTGAGCAGCAATGAGATTGTTGTTTGTCCTTAATTTTCTAAAATGACCAATGACATTTCAGGTGATGACTTATCTCATGGGTGAATTGGATTTAAGTGAAGCAGAGTTGCACAAAAGTATCAACTTAACTCTTTCAGAGTCAAAAAAGTTCAATAGTCAAGATAAGCTGTCAAGATTGCTGATGATGGCCCAGGAAGCAGAGTATGATTGGCATCTTTGATATCAGCAGAATGAGCAAATGAAAATAATTTGTTCTAAGGAAGTTGAAAGAATAGAGCCATAAATTATTGTGCTATAAAAAATGATGAACAAGCTGATTATAGAAATGCCTGAAAAGATTTACATGAACTGATGTTGAGCAAAATAAGCAGAACCAGGAATACATTGTACACAACAACAGCAAGAATGTGTGATGATCAACTATGAAAAGCTTGGTTCTTCTCAGTGGTTTAGTGATCCAAAGCAATCCCAATATACTTTGGACAGAAAATGGCATCTGCATCCAGGAAAAGGTCTAAGGAGACAATGTAAATCAACACATGCTATGTTCACGTCTTTTTTCTTTTTTCTTTTTTCTTTTCCCTCTCTCATGGCTTTTCCCTTTTGCTCTGATTTTTGTCTCCCACCATGATTCAAAAAGTAAAGTGTATTAAAAATAAATAAACTTGCTATAATAAAGGAATAATTTGGAGCTTGAGGAGAGAGGTTGAATAGCTGCTGTGGAGAATGTGATAGGGAGTCATTCAGAGATAAAGACATCATAATAGTCAAGGGAAGAATGAAGAATCAAAGAAAAAGGAGTAATATACATAATATGCCCTAGATAAGGAATAGAATAAAGTCATTGACTCAGGAAGTAAAAAGGGGATAACGGAGAAAACAGTTTCAGTCAAATGATAAGGTCAGACTACAGATTGTCATGACTCCAGGAGTGAATAGATGGTGATAAATAAAGGTAGTAAATGTAGCTTTCCTTCTCTTCTTAAAAGTATAGCAAGTACAAGAATTATACATTGAGAACTAGATGGTGAATTGGGGGAGGAAAATGAGACATTCTCATATATTAGAGATCAGGAAAGGAGTGAGCAGATGGGAGGAGAAAAACGAGAGAAAGAGGTAGAAGGATAAATGGAGAAAATTCCAAATGGAGATAAAGAGCATAAATGGAAGTCTTAACAAGACAAAAGAAGAAAGCTACCTCTTATTCCATTGCCAAGGAGAAGACAGTTGAAGACATACATAGATTGTAATGTTTTGAGAATAGGAAAAGAGGGAGTTTCACAATGCTTAGTTTCAATTTTCTCAAGATAGTAGGCAGAGACATCAACTCAGAGAAAAGAGAGTCAAGGAATAATTTGGAGCTTGAGGAGAGAGGTTGAATAGCTGCTGTGGAGAATGTGATAGGGAGTCATTCAGAGATAAAGAAAAGAATTGTCGAATACAAGTGAGGGCCTAATTGCTTATCCTTGCCTCCCTTACAGAGCAGTTAAAGGTATCTAATGGGATAATGTATGACAAAAGGTTTTCAATACTGTAAAGTGCTATATAAATACAAGATATTCTCCCTGTATCCCTTTATCTCTTGTACTATATTAAATCTATATTAAAGCTTTGGAACTAGGAACTGGTCCTCAGCTTCCCAGATGTGTGCTGGGTGGATATATATGCTTAGAAATATAATATGCAAAATAATCTGAATAAAACTTAAGGTCATAGTTTCAGTTTGAAGAAACCTTAGAGGCCTCTTAAGCCTCTATATTTTGGCCAAGAAAAATTAAGCAACGAATTCAACTGGACAGAATCACAAAATTACAGAGTTAGAAGAGGCCATTTAGTCTAGCCCACATATAAAAGAAGTCCCTATTCCAATATCCCTGACAAGTGATCATCCCACCTCTGAGGGAGGGGGAAGTTTGGAAACTCATCAGCTCTTGAAGCAGCCCATTTTTTTTTTTTTTTTGATAACCTTACTAAGTAGGTTCAAATCTGCTTTCTCCACAACTTACTACTACTATTTTTGTTTTCATCTGAGGTCAAATAAAACATATCTAATATCTTATCTACATTGGATCCACAGATACAATATCTACCATCTACCTCAAATCTGTTTTCCTGTCCTGAATTAAATCACAGACCTGTAACTGATGCTGATAATAAGGATTCAAGGCCCTTTGGACCTTTGTTGCTTTCTTCTGGATACTCTCCAACATAAAAATATTATTAAACTGTGATGCCCAGAATTGAATATGATATTCCAGAGAACTTCTTGAGAAAGCATAGTAGAATAGAGCTATTACATCTCTATTTTTGAAAGCTGGGCCTCTCTTAATATAGCCATACTTGGATAATCTTTTTGATGCCAGATCACATAGCTATTTGATTGAAGTGTTGGAATTAAAACACAAATTTTCTAAGTTAATTTGTACTCTTATTTTTTTAATCTTAGAGGACAATATGATATCTTGATGTTCTAATATTAAGAAATAATATAATAAGCTAGAGTTAGATTTGATGTTCTATTTGGGGGGTTATGTCATAAATAGAACACTGGCAAACTAAAGGACATTTTGAGGGGAGTGAACAAGAAAATAAGAGAACTGGGTAAAAGAAACCAGCATTTTTGATCACAGGGAAAAAAAATGACTTTGGAGGACTATACAATTATAGGATTTGGGAACTAAAAGGGATATTAGCATCAAAAATCCATTCTGTTCATTTTATTGATATCATGGGCTCTGCAGAGGGTCCAAAATCCCACAGAGAATTAGTACCAGAAAAGACCAGAAGAGAATACAATGATTTTTCTATTGGGATGGGACTCCAAACAGACTAATAATTGTAACACTGTTAACCCTTCAATTACATCATACTCCTCTTTTCAAATATTTGAGGGATTCCAAAGTGGTATCGAAAACACCAAATTAGGACAAAGTAGGGCAAAATATGTGTGTGTATATATACAGGGATTGGGGGGGAGAGAGAAAGAGAGAGAGAGAGAGAGAGAGAGAGAGAGAGAGAGAGAGAGACAGACAGACAGACAGACATAGAGAGACATAGAGAGAGACAGAGAAAATGATAGAGACATAGAGACATACACACACACATGCACACACACAGAGACAGAGACATAGAGAGACACACAGAGAGAGGGATTCTGGCCAAGGCTTAGGAATCATTATTGTCAGTGCTATTCAGCACTGGAATGGGGGCCTCAAAAATAATGGGTTTCCCATCACCATTAGGTATCTAATTTGTAGCAGAGGAAACTGACTTAGAAAGTTTAATTCCTTCTGAATCATACAATGTAAATTGTATTCTTCCTGGACTTCCCAATTTCAACTGCAGTTCTCTATCCACTACCCTTCAGTGCCTGGTGGAGGGTAATTGTCTACCAGGATTCTATATATAAGATTTCTTCTTTACTATAGGAGTATAAAAGAGCTGACTCTAAGATTTTTTTTTCAACTGTAATATCCTGGAGGTTGCTTCTACCCTACTGAGAAATAAGATATTATAGACCCTTATTATATACTTTGTCATCTTTTGATCTCCACATTTTAAAGAAAGTTCATGAAAATGCTTGAAGATATAGAGTAACAGCAAATACTATTGAATGTATAGGAGTTATGGTTTTTTAAGTTAAAATAACTGATAATGATCAATAGATCAAGAGAAAATATGGTTAAATCCCCATAAAATATTCTGGCTAAAAAAGAAAAATAGTGACTCAATTATCAGAATTTGAATTAAAGAGTTTGAAAAAGAAACTGAGGCACATGTTTTGCAGTTAAAAAAAAAAAAGACCCAGGGGTTACAATGGACAAAATGACAAATCCAAAAAGCCCCATGCTGGTGGATTTAATCCTCTCATTTTGTGCTAGGAAGACATGCCATCTTCCCTTCTGTTAACACAATTGAGAATATCAGTGTGCCCTGAAGGGGAAGACTATTCAATACTCTCCAGAGATTTTAAAATGCTGGGATGAAAAACTTGTGTTAAAAAAAAAAAGTCAGTCTGCAACCACAAAGGGTTTCATTAAATAACCTTTTGAAGCCCTTATAACTCTAGAAAATTTTGATGCCTAGCCATTTAAAGATTTCTGAGCCACTATTAACAAACAAATAAATAAACAAATATACCATTATCTCCATCCTGAAAAATCAACTTGTTTGCTCAAAAGAGCTTTAACTAAATTAATTCCATGAACTGAGCTATCAGTTTTTCTTGTTCACAAAAGAAACAAAATACTATTACAGAGTAGAGAATTTTTTTTTTACTTTTTGAAGATTCATCTTTTCTTGCCTTGTAGGACTTTAATCATAATTTCATGCCCCTGCCCTTAGCAGTTTATTACTTGGTCTGTTAAATCTCACATTTAAATTAATAAGTTTCCAGTTTCTATAATATAAATTTTTAATTTAATTTATTATTTTTTAAAGTTTTGATTTATCACACCTGCTGCTTTGAAGTTGATGATAACATTCTGAGCCTGGCCTATTGCTGGTAGGTTTTCTCAATTTCTCATTTAACAGCTACATCTGCCACTTCACACTTGTTAAATATCTTTTTTTCCCCCATCAAATGGGGCACCTTCTCAAGCTTGCTTTTTCTTCTCATTTTAGCAGGGTGAACCTTTGATTTTTGGAGCTACTCAGACCATCTAGACAACTGGACCATTCTGGATGGTACTCCTTTGCTTCCTGGAGCTTCTGAACACCTATTTTCCCATTAATGTGCAGGGAATTGAATTACTTGCCCAGTAATTAGTTGTAATAGGAGTTTTGATGGGACTCCTATGAACATAAGGGCAGGAGGAGCTGTCATTTCTACTTTCCTTTTCCTCCCCAGAGTGCAACAGTAATGTTCTTTATTCAAATGTAGTTTTTAATGACATGATCAAGGTTACATTGTAACCTCAACAAGTTTTGTGTGTGTGTGTGTGTGTGTGTGTGTGTGTGCGCGCGCTGATTGTGGTTGTTTTGGGGGTAAGAGTCTGATCCTATAATTTTATCTATGTAGAGAATTCCCAGAATGGATACTCCTTTCACTTATGTGGCAACTACTCCATAACTGATTCTATTTCATAATTCCATGAAGTTGATAATTCCATAATTCCATGCCTCAAACAGCTGGTAGGGGTCAGAGGCAAGTTCTGAATTCATATCTTGGTTTTAAGAAATCCTATTTCATCCACCAAGAAACAACTAGGGTCTGAAGAACAGTCGTATCACAGGGACAATATAGTCAGTAGCTCACTTCAGAATGGGGCAGAAATGTGGGGAATAAATGTGGCTCTAATTTGTGAGCAGGCAAAAAGCCAGTAGTTCAGGGACTCTTTATCTCAGGTATATGAAAAGGGATTTTTTTTTGGATTATTATATTTCAATATAATTGGTTTCCTCTGAAATTCTGTCTTTTTTTTTTTAATGAATTTAAAACTTTTATTCTGAAAAAGAGTTTCATAGGTATCATCATACTGGCAAAGCAGTCTGTGAAACATAAAAGGTTAACAACCTTTGCCTAGAGGATTTTGGGAGACAAAAATGGATTAGATTGAAGCAGGACTTTGGGAAAGAGCAAATGAGTTTATTTTATTCCCAAATTGAAGTTTTGAGAAAATAATATTTTATTTATATGATATTTTTAAAAATCCCCCCATGATTTCAGTCTTTTTGAAGTGAGTTGGCTGTGGACTAGTTGAGAAGAGCAAAAGGCCCTGAACAGAGTACTATAGTGATGAGATTTTGCAAGGGCCTAAAACTGAAACCCAGGGTTCATGTGCCCTTTGTAAGAGAAGGGTTCAATCCACAGAGTGAGAAGGAAATAAGAAGTACCGTATCTTAGATTATTTCATACTAATAAAGTCATTACTGAGCAAATCTACTCACAGGTGTTGGCCGTGCCTTTGGGGATGGGGAGGTACGAGCCGGGGCTCCAAGGTCTGCCCTGATAATTCTTCTTGCATTTCCCACAGTCGGGGCCTGTAGTGTTGTGTTCACACTCACAAGACAATTTATTGTTGTCAAAGACACACACAGTGGCGTGAAGGTTACACTTGCACCTAGCAAAGAAGAGACAAAGGTGTCATTTCAAGTCAAGGTGTCATTTTAGCAGTCAGTATGGCTCCACTCAACTACCCCTTTTATAATAGACATTTCCTCTATATTTGGGGGGAAAAGGGATAGGGAATTAAAACACTCTCCCAACAGCATTTCTAAGTTGGTGTCTATACTTATTAACACCTTAGTCTTGTAGGTTTATAGATTTAAAACCTGAAGAGACCTTTGAAATGATCTAGTCCAATTTCCTCATTTTACAATGAGGAGCCTGTAGTCTGGAGAATTTAAGGGATTTGCCAAAGGTCAAAGATAAATTAAGTGGAAGAACCAGAATTTGAATCTGTTTTTCTTATTCCAAATCCACCAACCTATCCACAGTATCTAACTTAAAAAGTTTCTAAGTTTGCTCATTCCTGATTTAGGAGGCACAAGGAAAGCAATGATGTCATCTAGATTTAGCAAACCTGGAAGTCAGATTATCCAGGATTATTCTGATGGCTTATTTTTTAAATCAATATAAGTTAAATCGCATATTCAAACATTATTACAAATTAAAAAACAATCACAACAACAATAGCATTAAGCAGCCAATAAACTCAGAGTGTTGTCATTCCAAGCTGTGGGGAGTGGGTGGATGGTTGCGTGGGAGAAACTGAGTCTCAGAATTCTCTTTTCAGAAATGGTTCATTTTTCTATAACATCTCAAGTGCACACAACTGGCTGGGAATCTGACTTCTTAGTCTGACAAAGTGGGCAATTGCAGAGGACTCCAGAAATTCAAGGACTTGCTCTGAACGAAAATGCTTAGAACCCTGAAAAATCAAGACATAAGCAGTGCATACGTTTGGGAGTCTTTAACAAAGGTCTTGCCTTTTTTTTTCCCGTGAGCAAGCTGGTGATATATGAGCAGTAACAATGGAATATGCAATTCCCACAGAAATGGTACTATATCTAACATCTTTGACTCTCAAAATTGCAAAGGCCAACTTGCTATTTGTTGAGGCAGCAGGCCATAAATTGCAGCTCACTGAGTGGTTGGCCAACTATTCAGAAGGAAAAAAAAAAAAAAACTACATTTTACAGAATTATAGAGACTGGGGGTCAGAATAATGAGTGTGTGTATGGATGTGTACACAGGGAAAGAAGGATGCAGCTGCATCTTTGCATTTGTGAATATAGGTGCTCTTAAGGGAATAAAAATACCCAGGACTGTCAAGGCCAGAAACAAAAATGATTACTGGATTTTTAAAAATTCATTTTTTCTTCTTTCTCATAGGAATCTAGGTCACTGTTAGAGTAGAAATCTGAGTTTCATATAGACCAAGCTGTGTGCCCCCTCCCCCCCACTCCCCTTTTGGTAGATGCCATGACTGGGAAATAGCAATATCTCTTTGTACAATGAGGTTATGTATCAAGTACTGGAGTGGATTTCTTTAATGACTCCCCTCCTGGGGCCCTGCCACCTGCTCAGAAAACTGACCAATAACTAGCAGCATGAAGTACATACCAGGCTGAGAATTTTATTGAGGCTTGAGTCACAGCTGCCTAGCTGACTTTTAACTAAAAGGAAGAGGACCTTCAGTGGTATATACTATTGTTCCCTTGGGTAAACCCTAAGTTGCAGTTTTTTAAAGGGTCTGTTGAAAATCACTATACAACTGAGTGCATCCTGTCTATTGTTTGGTGATGAAATCTAACAGGCTGTAATGGTGACAGTTAAATAATATTCACGCTGTTTGGAAATGTAATCAACACTCAAAAAAAAATAACATTTGGAATAATCATTTTTAAAATATGCCTAAGTACTTTCTTCCCTTGACTGTTATACTTGCACCTAGCAGGGAAAGACAGTTAGTTAAGAGACAGAGATACAAAGTCAGGGATGGACACAGATGGAAACAGCAAAAACAGAGACATAGAGAGGAAGATGAGAAAGAGAAGAAGAGGAGGGAAGAGGAAAGGGAAGAAGAAGTAAGCTGTAGAGAGAAAAGAGAGGGGGGAGACAGAGAAGAGGAATAGAGAGAGTCGGAGATGGGCAATGAAATAGACAATATTCAGGAATAAGTAACTCTGACTTATAGTCAAAACTCTGTTACATATAGTAAAATTTCTCTCTAGTCAACACTGACTTCTTTAATTTCCTATGACTCTGACTATGACTGAACTCCTAGGGGGTAGAATCACAGATTATAATGATTTAGCATCCTATCTAAGTCCAAAATTCCCCAATGAGGAGAAAGCAGTTTAATCCCAAAGGATTTACTTGTGACATATTTGGAGACAAAGGATAGAACATTAAAGTAAATAGAATTCTTCAACTTGTAACTGCTAATGTTATTTCTAATCCAGGAAATACTTAGAGAAGTGACTAATACATTGCATTCTAAAACTGATAAGGGTGAAAGAAAATTCATTCTACCTATTGTTTGCTTCCTTTGGCTCTCATTCAGCCAAAATTAACCCAGCCTTTAAGCCGTAACTCAATTTCCACCACATTCATAAACAAGATTTTTCCTACCTACTCCAGCCATGTCAGTTTCCCACTTCTGAAGCCTCTAGGCTACTTAGTGACTTAAAGTAACTTTCAGTGACTTTCTGATCATAAATTTAGAATTAGAAATGAGTAGATCTCACTTAGTCTAAACCCTTCATTCTACTGATGAGGAAAATGAAGCTCAAGAAAGTGAACCAATTTACATAATTTCACACAGATATTAAGTTGAAGAAGATTGCTCCCAGTTTACAACCTTAAAAAGGAGAGAGAGAGAGAGAGAGAGAGAGAGAGAGAGAGAGAAACAGATTTTCAAAGAGACAGAGACAAAGACAAAGAGACAGAGACAGACACACAAACAGAATTCTATTGTAGAAATTGCCTTTATTATTTCCTTTAAGAAATAATTGAAAACAACAACAACAACAACAAAAGAAATTATTATAGAACTTTGTTCCTATGAACATTGATTAAGAGTTGGGAAAATTGTTGTAGATCATCTTGAATAAGTTCCTCATTTTAAAGATGAAGAAAGTGAAATGAGAGATATTGTTTGATGTGACCAAAGCCAGCTAGATGTAAGTGGGAGAGCCACACAAGTCTCTTAACCCCAAATCTTTCACATGCTTCACTCTATCATGTGGAATTCTCAGTCATTGAGATTCAGTCACCTGACCTTTTCACCAGAGATTAGAAAATGAAAGTCCAAGAAAGAAAGATGGAGGATGAGGGTGTAAAATATAAGATGAAGGGATTGGCCAAGATGAACTCTGTGTTTTCTCTTGGTTCTAACTATGACTTCCAAGCAGGTGTGTGTTTGAGCCAGCTCACACTTGCTCCTGAGAACTGATTGTTAAATTTCCAGAGCAAATATTTATACTTCAAAAATCAGCAAACACTACAAATCAGTGCTTAGTTTATTTTCTTCTGGATTGTCTAGACTGAGAAAATGATGTATAGAGAAAATAATGATGCAGATTCAACTTTAAAGTATGTCTTCTGGATATTTTTGAGAACTGGTTGTTAAACATTTACCAGTATATTTCTACCCCTAAACTGAAGATTACAAAGTCAACCTTTTCTAACAGCAAATCTGTGACTCTAATCTAAGTCTTTGAGTTTCAAGAAAGGGCATTTTGCTGTTTGATCATGTCCAAATCTTTATGACTCCATGGAGTTTGCCATTGCTGTGGAGTGGTTTGACATTTCCTTCTCCAGCTTATTTTACAGATGAGGAAACTGAGGCAAACAGGATTAGGTGAGTTGCTTAGGGTAACAAAGATAGTGAGTGTCTGAAGCTGGATTTGAATTCAGGAAGATGAGTCTTTCTGACACTAGGCGTGGCCCTCCATTTACCGTGCTACTTAGTTTCATCCCTCAAAAGCCATAAGCAATTCGTATTTCTGGGCCACACTGACTTTATTATCTTTAATAACTTATTTGAGCACTTACTGTCTGACAAAGCCGTTAAAGTGTGTGTGTGTGTGTGTGTGTGTGTGTGTGTGTGTGTGTGTGACAGAGAGAGACAGAGATGGACTACAAAGACAGACAAATATACACAATAAAAGATTCTAATCACATTATAAACTCCTTGAAAATGGTGTTCTGGCTTAGACTTCTTTCTCTTCTGTACAAGTTTTAGGTACATAGCAACTGTGTCACATAAAATAAAGGAATTGAATACCCCAAGATCTCATATGGAAAATGAAATTTGTCCTTGAATTTTATATATAAAAACCACCTAGTATGAAGTTGGCAGATTCTCCAAGATGGGTGAGATGTCAGAAACTTAATTCAATTCAGATTCATCCTAAGAGTTTTCCAGCTGCCTAACATGTGAAATTTGACAATTATGTTTATTAAAAAAAAAAAGTTTGGATGATCCTAAGGATAGCATAGGGTCATAAAAAGGTTTATAGGAGAAAAAAAAAGAGAAACAAATCATTTATTGATTTCAGATTCTCTCTGAATGGCTTGCATCTCAATGAATATTTAATTCATTTGGAAGGAAGGATTGTATATTTAAAACTAGATGAGATGTTCTACCATCTAGTCCCAATTCCCATATTTTACAGATGAGGAAACAGATTCAGGAAGGTTGACTTGTCCCAAATGAAACAATCAACAAAAAAACATTTATTATGTCCCTACTGTGCGCCAGAGTTTGTGTGAAGCAGAGGGGATACAAATGTAAAAATGGAAATAATGGCTACACTCAAGAAACTTCACACAGGCAGTAAATGAGATTTAGACTTGGATACTGTGATTCCATAGAACACTCATTCCATTGACCAATCTTCAACGTACCTTCCACTATGCTGGATGTTATAAAAGATATAGAGCTACATTAGGATTTGTTCCCTGCCTTCAGGAAACTTGGGGAAGGCAAACAAGACACACATAAAAGAAATAAAGTTTATTGGTGTTTTTTCCAGCTTGAAGTCTACCCACTCTGTCCTCAGGCACCAAAGTGATTTACCAAAATACCAAAGTTCCAAACATGTCATCTTCTCACACAAGAAACTACAATGACTCCCTATCACTTCCAGAATCAAATACAAAATTCTCTGGTGTCCAAAACTCCTTTCCTTAGTCTTCTTACAAATCACTCCTTTCCACATATGCTGATCCAATGACACTGACTTCCTTGCTGATTCCTGAACAAAATGTTCCATCTCTCACTTCTGGACATTTTCTTTGTCCGTTTCCCATTCTTGGGATGCTTTTCTTCATCACTTCCACTTCTTAACTTCCCTGACTTTCTTCAAGTCCCAACTAAGATCACAGGTTCTACAAGAAATTTGTTCTAACTCCTCTAAATTCTAATGTCTTCCCTCTATTAATAATTTCCTATTTATCTTATATATAGCTTGTTTGTATATACATATATACATAATATATACAATAAAATATATTGTTTATAATTATATATAATATATACAAGATGATATATATTATGGGGAAATTATCTATCTATCTATCTACACACAAAATATAGCTTATCATCTGCCTGGGTAAATCGTGAGCTTCTTGAAAACAGTGACTGTCTGATGCTTTTTGTATCTCTAGTACTTGGTACACTGACTGGTACATAAATAGATGCTTAATAAGACTGCCTAATAGAGCAAGGCTAAGCAAAACATGACTAAATGTGGGCATGGCCTAAGAGATTTTACAAGGAACCTTAAAAACCAAAGCTCTTTCACTTTATAAAGTAACTAAGGCTTACTGAGTGGATGTGGCTTGCCCACAGTCACAAAGATAATAAGTAAGAAGCGAGGACAGGAATTGAACCCACATTCTCAGATTCCAGAGCTAACACTTTTCCTGATATACTGCATTGCTTAAAGCAAAAGATAGTATGAGAAGCATGAAAGAGTCAGTTTTCAAGGTTTGCTTCATGGAAAAGGAGGAACATGAAATGGATCTCAAAGATATGAATAGGGAAAATGTTGGGAAATTTATTCAGAGGGAAATAGGTGAAGGCTACAAACAAAAGTGGCCATGATGTATTAGGAGAGCCTAAGAAAGATGCACTCTTCTTCCCTAATAGCCCATGAGTATTAAAAAAAAAAACAAAAAAAACAAAAAACCCAGAAAGGGTTTGATTTTACTCTTGAAAGTTGGCAGTTTCATCGGGTTATCTTTATACCGGAAAAACTCCCTCTAATTAATTAAACTGGTGGCCAAGGTTGCTTGAACACTAAAGTGTGATTTCTAGAGAAACTGTATTTGCTGACAAAGCCTGGCTTCCCAGTTCACTTTCTCAGTCATCATGATGCTGCCGTGTCAGAGCTGAGCATGTGAAAGTGGACACCAAGGTTCTACAATATTGCTCTATATTTAGAAATATTCTCCTTCCATTTCCCCCTGCTCAGTTGATTGCCATCATCCTATTCTGATCACACACTGAAATCTTTTATTGAAAGCATTCATTGGATGCCCCCTCCTCCCCCCCCCCCCCCACTCCAGTGATATAGTGGATTTTGTGATGCTAGAAATTGCTCTAATTTCTTAGTATGGTAAAACCTGCTCTTATGTGGGTGGAGGGTGAATATGTTCGGCTGGTCTCTTGTCTTTTACAAATTCATAATTCAGTCATATGACTATTATTTCCCCAGGCACACAATTCAAGAAAGAAAATCGACTCTGGAACGCCTGCCCTGTAATACCCAATTGGGTCTGGAGAGAGGAAGACCTGAATTCAAATTTGATCTCAGATTCTTATTAGCTGAGTGATCCTGGTCAAGTTATATAATCTGTTTCTTTAACTCTAAGTGATATAATTGTAATAATTGCATTTATATCATAAGATCATTGTCAGAATTAAATTAGATAATTCCTACTGGAAAGAATATAACAAATCAACTCTGCTATCATTCCAGTTATCATTCCTGTGACTGGCCAAAACAAAATCATCAGTCATCATTAGTCTTTTCCTCCTTATATGAGTCCATAGCATCATGAGATAATAGTTTTAGAGCTGGAAATAGCTCTGGAAATAACCAAACTTGAAAAATCAAATGACTTATCCAAGATGACATGGCAGAGAAATCTCAGAGCATAGATTTGACTAACTCATCACTCTCCTAAACCACGGCTGTCTTCTGTATTAGAATGCAAATTACTCAAGCGCAGGGACTTTCTTTTTTTTTTTTTTTTAATAACTTTTTATTGATAGAACCCATGCCAGGGTAAGTTTTTACAGCATTATCTCTTGCACTCACTTATGTTCCGATTTTTCCCCTCCCTCTCTCCACCCCCTCCCCCAGATGGCAAGCAGTCCTTTACATGTTGAATAGGTTACAGTATATCCTAGATACAATATATGTGTGCAGAACCGAAGTTTTCTTGTTGCACAGGGAGAATTGGATTCAGAAGGTAAAAATAACCCGGGAAGAAAAACAAAAATGCAAGCAGTTTATATTCATTTCCCAGTGTTCTTTCTTTGGGTATAACTGCTTCTGTCCATCCTTGATCAATTGAAACTGAATTAGCTCTCTTTATCGAAGAGATCCACTTCCATCAGAATACATCCTCAAACAGTATCGTCGTTGAGGTATATATAATGATCTCCTGGTTCTCCTCATTTTACTCAGCATCAGTTCATGTAAGTCTTGCCAGTCCTCTCTGTATTCATCCTGCTAGTCATTCCTTACGGAACAATAATATTCCATAATGGTCATATACCACAATTTACTCAACCATTCTCCAATTGATGGGCATCCATTCATTTTCCAGCTTCTAGCCACTACAAACAGGGCTGCCACAAACATTGCACAGGGACTTTCTCACCATTTTTGTATTTATATTTCAAGTGCTTCACATGCTAGCTATATGGTACATAGTGGTTAATGCAAGCTTTTCATTTATTCATTTATACCTGGGTGTGCAAAGAGCATTAAATTTAGAATCAAATGGGCAATATTTGTCTTCTAGCTTTGATATGTCCCAGCTGTATGATAATGGATGCAACTCAGCCTTACTTTCCCTGTTTGTAAAAATGGGACTAATTAGAGTTGCATTATGAACTCTACAAGGCTATGGTGGGAAAAAGTAATTCAAGCACCATAAAATATAACATTATTGGTAGACTGATTATTTTGAGCAATCAAATCTTTCATAACAATAGAATCTTAGCATTCTGACATCATCTAGTCCAATTTTATAACATATCTGAAAGGTGGCCATTCAACTACTTTTCTTCTTCTTTTTTTAAATAGCTTTTTATTTAAGTTATATGCACGGGTAATTTTACAGCATTGACAATTGCCAAACATTTTGTTCCAATTTTTCCCCTCCTTCCCCCAGCCCCTCCCCTAGACGGCAGAATGATCAATACATGTTAAATATGTTAAAGTATAAATTAAATACAAAATAAGTATACATGTCCAAACTGTTATTTTGCTGTACAAAAAGAATCAGACTTTGAAGTAGTGTACAATTAGTCTGTGAAGGAAATCCAAAATGAAGGCAGACAAAAATATAGGGATTGGGAATTCTATGTAATGGTTCTTAGTCATCTCCCAGAGTTCTTTTGCTGGGTGTAGCTGGTTCCATTCATTACTGCTCCATTGGAACTGATTTGATTTATCTCATTGCTGAAGAGGGCCACTTCCATCAGAACTGATCATCATATAGTATTATTGTTGAAGTATATAATGATCTCCTGGTCCTGCTCATCATTCAACTACTTTTCAAAAATTTCAAGTGACGGAGAATTCTTTCTTCCAATGACAGTTTATTCTACTTTTGTACAGTTCTTATAGTTAGTCAGATTCTCCTTATATTGAGGCATCAAAATACTGTTACTATGACAAATGATTAATAGTCCACTTCTTTGGTGCAAACTTGTGATTTGAATGGAGTGAGGAGCTTTTATTCTGGAAACTTTTCCCATCAGTACAGATCAGTCAGTACTGACAGTATGCATATGGGCTGCCCTAAAGGAGAGTACATTCTAGTAGGGGAGAGACATAAGAATAACCAGACAAACCAACTCATTTGTAATTTATAAAACATTTGCCAGAGTTTGCTATGTTGTTGTTCAGTTATTTTCAGTCATATCTGACTCTTTGAGACCCCATTTGGAGTTTTCTTGTCCAGGATAGTGGAGTAATTTGCCTTTTCCTTCTCCCATTCATATTACAGATGAGGAAACTAAAGGAACAGAGTTCAGTGACTTGACCAAGGTCACAGAGTTAAAAAAAAAAATCTTATATCAGATTTGAACTCAGGAAGATGAGTGTTTCTGATTCCAGGTCTGCTGCTTTTTGCCCAGAGTACTTACTGAGGAGTTAAACAATTTGCCCATATATTAGATCTTGAACCTAGGTTTCCTAACTCCAACACCTGCTTTCTTTTCTGTATCACTTCTTTTATACATTACCTTGTGTCAATTGGCAAAGGGGTGGGGAGCACTGGGAATTGGATGAAGGGTATCATTACATGTCTATATAACATGTCTGTCATATGATACCCCAATAAAGAAGATCCATATGCTCTTACTCCTAATCCATGTTGTATTTAATGAGTAGCTACAACCAGTCAACTTCAGACATATATAAGAATCTACAGTCTGTGTACATGTTGCTGAAGTTGTAGCTTCTGTCTCAAGATCAAATAACCAGTAGAAAAAAAATGCAGGCAGGCCATGAACACTGATTTTCTGATTTCACATTCCACTCATCCTGCTGTGCCATCTCTACCCCACAATTTTCTGACTACTAGAGGACATCACAGAGTCCTAGAAGTAGAAGGGACTTTAAAAGTCATCTGGTTCAACTCTTACTTGACAGCATGAATCTGTCATATAATATTCTGGACAAGAGGCTGTGCACTTTCTGCTTGAAGGATCTGGTTGCCAAGAACTCAACTAGCTCCCGGGGCAATGTAGTCTATTTATCGACAGATTTGAAATGATGAGAGATTCCCAAGCTCAGCAAAATCAACCTCCTAAAACTTCCACCTAATGATTCAAGTTTTAGTCATTGGAATGAAGCATATGATACCTCAGGCATTTTGGATAGATGAACCTTTCAAATATTTGCAAATGTCTGTACTGCTCCTTTCACCCAAGACTTCCTTTTGCTAGTCTATGAATCCCTTCAAGTGTTCCATCTAGGACTTAATTTTGAGTGCTGTCAATATCCTTTCCAAGATATATTCTAATTTAAAGTTATGGAATTAGAACTAAAAAACAAGGCCTTTACGGTTATTAGTCTTTTGATTACTCCTTTTTTCTAGACTAAAATCATATCAATATTTGTTCTAAATATGGTTGTATTCCTTTCTTCTGAAAGAAATTGCCCTATATCAAACCTAAGTATCTTACAAATATTGCTAATTGTAATAAAGATGGAGATGGGGATCTACATTCAATGTAGTAGAAGACTTGGGTTCCAGATTTTCCTTGTGTCCTTCTATCTGCTTAATCATGCATGTGTCACTTAATTTCTTAGTGTCTTAGGTAGCTCTTTAAGAACTGATGATTTTGAAATTGAGGAAGAAACTTAAATGAGAAGAGAGAGATTTCAAAAATAAAATCCATCTTGAGCAGTTTCTTTCTTTATATTTATCATTTTGGCTCTCTTTAAGGATGTTTGAGACAACCTTTTAGGAAAAGGCAAGAAAATGGGGAGCAATGTTATTTTTATAGTTTTTCACTTTGGAAACAAGTTTCCTTTAACCTCTATTCACAATACAGATCCAATGATCTTTTGAATAAGAAATTTCTTTGTCTGAAGGAATGATGGATTAAGAGTCTTGGAGCTTTCTGGGTAGCCCTAAGCAATCTATTGGCCAGGCATCCTGAAAAACCTTAAACATATGCTAATAGTTTCCTTAAAATTTCACAATAAACCTTAAAAACTCTGCACAGAGAGATATTACAGAAAACAATTCACTGAACTACTGATTCTTTCAAATATTACTAAAAATATTTCTTCCTAATATCCAAGAATTCCTGGAAGTATAGTATGAACTGAAAAGGGGAGAAGAAATTCAAAATAGGAGACAAGTTCACTCTGAATCAATGATGTTACAGCAATCAGTAAAATTCATGGGAACTGAGGTTTCATTCATAGAGACAGAGCTTCTAGGAATATGGAAGTGATAGTTTTAGGGTAACATGCTCTGGTCAGAACTTATTTAGAGTATCGATTTTATGTATCCTCAGTCTTAGAAGGATGTACATTGACATTTGGAAGTGTCCAAGGAGAGTAAAAAGCCTTGAGTCTGTGTCTTCTCAGGTTTAGCCTAAGAAACTGGAGATGTTTAGCATGGAGAAGAAACAACAGGAAATTGTAGGAGGCATATCTTTGTTCATATATATGAAGGACTGTTATATGGAAGATGGGTTAGGCTTCTTTGGTTCCCAATGGCAGATCTATGAACTAATAGTTCAAAATTACAGAAAGATCAGTGTAAACTGATGTAAGGGAAAACTTTCTAATCATTAGAACTTCCCCAAAGTGGTATGGGCTGCCTCAAAAGGTTAGAGACTCCCTCCCCCTACTGCTTATCTTGCCTTGGGAAACTTCTTTTGTGTAGTAGCTGGACTAGATGGTCTCAGTGGTCTCTTCTGTTTAAGATTCTGTGATTCTGACATAATTGGTAATTCAAGGCTTATTATCATGTTGAAATATTATCATGTTCTTTTATGGTTTCTATTTGTTATGGAGGGATCATACTAAGTAATTGAGATTGAGTAATAAATGCAATAATGGAATAATCATGGTGCAGGAGATCACTTTATGACAAGACCAATCAGGATTGAGCTCATGACAAATGTTGATCTGTCCAGCCTTGATAAAGTAAGGGCATATTGAACTATTATATTCAAATTCTTTTAAAATAAACTGATCATTCTGTGTTCCTCCTTTTCTAGAATTTTAATTGGAAGTGTTCTAGCAATCTAATGTCTAGGAAGAGATAATTAGGAAGACTATTGATAAGGCTAAATTCTTTATGCATATTCAGTGTGACTTGTGGTGACTTGTTAGTCACTAAATTTCTTTCACTTTTCCTTCTGTGCAGATCCACTTGAGATTAGCTTTTGTCCTTAAAATCCAAGTGGTAAAATGAAATAAACATTTTTGATTTCTCCTAAATATGTTTGGGAGTCCAATCTGAAGTGGAGAAGAATTCTAAGCTTACTTTTTAAACTTCATACCACAAAATAATGCTCAAAGAATTGGGAACATATATTTTCTCTGCCTTTTCCATGAAATTAAGATTTTAGCTCTGGAATTAGGCATGATCTCATCTAGAACATAAGGAAACTAAGTGAGATTCAGAAAGACTAAATGATTTATCCTTTTATTATCACAAAGGTAATGAAAGGGGAAGTATCAGAATTTGAACTTAGGTGCTGTGACTGTGAAGAGGGGAAAATGACCTCTTCCATTAGAAATACATATAAACATTATTTCTTAGTAAAATGTTCTACCAAAAAAAGTGCTTTATCATTCTGGGGGAAAAAAAAACCCATAAATATGGCCTTTCATACCCATTACCAAATTTCTAATGCTAACTAACTAATCAATGTATGAGCTAACCATCTTGAAGTATAGTTTAAAATCACGTGACTAGCAAGCTTTTTACACCTCTAAAGAATACATCTCTCCATTTAAACATAATATTATTTCCACATTAGGTATAGGTTGTTAATTTATTTTTTTCTTAAGGATGCTTTCAATTGGATTGGCCTAAAGAAATAGTTTTTTGGCTAGGAAAGAAGTTGAATGTGTGCAAAATAGTCTCTTTCCACTAGGGTAATGAGGAATTTGCAAAACCATCTTCTCTTTTATTCAGTACTCTTTAGTTTTCATTACTAAATTCTGGAGGAAATTGAATTAGATTCCCATGGGTGGTATGGAAAATTGGGGAAAATAGCTTCCCTCCCCCAATTCTCCTTTTTCTGAAGAAGAAATAGATAATATCTAGTTGGGAATAGCAATAGCACACCTGATAGACCACTTCACTGCTGTACTCTTTTTTTTCCCCTTTCAAGCAGCCTATTTTTGTTAACAAGCTCTAGAAAAGAGATGAAATTTTAAAGAAATTTCCTCCAAATTTCCTAAATGAAAGGAAACAGTTTCCAATTATAGTGTGTGATACTGCAACTGTGTTGCTAGAAATGATCAATAAAAGTTATAATTGTCACAATCACCAATATGCTGTTATTCTTCTTCATACATGAAGATTAATATAAGTTTCTATGAGCTGAAAACATAGAAAACATGTAGAATATGTGAGGATACTATTTTTTATTTTGTTCTGGACCTTTAATTACATCTGGATGAGCCCATTTTCTTAAACTATATCTATTATATAAAATATAACATTACAGGCAAATATGTGGCACAGTGGATGAAAAACAAGAGTTGGACCAGTTCAAATCCTGCATCAGACACTTACTAGCTATGTGATCCAGCTAAGTCACTTGACCTATTCTGCTGCAGTTTCTTTATCTGTAATATAGGGATAAAAATAATATTTACCTTTCAAGGATAGTGAGAATTAAAGGAGAAATTATTTGTAAAGTACTTTGCAAACATTAAAGAATTAAATTCTTATTATGTAAAATTTCTCCATCCAATTATGTTCCCAATTCATTTCTGATTTGGGTGATTGTTGTCTCTCATTCTTGAAGAGGACCAAAATGACATCCATCACTATTAGAGTGTGTCAGTATGTCCTATGGTGGCTGATCAGACCAATACATGCTTGTAATGCTCTACCATAGGTTGGACACAAGTATTTCAGATGAACATTTGGGGATGGAATCTCTCAATTTGCTCGTCTCATGTTTCTTTTGAGCTGTTTCAGTTCAGCTTTGCTCATAGAATATAACACTTTCTCTGACGAGGGCACACCATGCTGGGCAGTCCTGTGCCACTGTCACCCCATGCCACATAATCAGTTCCAAAGTTTTTAAGAGGGACTTTGAGAATGCCCTTCTGACCACCATATGAGTGCTTGACAGTTTAGCCAGTTACTTGGAGGCACTTAGAGGTTGTTTACTTGCCCATGAATGTCTAGAAGCAATATTTGAATCTAAGTGTTCTTGATTTCAAGACCAACTTCTATGCCATACTATATAAGAATTCTAAAAGAACTATAAAATAATTGGTTCAACTGGGCTAATATTAAGTAGAACCTATAAGCAAGAATAACATATATTTTTGTTATTCTTTAAAGTATATAGGAGCAGACAAAAAAAAAAAAAGTATATAGGAGGGACTGGCTAATGACAGCCCAGTCCTGATAATATGCACAAAGGAACTCACCTGGATATTCAAACATTTGTGTGGGTTCCCTGTATATCCTCTCAGGACAGGCTCTCAGTGTACTATTACATATACATAATGTAACACTATGTTAGGTATACACAACATAGGGCTTCTCCTACTTTGCAGCTTCAATGAAAAACAGGCCCAGATATGTTTTGATTGATTCCTATTGGCCAAGAGATTGATGATGAGCTGTAGTTTTGTGGGTATAGTAAAAGGGCAATCTTCTTTGTGTGAGAATTCCTGCTGACTTCAAATTGTAAAGAGGACTCTGATTTTAGCAGGTTTATGGGAGAGATAGTCATTCCCTTATTAGGCCAGACACCAGAAGCTTGTGGCTTCTTAGCCTATGTCTGGGATGGGTCCACTTTCTGTTTGTGTCTTTTTTTCTTTGATGTAGGACTTTTGAGATTTCTAAAAACACTTTGGCTGTTCCCCTACTTGGACAATCATCTAAGAAATAAAGTCTTCCAAATGCAAGAGGACTGACATTTGACATTGAGAAGCTGTCCCTACTCAATGGAGGCAAAATGTTAAATAGATGATATGCATCCCTTAAAAAGAAAATGTTTGTGTAAGTCCAAAAGAGTTTTAAATGTTGTTCTCTTATTTGACATTCCCTTTATGGGGACAAAACTGCCTGTTTCATTCTTGATTCACATTTGGATTTTAAAATTTTCTTCTTCCCTCTCTACCATAATAGAGGAGCCTCAAATAGAGTCAAATATAACTGTTCCTCAGAGATTAGTGATGGGGATATAATTGAAACATTAGAATCTTAGTGTCCCTTTGAGAAATCAGGCTTGTTTTATTTTTCTTATCATGGTTGATATACATAGCAAAGGAAGCTATATGGACTGGAGGTAAGCATGTGCTGGAGTCAGCTTAAATCAGTTTGTGAAAGTTGATTAAGTTTTCAGTGCAAGCATATATACTTCAGAAATATACAAATGCTACAGATAAGAGCTTGGTTTGTAGTTTTGTTGATTGTTTAGACATTAAAAAGTGATGGGGAAAATGTTAATAATAAAAGTTAAACTTAAAAGTGCGGAACATTAACTTTTTTATTGTTTTAAGGCAAAAATGAGTTCAAAATTTATCACTGGCCAGAAGTATGAATGACCTTGAACTTTGATACATTTGTTTACCTGATCTGAATGTTGACCAAATAGAATGTGGGTCATAAATGGGCTTCCTTACCTATTATTTGTGTATGTGTCTGGGTATACACATGTGCATATTTTTTTTAAGTAGAAAACCAGAAATGGGTTTTGAGGACACAGTACGCTTATAAGGGGGAAAAATGATCTTGTCTCCCCAAAATAAAACAACCCCCCTCACAAAAAAATCCAAATAAATTACAAGGAATTTTCCTAATTCTAATTTACATGGAAGTACCATGATGTAATGGAAAGAAGAACTGCAAAGAAAGAAAAATATGGGTTCAAATTCTATTTTTGACATGTACTAACACTGTGACATTAGGCAAGTCACTTCTCTAGGTAAATTTCTAAGACTATAAAATGCAGAGAAGGTTCTTATCTACACTAGAATAGGGAGTTTCTTTTCCTGGGAGTTCCCAATAGCAATGAAATCCCAGATCTAGTAACTGCTCCAAAAACAAACAAATCTCCAAACCTCAGCATGTCTTCTTCAGGTCAGATTTTTTGTAGTAGTAATAGTAGAAAATGGGAATAGAAAATGGCAGCTCGTAGTACTAGTAGATGGTAGCACAGAGCAGCCTAATTACCAGGTACTTTTGACAGAGATACAATGCTCTGCAGAGTAGTGATATGTCTAGCAAAGACGTGGTATCCAATGGAGATTAGAGGTTGAAGAGGGATATGAAAAGCCTTGCAGTATCAGTGAGAGTTGCCCTAGTTATGGGTATGGCCTGGCCACAGGTTCTTACATGTGTATACCTTAGTTACCCAAGCTCCGGGCGAGCATTTCTTCATGTTCCCTGAACATGTGTTCCCAATATATATATCCCTGATAAACATAACTTGGTAACCAAAATTATTTGTGTGCTTGCCCTCCCTCCTCAATAGTGGGAGAGTATATTTTATATCTCATGTGGGAGGATATGCCTCATACCTACGGATGCATGGAATGGGGATTATGTTTTGTCACTATGTTATTAAACTTTTTTTTGAATATATCCTCTGACTAGATGGGAGCAGTAGAGCTATGTCAGTGTTGATCTATAGACTCAAAATTGGAGTAGATTTTTCTGGTTCCTGAAATTTGAAAGAAAGTGTGATAGATATTACTTACATAAAATGAACTGGTGCTTTTCTCATGGTTCATCATCTATTTCTTAAGCCAATATCCTTTTCTATTTTACTTATTCATCCTTTTCCCTCCTGTTAAATGTCTGAGATCTTTTAAAGATCTTAGTTTAAAAAGGACAAAGTCTCCCACTACATACAAGGCCATCTCTAGTCATCTTGATCTATATCAAGGATCCAGATGGCTCTATAGGAGAAAATGAGACCAGTAACTTAGCACAGCTTACCCTCATTTAAATATGATTCATTTGCATGTCATGGTACTACTTTCTTTATGTCATGGTTCTCTTCGAGAACAAACAACAAATAGCAACAACATGATTATTAAAATCTTGCCTTTGACTGTCCTTTTTTCTCCCTTAACACTTTATTCCTTGGAAATCTCTTCTACTTATAAGTCTTCAAATATTATTTTAATATAGATGATTCATGAATCCACTTTTTCAACCTGACCTCATCCCACATTTCTAACAGCTTTTTCTATATTTTTACCTGAATACCCTGCTGGCACCTCAAACTTTCAAAAATTGGATTTGTCACCATTCAGAAACAATCCCTCTTCCAAACTTGTCTGTTATTAAATACATTTACAAAATAATGTGTTATTGGAAACCTGGGGGAAGGCATGTGTTGGAGCTAGCTCTGCTCCCAGAGCTGATTGTTAAATTTTCAGTGTGAGAATTTACACTTAGAAATCTTCAAATGCTATAAATCATAGCTTGGTTTATTGTTTTGTGGATTTTCTAAGTTTGAGGAAGTGATGGAGAAAATTTTAAAAGTACAGATTAAATTTCAAAATGAATTATGCATAACAATCATCATTATTAATATAAATATTATTTCAGAAGGCAAGCCAATTGGGGAAGATCATTAGTGACTGGAAGATTCATAGGATCATGAAAATGGCATTTAAAGGGATCCAAAGGCAATCTAATCTTTTGTTTGAAAAAATGAGCAAATACAACCATAAGGGGGGAAATGACTTGTACATTATTAAATGACTAGGATGGTGTCTAAATACAGATGCCATCAATTTTTTCTCTGGAGATGGACAGCATTTTTCATCATAGGTCCTTCAGAGTTGACTTGGATCACTAGTATTGCTTAGAATAAGCCATTCACAGCTGACCATCTTTGTACACAGTACACAATACATTTCACTTTACATCAGCTCATATAAGTCTTTCCAGGTTTTTCTGAGAGTATCCTGCTCATCATTTCTTGTAGCACAATGGTACTCCAATATAATTACATACCATGGTTTGTTCAGCCATTTGATGGGCATCCACTCAATTTCTAATTCTTTACTACTAAAAAAGAGCTGTTATAAATATTTTTGTACATATAGATCCATTTCCTTTTTAAAAACAATCTCCTTTTTAGGTACAAACATAGTAGTGGTATTACTAGTTCAAAGGATATGCATGTTTTTATAGCTCTTTTAAACATAGTTCCAATTTATTCTACAAAATGGTTGAATCAGTTTTCTGCTCCATTAACAATACATTAATGTCTCATTTTCCACAATCACTTCTATAAGGGTCTACTTAGTACTAGGAACTTTGCTAGGCTTTGGGATATAAGTACATAGAATAAAACAATTTCTACTCTCAATGAATTCATGTTGCCATGGATTCTTCCTCTTTCTAAGTTAATTACCTCTAGTTCTTTCAATTATCCTTGTATTGTGAGGTCTCTGGTCACCTCATCTTTCTAATAGTTCTTCTCTCCAATTTGTTGATGTCTTTCTTAAGATGTAGCAGTCTCAAATTCAGCCTTAGAGGAGATACAATTTTGTCTTATTTTCATTGTAATACTATCAAGGTTGCAAATGTAGGGACAGCATTATGGCAACTTTACTGTCTGTCCTATGACTTTTATTAGAAGAAAAACAGATCGCTTCTCTACAACAGGCCATGTCAGTATTCAGGGCAATGGGATGGAAAGAATAGGAAGAAAGACTTTAATATTAGGAAGAATGTTTTAATAACTATTACAGTTGTCTGAAAATAGAATATTGGACATTGGGGAAAAATGTTAATTAACAGTGTGACATAATATTCAAAAGAGTTAATGTAGTGGAAAACTGAATGAAAAAAGTTATAACGCTCATATAAGGAATATAGATAATCCCTCTGGACTCTCCTCCACTCAGACCATTTTGGTCCAGAGAGATTATCAATATTCTGTTTTTATCCTAATAAAAATCATAGGACAGACTAGCTAATGGCTGTAATGATGCATGAGTGTTTGATGATCAAGCATAAGCTTGATGCCATAACACTGACCCACCATTTGCCACCTTGATAGTAGTATTGCAATGAAAACAAGACAAAATTGCATTTCTGAAAATATCAAATGGGCAGCACAGTGCAGCCTTTTAATTCACAGTACAGGGAAGTAAAGGTCAATTATCTCACTTACAGGAATGAAAGACATGTAGTAAAAGTCAAGTAGATATGCCACTGCATAATAAATATATTTCAAGCATAAGAATGAGGATATCCTACAGCAAAACAGATTTAAGGTTATGCTTAATGCACTGGTAAACACAGCGACTTTAAAGAATAATGGAAATAATCAGAAATATCCACTTGTGACAATGAAACAGGCCCCTAGAATCCATGAGGTGATATATGTAAAGTGCATTGTACACCATGAATAACATTAAAGAGGCCAGTTATTTTTCTTCTTGTAATTCTTATCATCATTATTATTGGAGAAGCATGGTGTTGGTATTAACTGGCCAATCACTACTGATTATTATCAAAGCTCTAAAAGAAAATAGCAAGTGGGAGCTCTCTGATGGTCTGACATGCAAGTCAGAAGAGTAGCCATGAAATCTAGTACCCAAAGAAAGCACCCAAAAATTCCTAGGATATGAGACTGGAATAGCACGCTCCATTCAGCTGTATCAGATAGATTATTTTGATTTATGGAGGTCAGGAAGGGATGTCAGTCCTTGATTGCAAAGCCACAAGGGAGGAGAGACCTTGAGACCACTCTTTGAGATAAGACAAGTGTGGGAGAAGAAGCCAAAAGTATTAACAATCAAGAAGACCTGGGTTTCAGTTGCTTGCTAACCGTGGTAAAAAAGGAGGTCCTCAATAGGCTCTGTCCTTAGCTGTCTTTTCTTCTCCTATACTATTGTTTTTGGTGATTTCATCAGTTTCCATGTCTTAAATCATCATCTTTATATTGATGGGTCTCATGTTTCCTTGCTCAAATCTAATCTCTCCCCCAATCTCCAGTTTTACATTTCCAACCTGTTCATTGGACACCTCACAATGAATATCCTGTAGACATCTTAAACTCAACCAATCTAAAATTCATTATCTTTCCCCCAAAATTGTTTTCTTTCAAAACTTCCCTGCTACAGTTAAGGACAGTACTGTCCTCTCAGTCACCCTTAGGTGTCATTCTAGGCTCATTATTTTCTCTTATATTCCATATTCAATCTGTTTTCAAGTTCTATCATTTCTTCTCTCCTTTGACACTTGAATCATTCTGGTACAGGCTCTCATTACCTCATGGCTGAAATATTGCAATAGAGAGCAAGTCGGTTTTCCTCCTTCAAGTTTCTTTCTACTCCAGGCTATCCTTCACTCTGTGAGTAAACTGATCTCTTTAAAATGAGGTCTGACCATATCCAGTACTACCACTGTTACCACTGCCACCACCACCATTCAATAAATGACATCTGATCAAAAAACTACTAATCAAAATATAAAATCCTCTTTTGGGCTTTTGAAGCCATTCTTAACCCGATCCCCTCCTACCTTTCCAATCTTTTTCCTCCTTTCCCCCCACAGATTCTTTTATCAATCCAATGATCCTGACCTTTGTGCTGTTCTTTGCACAGGACACTTCGTTTTCCAACTCCTAGTGTTTTTATTGCTTTACCCCAGGCCTACAACTCTCTTTTTCTCATCTTGGCAGGTAATTTCCTTCAAGTCTCTGATTTCCTTCATCTCTCAGCTAATCTCTCACCTTCTGCAGTGCTCCTTACACATAGTGAATTCCCTCTGAGACTAACTCCTAATTTATTCTATGTGTGTATACACACACACACACACACACACACACACAGAGATACACATGCATGTACATTTCTATAAATATATACATATCATTCACATTTCTCTCTAAACACACATAAATATATAAATAGATACACACACATACATAAATACATGCCCTTGCCCTCAAAGAGCTCATAGCACAAAGGAGAGACAACATGAAAAGAACTATACAGAATATGTGTGTGTGTATTTCCATAGAGATAGAAAGATACACATACCCCCTATATATATATATATATATATATATATATATATATATATATATATATATACACACACATACACATGCATATGCACAAACCATATATACACATTCATTCATTTACTCATCCAATCATTCATTAATGTGACAGATATTGTGATAGCCAATAGATATATGGACACAAAAATAAGATAATCTAGGTTCTCAAGGTTCTTGTATTTTTCTAGGGTCTGTGATGTGCAGGAACTATTAAACACTAAGGACAGAAAGGCACTAATGAAACCAAATCTATGCTTATGGAGCATTCACATAGTCATATTTTACAAAAAAAAAAAAGAGTAGATTAAATTAAAATTAAATACAGATAATTTGAATAAGAGCACCAGCAATTTGAGGCATCAGGGAAAGTTTTATGTAGAAGTTTTATTTGAAGGAAATCAAGAGTTTTAGAAAGGAGGGTTGAGAAGGGAGTACATTGGAGGCATGGAAGGAAACTGGCATAAATGATGCAAAATGGAATATGATGAGCAACAGGAGATAGATACTTGTGTATCATATGCATGCTATATTTTTCTATAGAGTGTAAGTTCTCTGAGGGCAGGAACTGTTTTAGAGCTTCTCATGTAGCAAGTGCTAAATACTTTTTGATTATTTAATGAATCAATCAATATTTATTAAATATCTATCTACTAGGCATTCATTGTGCTAAGTGCTGGTTAATTGATATAACTTACTAATTGGTGTCAATTAAAAGTTTGATGATTAAAAACATCCTTTTCTTGCTGGTATTTATGGCTATATCATACACAAGATCTGGATCTGCCACTAGGGTTAGCTGCATGCAAATGCAAATGGTATATACCACTGTGCCATAATCGAGATAACTAGCTGCAATAGTGCATAGAGCACTGGGCCTGGAGTTAAGAAGACCTGAGTTCAGGCAACTCCAGGCAGTTACCACTTGTGTGACTGTGACTCTGCACAAGTCACTTAATTCCAATTTGCTCCAACTACCTGAACTGGAAAACTGGGATGATAATAGCATCTATCTTTATTGCAGTAATGATCAAAGGAAATATTTGTAAAGCACCTGGCATATATCAAGTGCTATAGAAATGCTTATTTTATCATCTTTCCTTTTAGGGTCATTAGGAATATTAACTGGAAAATAGGAGGTGGAACCAAGATGGTAGAGAAGGCACACATGACTTTCTAAGCTCCTCTCATGCCCTCACGACCAACTATTAGATTCAGCCTCAAAAGTAGCACTTGACTGCTAAAATTCATGAAGATTAGAAGCACACAATTTACCAGCCAAAGATAATCTGGAAGATCATCAGGAAAGGTTTGTCTTGAGGGGCCAGGAACAGGCAGGGAGAGACTAGCTTCCGGAGCAGACCAGAGATGAGGGTGACCTCTGAGGCTAGAGATGATTGTCCCATAGGCTAACTGCTCTGCCTTAATTATAAAGCAGTAAACCAGCAGAGAAATTAAAACCAAAGACTTGAAAGGGTACTCTCTAAAAAAATGCCAGAACCTAACAAGATCTGGTTATAACTATCCAAAACCAGAAGTGACTCAGTGCAGACTGTAACACAACCCTGCAGCCACATCCTACAGTACAGGGCTTTTGTGGGGGCAGTTACAAATCTGCACGACAGGGGGGCACAGCCTAGGGCAGCCTCTAATCTGCCCAGAGAGGGGCTTGGCCTGGGACAATAGAACTTCCCCAGCACAACTGTGCTTCCGGGGGCAGGGTATTCATTGCTCAGCTGCTAATACTCAGCTTAGTTGCCCCACTTATTGCAGTAATGATCTGCACACAGGGTGGGCTTTGACTTGGGGTAGTGAAACTTTCACTGCTCAGCGTCTGGGGCAGTTGTTAACCCACACAGCAGGGTTCTTTGCAGGGCACTTTCCCAGCTCAGCCCTGCAGGCCTGAGTTAGTTCCCAGTGGGGAACTCTTTCCCAGAGCACTTCCATGCCTCGCTGCTTTTTTTAAGCTGGTTGGCAGGACAGCTACCCATGCATACACCTATCACTACTCTACAGAGGAAGCTGGCAACCTCCTGCCTCTGAAGGCAAACCCTACAGGCTTTAAAAAACAATGGCTTCTATATAGAAAGAGAGCAGCTTTTCAAACCTGAGGAGACTAATAGCAGACAGTCTCCAGACAATTGTTGGTCCCCAACATAAAAGACTCTCCTAGAAGAAAATATTAAAAACCTTAAAAGAGAACTAGAAGAAAAATGGGGAAAGAAAAGAGAAGCTATTCAAGAGAGCAACAAATTCCTGAAATGTGAATTGGAAAAGGTAAAAAAACTCCCAAGAAGTGCAGGGAAACAGAATTTGTGAATTGGAAAAAGAAAATAACTCACTAAAAAAAAAAAAAATAGTGAAATGGAAAAAAATTCCATAGGAGCAAAACAACTCATTTAAAAACTCAATTGGACATATACAAAAAGAAGTAAAAAAAAAAAAAGCTAATGAAGAAAATAACTCACTAAAAATCAGAACTGAACAAATAGAAATGACTGATTCATTGAGACATCAAGAATCAGTCAAGCAAAACCAAAAAAATGAAAAACTAGAAAAGAAAGTTAAATATTTACTTGGAAAAACAACAGACCTGGAAAATAGATCTAGGAGAGATAACCTGAAGATCATTGGACTTCCAGAAAATTGTGATAAAAAAAAGAGCCTAAATACTATTTTCCAGGAAATCATCAAGGAGAACTGCCCAGAAGTAATAGAACCAGAAGGTAAAATAGGTGTTAAAAAAATTAATCAAACACCTTCTGAAAAAGACCCTAAAATAAAAACTCCAGGGAATATTGTGGCCAAATTTCAGAACTATTAAACTAAGGAAAAACATATTCAATATTATCTTAGAAATGCTAGCTTTTGCAAAAAGAGCTGAGAGATGAAAGGAATTAGAGTTAATGAGGAAATCAAACTATCACTCTTTGCTGATGATATGATGGTATTATAGAGAACCCCAGAGATTCTACTAAAAAGCTTTTAGAAATAATCCACACCTTTATCAAGGTTGCAGGATACAAAATAAACCCATATAAGTCATCAGCATTCTTATATATCACTAACAAAAGCCAACAGAGTTACAAAGAGAAATTCCATTTAAAGTAACTACTGACAATATAAAATATTTAGGAATCTATCTGCTAAGGGAAAATCAGAAACTTTATTAGGAAAACTACAAAACCCTTTCCATACAAATAAAGTCAGATCTAACCAATTGGAAAAATATAAAATGTTCTTGGTTTGGGCAAGCAAATATAATAAAGATGACAATACTACCTAATCTATTTATTTAGCGCTATACCAATCAGACTCCCAAAAACCTATTTTGATAACCTAGAAAAAATAACAACCAAGTTCGTATGGAAAAACAAAAGGTCAAGAATTTCAAGGGAATTAATGAAAAAAAATTCAAATGAAGGTGGCCTAGTTGTACCAGAACTAAAATTTTATTATAAAGCATTGGTTACCAAAACCATTTGGTACTGACTAAGAAATAGACTAGTTGATCAATGAAATAGGTTAGGTTCAATGGACAAAACAGCCAATGACTTTAATAATCTAGTGTTTGACAAACCCAAAGACTCCAGCTTTTGGGATAAGAACTCACTGTTTGACAAAAATTGCTGGGAAAATTGGAAATTAGTATGGCACAAACTAGGCATTGACCCACATTTAACACCGTACACCAATATAAGATCAAAATGGGCTCATGACTTAGGCATAAAGAATGAGATTATAAATAAATTGGAAGAGCATAGGATAGTTTACCTCTCAGACCTATGGAAGAGGAAGGAATTTATGACCAAAGAAGAACTAGAGATCATTATTGATCACAAAATAGAAAAACTTGATTATATCAAATTGAAAAGTTTTTGTAGAAACAAAACTAATGCAGATAAGATTAGAAGGGAAGCAATAAACTGGGAAAACATTTTTACAGTCAAAGGTTCTGATAAAGGCCTCATTTCCAAAATGTATAGAGAATTGACTCTAATTTATTTTTTAAAAAAATGTTTAAATAACTTTTTGTTGATAGAACCCATGCCAGGGTAATTTTTTTACAGCATTATCCCTTGCACTCACTTCTGTTCCAATTTTCCCCCTCCCTCCCTCCACCCCTTCCCCCAGATAGGTTACAGTATATCCTAGATACAATATATGTGTGCAGAACCGAATAGTTTTCTTGTTGCACAGGGAGAATTGGATTCAGAAGGTATAAATAACCTGGGAAGAAAAACAAAAATGCAAGCAGTTTATATTCATTTCCCAGTGTTCTTTCTTTGGGTGTAGCTGCTTCTGTCCATCTTTGATCAATTGAAACTGAATTAGCTCTCTTTATTGAAGAGATCCACTTCCATCAGAATACATCCTCAAACAGTATCGTTGTTGAGGTATATAATGATCTCCTGGTTCTGCTCATTTCACTTGGCATCAGTTCATGTAAGTCTTGCCAGTCCTCTCTGTATTCATCCTGCTGGTCATTCCTTACAGAACAATAATTTGACTCTAATTTATAAGAAATCATTCTCCATTCTCCAATTGATAAATGGTCAAATGATATGAAGACACAATTCTCAGATGAAGAAATTGAAACTATTTCTAGCCATATGAAAAAATACTCCAAGTCATTATTAATCAGAGAAATGCAAATTAAGACAACTCTGAGATACCACTACACACCTGTCAGATTGGTTAGAATGACAGGGAAAGATAATGTGGAATGTTGGAGGAGATGTGAGAAAACTGGGACACTGATATATTGTTGGTGGAATTGTGAATACATCCAGCCATTCTGGAGAGCAATTTGGAATTACGCTCAAAAAGCTATCAAACTGTATATATCCTTTGATCTAGCAGTGTTACTACTAGGCTTATATCCCAATGAGATATTAAAAAGGGAAAGGGACCTGTATGTGCAAGAATGTTCATGGCAGCCCTCTTTGTAGTGGCTAGAAACTGGAAACTGAGTGGATGCCCATCAATTGGAGAATGGCTGAATTAATTGTGGTACATCAATATTATGGAACATTATTGTTCATTAAGAAATGACCAGCAGGATGATTTCAGAAAGGCCTGGAGATACTTACAAGAACTGATGCTGAGTGAAATGAGCAGGACCAGAAGATCATTATTTATTTCAACAACAATACTATATGTGATCAATTCTGATAAACATGGCCCACTTCAACAATGAGATGAACCAAATCAGTTCCAATAGAGCAGTAATGAACTGAACTAGCTACCCCCAGGGAAATAATTTTGGGAGATGACTAAGAACTGAAATAGCCCAGGCAATAAAATTCAGGACAGCAGCAATGAGGAAGATTTAGGATTTATTTGGTACCGAGCTTGGGATGGAATGGTCAAAATTCCATACTTTCACAGCACTAAGGACAGCTTTTATAAACGTTTTTCTTTGTTTGGCTACGTTACATTGGAATCTGTGATTAGCATTTTACAATAGGGTGGGAGTAGGTATTCTGCATAAATAGATCAATCTTGAGCACCGCCCCAGCACCTCCCACCTGGAACAGATAACCTTAAGGGCATTGTTGACCTGGTCTTTTGAAATACAAAAGAAATCCCCAATCTAACTAAGCAAACTTTCTTCTGCTGGCCCAAGGCGGGAAGGAGGGATTTGTCCATTTCAGAACCACTATGTAGAATTCCTAATTCCTCTATTTTTGTCCGCCTGCATTTTTGATTTCCTTCACAGGCTAATTGTACACTATTTCAAAGTCTGGCTTTTTTTATACAACAAAATAGCTGTTTGGACATGTATACATATATTTTATTTAACTTATACTTTAACATATTTAACATGTATTGGTTAACCTGCCATTTGGGGGAAGGAGCAAAGAAGTTAGAACAAAAGGATTTGCAACTGTCAATGCTGAAAAATTACCTATGCATATATTTGTAAATAAAAAGCTATAATAAAAAAGAATATAAAGAAATAGAAAACAAACAAACAAAAAAGGAATATTAACCAATTTTCAATATGTAATCTATTCACTTTTAAATTTAATTTCAGATTCATTTTTCAGTCTGTATTGTTTCTCCAAGATAGTTGAACCAAATCAACAGACTATCCATTGAACTGAATGTGTGTGAACTGGTTAAAACTGATTTGATTGATATGGCCCTAGGACACCAGAATGCAGGTATGCAGAGGCCACTAAACTCAGAAACTGAGCTTTACATCCTCCTTTACCCTCTTGCTGTAGGACTTATATTTAAAATTTTAGGTGTCTTTGCCCCTCAATTCTTTTTTTCTTATTAATCCATTTACTGGTCTTAACCACCTTCCCTTCCTAATGATAAGGCCTGTTTCTATTGGTGTCAAGCAGTTCTTGTCTAAAACTTTATATAATATTGGGCCTTGAAGGTCTCTGGGCTGTCAAGCAGAATGCAAAAGTGATTGCATAGTTCTCTATCTGAAGCTTCCTTGTTACATCTTGTCCTTGCCTGAGGACAATAGGGCCAGTACATTAAGACTATTTTCTGTTGAAATCTGTTCTCCTGCCCTGGTGAGTAGTAATACAGTTTGTTAACTGCTCTCCTTGTTAACTGCTCTGCTGCTTTTCATCTTAGCCCTTTTGCACTATAATATGAAAGACTGGACAATAGGCAGACTTCATCCATTTGGTCTCTCTTATGTGAATTCTTAGGCCAAACTCTTTTGAGTAGTTTTGAATCATATCTAAGAAATTCTGTAATAGACACAAAGTTATCTAAAACACCAGATAAATCTGCAAAATTTTACCATTCAGTGTATTGGAAATTCTATTTAGAATTTATTTTGGCCTTCCCTCATGACAATGTTAAACACTGTGGAAAAGCATATGCCTCCTTGTTTACCTCTATTATCAACTCACTATCCCACTCTCCACAGTGATTCTTCCAACCCTTTTCATGCCTCCTTAAACTTTTCATAACTTTTTCCCCCTGAATTTTTCATACAAGAAATGAATGAAGTAAACTGTGAAAGCTGTCTCACAAGATGGAGACAGTGTTCTAAAAATTGAGTGAAGGTCAGCTGTGCTTTACAAGGAGTGGGATCTTTTCTTTGTGAGACTAAATTGGCGCCACTTTGGCATTGAGACTCCTATATAAGGTAATTTAGTAATCTTAAAGATATGGTTGAGTTAGAAATTTTTCCTCATTTATGACTTAGAATGTGAAGTCATTTGTTCTGGCTAATCAGGGCAAAGATCCATCCTATAGGAAGTGTTATCCCAGGCCCCTATATATCTGTTAACTGGGTCTTTGCTTAACTCTTGTGGGGAGGGAGACACCCTTTCCCACAAGATGGTAATAAAATTCCTTTCTGCCTTGAGAAATTTCCTTAATTTATTTGATTTATTTGAGCAGGTAGTCTTGTCGCACACAGAACTTTGCCTCATATTTTATGAAAAAATAAATTCCCTCTTCCCTCTTCTTCCTCATCTCCTATAATATTCAAATGATTTCTGCTACTATCTCTTCCTGTCTCACATGATGTCTTGCCATTTACCTATTCAAATGATCCTATTCCATCCCACAACAGAGTATTCCTTATCTACATACATGTCTATGTCTTCCCTATCCTAAAAACAAAACAAAACAAAACCCTTACTTGATCTCTCCACTGCCTCTATCATCTTATATCTTTTCTGCTCTTTATAACTAAACTCTTTAAAAAGACTGTTTATAACAGGTGCATGAACTTTTTCTCCTTTCACTCTCTTCTTAACTCATTACAATCTGGCTTCTGACATCATTCCACCAAAACTTTCTAGACAAAGTTATTAATGATCTCTTGGTTGCCAAACCCACTCCTTTTCTCAAGTCTCATTCTCCTTCTTCTCTCTGCAGAATTTGATGCTTTTGATCACTCTTTCCTCCAAGATACACTCTTCTCTCTAGTTTTTCAGGACACCACTCTTTTCTAGTTTTCTTCCTACCTGACAGCTTTTTCTTTATCTCCACTGTGTCCCTCAGGATTCTATCCTAGACCCTCTCCTCTTCTCCTTTTATACTACCTTACTTGGTAATCTCATCAGCTCTCAGGGATGTAATTTCCATCTCTATGCTGATGATTCTTTACTTTTCTGCTCCAATCTCTCTGCTGACCTTCCGTCTCAAATCTTCAACTAACTTTTAGACATCTCAAATTGGCTATCCACTAGATGTCTTAAAATGAGTATGTTCAAAACAGAAGCCATTATCTTCCCCCCTAACCCTTTTTAGTTTCTACTGTCTGCGTTACTATAGAGGGCAATACTATCCTCCCAGTCCCTCAGGTTCATAACCTAGAAGTTATCTTGTATACCTCATTATCTTTCACTTCCATATCCAAGCTATTGTACAGACTTTCACCTTTGCAATATGTCTCAAAAACTCCCCCTTTACTTTTCTGAAGCTGCCACTGCTCTAATGAGGGCTCTTATCACCTCAAGCCTTGATTATTTCAATAGCCTGCTGGTATGCATGCCTGGCTTAAGCCTCTCCCTACTCTAATTCATTCTCCATTCACACACTAAAGGGATTTTCCTAAATTGCATGTCTGATCAAGTCACTCCCTCTATTAAATAAACTCCAGGGGTTTCCTATTTCCTCCAGGAGCAAATACAAAATGCTCTATTTTGCATCCAAAATTCTTCATTCCTCCTCTTTCCAATATTCTTAGCCCTTACTGCTCATCACATACGATTTGATCCAGAGACACTGACCTCCTGGCTATTTCACAAATAGAGATGAAGGATGTCTGCCTTGAACAATCTCTCTGGCTGTCCCCCAAGACTAGAATGCTCTTCCTCCTCTGCTCTGATCTCTTACTGATCTCCCTGGCTTTCTTTAAGTTCCAACTAAAATCCCACCTTCTTCAGGAAACCTTTCTCAATTCCACTTAATTCTAGTGGCTTTTCTCTGTTAAATATTTCCTACCCATCTACCATATTACTAGCTTTGGATATAATTGTTCCCAGTCTCTACCCATTAAAATGTAAGCTCCTTGAACATTGGGATTGGATTTGCTATATACAGACAGTGAGCATTAGGAATACCAGTAAAGTCAACCATAAACAATCCCTACCTTTAGGATCTTACATTCCAATAGGGCAGAAGTTCTTAAACTTTTTCCACATGTGACCCTCTTTTTCCTCTGATAAATTTTTATATGACCCTGGATATATAAGTGTATATAGCTAAGTATATATAGATGTACAAATCAAACATTTACTGATAATCTTATGACCCTCAAATTCAGTTAAGAGATCCCAAATAGGGGCATGAACCACACTTTAAGAAGCTGGGCAACAAGGGAAGATAATACACAAAGAAAAGGGATCTGAAATGACAGAGTAAGGAAGTAGAATTCACATGCAAGGAAAATGGGTGTACAATTTGCAGGAACTTGGAATTAAGCAAAGTAAGGTCAAGGCTGACTTTTCTATGCTCAAAGATGATCCAGGAGTGGAATTCAATATTCAAAAAGGGAGAAAATAGAAAAGATGGCTTAAGTGGAGAAGGCAAAAATATTGTAACTATCTAAAATGAACATTTTAATTAAAATAAACATTTACCATTTAATTCAGAGTAATTTTGCTTATCTCTTAGAGAGCTTTTAAAGGGATGATTTGGATATTTCATTGTCTTCTAAAAATCTGTTCAAGAAAATTTGAATTGCTTCCTTGTCTATATTTTTCCATAATTACTCCATAGGGGATCTAGTCAACCCATTGACCCAGCAAAGAAACTTCTTAGGTAAGCTTTCTCTTTAGGTAGGTCCCATTCCTAGAGCTTAGACTTATAAGAGTATATTATCATTTACTGCAGGGACTGTTTTTGTTGTTATTGTCTTGCCTTTCTTTGTAGCTTTACCATTTGGCCCAGTGCCTGGCATATAGTAAGTACTTACATTCTATTCTGAAAGAAATATAATCTAGCTCTTTAGAATGAGTGAGGTATATTTCTAAATGATCTAAATATTTTAAAATACTTAGTAGGATGGAGAATACACTTATGTTTTTATCAGTATTGAGATCTCCCAGATGATGAAACTCCCTCCACCAAAGCAGGTTAATTTTAGAGTATTGAGAGTTGAACAGTCTCACACAGTCAGTTATGTATTAGAAGCCAACCTTGAACCTTAGCTTTCCTGATTTTGAAGGTTCCCTTTACCTTATGCTGCCTTTCTTGTTAAATTTGATTTAATTTTAATTTGATAAATAGATATCAAGTATTCTGAAATGTATATGTCATAGCCATTTTAGATATGTCTCTAAAGTTTATCAGATAAATACAGAAAAAAACTATGCTTTTCTCTGTTCAGATGTCTCATTTTGTATGAGGCCTATTCTCTACCCACCCCCCAAGCAAACAAACAAAACAAAACATTTTTTTACTTATTTTATTTACTTATTTGTACATAAGTTGTTTCCCTTGAGTAATTTCTTTGAGGTCAAGGAATACTTGTTTTTTGTCAATATATCCCAAGCACCTAGAACATAATACAAGCTTCCTAAATCTTTGTTACATTGACCTGATGAGACATGTTGCCTCTTTGGGATCACTGCTTCCCTTCTTAAATTTTTCACTAGTCATATATCATAAGACATTGTAGAAATTTGCCAGGAACCAAAGCCAATTTGTCTTAGTCTGTATATTTTATCTACTTCCCTTTTATCATGGATAATATCACCCCTTTTTTCTAATTTGAGGGTCCCTCTTCCATTCAGAAACTTTTCAGAGCACTGAGGATGGTTTGGCAATTTGAGGTGCCAGTATTCTGTGTACTACAGAGCTTTGTTCTTCTGAGTCTGGCAATTTGAACCAGTGAATAGCAGCTAGGTATTTTCTCCCCACTAAACCTTAGTATCAATTTCTTATTAACTATTCTTCTAGATCCTTCCAAACACCAGTGCACATGAAAGTAAAAGCTCCAGAGTGGAAACTAACATCAGTAAATGGTGCCATTGTACCAGATTGCAATCCTCTGAAATGTCATCTTTTTCTTTATTCTTGTCTCCTGTTAACTTTAAATTTCCTGTTTTCTGGGCAGAAATATCATCATCTGAACTCTATTTTGAGGCAGGTTTGGGGGGTCTGTTTTCAATTAACAGAAGTCTTACAAGTGCTCAGCAGCAATCCTCAGAAAGCTCCTTTAAGACAGCAATGATTAGCCATCACTTTCTATCTTTATGTGTAAGTTGTATTCCAAAAAAACTACCACCAGCTGATATCCTGCACTTTCCCCCCACTGTGCCACTGAAAAGGAACAATTTGTTGTGTGGGAGGTCTAAAATTGTGAAGATTAAATTACTATGTGAGTGGACATGGTTACAATATCATTCAAAAACATTACTTAGCTCTCAACTACAGTAAATTTTTTTTTCACACATGTCGAGCCACCCAAGTGAGTTGTTGCAATTCTTTGTCACTAGCTATTGTTGGAGGAAAGTGACTTAAACAGCAGTCTAGTTATGTGTCATCAGCACACTGCTGAGGCAAATCACATAAGGTACTTTTATTCATTGGGGAATAGGATACATTTGTAAATATGTTCCTTGTGGATTGTTTTCTGCAGCTTCAGAAACAAATGAGATTAATTTCATAGCATTTTTTAGAATTTCAAAAGGATGCAAAATAAAAATACTATTTGAAAATAATAGTGGCATTATCTAGATCCTCCTATTTCTCTATCACTCCCTTGCTTTGATTAAAGTTGAAAGAAAAAAAAATCACTGTAGTTTTGGTCTCTTCTATCTATAATTCTGTGATCCTAAATAGATTTTTAATGTTTATGAATATGGATCCTGAGGAATTTTGTTAAGTGTGCCTTACAAAGAATACTTCATGCCAAGTCTCATGTAGGGAATATGCAAAATTATGGTTTTCTTATACTGAAAATTCTGCATGACTTCTGTTTTTAATGAGAAGTAGAGTTAATATACACTATGGCATCACACATTGTATAGATCTGTAAAGCACATAACCCTATAAATATACCAATTATATATGCATAAGTCTTCATGATTTCTTATTATCCTTTGAATTTTCAAACTTTGCTGGTAAAATTGAGCTGTAGAAAGTATTATTACCAGGAGCACCAATATGGTGAAAGGACTACTATGTGAGGAAGGACAAAAGACTGATGTGTAAGGCTCTGCCAGAGTAAGTTGAAAAGACTGATTTTCAAGATCCGTGACCACTCAACAACACATTGCTTTTCCCATAGGTATTTTATCAAACATAGTATATGGCTGAATCAAACAATACTGTGGACTTTTGCATAATAAAGTCAAGGTCCAAAGCCAATAAAATCAAGATTGCTTCCTTAGCTAGATTTCCAAACTGGCTGATTAGCCAGTTTCTCAAAATTAGTTTCTCAAAAATAAAAGGAAAAAAATAAACTCAACAACTGCTCCAGGACCACAGATGATACTCCTAATACTGACAAGCTGTTCTATGCATGTGTGCCACTGACCAAGGCAAAGGTTGGTTACATAAGTAGGGATGAATGGCTCAAAAGAAATCCATTCCAATCACTTAGATCATCAAATAATAACCTCACTGACTTATTTTTATTGTTGTGTTTAGTTAATGATTTTCCAAAACGAACCATTTTCCTTGTGACTGTTTAATGACCATGATCTGCTGTCCTTTGCTATTCATGTGTTTCTGATATTTCCCTAAATGTGCATCAAAGGTTGTCTCCTTCTACCCTCCAATCAGATATAAAGAAAACTTGCATCTAATCTCATAATAACTTAATGATAATAACAATTTTCACATTCATATAACATGTTTAAAGTGTTTTACATATATTATCTCTTTGGTGCTCAAAATAATTCTGTGAATTAGTTGCTATTACCAACTCTTCTTTGCAAATGAAAATACGAAGACTGAGAGAGGTTAAAGGATTTGCTCTCAAAAGGTCACAGTAAGAAACAGTATTTCAACACAGACACACACATACCACATCACACACACACACACCACACACACACACACACATCACACATACACATTCACACACATACACACATCACTTGATCTCTGTGTGTAAGGAAGGTTGTAGTGCAGATATTATTACCAACATTTTATAGATGGCAAATCTGAGACATTACAAGATTATGTGATTAGTCCAAGATCATACAATGAACAAACAGCAAATCTGGGAATCTTAACTGAGGATTTTTAATTTCAAATTTAAGGTCCTTTCTACTCTATCATATAATATTTTCTATATTTTCTATAACTTATCCAATTATATAATAATAGTCTCTCAAACTGGAAGGGACCTGAGGGATTATCTTGATCCATTCTTACTTGAGTGGAAATTCCTCTAAAACTTTCCCCTCCCATCTCCAAAAATGATTATATAGCTTTTACTTGATAGGGACCTCTGAATATCAACTTTTCCCTGCCTAAATTTTTTGTCAAAATGGTCCAATGTCAGAAATAAATCTGATTTTGTTAATAGAAATGAAAGAAAAAAGATGTGCCCACATCTTCCTGGTCACTACTCTAAGGAACCTTAGACCTTACCATCAGTCTCAAGACTGAATCATTATATACATCTTGTCTCTTATCATTTGAATGTGTACCTTTTGAGAACAGGGATGATTCAATTCTTTGTACCTCCAGCATTTAGTACAATGTTTTGTACACAGTAAAAACATAATAAATGCTATTTTTTCATTCATTTAAGTTAAGAGATTTAATGATAGGGAAGTTCCTGAAGAAATAACAATTATATCAATAGAATTAAACCAATGGGTCAGTTAGATGAAAGAGTAATCCAATTCAATTAAATAACTTTTAATAGTGCTTTGGATGCACTACTAACCATATTTTAATTACTAATAATAATAACTAATATTTAGAAGTGTTTATAGTAGGCATTGTGCTAAGAGCTTAACAATTAACTCATCTGATCAGCACAAAAACCATGGAAGGAAAGTCTTATTATTATTACAGAAGAGAAAACTGAGGCAAAAAGAGATTAATTGACTTGAGTCACACAGCAGGTAAGTATTTGAGTCTGGATTTGAATTCAGATCTTCTTGACTCCAGGCCTGGCTCTTTATTCACTGTACCAACTACTTGTACCTAAGTGCAATTTAATATATATTATCTGTTATATTTATATGTGAATACATTTTGCTTTGTTCTACTAAGAACAAAGACAACTAAGTCAGTTAGAGGCTTCACTGAAGTCAGGGAGTCTTTCTAATCTTGTATCTTCTATTGTGCCTAGCATAGTGCTTAATAACCAATAAAAATAATAATTTATATTTCCACAGAAAATTAGGCTTATTAAAATGCTCTTTGTATAATAATCCCAGGAGATACAAAGCATCGGTATTGGCTCCATTTACAAATTGGGAAACTTAAGGAGAGGTTAAATGATTTGTTCAATATGTGATAATTCTAATTAAAAATTATATTGTTTGATGTTGTGATTATAAATGATAGCACTTCAATATTGGAACCACTTAGGTTAAGTGGTCCCAATAACCATAAATATAAGAGCAATGGCAAATAACCTGCACTTTTCTATTCTCCTACCCTATTCTTACATTGTCAAAAATAAATAATCATAGTTCCAGGATTGAATAAAGTGCTTTGACCATAGTAAATACATAATATATATTGGCTCCCAGCCAATAGAGCAACTATGAACCAAAATCCATTCCTGGAGTCCCTGTTTACCAATCCCCACACATTTTTGACCAATTTTTAGTCCCAGTTAGGAAACACTCTTACCTGAGTCTGGTAAACAAATTTCAGAAATAACCAAAAGGATTCTGGCATTCCATCTTGGTCTCATCTGCCTCATCTACACTGGTACTGATTACCTATTATCAACCCTGTTTATCTTTAAGGTATAAAACTTCCCTGCTCAGACCCTAATTTGAGTATATACTCCCACTGAGATCTTTGCCACTATTCATTTCTCCTTCCCTCTAGTGAATGATTCTGTTTCCGTGTAGCTAAATATGTATAGCCACAACTTGCATGTGTGTATGTGTGTGCATGTATGTGCATTCTGCCTGTGCTCTATAAGAATAAATAGCTCATATTTGTACTAGTTTCCCAAGTACCAAATTCCTATAAATCCTCGAACCCAGATCCTCACTCTAACCTGAGCTGTGAGGCCAAGAATAGCATCATAGCTATTTGATACACAGAGTGTCAGAGCTAAAAAATAGAAAAAGCAGTAATTATATAGTTCCAATACTAATTACTGCTTTTTCTACTACAACATGCTACTTTTCTTGCCCAGAGGTCTGAGACCTACCTATAAGACATTACAGTTTGACAAGTCATTTTGGATCTGCTATTAGATTCTTTTAAAATGAAAAGTCAGTCTTCAATTTCACTAGCGGTGACAAAAATCTCTTATAAAAGTTACAGAGAGACAACATTAAGTCATGAAAACATGGCTTCAAATACTGTTTCAGATGTTCCTGAAATCCGCATCTTTGGAAAAATCCTTTAATCTTTCTGTGCTTCATTTTCATGATATCACTTGTTCTAGAGCTGGAAGAGAACTCAAAGGTCAAATATTCAAACCACTTTATTTTATGATGAAGAAACTGAGACCCAGATAGTGTAAATGATTTGATAATTTTATCTGTAAAGTCAACAATTATTTTAAAATAATTGGTATTATTAAATATGTAATTCAATATTATAATTTTTAAAATGACATATTGAGTTTATTATTAATGATAAAATTAAACTAAATTTACCACTTTATATGAATTTATAGAAAATAATTATTAAATTTAATATTAATATTAATAATAATACTTATTTCTTGCTACTACATGCCCACCAGTATGGCTAAGTATTGCAGATGCCCAGAAAGAAAAATAAAAAAAATAGTTCTTATTCTCAAGAAGTCCATAATCTAACAAACAACTCTAGAAACAACACATATGTAGAATAAATTGGGGATAATTGATAAAGAGGAGGCATAAAGGGGAGTCCCCTTTTTGGGACTTAAAGGAAGCCAAGTTGCAAAAATGAAGAGAGAGACAGCAACAGAAATGGCAAACAGCCAGTGAAAATTCTAAGAATCAGAAGATAATAGTGTTTTAGGTAAGGAATGGCAAAGAGGACTCTGTTGTTAGATCACAGAAAATATAAAGGAAGTACAAAAAGACTAAACACAAAAGAAAGACACATTATGAAAAAGTTCTGAATGCTAAGAATGATTTTATATTTTGTTCAGAATGTCCCCTAGGATGCAAGTTTGGTTGATTGGAAGGATAGAAGTCCTTCACACAAATAAGAAAGACAGGAAGAGCAAAAGATTTGGGGAAGAAGGGAAGATTCATTCAGTTTGTCAGGAGAGCAGGACAAATTGGCTTTTCAGGGCCTTTTCCATTCTAGATATGAGCATATTATTTGGTGAACTGAACTGGTTTGGACTAATAATAATATTTCTTCACAAAAAAAGGTATCACATATCATGCTCAGATGAATGTCCAAGTATTCAATTTTGTATTTGGTTACATTGCCTTTCAAACACTGAAATATGGTAGGTATAAACCTAAAGATCTATGATTCTGTGGAAGCTTTTCTCACTTTTTGGCTCTCTTTCACCTTTGATCATTCTCACTGGGGACAGTGCATTAACGAGGAACAAACCCATCCTGAAGGAGTAGCTATCTTCAAGTAGTGAGAAAAGAATATATAGTCACATAGTAAGTTACATAGTAACATAGTAAGTATTATGAAACTTACTTCTCATGAGGATCTGTGCTAGGAACTTTACAAATATTATGTCATCTGGGCAAAGTGACTTTCAATTATATGGAAGAAAGACTGAATTTTGACTGTCTGATCCCAGACAGCAGAATTTGGAGCCATGGAGAAAGTTGCTCTATAAGCAAATTTAGTCTTCATATAAGGAAAAAAAAAAAAAAACTGCCTAAGGGAATACTTAAATGTGGAATGCAACTCAGGAGATAATGGGTTCTCCTTTAGAATTATTAAGACAGAAGTTGGAGATCACATGTCAGGGAGCTTTTAGTGGGAATCTATTTTGGGTGTGGGTTGGAATACATGACTTCTGAAGCTCTTTCCCCTCTTCATAAGATTCTACAATTCTCTGATCTCCAAGTTTCCTCCACCCCTAACCTGACAAATTGATTAGCCTATTGCCTAATTCAATATGGTGCATGTTTATTAAAGAATGAATGAATGAAAATGCATGTAATTTCTACTTATTATGTCCAAAGCATTGGACTAAGTGCTAGGGACACAAATAAAAAAATTGAGACTTTCTACTCTCAAGAAGTTCACCTCATCAAGATAGACAAGATTTAAAATAAAATTTAGCAGCAGGCTCCATGGGAAAGTGCAAAATTTGTAGGGATTCAGAGATGGGATAGATGATATAGTTCAAAAGTCCTTAAATTATATTAAGAGATCTGATGAAAGTTCCAATGGACTACAGGTTAGAGAAAGGGTAGAAGTAAGTCCTTGAGGACCTTAGAAAGAAATGGCAGGCAATTCCAATAGTTTTATGATGAAGAGAGCCATCTGCACCCAGAGAGAAGACTGTGGGAACTGAGTTGGATCACAACATAGTGTTTTCATGTTTTTTAAAATTGTTGTCTGCTTGCATTTTGTTTTCTTTCTTATTTTTTCCTTTTTGATCTGATTTTTCCTGTGCACCATAACTGTGAAAATATGTATAGAAGAACTGCACTTGTTTAACACATTGAATTACTTGTCATCTAAGGGAGGATGTGGGGGAAAGGGAAGGGGAAAAAAAAATTGGAAAACACACACACACATACACACACAAGAAAGAAATGGCAGGGCAAATAGTCTTGACTGCTATTCTTCAGTCTCAAAAAGGAAGGGAGTAAGTGATTTGTTTCATCTAAGCTCTGAAAACAGTTAAGCATCCTGAGCTAAAGGAGAAGCCAAAGAAGGATAATGCTTGTGATTCTGGCAAGTTTGAGATGAGTTCTGAGAAAATCTGGGACTGGGGGAAGAGAAGAGGGAAAGGAAAAAGGGAAGACAACTTTGTTGGTGGCAAGTCTTCCATCAGTTTAATTAAGTCAGATTTTTTTGGTCAGCCAGGAATTGAGGAAAGAGGTGAGAGAATAACAAATGGTGGCAACATATTTAAAATATATACAAGCTGTTTGAAAGAGAAGATTGAAATATACCAAAGTTGGCATCCCTAACTCATTATTTCTTGTTTTGGTTCAGTAAGAGCCAAACACCCTTAGTAACATGGGAAGAGGCAGTAGCTACCAGATGCTAGTAGGGTACCCCCTAGCATTTTTAAAGTCACTTTGTGGCACCCAAGAGAACCATAAAAACATCTAGACATATGGTATTACCCTAAGGGCTTAAACTTGCTCAGATGGGAAACATACTTGGATAGGCAAACAACTCATATCCATTTGAAATTGCAGTATCTGAATACCCTATAATAGTTGTTGAGCTCTTTTGTTCCCTCATATCATAGCTTTAATCACTTTCCAATAAGTTCTAGTGAAAAGGAGTGGAAATCCACTTATGGAATCCTCTTCTCTCCAGTTACTGCCCAGGAATTACTTTTCCTTAGGCTGGTATCCTTTTCTTTCCTCAAGATTCTGGATTTTCTCTCCTCTTTTCAGAATTCTGGGCTACCAGCAAGTTGGAATTATACTCTACCTGTTTTCACAATTCTCTCCACCTGAAATCACATGGCTGACAATATGTGTGTCTTTGCTACTGCTTCTCCTGAGTTGTTCGCAGGCATTCTAAGATCAGGGATCCAGGAAAGACAAACTCAACATAAATTTTGAATTTGCTGAATCTTCAAATTGAAACATGGACAATTGGAGACACATACCTGGAACTCAGAAGTGATGTGAACTATGATATGAAATTGGGAGTTAACTATAGGGAGTAATTGAAAACAAAATTAAATGATATTGCCAAGGGAAAACATGCAGAGAGAAGACCAAATTCAGAATTTAAGAGGATTGTTTGTTGTGACTGATTGTTGTCCTTTGCTTTCAAAGAGGACCAATAACATTAGAAAGGTGTTATCTTGAGTTGAATTTAAGTGAGGCAGAGATGCACAACATTATCAACCTCACTTTCCCTTTCCCTTCCAGAGTCATAGAAATCCAATGGCAAGACAAAAGTGAAGATGATTGGCTATGGCCCCACCTCAAAGGGCTTTCAGGAAAAGAGAAGACAACAGAAAAAAAAAAGTTAAGAGGAAAGAACCAGGAGATTCTTTTATCTTTGCAAACAAGGAATGAGGATTTATCCAGAAGAGGAGAATATTTTGGATTTTTGGAGAGGTCATCAGAATATTTTTGTTAACTTGTGAGAGAGCAATTTCAGTGTGTATATTTAGGGGGAACGTGGCAAGGAAGAAGCCTGAATCAAGGAATATGTGTCACTCACTGTCAAGAAGACAGTGAGAGGTGAGGAAGTAGAAGCTGTTTGGCATTGAAGATAAAACTGTTGTGGCTGGAGAGATTAGAGAGAATAGGACTAAGTAGGTATGATATTTTAAACTCTGATAGATAGCAGAGGAAACACAAGAGAACTATAAAGATATGCCTTCAAGGAGTTTGACTTTTCAGTAGAGACAAGAATGATACATAGAGGGGGAAAGACATGAAAAAGTCACATATAAATTGAGTGCGAAATTATGGAATACAGACACTAAGTGATATATTGGTTCAGGGGTTAGAGAAATCAGTATCAGATAATATAATTGGAGGGGGAGGGGGGGATTTATGAAATAAGTCAGACCTGAGCTGGGAGGTTGGATTAAACAAAGCTAAACAGAGGTGAGAACAAGTCTCAAGACACAAATATGATGTTTGTGGAACTAGGAAGAAACCAATTATAGAGTGAGTTATAGAGTTATAGAGTGAGCATTGGAGAATAGAGGGTGATAACATTGACATGGAATATAGGGGGCAAATTTACAAATTATCTTGATAAATAAGTAGGAATGAGCACTTGTTGAATACTGGATAGAAAGCGACCTCTGAAGCTAGAAAGACCTTACTTCAGTATTGCTTTGAAAACATACTTGCTGTGTGACCATGGGCAAATAATTTAATTCTATAATCGATATGATCTTCAACCACAAGAAATGCATTTCTGGAGTAGAAGTGATGGAAACCTTGGGGGAAAATAACCATTTTCTCTCTGCCTGTTATGAGAGGAGAGTAAATCTGGCCATAACCTGTCATATACTCTAAATTCTGGAAGAACAGATTTCAAAGGTTTTAGAGGAAGGATAGACACCCATGGATTAGCATTCTATTGGGGAAGCTAGTCAAAAAGGGATAGGAAGCTTTCAAGGATGAAATTTCATGACACAAGGAGAAAAAAAAAATCTTACTTGGTGGAAAAAATAAGACATATATTGAGACCGATGTAGAAATATGGTTAATTTAACACCCAAGTGGCATTTCTAAATATGTACATAAAATGAAAGCAAGGACACATATTAAAAGAAAAATACAAAAAACAAAAAAAAAAAAAAAACAACCCTCAAAAAACAATGACAAGACATCTTAAGAATAATGTCAAGAGTGTTAAATGTTAAAAAGAGCTGGGACTTGTGACAAAAGATTTTTTTAAAAGTTAGGTTTTTGTTGTTTTAAACACTATACTGGAGGAAGAGGAGTGAAGAAAGGAAAAATGCACTGCATAGGCATGAATGAGGTGTTGATAACTGACCACAGAAAGGAGAATTGTTTTATTATTATCTTACATCTTTTTTCTCTAGAAAGAAGAATTATCATTGTTTGGAAAAAGAAACAAAATGCTTGTTTAAGGTTACACTGGCATCAAGTCACAGAGTTGAGATTTGAACTTGGTCTCTGACATGAAATTGACAACTTTTCCACCATACTGCCCTTCCTCTATCTGAGACATAATAAGTAGAGTGACAGTAAAAGATCTCTAAGGAGCTGCCCTCAAAGAATTCAAGTCATTTGCCCCAAATGAGATGAGTGTTTGGGTACGGGGAAAAACAAAACAAAACAAAAACAATCCAAATAACCAAAAAACAAAAACAAACAAACAAAAACTTGAATGATAAGTCATTGTCAATGAGAAGTGAAAAATCATGGAAAAAGGATAAGGTACTTCAGTATTGGAAAAGAGGCAAATGCTTAGCTTGAAAAAATGAAGGAAAATATCTATGTAAACATTTGGTCGATGATCCTGAATTTAATTTCTTGGCAACATTTTAGGGTATATTAATAAAGAGATGGTTAGTGAACATTTATAAAAGAGAAATAGAGAGTTTCATCTATAGTAGATGACACCATACTAACTTTATTTCCTTTTTGGCCAGGGTTATTAAACTAGCTAATCAAGGAAATCTGTGGATATAGTTCACCTGAATTATAATGAAACATTTGATAAATTGTCTCATGCTATTCTTATAAAAAAAAAAAACAACTAGATAAATGTAGGCTATATAATTATAAATTGAAATGGACTTGGACTCAGTGAAATGGCAAAACTGAATACTCATTAATGATTCAATGTAAACTTGGAAGAAGGTCTCTAGTGGGTTTTTCCAGATGATCTATGTTTTATTCTTTGCTGTTTAATATTCTAATCAGTGACTTGATGAAGGTATTATATGACCTATAGACCTATATCATATGAAGTTCAAGGGAAGCTAACACATGACAGAATCGAGATCAAAAGAGATCTTTCTAAGCTAAATGATTAGACTAAATATAACAAAATGAAATTTAATGAGGATGAATATAAAAATTTTATATTTCAGTTAAAAATCACCTTTGCCTGGATAAGGTATGTGTTGGGAGATATGCTAGACAACAGTTTGCCTGGAAAAGATCTTTGAGAGTACGATGAGTCAATGGTTAAATATAATAACCAAAATGTTTGTGTCATATATGGCTATATTAAAAGAATCATCTTCTATGAATAAGGGAAGAAAGAGCATCTATACTAGTTAGCCCACATCAAGATCATTGGGTTCATTTCTGTATTCCATAGATTGAGCTAATAAATTTATACATTTGCAAGTTCCAGAGGAGACAAGCAGAATATTTAAGGGCATTGAATCTTTGCTTTTAAGGATAATGTGATGGCAATGGGGATGTAATCATGACAATAGATTTGGATAGAATGTGGTGACTTTCTTCAAGTATTTGAAAGGTTGAAACAAAGAATTATACTTTTTCATTTGACCCCACAATTTGGAAGTAGAACCTATGGGAGGGAGATCTTTCTCTTCTTTTCCTTATCCTCCTTCTCCAATCTTCCAAAAAGAAGAAACTGAACGGTGGTTGGGGATTGCCTACTCTTTAGGCACTGATCACACTTGCAAAAATGTATATCAACAAGGCTGTAAGACATAATAAACTGGAGCTCTTTTCACATTCTATGAGTCTCCAAGAGCTCATAAGCCCCAAGCTCTTAAAAGATGGCTGCAACAATCCAAGAGTTGTTTGAAGTAGAATTTGAACCCAATTCCTCTTGACTCCAAAGCCAGCACTCTGTCTACTATGCCATAAGTGGCTCTATATAGCAGATAGAGTACTCATTTTCTCATGCTGTTATTTATTTTTCTCATGTAACTGTAGTAATCTCAGACCCAAACAGAACACAATGCTCTTTCTATAAGCTCCAGTACTGGGCTCAAACAGAAGAGCTTCAATCTTAGGGAACCTGACCTCAAAGAAAGCAAATTAAGTTTTTTTTGACCTTTCTAGCTCATTATGCCTCAAATTTTGGAGCAAACAGAGCTTATAAGTGGCCACAATCTAAGATATTTTCAAAAAGGATTAATTAAATGCCTTTATAATAAGATTATTTGTGACATTTCCATGTCAAAAATTATTATGACATATTAATAAAGGAAGACACTTTACACATATTATGTCTATCCTTGAGGTATATAGACTGTCTCACTTATCTGTATATCTCCTTCACTACCTATATACATTTCACAGAGTTTGATGCTAAATACAGTTTTTTAAAAATGCAAATTTGAATGATTGAATATTGCACAGAGATTGCAGTCTTTCACATTAACCTTCCTTTGTGGTGCCAAATATCTGCATTTATGACAGTGAGAGAGAAGAGAGAGAGAGAGAGAGAGAGAGAGAGAGAGAGAGAGAGAGAGAGAGAGAGAGAGAGAGAGAGAGAGAGAAGAGAGAGAGAGAGAAGAGAGAAGAGACACAGACACAGAGACAGAAAGCAGAGAAACAGAGACAGAAAGACAGAGAAACAGAGAGTGAGAGAGACAGAGAGACAGAGAAACAGAGAGTGAGAGAGACAGAGAGACAGAGACAGAGATAGAAACAGAGAGAGCAGAGTGATAGAGAGACAGAAACAGAGAGAAAGAGAGAAAGACAGAGAGAAAGAGAGAGAGACAAAAAGAGACAGAGAGAGAAAGGAGAAGAAGAATGGTGTACCTTAGAATGTTAGAAGAGACCTTAAGACTTTATTATATCCTTACATGTTGTAGAAGACAAAAACTGAAGTCCATTGATTTGGCTGGTTCTAAATTATAGCAAATCCAGGTCATCTGATTCCCCATTCACCACTCTTTCTGCTCCATTTAAAAGATAAGGAAGTCATAAATCCCCTTTCCTAGTTACTATTATTTTTCCTCTTTGGACTAGGAAATAGTTTTAATTCTGGGATGGGGGAACAATGAAAGGCACTATATCTAAATTTATCTCTGGCATGGACCCTAAAATTACCACCATTAAAGTCACTTCCTTTAGTATAAAGCAAATATGGCACTTAGGAGGAGAAATATATTACTACTTATGTTTACTAACATTTAAAGCACATATTAATTTATAGACTTTGATAGGAAAGTCTCAGAACATAGGAGGTAAAACAGTGAAGAGGTCCTGGATTCCTAACAGATAACATAAGAGGAATTTTGTATTGGTAGAGAGGAAGCCAAAGAGCCTGGGGAAGGATACTATAGACGAGCTTTTTCTGCTCATAATTACAATCCTCTGTAGAGCCTGCCTTTGCATTCAGCACACTTAAATCAGCATCCATTTTCTTGCTAAGACTTCTACAATCTGTGTCAGCAACACTGTGGGATCCAATGTAAAAGAAAATAACAGAAGCCAGCATGATAATTTATTATTAACTCAACAATCATGGAATGATCTTCAGAACTGAAATAATAGGCACTGTCTTTCATTTAGTTCCAGTATTAGGATGAAATCTGATTTATTATTATTTTTTTATATAGCAGCCATAGCCTGAACATCAAAATTGACATTAGCCTTAAGCTAGATGGGGAATGCCAACCATAATTAATAGTTTTATTTATCAAACCCATTTAAAAGTTCATTGTAGCTGGAGCTGGCTTTGTTTTTAGAGTTGTGTGCTGCCACAGGGCAAAATCAGAACTGATTTTTCTTTACAGTTTATGCCATAGTCAATAAGCACAAGTGAAAAGAGCCAATGTGGAGATGTTATGGTCCTGCACTACTCCTACCATAAGGAAAGGATCTTTCAGTATAGGTTCTGAGCATTGAAGCAAAGAGAAATGTTAGCCATCAATCTCTGGGCAGCAAAAGAAAGATTTAAAGTAGTAGATAAAAGGCAGTGCTGGGATTAAAATAGTGATGATAATCATTAGATTGGCCACACTATTATGGAAGTTCAAGGCATGATATCATGTCAATGGCTTCCATTTCAGAGACTATAGATTAGCACCAGTTCCTGTCTTGGCTTGCCATCCTTTTAGTTGTCTGTTCCTATGTGAATTTTTATGGCTTGCTATGGTTTTATTCCATAGTATAATAATTTTCCTGTGTTATCTAGGAGGTTGGAACACAAGAGAACAGATATTCTATTGTTCTTTATGGATAGTGAGAATGAGATAGTAATATGACTTGGACTAATTCACAATGGGAAATCACCTCTGTGAAGCCTGACTCTAGGTTCAGCCAGTTACCAAAAGGTATCTTTCTTAGCTGGAGAGGGATAGCAAAAGAAAAATAGTAATTACTTGCAGCTTACTAAATTAACTCAAATAATATTTCCACACTTTGATGGATCTGTGATTCCATCAATGTGTATATTCTATCCAGGGGTATGCTATTAAATGAGTTTTCCTCTGGGGAGTAGAGGAAGAGAAAAAAAAATGCAAGAAAAACTTTTTAAAGTTTAATCTTCATTAACTTTTTCTCCCATCACTTTTTAGTCTAGACAATCAACAGAGCAATAAATTAAGCCTTGATTTAATAGGCATAAACTGCTATGACTCAGCTTCCAACAAACTCTTGACTCCAAACATCAGTGTAGATCACAATCAATTCATACTTTCTCCCCCTGGGCCCCCCTTTCATAAATTTCCCATGAGATTTCAACCATAAGGTGTGAGGGCTTCCACTTCATTACCCTGAGGTTATGGAGAGAACAATGAAGCATGTAATCTATCTCTCAATTATTCTTAGTACTTGCTACATTGGCCAGCCTATCTCCTTTTCCAAGTACACATATCTCTGAAAACATCTTTTCTTCCATAATTCTTACGTAGTTCTTCACCAAGACTATGTTGCAGCTTATAAACATCCTCCATATGCCTTTCATTTTTAGGTTATTCAGGCCACCTATAATCAACTTTTTGAGGAATATGGTATGATTTACAGATATACTGCATTAGGCTAAAGATAAGCTGTTTCAGATAGAAACTTGGTACCATTAAATGCACTACATAATATCCCTAAGGTATTCTATCTAACCCATGGCCCCACTTCTACCTGGTTCAGTTTGTGACACAGTTTATTTATTCTCTATATGCAGTGATTAACATGTATACCTTGAAAGACCAGTTTTATAGACAGACTCTTTGAGTAGCAATTCTTTATTTTTCCTGGTATGGAAAGGTTGGCCAAGCTGTTCTGAATAATTGTGATCTCATTTGGTTGCTGCCTATGACGTTTCTGACTTGATGACATCATCACGTTGTCTTTTAAAAACAGGGGAATATGGAAAACTTTGCCATCGATAGACAAACCCATTTGGATTCTATGCTACACATCATCCATGACAATGGAAAACAGGTATGCCCTGAGCCCCTTTTTAAATCTTGCTTGATATTTATAATCTGATGAACAAAATTATTTCTGTTGCTAAATTTGCAACATCAGCTTCAATAGCCCCTCCTAAAGAGTCTATGGATACTATTTCTGTATCTCTAACAGGGAGCGAAATCTTGGGGAATTACAGTTTTGCTATCTTCTGTGAGAAGTCTGTGAGAAAACTGGCAGTTTAACTGTCATTTCTGTTAACTACAATGTGGGGGAGAGACCATGTGAGGACAGAAACAAAGAAATAGAACTTCTTTCCTGAGAGACTGAGTAATTTAGCTGTCAGGGAGAAAGAGTCTAAAGAGACATTTACTGAGAGAAAAGCATTTAACTTTTGTCATGCAAAGAAATATTTTGGAGAGAATTCTTGAGAGACTGACTTACAACCAGGGAATGCTGAATGGTGGGACTAGGATTGTAGAGTTGAGAAGTCAGCAGCAGCAATTGATGATTAAATGTGATACATCATTAGTATATGAAAATATGGGCTTGTGTTGTATATTTATACTGCTATTACATTGTACAACCAGCAACACTTACATTTATTGAATCCTAGGAGATTTAGTCTGCGAGAGAGAAGATAAAAATTTTGGGAAAGATAGTTTCTGTATTTTTTTCCATTTTTATATAGCATTTGATGGTTACAAAGTACTTAACAGATAGTATTTCATTTAACCACCACAGCAATTTCATAAAACAGGTGATACTAGTATTATTATCCTCTCTTTACTGAAGATGAAAATGATAACTTTGAAAAAGTTGTTCTGATTAAGGGGACAAAGCTACTTAATGGCAAAGCCAATATTCTCACAGTCCAATGCTCTCTTTTCTCCAATATTATGTTGCTTCTTAGACACTCAGTGGATAATCATTTCATTTTTCTGCAGTGTACTTAATAAACTCACAATGGAGTTAAGTACTATGATTAGTCAATGATAGAAGTTGTACATTTCTACTGACTTATGAAGAAATATCAGAACATATACTTTGATTTAGAATCAAAAATAAGAATTAATAAGAAAAATGAACTAGTATCAGCTAAAGAGAGAGATGGTCACTCCTCCTTGACTACACATCAGATCAGGCAGTATTCTACCTTGTGTAATTTTAACTTATGCATAAAATATACTGTCTTTATCAAATCCATTTTTAAATACTCAATCAGCATAGTTGGACACTGCATTTTCTATATCCCAAACTCACTTACCTGATTATAAGAAATGATATATTGCAGAATGTTATTTCTAAAACTCTTTTGGTTTCCATATGAAACAATTATTAAAGATGCCTTCAATGTGTGTGTATAACTTCTTATTTTTTAAAAATTAATAAACGAAAAAGTACTTATTATGGTTTGCTGGTCATTGATTCTTTTTCAGTCTTTTTTGGGTAATATTTTGATACACATTTATTCCAAGTATTTGCTATATCTCTCTTTCAGAGAGCTTGAAAACTGATCTCATAACATCCTCAGAATTGCATGTAATTCAATACATAATATAAGGAGCTGCAATACAAAAACTGTATATTAGCATCAATAGAACTTTTATTTAAAGGACTAAACAACCAAATCAACACAAAAAAATTCAGTCAGGCTAGAACGATAAGCTAAATGTAATAAGAAATTTAATGGGGAGAAAATTACTTGGATTAAAAAAAATCTGGGCAAATAAAAATAATGTGTTATAAGATAATAGTCTTGAGAAAGAGAGTTGGGATTTGTAGTGAATTACAAGTTCAAAATATATTACTATATCCTGGAAGCTGAAAAAAAAAAGGTTAATGTTACTTAGGATGCATAAATTGGTCAAATAGATTGCTTTAAAAAATACCCCAATGATAGAAATGCCACAATAACAAAGAAGGCATTTGTGCCAAAGTGGTAGGTTCTCATCTATAAAACTGTTAATTTCTTTGGAACACATCTTGGGAAAGCTATTGACAAACTGGAACATGTCTAGAGAAGATTAACAAAGATTGTAAATGACATTAAACAATGTTGTGTAAGAGTTAAATCACGTAGCTTGGAATGGTTAGTCTAGAGAAAAGAAGACTATAGGGAGAGAAGAAAAGGAAGATGGTTTCTATCTTCAAGTATTTTGTGTAGAAAAAGGATTAGACATCTTATTTATCTCTAAAACTATAACTAGAAGTAATGGATGGAAGTTGCTAAGGTAGATTTTTCCTTAATGTAAGGAAAAATTTCCAACAGAGTTATCCAAAGATAAAATGGTTTCTCTCAAATGATTCCTTCTTATGAGAGACTGATTGATGACTAGAGTTCTTCCTTTTCAACTCTCTTTTCACTTATTTCTCAGTCCTTTGCACTCTAGTTTCCAATCTCATCACTCAACGATAACCGATCTCTCCATTGTTGACAATGATTTCTTAATTTTCTAATCTGAAGATCTTTGAAATCTTCATCCTTCTTGACCTCTGCAGCATTTGATCTTATTGATCATCATCTCCTCCCAGATATTCTTCCTTCAAGGATTTTTTGTGACATTACTCTATATTGATTTTCTTCCTACCTGTCTTTTGGATTCTTATTAATTTACCTTTGTTGGTTCTGCCCATATTATACCTAAGACTTTGTCTTTTTTCTCTACTTGGTGACTCCATAACCTCTCATATGTTTAATTATCAGTGCTTTGTAGGTATCTCTCAGTCTATATAGCTATCCTTAATTTCATGCCTGAGTTCTAATCCCAAATGATCAAATGCCTATTGTCAGCCCGAAGCTAGATTTCCCAGTTATCTCACAGTCACCACATCCAAAATAGAACATTATTTTCCCAGGTAATCCCATTTCTTTTATGAACTTCTTCATTTCCATTGAGAACGCTACCATTCTTCTTTCCTTCTAAGTATATACACAGTATAATTCTTAGCTCTTCCCTTCTCTCAAACTATCTTCACAGTATTCATTTACTTGCTAAATTTTGTCATTTCTTTGTATAAAATATCTCTTGCACTTGACCCTTTCTTTCTGTTCCAATGAACACCACCCTAGTTTAAGCCTTCATCATTTTTCACTTACAATATTACAATAACCTAATTGCCTCCGTGTCTCAGATCTCTCCCTTTCTCAATCCATCCACACAATTGTTAAAATGATTTCCCTAAATTATGGATTTGATTGTGCCACAGCCTTATTCTATAATCACTAGTAGTTTCCTGTTATTTCTAATATATAATATATACCCCCTTTTCCTTCTCAAACACTTTTATACCACACCTCAATCTAACATTTCCAGCATTATTTTATATTTTTCTTCTTTCTACACACAGCTGACCTTGCTTTTCCTAATACATGACATTACCTCTCTGATCTCCATGCCTTTTTCATTGATGGTCTTCATGCCTGAAACATCTAACATCTGAATTTTATAATCTTTTTTTTCTATCAATACTGAGATCTAGTATACTCCTCTACAACTTCTTTCCCCATTCCTCCAGCTTCAGGTAGCATCTCTCACAAAATTACCTGGCATTTATTTTGTATATACTTTTCTTAACTTTATTTATGCACACGTTTTCTTTCCTAATACAATGTTAGCTCTTTGAGGGGAGGGATAGATTCATTTTTTACTTTTGTATACATAGTGTACAGCATCATTGTTGGAGCTCCATAAATTCTTGTTAATTGATTGATGTTGGTTCTTTTTCAAGTAAAACTTAGCCTAGATGACTTAAGAAATCATATCTAACTCTGAGATTTTGTGATTCTATGAAGATATTCTGAACACATCATTAATGAGCTTCTTCAACTATGTTACCACTAAAAGTTGGTGAATTCTGTTTCAATGGGAAACAAACACTTACACTGTACTCAGACCCTAAACGTGGTTGCTGTCTTTACTTGGGAGATCTGAATAACTTTAACAGGCCCGTGCTTATAAACCACTTTTTTTTTAAGTGAAAATACTGTGTTTTGATCCACATTCAGTCCCCATAGTTCTCTCTCTTGATTCAAATGGCTCTCTCCATCACAAGTTTGTTGGAATTGGTCTGAATCATCTCATTGTTCAAGAGAGTACAGTTCACCCCAGTTTATCATCACATAATCTTTTTTGCTCCTTCTATGATTTTTTTTAGTTTTATTCACTTCACTTAACATCAGTTCATGTTAGTCTCTCTAACTCTTCCTGAAATCAGTCAGCTAATCTTTTCCATTACAATCATATACCATAACCTATTCAGTCATTCCCCAACTAATGGATATCCACTCAGTTTCCAGTTCCTTGCTACTACAAAAAGGGCTGCTACAAACATTTTTGCATATATGAGTTCTTTTGCCTTTTTAATGATCTTTTTGGGATATTAGTAAATCCAGTAGAGACACAGTTGTATCAAAAGGTATACACAGTTTTGTAGCCCTTTGGGCTCTCCAGAATGGTTGGATCAGTTCACAATTCCACCAAAAATGTATTAATTAGACAACTTGTCCTCAATAATGTTATTTCAGATATCTAAATATCACTTATAGAGAACTTTCTTTTTGTCTTCCATGTAAATTTTAAGTGATTCATAGAAATACTGCTTTCTAGGCTTCCAGGTATGTGGACAATGATCAGAATAATTAAAGGTCCTCAAAACCATGCTGCATGAAGATTTGCTAAAGAAAATAGGGATATTCAACCTAGAAGAGAGACTTAAGGAGACACAATAGCTGCTTTCTAATATTGAAAGGATTGATGTATACAAGGATTAGATTTGTACTGTATAACTTCAGTTATACTTGGAGGCTATGGGTAGAATTATAGAGGCAGATTTCGGCTTAGAAGGTATCACTTCCTGGCAAGAAAAAAGATGTTAAAGTATAGTGGACTGCCTTGAGAGATAATGGTTTACCTCTCACTAAGGAAAAGTCTGACTGACTTCTTGTTAGAAATGTAGGGGAATTCCTTTACAATAATAGGTTGAATTAGATGGCATTGAGTTCCCTATAATTATATTCCAGGATTCCATGGTCCTATTGCTCCTGTACATGGGATAAACTAAAATCTTCCCCAAGTCTAAAACAATGCATAAAATATTTAGTGAAAAAAAGGGAACCCATGAAATTGAAACTCCAAATATTATTTTCTTAAGCAACCTCATTGCTACCCCTATTTATCCACCTACGATAAAGACTGAAGTTCCTGATGGCCTGTTCTCCAAACTTCAACCCCCCCCCTTTTTTTTTAAATTTCATAATAACTTTTTATTGACAAAATCCATGCCAGGGTAATTTTTTTTACAACATTATCCCTTGCACTCACTTCTGTTTCAATTTTTCCCCTCCCTCCCTCCACTCTCTCCCCTAGATAGCAAGCAGTCCTATATATGTTAAATATGTTGCAGTATATCCTAGACACAATATATGTTTGCAGAACTGAACAGTTCTCTTGTTGCACAGGGAGAATTGGATTCAGAAGGTAAAAATAACCTGGGAAGAGAAACAAAAAATGCAAATAGTTTACATTCATTTCCCAGTGTTCTTTCTTTGGATGTAGCTGCTTCTGTCCATCCTTGACCAATTGAAACTGAGTTAGATCTTCTCTTTGTCAAAGAAATCCACTTCCATCAGAATGCATCCTCATACAGTATCGTTGTTGAACAAACTTCAACCTTTTTTAAGGCTACTCTACTTCTTTCTTTTTCCCTTTACTGTTCCTGGTACTATTAACATGCCCTTTCCATTACCTGCTAGAAAAAGGCATTCTTTGGAATTACATTTACAAATACAAGTAACAATAATAGAATGGTGATTGTGATACTAGTTAACATTTGTATTGTGCTTTAAAGTTTGCAAAGTACTTTATATGTGTTATTTCATTTGATCCTCATAGCAACCCTGTGAGGTCAGTGTTATTATCACCCCATTTTGTAGATGAGGGAGCCAAGGCAGAGAAAAGTTAAATGATATACCTGGATCACATAACTAAAAAGTATTGCCTGGAGGCAGGATTTGAATTCAATTTTTTTTTTTCCCTAAGGTACCTAGGTGACATATTGAATACAGCATTCAGCCTGGAGTCAGGTTAATTTTAAGTTCAAATCTGGCCTCACTACTAGCTGTGTGATCCTGGGCAAATCACTTAACCCTGTTGCCTCAGTTTCCACATCTATCAAATGAATTGGAAAAGGAAATGGCAAACCATTTCCCAAGAAAACCCAGATGGTGTTACGCAATGTTGGAAACGACTGAACAACAACTTTTTGACTACAAATCCTGTGTTCTAGCCTTTAAGAAGGATGTGTATGTTTTTAATCAGTTATTGATGTCCAAAATTGTTATGCTGAACATAAACCATGCTTCTTACCACAAATATTTCATCTTTGACCTACCTGTACTGAACATATTCTTGGCCACAAAGTACCTTAGGCATCATCCTTGATTCATTTGCTAACTGTGCATCTACAGAATGGGACTAAATAGGAAAGAAAAACACTTGATGAAAGAGTAAGTGCTCTCGATCGGTTATTTTCTACTATCAAATTTTCACCCACAATCATTCCTCTCAAGACACCTGCATTTATATCAGATAATTTTAAAGAATTTGTGGACAGGTACATTATCTAAATTGTTAACATCTTATCTCAAATACAAGGATGCTGAAATTCAAATGAGCTTATGCATTTAAAGCACTTTGCAAAACATAAGTGCCATATAAATGCCAATTATTATTATTATCTTTGTTGTTGTTTTTATTGTTATAATCATTATCATCATCACCATGGACTGTTACTAGACCCCTAATCTGGTGATAATTTAATTCCTTAAGCCTTCCACATACTCATGCCCTACTTATACAACATTTATAAAGCAATATAGATATGTGTAAAACAGAGTAAATAGTTAATATATAAGTTCTTGAAAATTTGTATATACCCCATTAAGTATAATCTGTATTAATACTTTCCTAAGTCTATATCACCAACAAAACGAGTCAATTCCTGATTTATAAGAATTACAGATTTCTGAGGTGTAAATATTCACAATGAAAATTTAATTATTGGCTCTAAGATATTTTGGTCAATCTCCTGGTCCCCATGCTTTTGCATTTCCAGGCCTTCCCTCCCATGTCTGAAATGCTCTGGTCCTTTCCCTCCATTGCTTAGACTCTTTTTTCAAAACTTAATTTAAATTCTACCTCCTACAGAAAGACTTTTCTGATCTCTACAACTGCTGAGGTCTCCTCTTATATCTTCACCTCAGCTATTTACACATTATTCTCCCATTAGAATGCATGCTTCTTGAGAAAAGGAATGGGTTTTGCCTTCTTTGTATCAACAGGATTTAATACATTTCTTGGTACATAATAATTACTTAATAAATACTTGCAGACTGATAGAGTTATCACCCTGAAGTAAATGTCCAGCTGAAAGAGTGAAATAGATCATTAAAATTCTCTGAAGAGATTAGTGGAAGGAAATGGGTCAAAAAAGGTTTGCTAGATTTCTCATCATTTGGCATGTAAATTATAGGGTAAATTCTTCTTAATTACTACTGAGACAAGTTCTTAAAATTTGTTATTTCCAGATATAACTAAAACCTTAAAAAACAAATGTGTATCCTAGGTGAGGTAATGTTTTTTCATACTCTTCATTTTTTAATAAAAGTATTAATCATTTCCTAGGTGACAGAGTAGATAAGAGTGCTGGGCCTGGAGTCAGAAATACTGATCTTTCTGAGTTCAAATTTGTCTTCAGATACCTACTATCTTAGTGAGCCTGGAAAAGTCATTTAACTTTGTTTGCCTCAGTTTCCTCATCTATAAAATTAGCTAAAGAAGAAAATGAGAAATCTTTCCAGTCAAGAAAATATGGGACAGGATGACACAATTGAAAAAACTGAACAAATACAAAAGAATGCTGTAGCTGAATCAAAGTGGATTTTTTCACTATGATTCAGCCACAAGGCTTAGGGCCATATGGGTTGGGTGGCCATCATTATGTTCAACTCTCTAGGATTCTCTCTAGGATGACTTGACAGTAGTAGAACCATTTTTTCTAGGGCAAGGGCTCTCAACCTTTTCTTTGTGTCCTAGATCCCTTTGGCAGTCTAGTGAAGCCCATGGATTCTTGATCACAGAAAAAATGTGAATTATATAAAGTAATTCTAAATTTCAATTTGTTAAAAGAAAACATTTCTCTCCTCCCTCATGCTTGAACCTAGTGAAATCTATACACATAATGTTCTCAGATTCTATAGTTCTCAGGTTAAAAACTCCTGTTATGGGGGCGCCTACCACCAGATTTTTATTTTGTTTTGTTATTTTTCCCCCTTTATTTATACTTATAAAGTAAAAGGCTCAGGAATTATTTTCTGACTATAGCAAGTACAGAAACAATTACCTGGCATTTCTATACTTGATGTGAGAGAAAATAAGTCACACAGAAAGGTACTCAGTTTTATTAAACACTATAACAAGGTAAGGATATTCCAGTTTCTAGGAGAGTACTGTGGGTTAATATTAGTGATTCCATTTTTTCTGCTTTTGTGTTTATGGAATTTGCATGATATAATGCTTTAGAGTGGAGTGAACCTCCAACTGTTTAGCAGCAATCTATTTAGTTGAAATTTCGTTGTTCAGTTTCAGTTGCATCCAACTCTTCAAGATCCCACTTGGATTTTCATAGCGAAGATATTGGATGGGTTTGTCATTTCTGGCTGCAGATCATTTGAAAGATGAGGAAACTGAGGCAAAGAGGGTTAAGTGACTTGCCTAGGGTCAGACAGCTAAGAAGTATCTGAGGCCATATTTGATCTCAGAATAATGATTCTTCTATCTGATGGTATTGAAATTTACTATAAACAGAGAGAGAAAGGATTTCAGAGGTTGTTCAGTCTGAATTTTTTTCAAAGGTAAGAAAAGAAAATAACAGGAAAGAAATGTTATTTGTCCAGGGTAACACTAGTAGAAGAGCCAGAGGTCTTCAGATTCAGAGGCACTGTTTCTTCCATAGTCAATATTGCTTCCTTTTACTTATTCTTATTCCATCTGGTGCTTAGCTTGGAAAAGCTATGTAGAAAGAATTTGTCAAGCAAATTAATAGTCCAGAAAAAATTTCAGGGTCCACTTTAGCTAATAGTTAGTATTTAAATAGTTTGAGGTTTGCCAAGTGTTATGCATAAGCTATTTTATTCAATCCTCACAAAAACCCTGTGAGGCTGGGTCTATTATTATTCCCATTCAGTTGCATTTAATTGAGTATATGTTATTCATGTGCTAATTATGAGTATTACTCATGAATTAAAACATTTCCTATAATACCTTCTTAACTGGTAGTTGGAAGTAATGATTGCATTTTGGAAACTCATCTTTTAATCCAAATTCTATTGTAATTCAAACTGACCTCCTTAGTCCAAATTAGTGACATTTTAATGTTTTCTGGGAAAATGTTTTATTCTTCATTGCTTTGTATTATTACATATCACCTACCCAAGAATACACATGAGGCCATTAAGTAAAAATTATCATTTTCTAAAGAATTCATTATTTTTTGTTCCTTTTTTCCTCCTTGCTTCACACTTACATCCAGTGATACCCACAATTATTCTTTCTTACATCAACATTTCCATCGCACACATCTCATTACTGTGACTTTCACAGAACCTTTTTCAACCTTCTATCTCGGTCTCTCTGTCTTTCTCTCCATCTCTCTGTGACTCTGTCTCTCTCATCTAATTGCTCCCTCCTTTCCTCTCAATATTCTTTCTTTCCTCCTTCTTCCCTCCCTCTTTGTTTCTCTCTTTCTCTCGCTGTTCCTTCCCTCTTTTATTCTTTCTGTTTCTTCCCTCTACTTTTACTCACATTCATGTAGGTTTTCTAAAAATCAAAATGAGAATAGCTGTATTTTAAGTAGTGCTTTAAGTTTAGCAAATCAGACTACAAATATAATCTCATTTGGTCCTCACAATAGCTTAGGAAGGTGCATGTTATTTTAATCTCCATTTTATAGTACACTGAGTAGACAGAGTTCAAATGACTAGTCCATAGTCATACAGTTAGTAAGAATTTAAGACTGTATTTGAATTCAGGTCTTCCTAATTCATCATTCTGAATTCAATATATTATACCATCTAGCTACCTATAAGTTTTGTTATACTAGAGATCTGATTCCAGAAAGTAATACTGATAATTACTTTGGTAGTTTATGTGATGCTGACTATTCTTATTGTCAATTGATTGAAGAAGTTTTCAATATTTATCTTGGAGAAGAGAAAACTTAAGGGGAATCCAACTCAGTACTAATAAAGGTTCATTCAATTTGATTGGGAAATATAGTGTCTATCTAGAGATAAGAACAAGAAACAATTCAATTAAAATACATTTATTAAATGCCCACTATGCTCTGAGATTACATAAGCAAACAGTTCCTCAGAGAACTTATATTTTATTGGAGAGCATCTGGGATATAGATACAAAAGGTCCACAGATTAAAAACAAATAATGTGACTCCAAGAGAAAAGGCAATAATAATAATTGGATAAAAAAGTCCTAATATAGGTTGTAACATGTAACCTCTGTTTTGAAGGTAGATTTTCTCAGTCCAAAAAACACTAATAGAAAGGGGGAATTTGGAATACATCATGTTTGCAGTCTCCTTTCCCCCTCCCCACTTTATATAACAAATTCAGACAATGCTCAGTACACACACACACACACACACACACACACACACACAAATACATACATATATATATATATATATATATATATAAAATCATTCTTTAAAAGATTTTCATTCTTTCCAAAACAGAAGGATTAAAAATAACTTAAGAAGCCCTTGGGGATGTAGGGAAGAAGTGGGAAATTTTCACACAGAGTTAAGGAGAAAGTGCATACCAAACATAAGGGACCACTTCTACAAAATCATAGAGATGGGAAACAGAGATTGAATGTTGTAATGAGGAAGAGCCAGCATTACTTTTTGACTGGAATGAAGAGATAAGAAGATGGATAATATTAAATAAGGCTGGAAAGGGCTGGGGAATCCATATTTATAGAGGTTTTAAATTCCAGACTAGGTAATAGGGAGCTACTAAAAATCTTTGTTTACAGAAGTTGGTGTTGTGTTCTAAGAATATCAGCCTGAGAGCTGTGTCATGGATAAACTGGAAATGGGAAAGGGTCAGAGAATGGAGACCCATCAGGAAATAATTATAATCCTTCAAATGAGAGCCTAGATTAAGAGAAAAGTTATGAACATGGAGAGAAGGAAAGATTTGATAAGACTTAGTAAGTGATTGAATATCAAAAGTGATAGCAAAAAAAACAATAACTCAGGGATGACTCCTATTTTGCAAATCTGTGAGACTGGAAGGAAAGAGATGTCCTAAACATAAATAGAGTAGTTTGGAAGAGAGAGAAAATTATAAGAAAATCCAGTGTGTCCAAATAGTCTTAGTGAAGTTTTAAGCTATATATGCTAAAAAAGAACCCTAAGATTTTGTGGAGATCTTATGTAGATTCTATATTTGGACATCGAGTTTGATATGCCTAGTAGACATTCAGGTCAAAGTGACCTATAGGTAGGTGGCAAATTTGGGCTGGAGTTGAAGCAAGGGATTGTTGGAAATTACAGGATATTCAGCTCAACATGAAGAATAGTTTCATACCAATTAGAAGTATTTAAAACATACTAGAGTATGTTGGGAGATGATGATTGCCTTGCTTCTGGAATTTTCAAATGCAACCTGTCTGATAATTTCTTATTGATGTTTTCTAGGAGTTTCAATCTTTGATCAGATATTGGACCAGATATGGTTTTAATTTCTCTCAGCTCTGGAATTCTATTATTCTTATTTGGGGGGATTGCCACTATCAGGACAGAGTTGAAGGGGCCAGAATGGGGTACAGAAGAATCCAAGTTATATACCTTTCATTGGTCTTTAAAATATAAATGTCTTTAAGCTATATCTGATTGCTTATTATTTTAGGGAGGAGGAAAGGGGAAGTAGAGGAAGAAAAATTTAGAATACTAGATTTTGTGAAGGTGAATGTTGAAAACTATCCTTGTATGTATTTGGAAAAATAAAATACCATTTAAAAATAGGGTAAAAATTGTGTGTGTGTGTGTGTGTGTGTGTGTGTGTGTGTGTGTGTGTGTGTGTGATTGTTTTACATCTTGGCCTAATCCAAAGATATCATGAGCCTCTGGAGAATTTGGCTCCTTACCAAGGGTGAATAAGGAGAGCTAACATATGTAAATACAGATAGGCATGCATTTGTGAAAAAGCATAATTGAGAAAAGCAGCATCATGAGAAATCATCTATTTTATTTTTTAGGAGTATATGCCTCTCTATGACTATCTTCAATGCAACTTCAACCCTAGAAATTCATTCCTTTGTATTAAAAATATCATTACTAAGAGGCAAATATCTGTGTAAGTGTTAATAGATTGAGTCAGTGAATAGATCATCTTACATGGTTGTGGATTAATGACTGTTGAATTAAATTCAGTCACATTTCTAATGTAATTGTTACTGAAGATACTCATTGAACTTCTATTCTTTGATTTGATCAGTATTCATTAGTCACTTAGTAAGTTGTTTGCTTCTTCCTTAGAGCTAAATAAAATTAATGAGATGAAGCCAAGGGGATTATATTTGGGAAGGGAAAGGAAGTCAAGGGAACAATCTTGAAGCAAACTGAGTTGAAGCAACTCATGAATAGAATCTACTCATAAGTTGAAGGGGCATAAAAGATATTTCCCTAAAAAACATGTTAAGGAAATCATGGGTCTCAAAAAGCTTATGGTTTATCAGTAAATCAGATGGTGTAAAGAGAAATGAACTTGAAGTTCAGGAATCAGTTCTATGTTAGAATAATTCAATTCTAACATTATTACCATTTGTAATTAATATTATGGCCTTTTGGGCAACTAGGTAGAACAGTGATAGACTTATCTTTTTAAATTTAAATCTGACCTCAGACACTTACCAGCAGTGTGACCTGGACACACTGTTACCCCTGTTAGTCTCCGTTTCCTCATTTGTAAAATTAGCTGTAAAGAAAATGGCAAACCAGAATCTCTGCCAAGAAAACTTCAAATGAAATCACAAAGATTTGAACATGACTGAAATGACTGAAAAATGGCCTATGCAAAACTGCTTTCTTGGGCTTCATCTTTGTGATAAGGAGATTGGATCAGATGTTCTTTGAGATGCATGCCATCGATCACTGGTCCTTAAAGAATATAGTTTTGGATTCCTAAGACCTCAATTAAACAAACTGAATGGAGCCAGTCAGCAAGTTTTTCCATCACTTGATTCCAACATTCCAAAAAGAACAATGAATAAAAATAGTGATAGTTGGATTGAAGGTAGGGCAGAGTGAGTAAAATTTTAGTACCTCTGTTTGACAATCATTCTTGATTCTGTGGTCTGCTAATCAACAGAAGTTAAGTTTCCTTTGAAGTTTTAACTCCATAAATCTCGTTTATTCTCTCTCTAGATATATATGTGTATATGTTTATCTATAAATATATAACATATATGTTAATATATGTATATATATATATATATATTTGTATTTGTATATATCTATGCACAAGCACACACACATACACATTTTGCCATTAGCCCATCCCATTGGGCTCTTAGTCTCTACAGAAAGAGTTAAATTCAATTTCTAATTTGAATGCTTACTAGGTTTCACTTGCTTAAGCTCTCAGTAATCCAGTCACCTGTCTAATAAGTTGTCTCACTAGGAGATCCTTACACAAGTAATGTCACTAGTCTACTCCCCTCCCCTACTCTTTACCCCTTTAAAAAGCCTTTCCATAATAAAGAAGTATATAAACAGTCTTGTGGTTTGAAATTGTGCCTGCCATTTATATTGCTGTCCATTTGCCACAACTGGTCTGCCAATATGGTTCAGACACAGTCACTCCATTTTCATTTGCTGTTTTTATGCCTCAGCAATCAATGGCTATCCACATTGCTTGGTGTTCTGATTCATGATTATAAACTGTGATTTACGTCTATCTAGTTTCAGTTAGGAGGAAAATTGGACAGAGGGAATACAATTACTGAGATTGCCATTAAACCAGAATGCCAAAGCCAATGCACATAATTATACACAAGTCACATGCTCTTCTTACTAGAGATAAATGGGAGTTTCTGCCTCTTGACTGGGAAACCAATATTGTGGGAGTTGTAACCACCTGGCTTTTAGATACCAATTCAAGTTTTTACACAATCAGAATAATATATGGGGCAGGGAGGCCAGAATTGTGAGTCTTCCTTTATGGGGCTATACAAATTTGGCTTGCTATGCTGTCACTTTGTCAGTATTTTGTTAACTTACTTTAGAACCAGTTAATTTTAGAATTAATAACAAAAATTTGGAATGGAACAAAACCCTAAAAACACAATAAACTTCTGAGTTCAAGGGGAAGAACTTAGTCAAACAATCATAGCTAAAATTCCTATAGTTTTGATATTCTAAAGCTATTATGATTCTAGGCAAAGTTTAAGGACACATTTGCAATGCCTAAAAATCTGCTGAAATGAGTGTCTATTACAATGAAGGATGCATTGTTAAAAATTCTGGCATGGTAGGGAGATTTTTTTTTTTTTTTTTACTGGAATGGAGTTAAACATAATTTTCTGCTATTATTCAAAATCCAAATCCTAACATAAGTTTATAATCTCATAGATTATACCAATTATATCTGAATTTAGAATAGGATTTCCAAATTCTAAATCATCTGACAACTAAATCTATTAATGAGATAAAAGTAATTTGATACTGGACTGGACAAAAAAAAATGTAAAAACTCAGAAATACGTGGGACTACACTAACTCTGGTCCCTTTCTACCTTATTGTACATTGCTGCTTCATTCTCCAAACAAGAGCTCCAGAAATCATGTGGAGTTATCCACTTGGATCAGTATTCCCTGTAACCACAAAGCCTATTCTTCATTCAGACATTTTCATTGCTGCCCTGAATCATGGATTTCTCCTTCTCTTCCCTTCCACTATTCTAAGAATTCCATTCTTAGAATAAGAATTGAAATTATATTAATAGACTCAGAAAATATTGGGTCAATCGATGGTCATATTCCACTCATTATCTCTATGATTTTCCTTTCAGAGCTCTTTCCCTGTCCCTATATGTTTTGTTTCCTCTAATAGAATGTGAATTTTTGAGGACAGGAACTGTCTTTATTTTGTATTTGTATTCTCAGTGATAAGTACAATACCTAGCACATATTAAATACTTAATAAGTACCTGTTGGTTGACTTTTTAAAAAGGGAAAGTATGACTAGCTAATCATTAATATGAAAATATGTAAGGAGTTTAGTATACAAAAACTGATTGTTAATCAAAAAATAATAAACACACACAAAAAAATACAATGTTAGACAACATCATCCAGGCCTATAGTTACAATCAGTGATATGTTGGAGCCAGTTCATAATGGCTTCCAAGAGCTATCTGTTAAATTTTCATTGTGAACATTTTTACCTTGGTTATCAGCAAACAGTGCAAATTAGGGATGGATTTTTTTTAATTGATTGTCTACATTTAAGAAAATGGTACAGAAAATATTAGTAATGCAGATTAAATTTAAAATTGCCTTTTGTTGGAGGGGATGCAGGAAATGTTGGAGGGGATGTGGGAAATGTTGGAGGGGATGAGGGAAAACTGGGACACTAATGCATTGTTGATGGAGTTGTGAACGAATCCAACCATTCTGGAAAACAATCTGGAATTATGCCCAAAAAGTTATCAAATTGTGCATACCCTTTGATCCATCAGTGTTTCTATTGGGCTTATATCCCAAAGAAATACTAAAGAAGGGAAAGGGACCTGTATGTGCCAAAATGTTTGTAGCAGCCCTGTTTGTAGTGGCTAGAAACTGGAAAATGAATGGATGCCCATCAATTGGAGAATGGCTGGGTAAATTGTGGTATATGAATGTTATGGAATATTATTGTTCTGTAAGAAATGACCAGCAGGATGAATACAGAGAGGACTGGCGAGACTTACATGAACTGATGCTAAGTGAAATGAGCAGAACCAGGAGATCATTATACACTTCGACAACGATATTGTATGAGGACATATTTTGATGGAAGTGGATTTCTTTGACAAAGAGACCTGAGTTTCAATTGATAAATGACAGACAGAAGCAGCTACACCCAAAGAAAGAACACTGGGAAACGAATGTGAACTATCTGCATTTTCGTTTTTCTTCCCGGGTTATTTATACCTTCTGAATCCAATTCTCCCTATGCAACAAGAGAACTGTTCAGTTCTGCAAACATATATTGTATCTAGGATATACTGCAACATATCTAACATTAAAACTGCTTGCCATCTAGGGGAGGGGGTGGAGGGAGGGAGGGGAAAAATCGGAAGAGAAACGAGTGCAAGGGATAATGTTGTAAAAAAATTACCCTGGCATGGATTCTGTCAATATAAAGTAATTATTAAATAAAAATTAAAAAAAAATTGCCTCTTGTATGCTCCCCTTCCTCATTTCCCCAGCTCCTTCCTAATCATTTTTCTCCTTGTATGTCTAGTGTCTTATACAGTACCTGGCATATAATGGGTGCTTAATAAGTGTATATTGATGGATGCATTGTATACAAAAAAAAGTTGATACTCTGATACCTTTATCCAGATCAAACTACACCCAGAATAGTGTGTTACTTCTGGAATCATAGCGCAGGAATAACATTTTAAAATTTTAGTATATCCACCCAGTGGGGGGGGAGGAGGGGACAAAAGAATGAGAGGCCTATAAATAATGTCAGATGGGAATCAACTAAAAGAACTATGGCTATTTAGCCTTAAGAAAAGAAGCCTCAGGGGGAACATGATTGATGTCTTCAAGAATCTGAATGTTGAAGAGACATGAAGCTTATTTTATTTGAGGCCAGAGGGCAGACCTAGAAGCAATAGGTAGAAGTTACAACTGGGCATAATTCTATTTCATATAAGGAAAAGTTCCCTAACAATTAGAGTTGCTGAAATGTGAAATGGGCTGCCTTAAGCAGAATTAGGTCCACAATTCCTGGAATTTTTCAAGTGAAGGCTGGATGACTACCTATGAAGGATGCCAGAAAAGCAAACACTTTACATGTATAGATATATATTATCTATATAACAAATCAGACTGAATATCATTGATATTCTAAGATTGTGTTAGGAAAAAAGCAGATTGTAAGTTGATGATGCTGGAACGGATCCTAAAGAAGTAGAAGCAGCAGTTTTAGACAGCTTGTTCAAGAAGTTATAACAATGAAATAAAAAAATGAAAAAATAGATTAGGAACAAAAGAATGTAGTTCTGTTTGTATAAGGGAAGTGGTAACTGAATCAGCTGATCAATTACCCCATCCCATTTGAAGTAAACTGCAATCATATCAATTGCCTCAGCAGAAGATTGCTATAATCAGTGGTCCTATTCCACTCATTATCTCTATAACTTTCCAATTACAGGTCCCTTCTCTTCCCTGTATCTTATATCTTAACCAGGTGACTACAAGTATTAATCAATCAACCATCCAATCTATCAAATGTTTTAGACTAAATATAAAAAGCATTTGAAAGTCTTTGGAGGAACTGGAGTGATGCTGACAAAAAGTTCATGCTAGTTAGTTGAGGGACTTGTTGATGTCTTTGAGAGACTATATAAAACTAGAAGTTAGTTCCAAAAAAAGGAGTTAAAAGTGAGTGATGAGCAAGGAGAGATCATTCCATACAAAATTCAGAAGAAGAAGCACTTGAGGGAAGAAGAAAGCAAATCCATTTCTCCCCGATCTTTTCAAAGAAGTATCTTGTGAACAGTGTGTGTGTGTGTGTGTGTGTGTGTGTGTGTGTGTGTGTGTGTGTATGTGTGTGTGTGTGCGCGTAGATGTGTGTGTATGTGTGTTTGAAGGATTTTGGACTTCCCATCTTCCCACTGATATTTCAGCAGCATACCCATAATATCAGTATCTGTATAAGCAACCAAGAACAAACTACACACATCCAAAATTCTACAAAGAGCCCAAGGTGAAGACACAGCCTGATGCCCAAGGTGAACATCTTAAAAACTACATTGAAAGGACTTTTAAGAATTGTCAGTTAATCCTCTCGCACATAAGTTCTGAAAATATTATCCAACTTTCTCTTATATTCATTATGTATTCATGGAAAGATATTTCTCAAATTTTGGGGAGATTTTTTTGGAACCAACTATTCCTACTATGCCCCATTAATAGAATATCACTTTCTAAAAGCTAATTGTCTGAATGACAAATTGACATCAATCATGGGGGAATGAAGTAATCCATTGGGAGGCTCATGAGCTATTGCTTTGGAAAGGTTATTCCATACGCCTTAGAGCTAACCATAAGAGTCCTAAGAAAGATTACAACTAGACATTGGAGATCTGACTTGTGAATGAAAGTAGAGATTAAAATAAAAGATGCTGGGCAAGTACTTTATTATTTTGTTATTGTTATTAATAGTAGTAATTGCCATAATTAGTATTTAGAATGGGAGAAATCTGAGCATATTGATAAGTAGACAGGATAGAGACAGTATCAAAAAAAAAGAGATTAAAATGCATGAGAGGCAATTTTAAGATGAAGAAATTAAAGCCAATACTAGTCATGTGAAAAAATGCTCTAAATCACTATTTATTAGAAAAAATATAAATTAAAGCAACTCTGAGATACCATCACCCACCTTACAGATTGGCTAAGATGACAGGAAAAGATAATGATAAATATTGGAGGGAATATTGGAAAACTGGAACACTAATACATTGTTAGTGGAGCTGTGAACTAATCAACCATTCTGGAGAGCAATTTGGAACTATGCCCAAAGGGCTAATAAATCGTGATCCAGCAGTGTGTCTATTGGATCTGCATCCCAAAAAGATCATAAAAAAGGGAAAAAACTCACATGTGCAAAAATTTTTGTAGCAGCTCTTTCTGTATTAGTAAGGAACTGGAAACAGAGGATGTTCATCAGTTGGAGAAGGCTGAATGGGACATGAATGTAATGGAATATTAATGTTCTATAAGAAATGATCAGCAAGCTGATTTCAGAAAGGACTGAAAAGACTTACATGAACTGAGGCTAAGTGAAGTGAATAAATACAAAAGAACATTATACATAGCAAAAAGAAGATTATGTGACAATTAATTGTGATAAACTTGGTTTTTTTCAACAATGAAGTGATTCAGGCCAATTCCAATAGACTTGTGATGGAAAGAGTCATCTGCATACAGAGAGAGGACTATGGGATTGAATATAAATCATAACATAGTATTTTCACCTTTTTGTTCTTTGCTTGCTTGTTTTTCTTTCTCCTTTTTTTCCCTTTTGATCTGATTTTTCTTGTGCAGCATGATAAATGTGGAAATATGTTTAGAAGAACTATAAATGTTTAACCTAGGGGAAGGAGGAAGATCATAGGGTGGAAGAAATTATTTGAAACACGAAGTTTTGTAAGGATGAATGTCAAAAACTCTTTACATGTATTTTGAAAAAAAATGTATGTATATATATATAAAGCTTTTATAAAACTGCATGAGAGATAAGGGATTACTTCTGGGCCAAGGTTCTAGGGGAGCCAGAAGATAATAAAAAAAGAAACTCAGTATATAAAGATATAAAGAATTTTTTCCTTCTGAGATAGAAGGAAGGTGGCTGAGTATGATGATGATGAGAAATCCTGAATTTTGGAGGGAATGCAATTGAGGAAGCTAATTTCAGATAGCCTCAATATAATTAATGAAATGGGAAACTGTTATTTGTTGTGAATGCAAATACATAATATGAATGGATTACTGAGCAACAATATGGATCACAGTTTCATAGATTAAGAAATAAAGTGGAGTCAAAAGTCATCTAAAAACAGCTCATTTTGCAGATGAGGAAAATAAAGTTCAGGAACCTTAAATGGTATTGTAAACATCAGATTTGATCCCGGGTTCTTTTATTTTCAAAGCAGAGCTTATTCTACAGTATCATAAGATTTTCAATTCAAAAATCATTTTAAAAATGTGTAGAATAAATACAATGCTCCTTTTTATCTTAACTGTCATCAATGGAAGCAAATTGATCTTCCTGGTAAACTTAGATGAGATATTCAAATTCTTTTCTGGTTACTTCTAAATATTATTTTAAATATAAAGAAGACACATTTTTTTTCAGAAACTTCGACATTCTTAATACCAGAAAGACTGAATGCTACCATCTATATTTCAAATGTTTACAATCAATATTTTCCTTCATTTTGTATCATCTTCCCATCATAACCACATATACTTGAAAAGTTAAGGACTAGATTGCCAAATATGAATAATTTAGTCATCACTAAGGAAAGTGAATTGTGAATTCCTGCTGGCAAAAAACAATGTATTTATATTCATATATAAAGTAAATCTTCTTTATTCCTCCTTTCTTTTTAGGATTCAATATCAGTCTTTACTATTGAGACATTTTTCTCCCACTTATTTAAGTTGATGATATATTTAAATTGAAAAAAAATTAGATTTAAAATAAGGATATGATTTGAATCCTAGGTCTATTATATTATTATATGTGTGACTTTGGACCAGTCACTTACTAATTAGGGCTTTAGGTCATCTCTTAAAGGACAGAGCTGGACAAAAATAATGTCTATGATCCCTTTTAGCTTTAAATCATATGAACCCAAACTTGTGTTCTGTTTGATCTCAGTGGAAAAATAAGGAATTATGGTGTGATTATGCAGATTATGCAAATTATGGGCTAACTTCTCTGTGGGCCTAGTTGGGAACACCTATTTTGGTCATTAGGAATAGAAAATTTCCATGATGTTGGCCTTCCTAAGCCAACAATTGAGAAGCAAGGAAGAAGTATTGAAACTGATTTACCTCTTCATATCCAAAGTTGGCCTTATTTGTAAATTGAGTAGGTAATCTCATATTCTCTATGATTAAAGGGGATATTTATTTACTTAAACCTAAATACTTTGCCCTACTGATGCAACCTTGAGATCCCCAGTCACTCTTGGAGGGTCATCTTAAAAGCCTTGCTTTTCTTTTTAAGTCTGTATATTACTTGAATATTGCAATCATTTCCTAAACATCTTAACAATTTTTATTCTTTGTCTGCTCTTGTTTGTCTTAATCATTGCTAGACTAATTTTGCTTATTCCATTATTTAGCTATGCTATTCTTATGCTGAGCATTTGCTTTCTAGATTGAATACTATCTCTTGTCCAGATGATATAAATGGGATGGATAGCTCACTAAGTTGCTATATCAGTACATCTATTTGAAATAGACATTGTATTTGGACAATGATATGAACTCAGAAATGAATAGAAGAAAGAAAGCAATCTGTTTTTCATCCAACAAACTTTGCTATTCCTTCAGCTTCTTATTAAAATAAAAGCATATTCTTTAAACACTAATATTCTTTTAGTGATATTATATGGCCACGATTCTTGATAAACTACAATCTCCAAGATTTCTTATACCAAACTTCACCAAAAAAAATTACTGGGCATCATGGAAGCAGGTCACCTAAAATCATGGACCATTTAAAGGTCACTGGAGACACATATGGTAAGCCTAAATAGGCTGTAGCATATTGCAAACAAGAGCTTAGGTACAATAAATAGTCTAAAAATGTCACCAAAAATATAGGTAAAAATGAAACAGTCAAAAAGGGAGAATGAAGGAGAACAACTGTACTGTACATGGACTGAAGTTGTACCTCAGCAACATTAAGAGACAAATGAACTCTCAGGAGAGTTTTTCTTGGAGAAGATAGACAGGAGAGATAATGCCTAGGTTTTAGAAAAATATTATTGGAACAGGCACCCACATTGATGAGCCTATTGACCCAATGAAGTATTTAAATATGTAAAATATGAAAAATTAAATATGAAGAGACATATGTAATGAAATAGCAACAAAATCTGGGAAATATATAAGAAATGAGGTAGGAGGATGATGTAAAGCAGTAGTTTACAAATTACAGTTCCTATCTAGATGGCCTGCCACCTGTATATCAGTTAGATAACAATGGTTTTAATATTTTTAAATACAATAACTTTTCTTAGGCCACAGACTATATAAAAACATAACATGAGGAGGATTTGGCCTATGGAATTTAGTTTGTCCACCTTTGACATAAACCAATAGGATGAATTTGATATTACTGTTATATAATATATATATAAAGAATTAAAAACAAAGAAATTCAATTTTATAAATACATCTTTATATATTTTAGTTTATAGTTTCATGTACCTTTTTGAACTTTCTTTTGATGTTTCAAGGTTTGGCCTTACTGAAAATAGTTAAAGATAAAATAAATCACTTTTATGTAAAAGTAAATGTTAAAATAACCTCAATCTTGTGTTATTCCCATTTATTTCCACAGTGATGACTCTAAAATGGTAGAAAATGGATAGGAGGTATGAAGAGTTAGCTAATTAGAATAGTGGCTACAAATATTAATTTAGTTCTTGATATTGACTGTATTTTTGTCCAACATTCACCAAGTTATTATACTAGAACAAACAAAACAAATTTATTTGAATATGCTTTATAAATGCACAAGAAACATAAATAGTGTGATGATACACAGATTCTTCATAGAAAGGGGGAAGGGAAATGAAAATATTGGCAGATTGGATTTTATTTTGTGCTCAAAGACCAGAAGAAATAGCTTTTTGTAGGAAATTTGATCATTTCACCATACTGTGATCATAATGAGCACAAGCAAATGTTTAGAACACCATGAAAAAACCTATAAACTGAGATAAGATTAATAAGATTAGAGAATGGAAAAAATGGAAAATTTATGAACTACACTCAATCACCACAGACCAGAGACTCACAGATCCACAAATAGGAGAAAAGTCAGAGGCCATGTAATCTAACTTTCCCATTTTACAAATGAAGACATTAAGAACCAAAGAGATTCAATTATATGTCTGTGTTCATACAGATAGTAAACACTGAGAAGTTGGATTTAAACTTAGGTTCATTGTCTCTAGGACCACTATTCCTTTCTGTATCTGAATTTCTCCTAAGCAAGGCTTATGGTAACAGTTCAATAAATAAATAAATTATCCGCTGCCTAGTGATTTCTTTGTGAAATTTGGTATAAAAACATTTTGAGGCAAACGATGTTAGAAATGGGATTTAAGAATAAAAAAGTAAAACAAATTTTGTAAATCATTCAGAAGTTTCATACTTTTACCTAGTTATAATTTTATACAAGAAGAGAATTTGCAGAACATCAGATTGGAATTGGAAGGGGAAGTAAAAAGCTTCTAGTCAAAGATGCTCACCCTTTTAATATATGAAAAAACTGAGGCCTGTAAAGGGTAAGTACTTTGCCTAAGGCCAAAGAGGTCATTACTGTTATAATTGTTATATAAAACTAGGCTTTTGACTAAAGAACCAATTTGTTCCACTCTTATCATGTTGTTATATACACATGGTTTGCAGAAACATAAAATCAAAACTAAAACCAAAACATCTCACAAAGTTAAAATGATTAAATCTTAAGTCAAGAAATGTAGCCATGATTTGAGAAAAGCTATACGTGGTCAGTCAAATCACTGGTTAGAACAAAAGTCAAAATATTTACCAACTAAAAGAAAAAAAAAAGAAGATAATATGCATTTGGTCAGAGAAACTTGACTAAACAATGTTGACTAGAACAAAAAAGGACAAATGTATAGACTTTGATGCTATCATTACTTATTTGAGAAATTTAAGCAATGCAATCACCATGATGAGAAAGCCCAAAGTGTCTAGAAATCACCTTTTTTAGTACATCTTTCATCTCCTTTCTAGGAAGAAAAACAAGGAAGCCATGTAGTAATCAAAGCTTAGAATTAATTTTCAAAATGTCATGAGGGAGGAGAAGCTAAAGGATGCAGTAGATAGAACACTGGATCTTGTGTCAGAAGGACCTAGGTTCAAATCTGGTATCAGATATTACTAGCTGTGTGATTCTGGGAAAGTCACTTAACCCCAACTGCCTCAAAAAAAAAATCACGAAGAAGGTTGATGGGAGATTTATAAGTAGTATTGTCTCAAACAATGGAAAACAGGTGAAAGAGGTGTCTGAAGACACTATTCTTCATCATTATACTTGATTTCCTACATAGAGTTCAAATAAAATATTGGTTCCTTTAAACAGTTACATTCTCCAAAAGTTGTTATGTCCAGAAACTTTTTAATAATTGCACAGATTCCTGGGATGTTACAAACTCACCTCAATTAAATCCATAGTCATTTGAAAGCTTACCCTCAACTAATAACCAAGGTAAATGAAAAATATCTATATTGCCTAGAGGAAAACATATACTTCATTGAGTTATCTATATTAATATCAATATCAATCTATTAGAATCTAATAAGTGATACAGATGGAAAATGAACTAGGTTCACAACTAAATGGGATGAGGAGACATTTGAGAAATTTCATCACAAATTCCATGAACCCAAGAGGCTCAGTCTCAGAAAACAAAACAAACCATCTTTTTAAACAAACAAAATGACTGAGGAAGATATCTGATCTCAGGAAAAACTTTCAAGTATTTATCAAGCATCTATGAAGCAACTACTATATTCCAGGAGATAAGGATACAGTGACAAAAAATAAATTTTCTCTGCCTCCAAGAAACCTCCAAATTATTTGGGAAAACTACATATATAGACAACATGATTCATACTAATGCATGTTCAAAATCAATTCTTTTTTTAAAAAAAAGTTTTTTTTGATATGTGCTATTTTTACAATGCAAACATTTACAAATTATGCTATTTTCACAAGTGGTCTCGTAACAAAGTAGAGTAAAACACCAATGAAACCAATATAGATGGAAAGCAAAAAGCTGAGAAACAAACCTTATAGCAAGTATTTCTGATAAAAGTCTTATTCTCAAATATACAGAGAATTGACTCAAATTTATAAGAATACAATTCATTCTCCAATGGTCAAAAAATGGTCAAATATAAATGGTCAAAGAAAAAATGCTCTAAATCTCTATTGATTAAATATATACACATTGAAATAACTCTAGGGTACTACCTCACATCTATCAGATACACTAATATGAAAAAAAAAAGGAAAAGGATAAATGTTGGAAGGGATATGAGAAAACTGGGACACTAGTGGATTGTTGAAGGAATATTGAACTGGTCCAATCATTCTGGAAAACAATTTGGAACTACAGTCAATGAGCTATAAAACTGTACATACCCTTTGACCTAGCAATATCACTCCTCGATCCATATCTCAAAGAGATTTTTTAAAGGAAAAGGAAAAAAAGAAAATATGTATAAAATATTTATAGTAGTTCTTTTTGTGGTGGAAAAGAATTGGAAATAAAAAGGATGCCCTTCAATTGGGTAATGTCTTAACAAGTTGTGATTGTGGTGGAAGAATATTGTGTTATAAGAACTGACAAACAGGATGCTTTCAGAAAAAAAAAACTGGAAAAAAGCATATATGGACTGATACTGAAGTGAGTAGAATCATGAGAGCATTGGACATAGTAATAGCAACATTGCATGATGATCAATTTGAATGACTTAACTATTCTCAGCAATTCAATGGTTAAGACAATTCTGAAAGACTTATGATGAAAAATGATATTGACCTGCAAAGAAAGAATGATGGAGTTTGAATGCAGTTAGAAGAATACTTGTTAAAAAAAATCCTTATTTTTCTTTTTTCACAACATGACTAATATGGAAATATGTTTTGCATGATTCACATGTATAACCTATATCTAAATGTTTACTTTCTCACTAGGAGGATAAGGAAAGAAGGAAGGAGAAAATGTGGAAGAAAATAATGTTAAAAAATGTTAGATGTAATTGAAAATAAAAAAAAATCAAATAAAAAAGGAAACAATCATTTATTAAGTACCTACAATGTTGCCAAGCACTGTGCTAAGTGCTTTACAAATATTCTTTAATTTGATCCTCATAAGAACCCAGAGAGGTAGGTGCTATTATTATCCCTATGTTCCAAATAAGAAAACTGAGGCAAATAACTATTAAGTGACTTGCTTAGGTCACACCTCTAAGTTCAGATTTGAACTTAAGTCTTCCTTTTTTTAGACTCATCATTTTGTCTACTGCACTTAGTATTTCTTGAGGAATGCCTCCATGATGAATTTACCAAATGAAATGGACATGAAATGAATGTGAAGATTGTAGAAGAAACCCAATGAAAATCGACATTTATTTATTTGGGGGTAAGTGGGTTGGACCCAAGTCTTCCTAACTAAGTTTTGTTTTATTTTGTTTTATTATCCCTAAAACCTTGTACATATTCAGCACATAATAAATAATCATTTGACTGAATTGAATAATGTCTTTTCTTGGAGCAATCAGTCTCAGATTTGGAATGGACTTTAGAGGTCATCTATGCTAACCTGTTCTGAGTCCTCTAAGACATTGATGAAGAGCTTAATACCTTACAAGGCAGCACATTTCCACTTTTCAGAAGCTTTAAAATTAAAAAGCCTTCCCTTCTATCAAGCTAAAACTTGCCTTTCTCCAAGATTTCTTTAAAAATAAAACACAGAATTTAGTTTTGGAAAAGACTTCAATTAAATTGCTAAACAGTTTTCAACATTTTCATTATGTCCAAGCTTATTGGCATAAGGGTCAGGATCATTCTGGGGTTATGGAAGTGTATTAGGGAGTAGGGATATAGAAAACTTGTTGTAGAACAGAATGGCTTCACAAAATACAGATACAAAAGTTCTTAAACATTTTTTATGATATGTTTCTTTTTAGAGTCTGATAAAATCTATAAAATCTTTAAAACAAAATATATCTTTATATTTGAAAGGAATTATAAATTTCATTTAGTGGTTAATGAAAATAAAAAGGTAATTCTTTTTACATTCAAATTCACAGACCACCAGCAGTTTATCCATGGACTCTATGGGGTATATCCATGAACTAAAGACTAAGAATACCAGGAAAGAGGGTTTTAGGTGATTTAAAAAGGAAACTATTTCTGTATAGTTGGATGTAAATAGGAATGACAATAAGAAACACAAGGATTGATTGATACCTCATCCTCTTTGTTCCAGACTATCCCATCTTTTCAAAGTAGGAGTTATATCCATCCTCAGTCTTTCTTTTCTTTTATTACTAGAATTGCTGAGATCTTGATGGTATTTTTTTTTGTTGTTGTTGGGCAAAGCTGATATTTGTGTTTGATTGCAAACTTTACTGATAAATACTTATATGAGGGAGGTACTTATTAGGGCTTTCATGCAATACTTAATTTTATAGGAAAAGAAGCAAAGAAATACTTTATTAACTTTCAAATGCTTTAGAAAAAATGTATCATCATCATCATCAAGAGCACTTTAAGATTTATAAAGCATTATATATGTATTTCTTCATTTGCTCATCATCACCAATATTACTAACACTACCATTATCATTATGATCTTCCACACCATTTTCATTACCATACATATCAGTAAAGGGAGTGAAGTTGGTAATAGACTCAAGAGATGTTCTAAAAGTAGGATCAATAGAACTTGGTGACTGATTTGATCTAGGGATTTGATGAGGAACAGCAATGGGTTAGTCAGTCAATTTATTAGTAAGTATTAAATACTTACTATATGTCAGATATCGCTATACCCAGAACATTCAAAGATTTATATGAAATAGTCTTTGTTCTCAAGAAACTTACATTCTATCAGGAAAAAATATGGATACTTACATACACACACACACAGACACACACACACACATACACACACACATATAAACAAAACGAACACAAATGTAATTGGAGGGGGAAAGGTACAAGCCCTCTAGGGAGAGCAGAACAAGTCTCATGTAGGACTTGGTATTTGGGCTGAGCTTTTAGTTTATCATCATTCTCGCCTGCCTATACTATTCCAATAGAATCCTAATTGATTTCCTTGAGGCTCCTTGAAGAGCCTCAAACTCTTGCTATTTCAATCTACCCTCTATGCAGCTTTTATGTCACTCCCCTGCTCAATAAACTACAGTAGCTTCCTATTATACTTTTTATCAAATATAATTAATCTGGTTTTTTAATGTCACAATCTATCTTCAACCCATCTTTCTAGCATTTTTACATCCTACACTATTGATTTAACCATATTACTCACTTGCTCATAAACTCTGTTTTTCTATTATATTTTAGCTCAGTTACAAATTCCTGTCAATTAGTCCTTCACTATCTACAACCTATCTTGTCAGCATTTTTATATATTACTAAATTTTATTCCTTAATCAGGGGTTTGACCATATTTTTCCCTTGCTCAACATACCTCGAAGGTTCCCCATCACACATCTTGCATCAAATACAAACTCCTTTGATTTTTAAAGTCCTTCCCAATGTTTTTCTAGACTACCTCTTTAGCCTTATTATAGATTATGACCCTTCACATGTTCTTCAAGGCAGCCAAACATTGTTCTTGCAGTTGTTCTCACGTAACATTCCATCTTGTATTCTTGTATCTTTACACAAAATGTGTATCTGTATTGTGCTCAATGATCTCTTTGTGATTGTGAACACAGTCAAGTAGGAATTTGGCATCATTTTCAGAAATAATGAAATATTGTGCTCAAGCAGCTAGATGGCTTTGGAATCAGGAGGACCTGAGTTCAAATTTAGCCTTAAATATTTCCTAGTTGTATTACCAAGTATGACCATGGGCTAGTCACTTAACCCTGTTTACCTCAGTTTCTTTATAAAATGAGCTGGAAAGAAATTGGAAAACTATTCCTTGCTAAGAAAACCCTACATGGAGTCACAAAGAATCAAGATATGATTGAAAGACAACTGAGCAAGAAAATTATGTTGTCACATTTGCTGTTTTCCTTCTCAACCATTCTCTTTCCCCACCAATGCTGATTTTGCTACCATGCCAAATGGGATCCTAGGAGTATATTTTTTTTCTTAAATCAAGGAGAACATTACTGACCATTAAGAAAGGGAGGATGGTTGAGTCAATTTTCTCCATTCATATTTGAAGGAGTTCAGTGACTTTTGCTCATAGCATCCAGTGAGGGAGCATGCATGTACAGTGGTAACCAGAGTAGGACTACAACCCATGACTCCGCTGAAGAATATAAACTATCTTGAGTAAATATAAACAGAAAAAGAACCTTCAATACTCCCATGGGAAAACTTGCACCTGATCCTGAGTCATCCCTGGCATTATGATTTCTTTGTTCTGTTTCTGTGTAATATCTGACCTGACCTGGAGTGGATGCAGGGATATATTTTACCATTCTATCCTTTTGCCATCAAGGACTGGGTCTTCTGAGTAAATTCTCCTAAACAGCATAATTAATCTAGCAAATGCTAAAAAAAAAAACCTATCACTAAGATGGCATGAGTCTCTCTTTTTTCATATTTCATTACTGTCTTGGAGGATCTGCATTCCTATGGGCATATCAGGATAGAATGGATCATTCCCTTTACATTTGGTGAAACAATTGGTGTACTCTGCAATATAGTTTGTCCCCTGCAAATCTTGTATCCTAATAATACAATAAGGGAAAAAGGACTTATTAAGATTCCCTCAAAAATGAAAAGAAGCCTCCTTGTACTATTCATTTTTTCACCCTAGGTGGTTTTCATTTAGAGGAATGGAGCAAGAGAACCCAGACTTCAGAATTCAGACTAGGTTTGGTAGCGAGCACAATATTGAGAAACAAAATAGTAAGAAATGATTTTTTTTTTGTGTGTGTGGGAATAATATTAACAACTCCAGTCCTGTGAAAGATCTTACCTGAAAGTCACGCCATATCTGGATCTGAACTTGGGGTGAACAAGGCTAGGCAGGAACTGAGCAATATTTTGAGTTTATTCATTCAGAGGCTACAGTGATGTAAGGGAGAATATGCCTCAGAGATTTTGGGGGGAGAATGTATGCTTATTCTTGCTAGGTCATTGAAGTAAATACCCTTTAAGACAGAGGAGAGTAGATGGAAGTGGACCTCTTTGATAAAGAGAGCCTTAATTGATCAAAGATGGACAGAAGCAGCTACACCCAGAGAAAGAACACTGGAAATGATTATAAACTGCTTGCATTTATGTTTTTCTTCCCGGGTTATTTATACCTTCTGAATTCAATTCTCCCTGTGCAACAAGAAAACTGTTTGGTTCTGCACACATATATTGTATCTAGGATATACTGCAACCCATTCAACATGTAAAGGACTCTTGCCATCTGGGGGAAGGGGTGGAGGGAGGGAGGGGAAAAATCAGAACAGAAGTGAATGCAAGGGATAATACTGTAAAAAATTACCCTGGCATGCATTCTATCAATAAAAAATTATTAAAAAATTAAAAAAAAAGAGGAGAGTAGTAAAGAATTTTGAAGTTAAAATCCCAGATTTGCGAATTACTGTGTGTGTGTTACCAGATAAGTCACTTCTCTAGGCCTCTGTTTTCTCATCTATAAAATGAGGTGATTCTTAATAACACCTTAGATCAATTTTACTTTTAAATTCATAACTTTTGATCCCAAGAAACAAACAGGCAAAGAAAACAGAGGCTCAAGAATACAGTCCTGGGATAGGAGACAGATACCACCCACCTTGATGGGATGAATAAACACTTCCTATATTAGGTGATTACAACCTCTTATGAATGGAATGCTTTTAAATGAATTACTCTATGCAATTGCAGTCTCCTAAGTTCTTTGAAAGTCTTTTTTTAAAGTTCCATAAACATTATATTTTGAATGTAAATTTTATATTCATTTTGATATTTCTCAAGATTAAAAAAAAAAAAAAACTTGCCATAAATCTATTTTACAAGTGCACCTTAAAAGAAATGCATTCTGGATCCAGAAAAGTCCTCACACTCTAGGTAGTCATGCTGTCACCTGCTGATGTAGCTGTTGGCTGTGTCCTTGACACCATCTATATAGGACACTCCCAGGGTTAAGCTTCACCTGGCATCTTTGCTCCTCTCAAGGGGGTGGGGGAGAGTTATCTTCTTGCTGTCTGTAGCCTCCTGGCATGGAATGCTAAAATGCAATTTTGCCTCTGGCCAGCTGTGCTGAATACATATGTAGAGTCGAGGAAATGCACTTTGTCTATAACCGTCCAGGGAGCATCTCTATAAAAGCTTTGTTCCCTCTCTGGAAATTATTGACTGTATTTTTTTTTTTTTTTTGACATTCCCTTCCAGCACCTGTCCACTGTCTAGCATATCTCGGTGTCAACATCATGCCTTTCCCCTTTGGACGTTCTATGGAAACTACAACAATATTCAGGACAGCAAAATTATGCAGGAAAGTTTGTTCCATATAACCTGAAAATCGACCTTCAATGAAGTATTATGCTAAACATGAAATAACCCCAAAATAATTGGCAGCATTTCACAAATTCCAAATTAGTTTGTCTGGCCATGGCATCTCTTTTAGTTAGGTGAGTCCATTGGACTTTTTGTAACCCCAAGTACTTTTAAGTTGAAATTCCCAGAGAGTGTTTTTTTTATTTTTTAGGCAAATGAGTTTAGGTAATTTGCCTATGTGAAATAAGTTTTTGGGTATCTAATTTGTTAAAAATTCATAGGACCAAAGATTTAAAGCTCTGAAAGCTCAAATGGAATTTTCAGATCATTGTCATCTAGCTAATTTCCCCACACTTGACAGGTAAGGAAATGGAGTCCCAAGAAACCAAAGTGACAAGCACCAAAACCAGAATTTGAATTAATCTCCTGACTCCCAAGTCTAATACTCTTTCTTTTATATCAGATTTTCTTTGGACTAGAATTGAGAAGGTGTTATATACTCCTAAGAGTTTTTCAAATCAGAAAATTTTTACAAGGAAAAGATGAGCAGAAATCTGGGGTGGCCAGAGTATACTAAATAGGGGGTTGAAAGGGAAAGTCTACATGGACTATAGCTGAATACAAAATAGACTGACTATTCTTTGGATTTTAAGAACAAGAATGAACAATTGAGAAAGTTTCTCTCTATTAGCAAACTCTACTACTGTTCAACTCCTTGGAGCAATTTTCATCATAGAAAAAAATATGATTTTACAATAGAAAGTGAGATTGATAAATTGCCTTAGTTCAGCATTGTATCTGTGACTTTATAGTGGTTACAATCTTCCATACCCGACACTTCTCATCACCCATGGAGCACCTTGGCACCATAAATAATATATGGAACTTTAAGAATCTTTCTGTGTACTCCTAGGAGGTATGCAAAGGCTAAGACTTTCAAAATGCTAAGTAATCAGAATTTTAGTAACCAAGGCACAGAATGTTAGTACCTTCTTTGTTCCTTAAATGAATATATACCCACACCCCTTCACTCCCATGTATACATGCATACATAGATATATGTACATATGTATACAATACATATGTAGTGTCCCTAAAGTCTGTAAGTGATATATGACCACAATAACTATCTACTGTCCCCAAAGTCTAGCTTTCCAACTTAAAACTGCACAAAGATTTCTAGGATATTCTCTCTGTCTTTGTCTCTGTCTCTGTCTCTCTCTTTTTTGTTTCTCTACTTCTTTCTCTCTGTCTGTGGTCTGTTTCATTGACTGTCAGAGAGAGAGATCATAAATGATAAAATAGGCATATAGACTATATGCTATATATGGAAGGTTTAATACATGTGTATTTGTACAAATATATTATGTGTATTATTTATGTACCTCTATTAATATTATATTATATATGTGTTATACATACATGTGTAAATACTCATACCTTTATGTACACATGCACTTGAATATTGAGTTAGCTACTTGATCCTCAATGGCAACGAATATCATTTTCATGTTTTCTCTGTCTTCCCAGTGATGAGGAAAGTCTCTTGTACCACTTAATATATACTTAGTGCTTTCAACTCATTTTCCATGTAGTTGATTAACTTATTTAAAAAGTCATCTTTTCTTTTTTTTTCAATTTTCCTTTTTAAAAGATTGTTTTTGTTTTAATAGTTTATTCTGCTAAGAAATTTTCAAAATTCCAAACTGACATGTAATAAGCAATGTTGGTTCTCATAAACATTTGGAAATTACTCATTTCTAAAATTAGATGATTTAAACCAGCTTTACAATTATGTGCCATAAATCACAGATAAATGATAAAAAAACAAAAGGTGTCATTCTTTCCTTTCTATAAATTGGCCTGATCTTCATTAACAGAATTATATACATCACTTTTTTTTTTCTCTCTTGGAATCTTCCCATCCTGTGCCTCTTACAAGACAAAAATATTTTAAGTGACAGTTCTACTTACACACTGGATCCACTCCAGGAATTTCAGTGGTTGGATGATGCTATACTGTCTTTCCCAATAGGAAAATAAAACATTTTGTTTTGATTTGTTTGAAAGTGGATGAGAATTTTTAGACATAAATCACATTTTAGTTGTCTTAATGGAGGGTATTAAATCATAAAGGAGAGTTTTTTCTTGCCCCCATCATCACAAACAAATGCATTCCTCCATTCAAGATAGCTGCACCTCTAAAAAAGTTGTGTAACAATGATAATGTCACATCAATAATTATATCTAACAAACCTTTTCAGGGCTGTATAATTTGGCTTCTATATTCTCTTAGATAGCTTTCATTCTCACAATTTCTAAACAGAGGGATTTTAAAAAAAATCCAAAACTCAATATAAAATTGCACAGCATGGCAATATGGTTGACAAACAGTTTGATCAAGGGTTTTTTTTAAATGAACAGATGGAAAGTGTCTAAGTTCCCTCCCTGCCGGTGTGTATCACCGAACATCAGCCTGTGCACTTCCAACCCCCAAAAGGATCCTGAGGTGGAGAAAAGTGATGTACTATACTTCTCTATAGAAAAGGCTCAAGATAAATTCTACATCTCACAGTTCTTTGTTTGTTAGCTGTCTAGTTCTCCCTGAGGTCCCTACATTGGCCAAAGGAGGGAAACAGATATAATATTGAATCAAGAAGATACCATTTATAATCATAAAATGATATTGATGATATGTTTTCTGAAACACAGTCTCTAACATTAAAACATCCATTATCTTGTAGTCTGAAATTAAGTTGAAAAGTGACTAAATATTCTAACAATAATTATACAACTAATAATCATATAAGTATTAATTTTTATTAGGAAAGAGAACAAAGAAGACAGGAAGATATGGAGATCAGGACAGGAGGAGTGAAAGGGAAGTAAGAAGAGGGGAAATAGAGAGGGATAGTAGAAAAATAAATGAAGGAAGAAAAAGAGAAAGGGAGAGAGGAAGTGAGGAGAAATAAAGAGAGGGAAAGAGGGAAGGAGGAAGAAAGGAAAGGAGGGAGGGGAAAGGAAGAGAGGGAGAGAGGGGGGAGGATGGGAGGAAAGGAGAATGAAAAAAAATGGAGAGGTAAAGAAAAACAAAAACAATGTTTTGGAAACTGAAGTATTACTAAGAGTTCAGCAACCTAATGAAGTGAGAGGAGAGGAGAATTCTTTTTCCTTGCTTGCAACACAATAAAAGGGCTAAAGGTTCACAATTATTGTTAGAATGGATATCTGTGCTCCAATTCATCAAAGTCAAAACCATCATGCTACACCTTTAAGGTATTCCTCATTCTTTTACTGTAGCAGTCTCTCTATCTCTAAATAGTTCCATGTCACTTTCAAGTGCAACAACTCCATTTTGAAACTGGCAAGAGTGTTTTGAAATGGAGTCATCAAATGCAGACAGCCTTCAGGAAGCTCTTCTTTTCATTCGAGCAAACAAAGAGAAATGTTTTTAGTACAAAATTCCCTTTTTAACAAATAAAAGCATGTATTGCACTGCAGGGCTGCCCACCTTCACAAAGCCCTGGCTTCCGTGGGCCCTCAGAAGCAAGCTTGCCATTGTAGAATTTGTCCAGGGACAGAGCATCTGCTGGGCTAATGAGCTCTCCTGCAGCCTCTTCTCCTGCAGGCGAATCCCCTAAAGTACAATCTTAAATCAGATACTGTGAATGCCAAAAATATCAGGGTCAAGGCAGGCAAGCTAGCGGTGCACCGGCAATCAAACCTAGCATTTGGCTTCAGCCGTTATGTGCCTTAAGATTTTCATTCACCTGGTTAATTTCTAAACATGTTGGTTCATGGCCAAGGCTGCATTTTCAGCATTACATCATCTGAGTAATACCTCCAGCTGGATATTAATGTAATAGATCATCATGGCAGCTTTCTCTTAAATACCCTGCTAGTGACCCTGAACCATGAAATGATTAGAGAGAATAGGATGAAGAAAAAGAGGTCTCACCCCTTTGTTAGTACCTAAAACAGGACTCTGAAAGCCTGGGTCTCCTATTTCTCTCCTGTTCTTAATTCCTTCATGTGCCATACCACTACCTGTGAGTCCAGCAGAGGTCATTAGGAAGATGGCACAGCATCTGATGGAGTAGGTTGGCTGAAAAATCATAGGTCCCTCGTGTTGGTAATCTTCCCTAGAAATACAGGATTGTAGATGATGGGAGGTGGAAAGGGCACACAAAGATGATTTTTACAGTTATGCATCACCAGCCAGCAACTTTCCAGTGATCTATAGCTAGGAAGAAATATCATTCAAGATAAACAGGAAAGGGTCTTCAGTCTTATTTATGCTGGCAAAGATGTCCTAAAAAGGGAGCGTGGTCATCAGGTTATTTATTGATTCTTCTAAAGCAACCATACACAATCACAATTTCAAGAAATAGCAGGTCACAGAGGAACTTGATGCAACCCTTGAAAATCTTGACATGAGAGGTGGTGAGCAAAGGAGTTGAACAGTGTTGTTGTGGCTGAGGGTTTCAGTTGTGGAAATGTAATATATAAGGGTAGTGTTTTGGTAGCTGAGAATAACAAAGGAAGCTGTATTTTTTTTTTAATAATTTTAGCAAGGTAGCATTTGAGCCATTTTTGTCCTGATCTGAAAGGTTTACCTTATTCCTTTAGCAAACTCTCTGGCACTGAGCAGATGGCTACCCTATTAGCAACCATTTGCATTTAACATATTGCAATGATTTATGTACCACATGTCACTGAGCAAAGTAAAAGCATCCAGTGGCAACTCATTAGCTGAGTGTAAAGACACATACAGAGCTCAATGTACAGATCTTTCCTGCAAACACATTTTATCTTTCTTTTATTTTTTATAGCTTGCTGTTTTATTTGTGTGGTGCAATGGAAATACTTGCAGTGGGTAGTCATGCATATGACATTCCTCTATCATTAGAGAAACACTGCTATAATTATAGATCTATTACATCCCCTTAACATAGATCCTTCCCTCCCTGCCTTTTGAAACTGTTGTTCACTAGCCTTTTTTCCCTTAGAGTTTACAATGGATACTGATATGGCCACCATGTTTTATTTTTATCTTACTGCAAAATGCTTAGAAATGGCACAAATCCAAAACAAAGTTCTAGATACATATTTCAAGAGACTGATTAGTTTCTGGAATCACTAGAAAAGAAAGTGTATAAGAATTTCACACAAATTGAGGGTTGGAATGGTCTTCCATAGCCAATTAATCTAACCCATTCATGAAAGCCATGATTCTCAAAGTATAGCATGAGGATGCTGGGAGAGATATTGCCCACAGATCCCTTTCAGGGGATTAGTGAGATCAAAACTATTTTCATACTAATACAAAGATTATACGCCAATAAAAATGCTTCTTCCTTTTTCCAACCACATATCTGAATAAAGCTGGATCTTCTTCATATTCTTCACCCAAAATAACATATTGCAACAGACTGCATCCAGAAGTGGATATGACAATCCAGTTGTTTTCTATTATTCCAGATGTTAAAGAAATTTGAAAAATGCAAAAAAAAAAACATGTAATAGACATAAATTATTTAAAATTCAGTAAAAAACAAGTAACATTTTTAGTTTCTAATATGGAAAGCATATTATCTACATAATAATCTACAATAATAATAATATGTAGATATAATCTACATAAAAGTTTTGGGGAGGCACCAATAATTTTTAGGGTATATGGGGGTCCTAAAATCATCACATTGCAGAACTGCTACATAAAAGGAATGTTCATCATAGCAAATTCAATAAGTGATCATCTATTCTCTTTTGAAGACCTCCACAGAGTGAAGACCCATAACCTATCCAGGAAATTCATTATGTCACTGATACCACGCCTAATTTGCTTCTTTGAACCTGGGTGGCACAAAACAAAGAATATTTCTGAATTCAGGGGTGGGAAAACCTGAGATCAAATCCAGCTTCAGATATTTGTTATTTAAGTGTCCTATATCCCATCCAGGCAAGTTATTTAACCTTTTTGATTCAGTTTCCTTAATCAGTAAAATAGGGATAATAATAAGACCTAATTCACAGATTTATTGTGAGGATAAAACAAAATGAGAATATTTGTGAAGTGCTTTGCACACCTTAAAGTGCTATATATTCAAGTTGTTACCATCATCATCTTCTCTTCCTCCTCCTCCTTCCATTTCTCCTCCTTTTCTTCCTCCTTTTCCTCCTCTTTGTCTTCCTCCTCCTCCTCTTCCTCTTCTTTCTTCTGATTCTTCTTCTTCTTCCTCTTCCCTTGTCCTCATTCTCCTTCTCTTTCTCCTTCTCCTTTCTCTTCTTCTTTTTTTGAATTGCTTTTGGATCTGGGCCAAACAGAACAAATCTAATTTCCCTCTATGTGGCAGTAATTCAAATTACTTGAAGACAGTTATAGTGTACTACTTGAATCTTACACAGCTGAAACATGTTCTACTTCCTTGAAATAAGCCTCTAGAAGTTTTACAACAAAGTAGAATGGGATTTCAGTAGTTGAGGACAATTAACAGTAACATCTTTTCTGTGAAATGAGATAATGGTCAATAGTAAGAATGCAGAGAGAAAGCCAGAGGCTGTATGAAAAGGCACAATGGTGGAAAGATCACTGGATTCAGAATCAGTAGTCTTGAATTTGAATCCCTGCCACTTAGAATAAGTGACACATTCTGGACCTCAGTTTCCTCATCCATAAAATAAAAAGATTCATTTATTTAATGAGCATTTATTAAGCACCAACTATATGCCACTATGCTGGATTTTTTTCCATCCCTCTCAGCTCTAAATCTAGTATATTACAACTTCAGAGTTCATTGAGATATGAAAACAAACAGCAAGATAGAAATGGAGTATACAACAGCTCTTTACAAACAGAGAAGTTAGCACCCAATCAAGAAAATGTTTGCAAAAGCTAGTGGTGACTATTGATGAAGTTATCCATTTTCCTCCCACAACTACCAAAAGTTTATTTTGTATTCTTTTCTGGGGTTGATGTGCTGGCCATATCTCCTTCCTTAGTCCTAAGTCTATGTAGTCATTGACCATTTCCATGCCACAATGGAATACAAAGTTGTAGCCTGATGTGAAGGTGTCAAAGGAAGACCTCTTTTGGGGGAAAAGGACCCTGACATGTGCAAAAATGTATGTAGCAGTCCTTTTTGTAGTGGCAAGGAACTGAAAATTGAGGGCATACCCATCAGGTAAGGAATGGCTGAATAAGTTATGGTATATTAATGTAATGGAATATTATTGTTCTATAAGAAATGATGAGTGGGCTGATTTCAGGAAAACCTGAAAAGACTCATATGCTAAGTGAAATGAGCAGAAACAAGAGAACATTGTACATACTAACAAATTTCTATAATGATCAACTGTGATGGACTTGGCCTCTTTCAACAGTGCAGTATGATTCAAGACAATTCCAATAATTTTGGGATGGAAAGGGCCATCCTTATCCAGAGAGAGAACTGTGGAGGCTGAATATGGACCAAAGTATAGTATTTTTACCTTTTTGTTGTTGTTGTTTGTTTGTTTGCTTGTTTTTTCTTTGTTTTTTCCCCCTTTGAGCTGATATTTTTATGCAACATGATCGATATGGAAATTTGTTTACAAGAATCTTGCATGTTTAACCTATATCAGATTGCTTACTGTCTTGAGAAGGGGAGAGAAGGGAGAGAGGGAGAAAAATTTAGAACACAATGTTTTACAAAGGGGAAAACTATGTTTGCATGTATTTGGAAAATAAAATACTGTTAAAGTTTTAGAAAAGTAAGACTTCTTTCAACTCTGGGGCATGCATAAACTTTGTCTGTTGGTTCCCATTCACTTCTTATTAATTTAACTTTGTTGTGTACTAGAGGTAGCCTTATTGCCCCACTGGAGTACCAGCTATGTGCCATTAACTGTGCTAGATTTCTCTGATTCCTCTCAGCTCTAAATCTAGTGTGCTGGAATTAGATTCTTAAACTAACCCTAACCCTCTGAGGTTGGAATGTAAGAATTTTATGGTTTATCATCAGAAAATGTTTTTGTATACCTATTTTGTATACCTAAATGCTTAGAAGTTGAATAAAAATTTCTTGGGAGAAAAGGAAATGGAAATGGAAATGGAAAAAGTTTAAGAAGCCCAATGCAAGAATACTTGTTGTGCTAGGGGGTTTTGCTTGCCCTAGCAGGGGATTGTGATTAAATAAGGGTAATTCCAAAATTAAACATGTGACTATCTCTGGATATAAATAAGTTGAAGTTGAGAAGTTCATGGCTGTTACATAACTTGAAGAACTAAGAAATGAGGCTATTTGAAGAAACATTAATACTATATAACCTAAAATAAGGATAGGAGGAAACAAATAATAGGAAGATAGGTGAATAAAGGCTACAAGTCAGGAATTGAACCCACTGAAATATAATTATGTCTTGATAATTGGCTAATACTATCCACAGAGATTTGGATTCAGTGATTTGTCACAATGAACTTCAAGGAAGGTAAGATTGTTAAATCATAGTATTGAAAGGAGAGTTTAATTATGGAAATAGGAAACAAGAAGTATTCTAGTCTCCCTGTTCAGACAAATCAGTTGAGAACTGGGGCTGTAGGCAAGAGCTAGTAAGGATGGCTATAAATGTAATATCATCTAGGGTAAGCCTATATGGATATGATTATGGTGGTAGCTTTGTTGCAGTAGGTGGGGGGGGACTTGCATTTTGGTAGAAGATATGCATTTGCTGTTTAGTTTAGCTAGATATATTTTTTATTTCCTCACCAGATTTTCTGTTCTGACAGCACCTCTTGTTGGCCTAATAGGGTAACTTAGATTTTCTCCCAACAACCAGAGATGGATGGCACATTCAATGATATCAAGAACCAATTTACCTTGATCTCTTTCATGATCTAACAACATATGCCAAGAGAGTTCATTGTAGAGGCTGAATCAATCAATCAGTATCCATACGAGGGACATCATCTCAGAAGCCGCACCAGCACTTATTGTCTCTTTCCCTTTTCAGCTAAACTCCCTGGGGGGAAAAATCATCTCACTGCCTCCATTTTTGAAATCTTCTCATTCCAGCTTTTGACTTCATCATTCAATGGAAACCGTCCTCTCTAAAGTTTTCACTGGTCTTTTAATCACCTTTCCCAATAATCTTTTTTTTTTCATTCTTATCATTTTTTTGATCTCACTTAAGTGTTTGAGTCTCTTGACCAACTTCTCTTCTTCAATAGTCTCTCTTTTCTAGGTTTTTAAGACATCACTATTTTTTGAGAATCCTTTTACTGTGTACTCCTCAGTTCCCATTGCTAGAACTATATCCATGTAGTGACCAATAACTTCAGTATCCTTCAGATCCAAGCACTCATCTCCTTTTGTTTTTCCATTCTCTCTTTGGTGATCTATACCACCACCCAGGATTTTGATGATAATCATTATGCAGTTGAGTTCCAGATCTCTGTATCTAGTGTAATTCTCTCTCCTGAGTTCTAGTCATACAATACCAACTTTCAATTGAAATTTCTAGCTGGATGCCTTGTAAGCATTTCAAACTTAATATGTCCAAGACAATACCAATTTCTAATACACTCCCAAAGAGCAACCAGTCCTTTAAACTTTTCCATTACCATCAAATGCATCAATTGTATTTACAGAGGTTTGAAAATGTAGTCATTCTTGACTCTATACTCTCAATCTACACTCATAATCAGTTGCCAGATCTTATAAATTTAGTATCCACAGCCCTTTTTATATATGTTCTCTTTTCTCTACACACATAGCTACTATCCTATTTTAGACATCCATGATTTCTCTGGATTACTGGAGTAGCTATATCATTGCTATCTTAATCCATTACTACATCCAGTTTTTCCCCCTCCAATTCATTCTCTATATAGCTGTCAACATTATTTCCCTAAAGAACAGGTCTGATAATGTCATCTTCCTACTCCATAAAATCCATTTTTCATAATTACCTCCAGAATCAATTATAAACTGCTCTTTTCAGTATCAAATGGTCTTCTCACCCTTTTCCTTTCCTACCACTTTGCATGTTACTCTCTAAACAGATGGTACAATACAACCATATCGGCCTAACCTCTTTTTTGCACATATAATTATCCATCCCCATTTATATGCCTTTGCAATAATTGTCTTAATGCCTGGAGTCTTCTTCCTCTTCATCTTTGCTTCTTAGAATCCCTGGCTTCCTCTTCAAGACCACCCAAGCTGAATTTCTGCAGAGTGTTTTTTAGTCTTTCTCTGATCCCCCTAATACCCTCCCCTGCCCTTTTATCTGTGATTCCTTAACTATCCCTTGTCTTCTGAAGTTACCTTATACTAATTTTATATCCATTTTGTATACACCTTTTTAGATATATGTTGTCTTTTTCATTAGCATATAAATTCCTTGAAGGTGAGGCTATTGTCACCTTTTTTTTTCTTTTAATCCCCAGTGATTAAGTCAGTGACCACAAAAAGGGAATATTTAAAAATTTCTTATTATATGCTTGATAATTGTTTTTTATTGACAAAATTCTTGTTAAGTGAATGATTGGCTGAAACTTCATATAGATGGACATTTCAAAAGGTATTTAGTGACTTCCCAAAAATGTTTTAAAAAATAGGTGACTTTTCAGGGCAATTTGATCATTAATTACTTAATTTGATCAGCAAAAGGACTTGGATCCAATTCTTCCTGACATTAAAAATGGCTCTTTTCACTGTCTACCCAGGCCACAAGAAGTATGTCATGGTAATAATATGGTAATATGGTAATAATCAAATTATGGAAGTGTTATATAGTAGCAAAATTGTATATAAAGATGGGCTATTATCATTAGAGAAATGAAAAGTTATACAAAATGGAAAAGCAAATTTACTTTGTTTCTTTCTTATATGGTTTTGAGACAGCTCCTTCCTGTTCCCATTCTTTCTTTTTCCTCCTACTTCTTCTATGTCAAACAGAATCCCACCTCTGCTTCTATGGATCAAGGTAACTAGGTTTGGCCTGGAGCACACATACAGGGAATTGCCCTGAATAAACCAGTGAATCTTTTCTATCTGTGGTTTTCATCTCACAGAATCTATCAATACACCCTGTCAGAAGATTCTCTCAGGCAGTTGTGAAAATAAACATATGTCCAGGTCCTATAAAAAATTAGGGCTTGTGTAAGTGAACTCTCTAAGTCATGCCTGAAAATTAGTCAATCTGCCTCAGGGAACATTAACATTCCAATTCTCCTTCCTATTCTCTTCTTGTCTAATACCCACCAAAATCAGTGTCAAAGGAGAATCCTAGAAACATGGTGTAGGCAGATGTTCATGCATTTATCTGATCTAACAATTTGCAGAGTATAGGGAAGAGAAAAAATTATACTGGTCCACTCTGAACAGAGCTAATGCTAAATTTTAGACTTGTTAAAGGAATCCAGAAAATAACCCAGGGCTGATTATTCATTTATTCATGCGTTTATTCAATTATTTTTTATTTATCTATTTTCCTTCTTGATAGTATTTTATTTCCCCAAACACAAGTAAAGATAGTTTTCCAACATTTGTTTTTGTAAGACTTTATGTTTGAAATTTTGCTTCCACCTTCCCTTACATCTCCCTACCCAAGACAGTAAGCAATCTGATATAGGTTAAATATGGACAATTCTTTTAAACATTTTTCTATGTTTGTCATCATGTGCAAGAAAAGTCAGATCAAAAAGGGAAAAAAAAACATGAGAAAGAAAAATAAACAAAAGCAAGAAAATACTATACTTTGATCCATTTTCAATCTCCATAGTTCTCTCTCTGGATGCATTTTTCATCCCAGGTTTATTGAAATTATCTCCAATGCTGATTCTTAATAGCAACTGAACTTGGATGGTACCAAAAATCTCTGAACTCTAAAACATGTTTAAGCATTATAATTTATTCTATGTGGATTAAATTGGGGTCAGTAAACCTGCTTAAGGGCCAAATCTAGCCTGTTGCTATCTAGTTTTGTTTGACCCATGAATTAAGAATGGTTGGCCAAGTGTGGTGATTTTCTTCTTTTAAAATAATAGTTCTTTCTGGGAGAAAGCAGGTTTCTCGGGAAAGTTTTCTGGAGGCAGCCTTAGTTTCAGTTAAGAGTAAATAATCACCCAAAATGCAGCCAGGAGATAAAAGTTCAGATCTTTTATTGCCTCCAATATAGCCCAGTTAGCTTAGAGGCCTATCTCTCTGCATGGTTCCAAGAGCTCCCTCCGAACGTCTCCAAATCCAAAGGTTTGTCCTCCAGTCCTCCAGCCAGCCAAGTGGAAAATGGAATGTATCTCTCTTGCCTCGGAGAGAGGGCTTCTGGCTCTCCATCTCCAATATAGCCCAGTTAGCTTTTCTTAGAAGTCTCTCTCTCTCTCTCTCTTGATTCTAAGAGCTCTTGCAGCTTTGTCCTTTGCTTCTGCCTCTGCTTTCTTCAGCCTCCAGAGCCAGCACCAACTTGAATCTATCTTGCCTCTGAGAGAGGGCTTCTGGCTCTCAATCTCCCAGAGTGCTCCTCTCCGACCCCAGTCAATGTTCCGAAGTAAAACTCCTCACTCAGAGAGGGCTTCTGGCTGAATTCACTTGAAGCTCCCCTCTCAATCTAAATTCAGCTGAACTCCCTTCACTGGGCCTCTGCTTTCTTTTTATATATCAGAAAGGGGGATTGTGGGTTTTCTCCCATAGTGCTCTCTGACCCTAAGAGCTTCAAGGGAGTTGTGAATTTGGATATCTCATACTAAACCCTGAAATCTCTCAAATGTGTGAACTCCAATGAGTAAAGGTGTATCATTGTATCAATTAGTTCTACTTAGTACCTTGTTTCAGGTTCTGTCCCAAAACATCTTCTTGTAAAATCAGATCAATAATCTATCAACTCTAACAAGTTAACAGTTTGTAAAGATTCCAACAGCCAAGGATTAAATCATATGTTGCAGTCTATTCTTGAAACTACAAACACAACTCCCTTCTGTGAGTTTATTTGGAATATAAGTTCCCTGAAGGTGAGACTGGCTTGTTTTTGCATTTTTATCTTCTGTGCTTAGCATAGTTCCTGTCACACAGCAAGCTCTTAATAAATGTTTTGTCATGAATACAGAGTGATCTTTTCTCCTTGCAGTTGATGTCAAAGCTAAATTACAATAAGTAATTTCCTCAGTACTCCATATTTCACATAGTAAAATCATACTGTAAATCTTTACATACACAGTGGTTAGTAGGCAAAAATCTAATAGAATAATCAATACTGAGGAAAGAAACAATCAGATTGCAGAGGCTTCTTGCTTTAAAATCATCAATGTTAAGCAAATATAAGATGTGTAACCCTAAGAGAGATCCTCTTGCCTCTGCAGAACTCTTATGTTCCATAAATAACATTTATATCTAATGAAAGTGGGATTAACTTTGTATTGAAAATTGAACCTGTCATTCAATCTGATTAAACAACATGGGGCCCTACAAATCTACAAATTTACTCAATTTTTCAGCAGAGCTGGAGTTAATTTTATTGTGTAGAATTCCCATGGCTTATTGCCATCTCCCTTTTACCTGTGCTAAGGAAGAAAGGGTATTTTCTATTGGACTGATTTCCTTTACTATAGTATATCATTGGAGGATTCAAGTAAATGATAAGAGACCAACAGTGATAGAATTTGTCATGTGAAACTCTTCACGCTTGACTCTAGACAACCTTTCTAGTCTTCTAACCTATTACTTCCTTTCAGACAAGCTATATTGTGAGCAAAGTGGATTGTTAATTGCTTTCCTCCCACCTCCCTCCCTCTCTTCCTTCTTCTCTTTCTCCCTTCCCTCCCTCCCTTCCTCCTTTCTTCCTTTCTTCTTTTCTTCCTTCCTTTCTTCTTTTCTTCCTTCCTTCCTTCCTTCCTTCCTTCCTTCCTCCTTCCTTCCTTCCTTCCTTCCTTCCTTCCTTCCTTCTTCCTTCCTTCCTTCCTTCTTCCTTCTTCCTTCTTTCCTTTCTTCCTTTCTCCTTTCCTTCCTTCTTCTGCACAGTACTCTGTTAACCATTTCTTAACTATCCAATAACTAGAATGTACTGCCTTCCCACCTATAATCTGTAGAATGCTAAGCTTCCTTCAAAATTCATCTCAAGTGCAATATACTATGAAAGGATTATTTTGTTCTTCCTAGTTGCTAAAGCCTCCTCCAAAAATTACTTTGTGTATATTTATGATTGTAATCATATGCACACATGCACATACATATGAACACAAGCTTATGCACATATACACATAAATATAAGCACACATATACACATGTGTGTATGTTATATACAATATATGCATGAATAAATGTACACATTCAAATACTTTATATGTACCTAGGTATATATGCGTGTATATGTGTATATACTCACATATAATATTTGTAAACATGTTATTTCCCCAAAATAAGATGTAATTTCATAGAAATCAAAGACATTTGTTTTTATCTGTCATCAAAAAATTACATTTAGGGCATTTAGCCCAGTGCCCTATATATAGAAGTCTCTAAATAAATGTGTATTGAATGAATGAATGAATGAATGAATACCTTGGAAATGATAGCCCTGCAATTGTATTCATTATGTTCCTTTTTTACAATGACCATGGCACTTTCTAATACATGGTAGATCACTGTTTAACTGTGCTTCTTTACCAATTCATGGATTCTTAGGGACAAAACACTAAAAAGATTCTTTGAATGACTAAAAATAATTATTCACAGAATTTCAAAGTTTTCAGAAACACAAGAGACTATTTAATGTAGCCAATACCTTACTAAAAATTCCCTTTATAATATCAATCTATCAATCAGTTAATAAATTTATTTAGCATTTACTATATTCAAGGCACTTTGCTAAGTAAATGGTTAACTCATCTTTGTTTGAAGACTTTTGGTGGGAAAGAAGCCCCTATCTCATGGGTTAAGTAGTAGATTTCTGAAATCATGAAATGTTAAATACTAAGAGTTTCTATAAATATGGTCCAATACTTACAGTGTGGACCCAACTGAACACATTTGTAGGTGAGATCTGATAATTTACTTTGCCTCCCTAAACATGTTTTTCAGGTTTTAGTACGTCTAGTATTTAAGATATTTAGTGATGGTTGCTATCCTGTGAATTCCTGAAGTCAATAAACTTCAATCCAACATTTATTAAGTACCTACTTCTGCAACATACTGTGGTTCCAAATGTTTTTCCTTCTAGACTTCTTTGCTATTTGCACATTTCTTTATATTAGAGACATATTTCATGTACTCAAAATAACTTGTAACTAGTGAGCCAAGATCTGTAGTTTTTTCTGTATCCTCAACAGATACATCTGAATTTTCATTCTTAGTAGACTGAAGGGTCCATGTATCCTATACAGATGATCACCTAACAAGAATCAGGATGGATGTAGAAAAGTCTGGGGTAAAAAAGAAAATCTGAAGACAAAGCCCTGAGGGGAAGCTGAGGCCCTGATTCTTGCCACTGTCTGAATTCTTGAAATGGAGAGGAAAGAAAATGCAGATAATCAGAAGCACTCAGGTACCTCTCTACTCCTCTAACCTACAGCAGTAACACTCCAGTCAATGTATTTTTTTTTTCCCAGAATTATGGGTCAAATATCCTACCTTGTCTTTGTATACTCTGTAGCCCTGTGGAAAAGATAAAGGAGTATAGAATGTGAATTCATCTTTTTCTTCAAATTTTTTTATAGGCAGGAATTTTTCATCTTTATTATCATCAAAGAGGCCTTCATATTTTCCTTTTCATTTTAAACAAGTCAAACAGTTCACAGGATTTGGCCTCAGATCTTAACCTTTTATAAAATTGATTTTGTTATTAATAAATTAGCAATCATCAATAAACATGAACATTTCAATACGTAAAAAGGATTATGTCTATGAAACATGAACTTAGGTTATAAATCTTTATCTTTTCTTCCTTATTCCTAAGATCTAAACTCACGTTGCAATAATTTTTCTTTTTCTGGCCTAAAACATCCATTTATTCAACATGGCAGATGCCCTAAGATAGACAGATGCTAATAGTATGTATAAAAAGATTAAAGTCTAAATAAAAGTTCAGAAATGGCTCTTTGTATTTACTTATATTGTGTTTTGGGGTCATCCAATGATAATATTCCTGCTGCTGTTGGAGAAGAAGCTAATACTTGCCATCTGCTAATTTCTAAAAAAGCTAAAGAAATGATATCTGAACTTGGATGGGAATTAAAAATGCAAAAGAATAATATATTCTTTTGAAAGTGTCTTCTTATGAAGTTTCATTCATTCATTTACTTAACAAGGATTTGTCAAATTTACCCCCAATCCTTTCTTGTCCAACAAGTTCAGTTATTCCTCATTTCTGAGAGTTAACATATTTCCTCACATTTGAAATAAAGAGTTGTGAACTAGATGACCATTAAGGTCCCAACTAGCTCAAAACCCTGAGATTTTATGTGGAAAATAAAGAATTCAAACAGGCAACTCTTCTTAATGTATATAATGTGATGCACAGGCACATATATGGGGTATAGTAGGTTTCCCCGGGTCCACCCTAATGACTCCAAGAAATTTTGTTATTTTTTTGTATCTCATTTTCAGAGTTTGTATTTTAATTCAATTTTATTTGTCATTCTAAAAATAAGTTGTTTTAGTTTCTTTGGTTTGGTTGACAAATGAAAAAGGATATCCTCTAAGACTGTTTTCCATAAATGTTCACTTTAGAAGAAAATTCCCTATCTATACCTGGTCCTGTTAGTCTACAATTCAAATATTATCATGTTTTCTGATGGTTTATTCCCACAACCTAAGAATCATCTCCCCTTTCTATAAATGTTATTTTAATGTAGATATTCATCACCTTATCACCTAAATCTCTGTAATAGCCTTTAAGGTGCTCTCTCCCTGACGCTCTGTCTCTTTCTGCCTCTCTGTCTCTCTCTGTCTCTGCCTGTCTCTGTCTTCTCTCTGTCTCTCCCTCCTTTTCCCTCTTCCTCTCCCGCTTCCTCTCATTCTTATTTCCAGCTCTCCTATTCAAAGTTGATAGAAGAACTATCAGTTACACATAGTCTCTGGACACTTAGCATGCATATCATTTTTGAACCAGAACGTAAGTGGTTTTCCCATGTTAACCTATAATATTAAATTGAATTCTTTATCGTGGGGTTCAGTAGAATGTAAGCTCTCTGAGAAAAGGCACTGTCTTGCTTTGTACATATATCCCCAGCATCTAACTCTGTATCCAATTAATTCTTTTTTCCTGGAATATTGAAATAGTCTGCTGATTGATTTATCTGATTTTGCCTTTTCCAATCCATCCTTAACCCAGATGCCAAAATAGTGTCACTGAAGCATAGGCCTGATTGTATCAATTTTTCATTCACAGACTTTCAGTGGCTCCCAATCACATCTTCTCTCTCAGCTTCAGTTTTGTTATCTGTAAAATGGAGATAAAACCTACCTCACAGGGTAGTAAAAATTAAATGAAGTGTAGATACAAAATTCTTTGAAATTTTTTTGGTGGTTGTTCAGTCAGGATTTTCATGGTAGAAATTCTAGAGTAGTTTCTTATTTCTTTCTCCATTTGATTTTATAGATAAGAAAACTGAGGTCAACAGAGCTAAGTGACTTGCCCAAGTTACACGGAAAATAAATGTCTAAAACCATATCTGAATTCATGAAGATGAATTTTGATTCCAAGCTCAGTGCTCTATCCACTGAGCTACTTAGCTGTCCAATTTTTAAAACCTTAAAGTATTCACACACACACACACACACACACACACACACACACACACACCTGCACAAACAGTGATTTGGGGGGGGAATATGGGAATCCATAAGTTGATTTTTACCTGCTTTTCCAGGCTGGTATTCCCCTTTCAGGGACTATATATTCCAGGTAAACTTTTAATTAAACTTCCCTAGTTTACTACTATTTAGCCCAGCTGCTACATAAAGCCATGACTCCCAGAAATACTCAATTCCCTCCATTCTGAACCTCAGGAGTATCTTATAATCTAATTGATAATATGCATTCTAATAATACCAAATTGACCAATCCTTGAAACTAAGGGCTGTCTTGGGAACAGCAATCTTCCCTGGCTATCTTGTTCTTTTCAGTATAACAAGAAGGCATGTCTCCTATAACGAGCCAAAACAAAACAAAACAGTTGTAAATTCTAGCAAGGAATACTGATGCAAAAAATGTTTAGAAAGTCAGGGGATCCAAAATAGGGGGACTTCAAGAGGCCTTTGACTACTAATTTGTCACTAATGAGTAGAACACAAGTTACTTAGGAGACATAGAATAGATTCCACAAGTACCAGTCATTATTATTTTCTGTACAAGATGAAAAACACAGATAAATAAAATATGAATAAGTATTTAATATTCAGTCATTTCAGTAGGGTCTGTCTCTCTGACCTCAATCATTTCAGTAGTGTCTGTCTCTTTCTGACCCCATTCAGAGTTTTCTTGGCAAAGGTACTGGAGGGATTTGCCATTTCCTTCTCCAGCTCATTTGACATAAGAGAAACTGAGTCAAATGGGCTTAAGGGACTTGTTCAGGATCACACTGATATCTGAAGCCAGATCTGAACTCAGAAAAGTAAGTTTTATTGGCTCCAAGTGTGACACTCTTTCCACTGCATCACCTAATTGCCCATTAGTTAATATTTCTTTTCTCTTATTATATGATACTATTGCTGTAATTAGAATTTGAGAACCTTCTGTATGGAAGGAATAAAAATCCTTTAGCATTTCTATTTATCTTCAAACTGCAGCAGATTGTACCTCTTGGCATTTCATTTTTCTCAACTTTGCTGACAGTTCCACTACAATTTTTCCTGCTTAAAAAGAAAACAAAAAGAAAAATAATCTATTTCAACACAATTTCCTATAATTCTTAAAGAAAGATACACAACATTTCCCAAGGTTCATGAGGAAGGGATGAAAAATCAAGGAAAAAAGATCTCTTTCAAGGCTACCCTTTCCCTAAGATAATCTTTCAATTCTGCCATACTTTGTACCCACAGTGAAAGATGATGCTAAGACTGAATTAAGTAAGATGCATTTACTGATATTTTGCCAGAGAAAAGTGTAGTGTCAAAGACACTACAATTTTCTCACCCCTCTATCATTGTCTGATTTTTCAAAACTCATTCAATTGCCCCGCCAAAGAAGGAAGTTACTATTGATTTCATTAATATGAATTCTTTGGCTTTTTTTTTTTTTTTGAAGGTAATCTCCTTGGAATTACTGCATTCCCTATCCTAAGACAGACAATTAAATTGTGATTTGGCATGTGGTATCCACATGGAATCTCTTAATCTAGAGGATACAAATGATCATGTCATTGATCAGATACAACTGCCAATAAAATGGACATATTCCCAAATGGATCCCCATGTCTGTAGAAACCCTAGGAAAATAGACTCTTTGTTAAATCCAAGATTTGATAAGTGCAGGAAGGCTCTTGGACTCATGGCAGTTAATCAATGTTTTTTTTTTTGTTTGTTTGTTTTTATTTGTTGTTATTGTTTTTAATAAATCTGTTGGTCCCTGCCTTCAAATCTAATGATGGAAATAAGAATTTTTGAAGTTTCCATTATGTAGATTATATATAACTTGCCCTATAGAATGAAAACATAAATCTGAGGGGAAATATTATTTAATTTTTTGGTTTTGTAACTCTAGCAACTAAACAACTATCTCTAGCAACTAACTTTAACAATCAATTAATATGATCTTCCTAATTACAAATGTCCTCTCAGCAAAATATCTTGTATTTATTTGGAATGCATGTATATGTGCAACCATTGACTCTCCTTAAAGAATGGCAGATGTGTGAGGATGAATTTTATTTATTTTTTTTATTTTTTTTTTGTTTGTGATGCCAGTACAGTGGTTCTTAGTAGTTTGGCATTTAGTAGGTTCCTAATAAATGCTTATGGTGGAGGGCTAGATGGCTCAGTGGATAGAGAGACACACACCTAGAGTCAGGAAGACTAATCTTCCTGAATTCCAATTTGGCCTCAGACACTTAACTAGCTGTAGGATCATGGGCAAGTCACTTAACCCTTTATGCCTCAGTTTCCTCATCTATAAAATGCTGGAGAAAAGCATTTTTTAAAAGCTAGGGGAAAAAATAGCAAACTACAATAGTATCTATGCCAAGAAAACCCCAAACTAAGGTCATTGAGAGTAGGACACAACTGAGAAAACAGAACAACAACAATAAATACTTAATGATTTGTTGATTAACTAAAAATACTTTTTAAATTGACATTTATTGACATGCAGAATCTCTTAACCTAGAGATACAAATGATCATGTCACTGGTCAAATACAACCATCAATAAAATGGATACATTCCCAAATGATCCCATGTTTGTAAAAACCCTAGGAAATAGTCCCTTTGTAAAACCCAAAATTTGATAAGTGAATGAGTGCTATTGAGCTGATGAGAGCTAAGACATTGTTTCTTATTATTTAGGGACCCAGATGCAACCATTTCTATAAAATGTTACATTGAGAGGTTAAAAATCATTTCACTATTCCTTGTATGATATTTTGACTAAAAATCCTTTTGTATTTTTTAAAAAAGCCTCTTCCTTAATGACCCACTTGCTTAAAATGAATAAATATATACATACATGGTGTTAGCCCAGGAGAATTAAGGATAAACTGACAAGCTCCTAAGTACTTTTTGGGGGGTACTCTAATGAAGTTTATAATTTATTTTCAGGAATTATTAAGTACAATCACACCATACACTGGCACAAATCTCAGAGGTAAACTAGTTGCTAGTGCTCATATTCTCTTTATAAATCAAGGAATCCTAAAGGATTTAAAAAAAAAAATATGCTACCAAACAGAATGGCCCTCAGTTGTCCACTTAAAGCTTGTGTGCATCATAAATCTTTATTCTAAGGATTTCAACCAGAGTTAAATAGTAACATTTAGGTTTATTTTTAATCACAGTTACTAAAGTCTATATTTATGCAGTCTTATTTGCTGGACATCATTCTTCCCATGGGAAGACAAATCAGTCGCATCAGTTCTTTCAAAGTATAAAGTAATTGCAGGAACTGGGGATTTTAAGGGCGGAAATGAGAAAACACAGGAGACACTTAGCTTTGCCCTGTACTAGATTTCAAGGACTGAGTGCTGAAAAGAGAGTTGCTGAGGTCAGGGGAGAAATAGCCATAAACTTGGAGGGGCTGCTAAGGGATGGGAGGCTTGTACTTTAAATACACAGACAGTCTGAATGTGGGCTGAGCTTCCAGAAGCAGGACATGGGGAGGCGAAAATCCCCAGGGAAAACTATAAGTAAAACCAAAGATAGCAGCACCAGGTGAGGGCCAAAAATGTGAGTGGGGTTTTGGGTGCCAGGAACAGGGGGAAGAGAAGGGAGAAGCATTTATATAGCACCTGCTCTGTCAGGCATCATGATAAGTGCTTTACAAATATGGTCTCATTTCCTCCTCACAAGAGCCCTGTGAGGTCAATGTTGTCTCCATTTTTCAGCTAAGGAAACTGAGGCAAAGAGAGGTGAAGCCCACTTTCACACATCTAAGAAGTGTCTGAGGTGACGTTTGAACTCATCTTCCTGACTCCAAGCTCAGAATTCTATGGATGAAGAAGGGGAAGAGAAAAATGAGAAATAAGGGAGAAAAGGAGAAAGAAAAGGAAGAACAGGAAGAGAAGGAGGAGGAATGGGAAAAGGAGCTAGCATATATATTGTATGTTAATCTTGAAACTTTTGTGTGTTTTCAGTATGTTACCCCATTTGATCTTTAAAACCCTGTAAATGGGATAATTATTCCTATTCAAATTTAGTTCCAGCTTGACTTTTCAAGAGGTTTCCATACCAACACATTAATGATAAACATTTATAAAGCACCAACATTGTGCCATTATTAGTGTGAACACTAATCGAATAAATGAAACAACCCTTTGCATCTCTCTCTCTTTCTCTTTATTTCTCTCTCTCTGTCTGTCTGCCTGTCTGTCTTTCTGTCTCTCTTCAAGTATACAAACTTGTACATATATGAATATATATGTATATATATATACACTCATGTATAAATATATATACATATATGTATTAAATATAAATACACATAAAGAATAAAACAAGTAAAAATAATTTAATTCAAGATTATTTGAAAGGAAAACCCTTAGCATTTGGAGGATAAAGAAATCTTTCTGCAGAAGCTAATACTTGACAAGAGATGGTAGAGGTGAAAGTAAAAGAAGGTTCATTCTAGACATGAAGGCCAATCAATGCAAAGATATAGAAAGGGAACAGGGGATTGTTATGCATGAAGAAGAGGGATAAGGCTGATTTAACTCAACTGCAAAGTGTGAGTATAACATATGGTCAGGTTAGAAAAAGAGGTCAAAGTCAAATTGTATAGAGTTTTCAAAATTAAACCAAGAATTTCTATATGATTCCCAAGGCATTAGGGAGCTAATAGAGTTTATCAAATAAGGAGTAAGGGAAATGATCAGATCACTTTAGCAGCAGTGGAGGACACAGTCCAGACAAATTGGCCTTGTTCTTTCTTATACACCACACTCTAGTCAGCATTTCTGTGTCTTTGTGCCAGCTTTCTCCTATGATTGAGTGCTAGAAGGAACCTCTGAAATCATAAATTTACAGATGAGGAAACTGAGGCAAAGAAAAGTTAAATGACTTGGTCAACATCACCAAGATAGTGAGTTTCACATGGGGATTTGAAATTAGATTTTCTAACTTTGGAGACTTTTCCACTATATCCTACTCTTTTCCCTGTTCATCTCAACTTCTTAGTTCCCATATGCACTATCTCCAACATGAGTCTTTTCCTGATCACTCCTTTCTTAGTTATCAGCTCTTCCCCAAATTACCTTGCATTTGTTTTATATGTGTGTGTGTGTGTGTGTGTGTGTGTGTAAGTTCATATTTCCTTAGATACTTACATGTTATTTCCCTTTTAGAAAATAGTAGACAAGAGTAGTGGGGAAGGGCTTTCATTTTTTTTTTTTGTCTTTTATCTCTATCGCTTATCCTATTGATTGGTTCATAGTAAATGCTTTCTTATCAAGTATTTTGTTATTGGATGCTAAAGAAAGCAATACTTTCTAATTAAGCATTCTATCAAAAAAATGGAATTATTTTCCTTATGTATGACTGAGAACTTAAAAGCCCCTTCTAACTCTGAATCAATGATACTATGATCCATTGTTGGTACTGTTCAAATAGAAGGTGGATCTATAGGAGATATTGTTTGTTCTGGGGAGGTACACATATTAGAAAGGAGATTGAATAAGATGATTTCTGAGGTCCTTTCATATGATTAAGATTTCATTTTTTTAATCGATCAAGATCCCTATCATCAGGAATTACTTTTTAGATATTGATGCTATCATGGGGCAACCTATCAGCCAAGGGTTGATATTTTGGGTTTTCATGTGTCTGACAATTTGGAGTTAGAGTTGTTCAGATAATAAAACAATCATTAGGTGACCTCATTATTTCATTTGGAATTGAATTATAGAGTTTTAAGAGTTTTGACAAACTACAAAATCATTCAGTCTAGCTCCCCTTCTTTTACAGATAAGGTACAACCTGAGTTTCACAGTTCAGGTAGATAGGTACAAAGATTAATGTGAAACACATAACTTCTTCAGTTCTGATCAGCAACTAAGCCCAAAAAATGGCAATGCCAAAAGGATCCTAGAGGATAGACAATTTCCTTTTTTGTGTTATGATATTTGATAAATGGTTTTTTTTAATTGAATTGAATTTTAACTTAGTTTATTTCAAATCATTATGAATTAAATCATGGAAGAATCCAAACTAGTTAAGGTTTATAGTATTGAATTTAAGTTTCCCCTAAGTGTAAATGAGATTCAATTACTAGTATACAGGCAGAGTGCCTTTGCTTATGGGATGGTCTTCCCATATGTACCGAAGTCCAAAGAGGGAAGCACACGTTCCTAAGTTGATAAGGGCAAAATCTGTTTAAGAAAGAAAGTACTTTGGATTATGTTGAAATAAATATTTAATGGATAATAAGCTAAAAGGTAAGGCATTTAAAATAATTCATAATAATTAAATTAAGGCAGTGATTGCAAAAGAGATAAGCAATGGTAAACAGCTATTGTTGCAAGCATGAGCTTTCCTATTTATCAAGAAAAAACAATATGCTTTTTCTTAATTCCTTGGTCAAACATAATAACTTTCCTCTAAATCAATCCCTCTAACCCCATGCTTAATACAAATTAAAACAAACAAAACAAAACAAATTAGAACAATGATGCAATGTTAATAACGGACAGGGATATCTGCCAAATTAAGCGAATACTGACAATTTGTCACTTTCACCTTTCAGATTTAACAATTATTAGAGTTATTTTCAGATGGTTTGAATAACAGTGCCTCTATGGAAACTTTCACTTAAACAAAATAATAAATCTAAGAATTATTTCTTTCAATTATATATTTCTAAATAATTTTTGGTCCAAACTTTTCCATTGAAAGTTTTGAAAGAGAATGAAACAAATTACAAACATCAAGAAAATACCTATTTTTAATGCATCACACCTTTTGTATTCAACATATTCTTCCCCTCTAAAAATAATGCCCCCACAAACATGTACCTTGCTTATCTTTCTTCCTTCTCTTCTCTATGGATTTTATTTATGCATTAGTCGACCTTTTTAGCCATTAGGACCATCTTGCTTCTGCAGTTAATTAACACAAGTACCATAATTTAATACAGTTAATGCTACTTGATGCCCTTTAATGTACCTTCCATTAGTGATATTTTTGTAGTATTACCCTGTAAATTAAAATGAGATCAAGACTAAGAGAGGCTCTCTGTAATTAAGGTACTGGCACATTGCAATCCTTTATTATTCACCAGAGAAAATCACCCTGATTTAGTAGAGCAGGACAGCCATAAGTCAGGAGGAGTTCATGAGGATTATTAGGTTTGTCAAATAATGGAAGTACGGTGGAAATGCTGAAGTCACTGCCAGCTGTGTTTCCTCCCCTGTCCTCACATTATCTTAATAAATACACAATGAGAAGTGAAAACAGTGATTGTATCAATAGCTGCCAGTTGAAGAATGAAAATGTTCATGGGAAATTTAGCTCTTGCCACTAGGAAAATAGGTCTTAGATGAATCTTAGATCAGTCATATGGTGAATTAATTTCACAAAATCTTCTAATTTCAACAGTAATGTCTGGATATAGTAAGAAAAGTGAGACACACTATTGTATCTGCATGATGGCATTCTTCATTTAGGTCTGGAAAGGACATGAGACATCATCTAGTCCCATATTCTCATTTTCTAGCTTGAAGCCAAAGACTAGAGAGGCCAAATCCAAGAGGCTATTTAAGGTCATATGGGTGAAAATAAATAGATCTAAGAGATGAAATCAGGTCTGATGACTCTTCATTGCAACATGCTGCCTCCCTCCCATTTAGCATTTATCAAGGGTTTTAAACACATTTAGCAAGACACAAGGTGACCTCTCCACAACAGACTTCCATCAAACATTTTTTCTTTATGTGATTCAATATTTGCTCATGAATCAACTCCAAAATACATACAGATTTTTTGCAAGTAATGAGACAAAATGGAGACAAAATGTGCTTTCCTTATGGCCAGAATGACTAGAGTTCATTTTGATGTTTACTGTGCGACCTTTGAAGAGATTATGTAGACACCCCAAACCTCAGTTTCTTCATATGTAAAATGGTAAAAATAATGCTACCTGAAATAATATGTCTAAAGTATTTTGCTAATCTTAAAGTATCCAAAAAATTTAAACTAAAAATATTGGGCTTTGTACCAGGGTGTTGACTGAATGACTATTTCTAAAATGACATCCTAAGCTCAGCAATTAGTTACTGATAAAAACCATCAGTAATCCATTCATATTCTGTATACATATTTATAAATTTAACAAGAATCAAAAGAAGAAGAAAAAATGGAGGAAAGTAAGGAGGAGAAAGATGATGACAATGATGATAAGAAGCATGAGGAAAAAAGGGAAAGAAAAAAAAGGAAGAGGAGAAAGAAAAAGATGAGGAGGAAGAAAGGAAGAGAATAAAAACAAGGAAAGGAGGAAGAGAAGAAGGAGAGAATGACAAAGAAAAGCGAAAGGAAGTAGAGAGGGAGGAGGAAGAGAAAGCAAAAGGGAGAAAGGAAAGGAGCATGAGGAAGAGGAGGAGGAGAAGAGGGGAGAAGAAAGAGAATGATAATTTCTGCCTCTATCCCCAGCAAACATAAAACAGCAAAGGATACTTCTGCACATGCAAAGAAATGAAGGAATGAACAAATAAATCATTCTTATATTAAAAACCATTTATTAAATGCTTACTATATTCCATACATTAGGCTAATGCTCAGGGATATAAATACAAAAGCAACAAGTATCTGCCCTCAACAACACATCATGAAATTGTAGGCAGGGACAGATCCTTTTTTTCCATAAAGTTCCTCTAAAGTGAATAGATTACTAGACCCCATATAAGAATGGTGATAGGAATGATTTGAACCTGGCTGATGGGGTGGGTGTGGGAAGCAGGATTTAAAAGAAGTATTTGGGGCAGCAGACAGTGAAATAAGGTATGGATAGGATCTGAAAAGGAGAGCCATACCAGAAGTGAAAGTTCCAGAATTTAAGGGTTTAAAACATCCATGACATAATCACTGGTCCCAGTGGTTGTTGTTCATTTTTCCTTTTCAGAGAGAACCAATGATATCATGAGTTGTGTTTTCATTTGCACATGAATTGGATTTAAGAGATGCTGGCTTGCAAAAAGTCATCAGCCTTGCTCACTCTTTCTGAGTCACAAAAGTCCAGTGACAGCACACAAATCAAGCTAACCAGTGATGGCCCAGGATACAGTGGATGATCTTGGTACCTTTGATGCCTGCAAATTCTAAGCTCTCCACAATGACTGCTTCAGCTACTTTCATGGCCATTAAGCAAATTTTTCTCATCTGCCCATTCTACATGTGAAAAGGCTCCATATGTTTAGGGTAGATAACCCCCTGACTCACTGATGGGTTTGAGACTGTGTGCTGCTCTCGAAGAGCCTTGGGTGAGAGTTGGATGAAGATGTGCAACAAAGTTAGAGAGCAGTCCTGGAAAGGGCTGGGCAAGCCCTTACACAGAGGTGCTAGCATTCCCTGCATGTTCCAAACACCCAGTGATAAGGCAGCTGTGGAAGATGTTAAGAATGTGATAGGGGAATAAGGAGCATGCCTGAGGATGACCTGAAGCATTGAGTGATATGAGGCAGTCACCCATAAAAGGGGCTTTGGAAGAAAGGGCAGAGCAAAATTCTAGATATAAACTAGGATTTACAAACTCCAGGTTTATGAACAATATCAACCCTTCAGTCTCTTGAGTATAATTTGCCATGATCTAATCTACTTTTTAATCCTTACTTCACATTATTTAATTTCACTCTATTTAGCAATTAAACTGAAACACTAGTTTGCCCTAAAACTAAATATCCCATCTCCTTTTTTGATCACTTACAGAGAGGTCCTCCATGCTTGGAATGTACTTTTTTTTAAATAAGTCTCAAAAACATTCTCTTCCTTTTAAAGTTCACCTCAGATTGCTGCTCTTCTATGAAATCTTGCCTGACATCTCCAGATAAAATGATTCCCTCTTTCTAAGTTTCCTAGAATGTTACTTGTCTCCTTTCCTTTGTCCCACCATACCAAACTATATTACATTTGAGCATATATATCCATGTATACATCAAATCCCAGAAGAATAAAAACTTCTTCAATTGAAGTTAGTAAGTTAGTTCTTTCCAGGACCTCCATTTTCTGGAAGAACTCAGGGAAACTATTCTGTATTCTTCTCTCAAGTCAGCTTCTTACTCTTCAGACTTTACCACCACTTCAGCTTCCTTCTCACTATGGAAATTCCCCCAATACATGTGATCATCTCCTCCTGGATTATTCTGGTACTCTTGTGACCTCTTTTTTCCATGGGTGAGGAATCCCGGAATCTGCCCTCATTTTGTGGAATGACTTAGAATATGTATCCTTCTTAACCAAACTTGATTTCTTTCTCCTTGTTTTGTTTTTGACTCTCCAGACTTAGTCATACCTTTCTTCCCTTCTTCAATTCCCTCTTATGTGTCGTCTTTTTTCATTAGATGGCAAGCTCTTTGAAGGCAGGAACTCTTGTTCCTTTTTGCTTATATTACATTTCCAGTGCTTAGCATAGTCCCTAAGCACATAGTAAGCACTTAAGAAAGACTTGTTGGTTTGACTTGACTAACCTCTTTGGGTCTCAGTTTCCTCATCTAAAAAACCAAAGGGTTAACCTATATAATCTCTGAGGTATTTTTTGTTAAAGTTATAACACAGTTTGGAAGTAACTGAGTGTAATCTTATAGATGTTTTACCAGAATTTCATCTACAGACTACCTGGCTTTCAATTGACTAGTGAAGAATAAAGAGCAAGGAAGTCACATAAAAAAATTATTGAAATTGTATTTTGAATGACTAGTTTGCCAAATTATAAATTCATTAAAAACACAAAAACAAAATTATAAACATATCATATATTTGAGTTATTCACTTAAAAAGTTCCACAGGATTATTCTTTTAAAAGAAGACAAATGAGATTTGTTGGAATGGTTGAATTCTTGGAGCTTGAAACCTGATGAATTTCTGTAGTTATTGCTTTTGTTCCTAACTTAGGATTTCATTCTTGTGGTGAATTCTTGGTGTGAAACTCCTAGATTAAATGTCTTGCCTCTAGTTACACATCTACTCTTCCATATACTACACTATATTATACTCTGTCTTGATAAAATGGTTTATCCAAATCTATATATATATATATACATATATATATTTTTAAAATTTATTAAGCATTAGTAGTACACCATGCAAAGTTCCCATGGTTTAGCGTAGTGTACTACACTTCAAATCCATACATTTGAATTCAAACTGTGATGAAATTTTTTATTTGGGCAGATAGGTGATATAGTGGATAGAGTGTTAGGCTTGGAGTCAGCAAGATACATCTTCTTGAGTTCAAATCTGGACTCAATCAATACTTATTAACTGGGTAATCCTATTTGCCTCAGGTTTCTTATCTGTAAAATGACCTGGAAAAGGAAATGGCAAACTACTCTAGTATCTTGGTCAAGATAACCCAAAATAGGATCACAAAGAGTTGGATATAATGGAAATGACTGAACAAGTATACTATGTATACAAAACAGAAATGAACCTGGCCCGGTCCTCAAGGACTTAACATTCTAATTAAGGAAAAAACAAACAAATAAAATGTAGACAAATGAGTAAATACTAAACATATATGAAATATATGCTCTAGGACTACTAACGCAAATTATGCATAATGGGAAGTTGAGTCCCCAGAGGTTAGTCACTCCATCTCCCCTTCTGGGTTTTGGGAATAACCCAAAGAGGTATATGGGTGGTTTTCTAGTATGGTAGTTCATGAGACTTCCCACTGGTACACTTCCCCCACTGATTATCAGTTGATATCAATTAGCCAGACAATTAGCTTTTAGAATTGAGTATTTACTAAGATGGTATAGTAAGAATGGTTAGTACAAAAGGTCACTCTCTCCTCTTAGACTGGGAGACACATTCTCCTACAAATTACATATAGAGTCAAGGTGAAAACAGGTTTAGATTTGAGAGCATGATTGGCAAAATAATAATTCATAGCTTTTAAAAGAGGAAGTCATGAGCTTTAGCTGGAGATCATGAGCTTGAAATCTCTCTCTCTCTCTCTCTCTCTCTCTCTCTCTCTCTCTCTCTCTCTCTCTCCATCCATCTATCATTTATCTATCTAGATTTAAATATAAAAAAAATTATTTTAATACAAGTTATTTCTTTGGTACCTGACATTTCATTTTAAGCACTTAAACATATTCTGAGAAGGGGTTCATAGGCTTTAACAGCCTGTCAAAGGGATCGAAGACACAAAAATAATGTTAAGAACTCCTGTCCTAGAGATACACCTTTAATCTGATGTCAATGACTGACATCAACGACTGACAATCTGATTTCATAACTGTCTGGGCAATCAACTAGTTTTGAATTCCATCTACCCACTTTTACAATCATCAAGACCATAGGAGCCAACAACATTCTTAAGCAAAGTCCAAACTAGATTAAAGTGTAATATTTAACATTATAAATAAAAATACAATAAAATTTAGATGATGTTAATATGTTGGGTTTTTTGCCAATATGTTGTCCTAAAAATCCTTATATATAGTTGTGGTTTTGATTTTAGTTTAATACCATTGAACTAGTTCCTCCTTCCAACTTTGTCATAACCATGTGGAGTTTAATTCCACATCAGGCTTTACTTATGAAGTGGAAGGTGCTACTCAATCATTTTCAGATCCTGCCACCTATACTCCGAATATATTCCTTATCCAGTTCTGAATGGATTGCGCATTCTGACCCTAGAAATCTGGACATCATTACTATGTAAGCTTTTGAGGCCTGTTTTTGCTGTTTTCAGTTGTGTCCAACTCTTTATGACCCTATGGTCATAGCATTTCAGGCTTTCTATCCTGTTTTTTCTGGCTTTTATTTGTATTCTCAAATCTTAGCACATATGCAGTATGTGTTTAATTAATGAATTATTGTTTATTTATGTTATTACTATTATTTCATAAATTTAAAAATACTTGATCCTAGAATTTATCTGAATGAAGAATTTTTCCATCTATGAATTTTCAGGATCCTAGTAAGTAGTTACATTTACACAAAGCAAAAAAATGATGGAATACTAGGTCATCCAAATTCCATCTTAGCTCTTGGTTATTTTTCTATCGTTACTATCTTCACTGCAATGCCAGTGTTTCCTGCTCAATGTAGGCCCATTGCTATATTTCTTCCAGCATCATATCCACTTAAGAGAAAGGCACCATAATCTTGTTTTCATCCTGGTATAGAAACCAAAATGTCATCTCCATCATCAATTCTCATATAAGTCTAGGTATTATTTCATACCAGTATTATTAATATGCTCAATCGCAAAATCAAGAAAATGATAGGTATCTCATCTCCCTTAGTCAGAGGTTTGCCTTGAGAGACAACTAGATGTTGAGAAATCACAAAGATCTAAACTTGGAAGGAACATTAAAGGTCATCTAATCCAAACCCTTCCTTTTACAGATGAGAAAACAGGCCCAGGAAGGTCAAATGATTTCCCCAAGATAACAAGTGGTAATCATTAGAGATACAATTTGAACCCAGTCCCTCTAACTATACTGTACTTTATGTCCCTCTGTTTCAATTGTTTTATATATACAATACATATCAATACAATTTATGTGCCTATCTTTATTTCTTCTAACACAGATTTCAATAAACTATAGCTCAAAGACCAAATCTGGTCTTCTGCCTGTTTGTCTAAAGACAAGCAAGGTAAGGATAGTTTTCATATATATGCATTTAAATATGATAAAATTTTATTGAAACATTTCTCAAAAATTTTAGTTTGAGATCTGTACAAAAGCAGGAAGCAGGGGGCTTGTAGTTTGCCCACCCTGATTTAATATTTTAATATTTAAGGTAATTCATTTTTTTATTCTTTAAAAATCTTTTTTTCTTATTTTTTTGCTCTTTTTGCATTTGAAACTAGATCTCCTTACTCAGGTTGAAAATATATCAGTGCCTAAAGGAAGAGCCTGATCCTATTACTGATTGGCACTACTATTATAGCTATGAACTGATCTCTTTCTGGACCAGGTGGATTCACTCCTTTTTAAGTAGCCTGGTGACTCCCTATTCCTGGGAGTTCCCCATATAATTGCCAAACTCAATTCCAATCCACTTAGCCCAACAATAACTCAGAATTCCCAAGTTCAAATGATTCACCAGTTTCACAGTCTCCCTGGCAGCATGGGTCACAGGTATACACCCATCACAAACCTGACTCTTTTTTCTTTTGTACTTCTATACCTTGACTTCACCCTTCAATTCCCTAGCCACACATACCGCATGCTTTTGCTCTTGGTTAGCTCATGGAAATATACGAATGAAAGAATAAATGAATGAGTGAATGAATGAATGAATGAATGAATATATTTGGTAGATAGCGATGGCTCTAAAAATTGTTGTTGTATTATTAAGCTTCTTTGACCAAATTTTTGGTTCTTATTATAGATGACTCTCAAAAGATTTATTTTTAACTTTATATTAAAGAAAATTAAAAAACTAGGAAGAAGCCATTGTCTACTCAGTCTTTGGTCTATTCAGTATGCTTGAATTTCTGTATAAGTGAAGATGGGTATCAAGTCAATAAAATGTTAAAAACTTTAGAAAATAGACCAAGGCAACACAATTAAACCAGAAAAAACAATAACTATTCCTTACATAATAAACACATTACTTTTTCCTACATGGTTTACTCTTTTTTTAAAAAAGTATCTTAAATGAAAGATAAAAAGTGAGGAAAGACCATTCTTATTTCATGTCTGTTCAATATATATTAAAAACAAACAAACAAACAAACATGAGCAGGGAATGATACAGATGTATGATGTTTTCTTATGCATTATTTCTGACTTGAAAGCAGATCTTATATCCTAAATATCTGTCTACCATCCAAAACACTAGCAAGATCTTTATTTTAAAAATTATTCCATTGTAGATTAATTGACCCCATCTCCTCGTCTTCACTGCCTTAAATGTCTAAATAATCTCCTGACATGGGAAGATACTTTGTCTTTTGTGAGATATCCTCTCCATATGTGTGTATTTCTTTGTCCTGTTTTAAAAGTACAAAAAAATCTATCAAACTTAGTGATCAAAGGACTTAGTTTAAACAATCTTGCTAAATTTGAAGTTTCTCAAGTGCATTCAGAAAATAACTTTGAGATAGCTAAAAAAACATTTTGGAGGAAATTGATCACTGTCACTGGTTGCGGCATGAATATACCGCCATCCTATCTGGAAGAGACAGACCCATTCAAGTCAGTTATTCTCTTACCTTCCATATACCTTTATGTCTGAGATCGCATAAAAGTAGCGGGCCAGGTGTTGCTCATCTACAAATATTTCCCCAGTGGCTGGCCTCAGTAGTCTTATCCTCAGGTCTGTGATGGTAAAGAAATCTTTGAGTTTCTTGGTGGTATCCAGCTGTCCATACAGGGAAGCCATGTTGCGAAGCCGGGGTCCGGCAAAAAATGCAAACCTATCTTTGATTTCAAAGTGGATTATTTTGCTATTGGTCATGTACCCCGTGGAGTACTCTTCTGTGCAAATGATTTCTAATATTGTGTGCTGCGATAAGTCCTTCACGGATTTAGGATCCATGTGGAAAGCATCTAAGCAGTCTGTGGCATAATACTGGTAGGGTTGCCATGTCCGTCCATAATCAAGCGATTTCTCCAAGATCATTTGGTCTGGACGCCCAGATTCAAAGGTAATAACTATGTTATCTGTGAGTTCAATGGTTTTGCTCCAAGACAGAGTAATGTTAACCTGGAGAGGCTTGGGGTACTCCTTCCAAGTAGCAGACTGCCAAAATGTGGAGGGATGTCTTCCTTCAAAATCAAACATCAGCTCAGGGGGATGTGCCAGCTCAGGGGTACTTGCATCACATTCATTATTGCACATGTAGGGGTTGCCCTATGAAAGAAGAACAAAATAGCTTTACCAGGGGGGCACAGGGAATGGAGCATAACATAACATGGCTTTGACATAAGCACTGTTGGACTACCATGAAAAAAGAAAAAAAAGAAGAAGAAAAAAAAACATTTTCAGTTGAGTGCTTTATTTGCACTAACTAGATCCTCCTCTTTAATAAGAAAAAATGGGCAAAATCACCATTTCCTTGCTTTTCCCCCCTTCTGGAGAATTTAAGGGAGGGAGAAAACAGCTCATTTATCCCAAATGTATTTGATTCATAATTTGGTTCCAAGAGTACCAAGACATTGAACAACTGCCTAATGATTAGATAGCTCTGATTCCTTTTAGAAAGATACTACCACAAAGCAAGAAACATTTGTTCCTACCTCAAGTAAATTCTTCAAGAGCACAGTTCATTAGAGAGAAAGAAGGGAAGGAGAGATAGATGGATAAACAGGCAGTCATATCATATATATATTTAGAGAGACAGAAAGAAAGAGAGAAAGAAAGAGAGAGAGACAGAGAGAGAGAGAGAGAGAGAGGAGAGAGAGAGAGAGAGAGAGAGAGAGAGAGAGAGAGGAAAGAGGAGACAGGGGAGAGGGGAGAGGGAAGAGGGAAGAGAGGAGAGAGGAGAGAGGAGAGAGGAGAGAGGAGAGAAGAAAGAGGAGAGAGAGAATGGATTACTTCTTTTGGGGCAACTATATTAAAATTAGTAAACTATAAAATACTTGTGTGCTGCTATAAGGCAAGACTCTCAATGGTGTTTTCATGTTTCTTACCTCTGTTCCTTAAATTTATCATTCTTACTGAGCTTACATTTATACGATAATAATGTCTTCTTTTAAAACATTTATTTTGAAATCATACATTTGACATATCAGATTGCTTACTGTCTTGGGGAAGGAGAGATAAAGGAGGGAGAAAAATATGGAACACAAAGTTTTACAAAAATGAATTTTGAAAACTATATTTACATGTATTTGAAAAAATAAAATAATATTGGAAGAATAAATATTTACTTTGTTCACTAATAAATCACTGGGCATTATATCTATTACAAGCTCTTGGGTTTCATGGAGGTATGCATCATAGTATACTAGAAAAAAAAATTAACTTGCTCCCATTTATGAGGGATCTACCATATCTTTGAGTTTGATAATGGGATTATTGGTTCAGAAATGAAAGAAAGCTTAGAAGTCATTTAGTTAATGGATGAGTAATCTGAGCCCTGCAGAGGGTTTAGGTCATCCAGATAAAAAGGGACAAGGGTACAGACTCTGGATCCAAAATGAATATTCTTTCCATTGACTAGGTCACAACCATCCAAAAGATTACCGAGGTAGGCTGGAGATCAGAGCTATTTTCTGAGAGGAAAATATTACCAAGGATAAGAATGTCTAGCTGCTTGCTTGTCTTCTATGGCAAGGTAAAAGTAAATTATTCTACATTCTTTACTTACTGATGCATTAACTTGTATACTCCCTTCTTATAAAAACTGCTTCATCTTGGATTGTCCAAAAGGAGGTCTATCACCTCTGGTGTGTATACCCTTGCAAACCTCAACATACCAAATGTCTATTCTTAGCTTTCATGAATAAATTAATAGCCAGCAACTTAGTGGTTTCCAGGTTTTTGTTTTTGTTTTTGTTTTTTTAGTGATTGGTGGTTTTTTTTTTTTTGAAGGAAATAGTCAATTTTTAATTTCGAATTTTCAAGTCAGCTACTACCTATTAACATGTCTAATGTCCCACCTCTTCTCCAGTCTGCTAATTAATTATAAATATGGATATAGAGAAAAACCCATCCTGTATTATTGTTCTTTTCTTTTTCTCTTAGAAATACAATTATGTTTCCTCTCCATTACAGGAATGGAAACATTTCCATCATCATGGCAGGGTGATAAGTTGGGGCTCCAATAATTAATTTACGTTTTGGACATTGGCACTTCGTCACAAGCTTGCCCCTGTGGAATGGAAGAATACTGAAATCCTTTTTTTCTGGCCTCCCTGGAGGCAACTTCCTCCTACCTGCTTAGATAAATACATCTAAATACTAAAGCTGGCAACATGTCTAGGAGAGTCCAATATTATTGATGTAGAGTGGTGTTGAGAAAGGGACATGCTATTTGGAGGGGAAAATGTCAGTGTTAAGAATGAATACATTCAAGCAATTGGTGGCAATGGGAATGATTCAGCACCTCTGTCTCATATTTCAGTTCAGGTATTCCCAGTTCTCTTTTCTTTATTACTATTTATAGGTATCCTCTTCAAAATAAAACAAAAGAAGGGGATAAAATTCCATTCCAAGAGGAATAAATCACCCACCTTATTATTATTTAAGGTCTCTTAAACATACCTAGTAAGCCAAACATGAGGCTGTGCAAATCCTATGGAGGCTTTTTCTGGAAAACCATAAATATTATAGAATCTGTTAGATTTATAATTCTAAATTTATGTAAATAAATGCTTAATAAGGAGAGGTCAGATTCACACAGATCACACCTTCACTTGAAATTTACTGGAAGAAAATATGGTCACTTCCAAATCTGTCAACACATAACCATCTGCACAGCCATTATTTCACATCCTCTAATCTTCCTTCTGACAAAAGCTTCTTCAACTGGAGGTCAGGAAGATCAGTTATTTGATTTACCATGTGAGTTCTCAGACATTTATATTAAGTAGGGCTGAAGGATGTCTTTTTCCCCCTTATAAACACAGATGCTAAGTACTAATCAGATATATATTTTGGGGTTGTTGTGGAATTGGGATGGAAGAAGGAAGAGGCACTGGATTCATAGGATTAGGATATCAGAGGCCAATCAGTCTATCCCCTTTATTTTTCAGATGAGGAAATAGGCCCATAAGAGAAATGGGCTTTGAACTTATTTAACTCCTGAGAAAGTACTCTTTCCATTTCATTATTCCTTGAAGGAGTAGTTAATAACACAGGCTAGTTATTGTGCAAAATGTAACTTTAAAATACATGCTAATTTTTTTTAGGAAGGTATGTATTAAATGCATATTCATTTTTTAAATATGAGTTAATTATACAGATTATTTTATCTGAAACTATTCCATGTCATTTATAAAATCCATATACTCAACAGTTGTTTTGGGTCACTTGTGTAAGATGGAAAGTCTTTGACAAAAAGCATTTCATTAATACACAAGTGTTTGTTGGCTTTTATTTCTGGCTTAGAATCTGGCATAACTAGGAAATCCCCAGAATCCTCCTTGACTGAAAAGTTTAATGTCTGTGTCTGGACAGATAGTGTTCTTTCTTTACCTCTAATGGCAGCAAGAAGCCATCAAAACAGGTAATAACAAAGTGAATAAATCTGATTTGTGGCACCCCAAATTCTAAGATTAATACATGGGAATATAGCTAGTTCTATACTAGAAGACAAAAGATTTTGCAAAGACACTGCATATTTTCATATTTTGCTTATTATCATATTTTAGATCATGAAAATCTCTGGTTCCAGAGTAAAATGCAAACATCCTTGGACAAATGGATCCTAAAATACAACACTAGGTGGGGTATGACAACTGGAAAAAGTATATTGTCTTACTTTTGTTTGGGTCATAGATGTTGTTCTAGTAATTACTGATTGTTGCTATTTTTTTTTAAACTTGGAAACCAATCTGCATTGCACAGTGTCAGCTTTTGTCTTAGAGTTTAGACAAAGGCATAATAAGTATGTTTCTCCCAGCTTTATACAAAGTAAACATCTTTTCAAAGAAAATCTAGAGATGTAGCTAGCTGAAAACAAGTGTTTGCAGTAGAATAAACACAGTATAATATTGAGAATTGGAAAGGTGTTTAGGGATTATTTCTTCTAATATCTTCATTTTACAAATGAGGAAAATGACATCATGAAAAGTTAAGTGTTTTACCCAAGGTCACTTACGTCCTTCAAACCTATCACCTTATCCGTTGTAAGGTCTATCCTTGAGACCAAGGCTTCTTAAGCTGTAGATTGTGACCCTATATGTAACTCAATGTGGGGTCAGGAAAATATGATTTCTTATCAGCAAAAGTTTGTTTCTATATCTGTGTTACATACCTATATACCCTTAGTTGTGTCAAAATTTCTTGGGCAAAATGGGATAGCAAATGGAAAAAAGTTAAGAAATCCTTCTCTAGACATCTTATTATCAACATCTTCTGTAGATGACAGAACAATGAAAAAATGTCAGTTTATGTTGTCTTAATCTTATATGCCCAGGAATAAAAGAAGAAAAAGTGAAAAACCCAGTGAACCACTGACCATGAGAATGGGTTCCATTCTTTTTCTCAATTTACATTGGTAGGAATTTTGGTAGCATAACACTACTGAAATTTACTTTTCAGCTGATCATTTCAAATGAACGCCTCTTCAAATGACTGCAAATATACTAAAAAAAAAAAAAAAAAGTGAATAGAAGAGGTCTCCTTTATTTCATTGTGTTCAATACTCTTTTGGGAGATTAATGTTTTGATGACCATTACAATAAGTTACTGAAAGACAGAAATTAAAAGGAAAATAGCTAAGGGAAAAAGGAAACTTATTTTGTTTTCACAAATTAAAATAAACCCCACAATTTTAGTTTGATAACTAAAAAATGCACATGTGTATTTTTGAGAAAAAGAAAGAATGAAAGAAGGAAGGAAAGAAAAAAGAAAGGAAGAAAGATATGTCCCAAAAGAAGAAATAAACTTTGACATTCTCTACAGTTAAAGATGATAAGAAAATGCATGTTGAATATTTTTACTAGATGTGTGACCTTAGACAAGTCACTTAACTCTGATTGTAACCCTTCCCCCCAAAAAAGAAAAAGTGTGTTGAAATATTCTGTGTAAATGTGGGCAGGATCTATCTTATTATAGTCATAGATATACCAAGAAAAGCAATTGTGATTTTTTTTAAAGAGTAAGATTAATTAAATTTTCAGCTTTTTCATATCTATAGTAATCTCTTCTATATCAGCCACAATGACATTTCTAAAAGAAAAAAATCAAATTTTCCAACTTAAGAAAACAAAAAATCTCCCCTGCTAGTTAAGTCTAACAGACTTAGGCACTAGCAAGTATAAGTAATTATTTTGTGGCCAGCAGGCAGCCTTAAATAGATCTTAATTTAAGTCCTAGAAGCAACAGATCTTCAGCTGATCATCTCCAGACCAAGCTGAAAATATTTATTGCAGCACCACTAATATTTACACCATTAAGAGATTTCTAAATAATTCAACAGACTTTGCTTTGAAATATTTTTTATGACAATTAGAAAAAAGAAAGATTTGTGATATTGCTTTTTATTTAGCAGAATATATGACTTTACCTCTGGGACAATCCAAGCTAGCTATTAATTAGCACATTGTAACCAGTGTAGAATGTTGTGACTGCTAAATATGCTTGGGGAAGTTGGGGTGAGAAATGAAAATTTAGGGCATGCTTGAAAAATACTTATTTACAGAAGGTGAGTTTTTTCACAGATAGCACTTGAGTAAAATGATCCCTTTCCACATCAGATCTTTACTGTAGTTTTGTCTATTCTGTCTCTCCTTTTTTCCCCTCAAGTTCTCTCTCCCTCCCTCCTTCCCTCCTCCTTCTTCTTCTCTCTCTTTCTCTCTCTCTCTCTCTCTCTCTCTCTCTCTCTCTCTCTCTCTCTCTTTCTCTCTCTCTCTCTCTCTCTCTCTCTCTCTGTTTCTCTCTGTCTCTCTGTCTCTCTGTCTCTCTGTCTCTCTCTGTCTCTCTGTCTCTCTGTCTCTCTCTCTCTCTCTGTCTCTCTCTCTCTCTCTCTCTCTCTCTCTCTGTGTGTGTGTGTGTGTGTCTGCCTCTGCCTCTGTCTTTTTCTGTGTCTATCTTTCTGTCTGTGATTGTGTCTCTGTTTCTCGTACACACAGGGACACACATACATAAGTACGCATTCTTTCATTAACTATATCAAATTTAATTATTGAATTTGAACTTTGGTTGAGATATTCTTTTTTTTTTCTATGATTCGCCTATTAGATGCCAACAGCATAGAATGCCAGTGGTACCTTAGTGAATTCTCACAGAATAATCATTCAACAATTAAAGGAACTACATATCAGAGAAGCTTGTGCTTACAAGTGGTTGTGAGAAGCCTGGGTGTCAACACACATGAGCTTGTAAGTGATTATGAAAAAGTGAGACCAGCAGACAGCCTCTCGCCCATTTGCACGTGGCTGGTCTAAGCTTGTCTGCTTGTGAAATAAATCCTATGTGGCAATGTGGGAATAAAAAAGACAGCCACAGATAAGATGCCCATTGAAAGTGCCTCCTCAACTTTTCTCACTTAGTCCTAAACTGTAACAACAAAAAGATCAGGATGCTAAACCTAGAAAAGAAATAAAAAAAGCAATAACTATTTTTGCCCCTCTAATTTATTTTAAGGAACAACAAAAATACCTTCAGGATATGGGCTTTCCACTCTAGCAGAAAGTGAGGTAGGGACAGGGTCACCTCATGATTTTGTTCTGTTTTCTGTGTGGTTTTCCTAGTATACTTTCTGATTCTTTGTGATTCTAATCGTAAGAGCAAATGTTCTAATGTTCTAATCTATCTAATGGATAGGCTGAGGTCTTATTGCCATGTAGTGTCTATTCAGAAGGGAGAATGGTGGGTCAGAATGAGCTGGGACTGGAGAAGGGAAGGAAGAAAGGACACTAATCATAGGTAAGGGGAATAAAATACATGTCAGAGCCTGATGATAGGCCCAGCCATTAGCAGCTATCATATTATATTTGTGAAAAAGGCGGCCAGAAGGACAGCTAGGTTGCTCAGTAGATAGAGCACTGACTCTGGAGTCAGGAAGACCTGAGTTCAAATCCCATTTTAGATATGTGACAATTGCTAGCTGTGTGACCCTGGGAAAGTTAATGAATCTCGATTGCCATGAAAAAAGAAAGAAGAAAGAAAAAGGTAGTTAGGTGGCACAGTAATTAGAGCACTGGGCCTGGAGTCAGGAATTATCATCTTCCTGAGTTCAAATCCGGCCTCAGACACTTACTAGCTGGGTGAGCCAGGGCAAGTTACTTAACTGTTTGCCTCAGTTTTCTCACCTGTAAAATGAGCTGGAGAAGGAAATGGCCACTTTGCCAAGAAAACCCTAAATGGGGTCAGGATGATGAGACAGAACTGAAAAACAATTGAGCAGCAATAACATACTTTATTTGTGCTTGTAGCAGGAGGCCATGCTAAGATGTCGGGCAAGAAGGACAAACACAAGAACGTTAGAAAAATAATAACTTATGGAAACATATTTATTTTCAGTAGCTCCCCTCTACTCTTTCTGCATTCCTGTCAAACTAGCCTATTTGCTTCTGCTGCCTCAGCTTTAACTTAAGCAGTCTCCCAAGTAGCTACAAGGCATAGTGGACAGAGTCCTGAAGCCATGGTCAGGAAAATCTGAATTTATATTCAGTCTCAGTATAATCTCTGTTTGCTTTAGTTTCCCTAATTGTAAAATGGGGATAATAATAATACCTACTTCATAGGGATGTTGTGAGAATCTAATGATATAATATTTACATTATGCTTAACACAGTGTCTAGCACATAATAGGTGCTATATAAATGCTTAATCCTTTCTCTTCCTTCCATGCCTGGAATGCTCTCCCTCTTCACTTCTGTCTCTTGCAATATTTAACTTCATTCAAGGCTTAGTGCACCATATACTTCTTTCACAAGACCTTTCCTGATTCCCCTAATTATCAGTGCTTCTATCTCTCTCCCCTCCTCCCTTAACAAATGCTCAAACTTTAAAATATTTATTTAGGACAATTTTTGTGTTTACTTATTTGTGAATACCTCCACTTTCCAATATCTGAATTCTGCAATAAAAAAAAAAATTAGCTAGGATTATAAAGTTTGCAAAACACTTTGTATATGTTGTTTTCTTTGATGATTTGATTATTATTACAATAATCTTGTAAATTAGGTGCTATTATTATCCCTGTCTTACAAATAAGGAAACTGAGATTAAAAGAAATTAAATAATTGGCCTAGGATGATGCAACTAATAATTTCTTCAGCAGGATTTGAACTTGGAATTTCCTGGCTCCTGTTCACTGTACTGCTCTGGATACCTTTTAAACTCCTTGAAGGCAGTAATTCCTTTAATTTTCCCTTTTATTTCTTCACTGTCTACTGTCAACTTTTTTTCAGAGTTTGGTCTAAGAGAGATAGAGTTAGATCTGCAGAAAGTTTCTGCTTCTAAGTGAATGACAGAATGGTCCAGGTAATTCAAAGGTTCATCTAGTATGAACCCAGGTCAACTTTCAGATGAAACAGCTGTCCCAGACCAGTTTTTTCTCTCCTTTTATTATGTGCCCAACCACTAAGGTACTTGATTCAGGTACCTGTCAGTAGTTTCTCCCTCTATATTCTGGCCCTTCTCCTGTCTGAGTCTCTTTCTTGCCCCAAAGCACATGCTTTATCTCTTGGTCACTGGGGTGCTGTTAGTTTGCTTAACTTACCTGATTCCTCCCAAATGGCCTTAATACTATTTTTCCTTATAATTATCCTTCTGGGTCTCTAGGGTGGCCTGGTCATAACTTCAGAGCTCCATGTTCCACACAGTCATTCCTTGGCCTTTGGAGATCATAAATTCCTTTGGCCAAAAGGAGGAACTGTGAAACTGAGGCAGTTAATGATTTTTACTAACCATTTTGATTTGCTTAAGCTCCCCTACCATCCAGAGAAGGTCAGATTGACCTTGGAAATCAGAAGCAGGAGACAAATTGAGCATTTTTTTTGCAGTATTTGCATGCTGAACCTGGAACTTTTCTTGAAATGGCACAGAACTAACTGGCTCATGTTGACCCTTGCCCAGTGACCAAATTGAGATGGCCAAGATAGCCTTCTGAAAAACAACCCAACCTAGGAATAACCTGAGGCCCCTATGTGATCACAGTCCCTTCCCCTTGTGATTTTTATCTTTATAAGTGCCCGCCTGCTTATGTCCATCCTGACTTCAGTTCTAATACACACACACACACACACACACACACACACACACACACACCTGCCTTCTGAGGAGGAATAAACTCAACATATGACCTAACTGTTTTTCTTAAACCAAACTCTTAAAAAAAAAAAAAAAAGTTGACACTAACCTATTATATAATCTAAGCCCACAGTTTAGTGAGAAGGAAATGAGTTGAATAAATCTGAACTGAATTGAATTGAGTCTGAACTTGTTAAGTATAACTTAGTAGGAATTTTTCTTATATATTAATTGGACTATATAGTTTCCAAGGTTCCTTCCAATTGTCAATGCTAAATTCTATGATTCTGTGAATTGTACTACATATAATAAAATGGTAGGAAAAAAATTTTGATTTTGTAGTTTAAGAGTTAAAAAGGAAAAAAAAAATGCTTCTTTTTAGATTGGAAACAGCTATACACTCCCTCCCCACTCCCATCACAGAGGTTCTTTTCTGACATATACAAAGGCTTGTTTCAATCTTCTTCCTGTCTACACCAACACTTTGTGGACTTTTTTACTCAAGAACAAAGATAGCCCAGCTTAACCTTTCCCCAACCTGAATATTGGAAGCAGTATCACAGATTATAGGCCATAATAAACACCTACATAAATCCCTACAGAGGATTATGGTTAGGATTTTCAACCCATAAAGGCCACTGAGGTCAAGAAGGCCAAGATGCTTAAAAGGAGCAAAATAAATTCTCAAGCCACAAGCCACAGAAATTGCAGAGCTGTCCAAGTCATTAGTGGCTACATTCTACACGAGGATTAAATATTAACAAAATCAACAAGGCTTAAAGTAAAGCTCTGAGGTAAAGTTTGTTCTGAGGCAAAAAACATAGGTGGATGATTGCTTTCAAAAAATATAATTCTCCCTAAGCAATCATCAGCAAAATATGTCTAGCAACGCACTATACTTTAAAGAAAGGATAAAACCTAGTGGACCCAAGACACTTGGCTATAGTAGACTCTAACTGAAGTAGAGCTCTTTAAGGGAGAGTAATTCAAGTAAAATAATGGGACTGAAATCACTATGGAGGCTGGATGCTCCAGGCCCTTATCCTCCCAAGTATCATGAGCGATAGGTGAACATTTCAAATCCTAAATTTCCTAATCCAGAGTCACCTAAATAGGAAATCTTTGTTTTTCTTCTAACATCTAAAGCCAGCCAAATCCAAAGGCCAGTTTTTGAAAGTCAACATCTTTGTTGCAGACTAAAACTGTTCTTTGAAGAAGTGAGCACTCACTTAAATATGGATACCAAATAGAGCTTTCTAAAATCAGTGACTTTAAAGGGAATTATTTTCTGTTATTTCCTTACATTTCAGCATTCCCCCAATCATTTTTTCCATCTTCTTTCTTATTGCTCTGCCTTTTTCCTAGTTTCCTTATTATTATTATTTCCTTATCATCATCTGATACCTATAGAGCTGAAAATATCTCTCTCCAATCCAGTATAGTGTTTATTACACATAAAGTATTCTTGGCTCCCAGAATAAATTGTGAACAAAAAATATCAGAAAAGGATTTAGAAATTAAAGTTAGGCACTAGTCCATTTGATAGAGCTTTACGGGGTACAAACAGTTCAAGTTTGAAATTTATTTTTGTTCCTTTGTTGTTAGGTGGGGTCACGGATGGAATGGGAGTGGGAAGAAGGGTTTAGTAAGACCCATGATTTTATTGTAGTAGTAAAACTGTTGATAAAGAAAAATTTTTTCCCCCACTGAAAATTGTTCTTCAATTTAAAGGCTCAGCTAGTAACAGGGTACATTGACAGGTTTTGATAGTCATTTATATAAATTATTAGGGTTCATCTGGTCCATTTTAAAGACAAGGAAACTGCAGATCCAGGAGAATACATACGTTGCCCGAATCACATGTATATGTCAATCATAGTATTTTAACTGAGGCTATTCTCAGCATTGAGGTTTGGCCTAGATGATATTTTTTTCTGATAGAATCCTTCTTTGTTAAAAAGAGGGGCAATTAATAATGACCAAATCTAACAATGTATCCTAACCTCCATTGTTACAATGCTGCTCAGAAAAAGATAGATGAAATTAAAAAAGTATATTGCATTAAGTAATATTAAGTCTGCTTTGGAAACAATTGCTGACATTCAATTCAGAACATCTATCGATGTTTCTTGGGTTACTCATGAGAACAACCCCAAGTTGGGCAACTGAAATGTGGAAAATTATCATGCCCTTTTGCTTTCTTTCTAGAACTATTTTCTTTGATGTTGTTATTCAGTTGTTTTCAGTAATTTTCTATTCTTAAAGAACCCATTAGGGATCTTATTAGAAAAGATACTGGAGTGGTATGTTATTTCATTATCCTGTTTATTTTATAGATGAGGAAACTGAGGCAAACAGGGTTAAGTGAGTTGTTCAACGTGACAGAGCATCTGAGGCCAGTTTAACTCAGGAAGGTAATTCTTCTTGACTCCAAGTCCACTACTCTACCCTCTGTGCCAAAGTAGCTACTAGAACTATTTTCTAGTTTATCTTAGAAAATAACAAATATTAATATATTTAACATCTACTGCTCATCCTGCCATCTAGGGGAGGAAGTGGGGGGAAGGCGGGGAAAAATTGGAACAAAAGGTTCAGCAATTGTCAATGCTGTAAAATTACCCATACATATAACTTGTAAATAAAAAGCTATTTTAAAAAATAAAAGAAGGAACTTCCAGAATAAAAAAAAAAAGAAAGAAAGAAAAGAAAAGAAAAGAAAAAGAAAAAAAGAAAATAACAAATATTTTTGGAAAGGAACATGACAGGTCATCATTTCATTTTATACCTACTTAACCAAGAATCGTTTCCATAACATGACAAGTAACCATTTAGACTTCACTTGAAGATCTCCAGAGAAGGATAATCCCTAGCTTCATTCCATTTTTGGAGCACTTTGTTCATTAGTTTTTTCTTTGCATCAAATCAAAATTAATCTCTTGGAATAATGATCCTAGATCTAACCTCCTGAGTCAAGCAAAACAACTCTAATATCTTCTTTATATGAAGACCTTTCAGGTTCTGGAAACACAACTGTCATATTCTCTCTACCCCACTCCTTCCTATTCCCCCAAGTGTTTGTTTTTTTAAGGTTTCTCTTTAAGACTCTTCCTTCAATGCGTCATCATAAAGCATAAACAAAAAGCAATTTTAAATCCTAGTTCTTTTTTTGTTTCTGTTCCCTTGTTAATTCTATAATCAACAGAGAAAACTAGTAACATATACTTTGAGAGAATTTTGCTTCTTAATTAACAGGTACACCATCTTTAGGCTACAGCCAATAATAATATCTTTTCTTTTCTCCACAAGATTAGCCCACTAAAGTGGTCAAGATTACTCTTATAAAACAAACTGTATATCAATCAATAAAATATTATTGAGTGTTTACTCTGCCTGATACTGTTCTAAGTGGTACAATTTCTCTGAAAAACAAAAAGTTCTTAGATTATTTAAGGACATAAGCCAAGGAAATATGGATATATAGTAAAGTATAAAACAACATGTAATAAAATAGGCTGTAAAATATTGACAAAGAATAAGAGCACATAATAGTGTTTTAGTTTTTATTGATTCTTGATTTTACCATTGTAGATTCCCCTTTATCCAACTTAGCTAGGTGGTATAGGTGGTAATTTGATGAATTCAAATCTAATTTCAGATACTTATTAGCTGTGTGACTTTGGAAAAGTCACAGCTTCAGTTTGCCTCCTTTTTCTTTCTTTTTTGCCTCCTTTTTCTTAATTCTAAAGGGGATAATAATCTCCCAGAGTTGTTGTGAGGATCAAATGAGATGGCATTTATAAAGCATTTAGTGCCTGGAATATAGAACATACTAAAATAATATAAAATTATATGGCATATATTCAAATTTTTTTTCTTATAGGTCTTCCTTAGTTAATGGGTTTTGTTTTTAGTTGTTTGGTAATAAAAGAGTACTGATATGAAAACATAAGCATTTATTAGACCTTTGTTTCTATCTTTGACTTCCTTGGGTTATGATTAGTGATCAAATTCCTGGGTCACAGAGTTCAGATAGTTTAATCATATTTCTTGAATAATTCTAAAATCACATCCAAAACAATATTAGTTTGTGTTTCCATTTCCAATCTAAAATCAATTTATCCTTTTTATAATTTTTATCTATTTGCATTACTTGAGGTGAAACAGCAGAGCTATATTCACTTGATTTTATTTATTTATGCTGTAGTTTATACTTTCATGTGGCTTTTTATAATTTGTGACTGTTCTTTTGAAATTATTTATTCAGAGTTTATTTGACCATTTATCTGATACTGAAGAATGATGTTTTATGTTTATGCAAATGCCATATATACTGTAGATCTCAGACTGTTATCCATGATATTTGATGCAAATATTTTCCCATTATATAATATTCTTCTATTCTATTTTACTTTATTCACATAAAACATTTTAAATGCTATAGAGTCAAAATTGTTTATGTTGACTTTTATAACCTCTTCTATTTTGGGGATAAAGAATTTGATTCTGAGTCAAAATTTGACTGTGATTAAAGTTATTCTATTCCTTAAAAATATCTTTTTGTGTTTTATTTTCTAGTTGGCTACCCTTTTTGAAATTCTTATCATATGTAGTATAAAATCATGGTCTAAATCCAATTTTCCAAACTGCTATAAAAAATATTCCAATTACTTCTTGTCAAAAAGACAGTAACTTATGTTTCTCTACTGTTTTTCATTGCTTTTGATTCTTACTGATCCTGTCTATTCTGCTGACCCATTTTTCTTTTTTAGACTGGTACCAAATAGACTTGCAGATTCCTACATAATATAGTTTGAGGTCTGATAATGCTATTTTTTATTCATTCATATTTTTTTCTGATTACTTACCTTGAAATTTGTTACACTTTGTTCTATCAGATAAATTATGTTGTCTTGTTTAATTTTAGGTAATCTAATTGGCATACTACCCTAAAATCATTTTGAAAGTCATAGCTAAAGCTGGAAGGCATTCAGATGATGATACTCAGAATAGTTAAGGATCTTGAAATCATGACACATGAAAATTTATTGAAAAAATTAGAAATGTTGACCTTATGGCAGCCCTTTTTGTAGTGGCAAGAAACTGGAAATTGTGTGGGTGCTTCTCAGTTAAGGAATGATTGAATAATTTATAGGATATGGATGTAATGGAATATTGTTGTTCTTTAAGAAATGATTAGCAGGCTGATTTCAGAAAAGCCTAGGAAAATTTACATGAACTGATGCTAAGTGAAGTGAACAAAACAATGAGAACATTGTACATAGTAAAAACAAAATTATGTGATAATCAGCTGTAATAAACTTGGTTCTTTTCAACACGAGGTGACTCAAGGCAATTCTAATAGATTTGTGATGGGAAGCACCATCCACATCCAGAGAGAAAACTATGAATATTGAATGTATATCAAAGCATAGTATTTTCACCTTTTTGTTACTGTTTGTTTGCTTGATTTTTTTCTTTTTTGTGTTTTTTTTTCCCTTTTGATCTGATTTTTCCTATACAGATGACAAATATAGAAATATGTTTAGAAGAATTATAGGTGTTTAAGCCATATCAGATTGCTTGCTGTCTTGAGAAGGGGGAAGGAGAGAGAAAGGCAAAAAAATTTGGAAAGCAAGTTTTTGCAAAAATGAATGCTGAAAATCATTTTTGTATGTATTTGGGAAAACAAATATATTTGGAAAATGTACTATTAAAAAGAAAACAAATGTTGAGCTTAGCAAAAAAAAAAAAAATGGAGGAGACATGATGGCTGATTTCAAGTATTTGAAGTATTCTCAAGTGTAAAAAATATTAAATTTCTGTTTTTGTTTCCAGCCAGAATTAGGAACAATTGGTAGAATTTTAAGAGATACAAATCTTAATGATGATATAAAAAGACCCTCCTAAGATTAATGCAAATTGTTGTTTTAGGAGTCAGAGTATATATCCTCACTTGAGGTCTTTAAGTAGCATCTGGATGATCACATAGTAAGTACATTTTAAAGATTTTATTTTCAGATACAGGTTGAACTAGTTGGCTTCTGAGGCTACTCTTCCAATTTTAAAGATTCTTTGATATTCTGATTCTTCCTGCTACTCAATCATCTTCAGGAATGACTACAGGAAAACTTTCCCCTTCCTTTAGCACTTTCTAATCAAATTAGTATTTGTAGATTCTAACTCTAGGTTTAAATTGAGGCATTTGGGGATATTTCTCATGATTCAGGAACATATCGTGTAGAAATCAAGTTGTCCTAGATAGATTATATTGGTCTGCCAAAATAGTTGCAGAAGTGGAGTCACAAAATATCAAATTTTAAATATTGGATTACTTTATATTGCATCTGGGATCTAATATGAGATATTAAAGGATAAAATTTCATTGTGCTTATTGCCAGGATTCTTTCCTGCCTTGTTACAGGACATAGAGTTCCAGTTCAAAGAACAGAAGTTTGCATAGTGAAGGAAAACACTTCACTAGAAGTTGGCCAAATCATGCTTGAAACGAATGATAATGAAATTCTAATGAAATATTGACAGTTATCATTGATCATAAGAAAGAATAATTAAAGTTTAAATGCCTCAAAGAGAATGTTATTGTTGAGTCATTTCATTTGCAGTTTCTTGGCAAAGCTACTAGAGTAATTTGCTTTTTCCTCTTTGCTTCATTTTATAGATGAAGAAACTGAGGCAAACAGGGTAGGATCACAAAACAAGTCAAAAATAGGGACTGGATTTGAACTTAGGTCTTCCCCTCTCTAGGCCCAGTACTCTCACTAGCATCACCTAACTACTCTCCCAGAGAGGATAGATTTAGATTATATTGGTTGTTGATGATAACAAGTGACATCTACCTAGTGCTTTTAGGTTTACAAAGACCTATACATATATTATCTCATTTGAAACTCTCAAAAATTTTATGACCTCAAATCAAAAAAATATGCATTTTATTATTCACCAGTTATGTTCCATGCATTGTATTATGTTCTGAGGATACAAAAAAATACAAAAATTGTACCTGCCATATTGTATGTGAGGCAATTGAGGATAAGAGAAATTAATTGTTTTACCCAGTTATAAACAAAATAAAACAAAACAAAAATGTTACAAACACTACTACATCATTCAAAACAACATTGTATTCTCCCAGAATCTCAGCTTTAGAAGGAATTGCAGAATATATCTAGTTCAAACTGTATGCAACAAGATTCACCTTTATGTCATACTCAAGAAATAGATCTCATGTGCGAAATCTCCAGGGAAGGGCATCCATTTCATCCTGAGGAAGTCTTTCCCATTTTGAAGTCATTCTGTTTCTTAGGAATTTTATATTTTGCTTATATTGATTCAAAATCTGCCTCTCTAAACTTCTACATTCTATGACTAGAACAAATCTGATTTCTTTTTTATATATGAGATTTTTTTTCAACTACTTGAAGACAGCTATCATGTACTCCCTGTATCTTCTCTCTCCTTGAATAACCAACTTTAGTCCCTTTAATGGCTATTCCTATGCTATGACTTCAAGACTTCAGCATCCCAATTACCTCCTTTGGATTTTGTCCAATAATTGTGACACTCTGAACAAATTACTTTGGTCCTGACCAAGTGAAGAAAGACCATCATTATCTTAATCCCAGTTATTATTCCTGTTTCAAAGCAGCCTAAAATTATATTAATTTTTGGTTGTCATATCACACCAACCATTTTTGAATCTAAGTAGATATGCATAAATTTTGAAAGTTGGTCTTTGATTATTCTGAGATCCTCCACTACAATTCCATTTTACCAATAAGGAAACTAAGATAAATGATTTCTTAAGGTCACAAAGCTAGCTGAAATTCCAAGAAATTGGGTCTCTTTATCCCTATGCCAGTAGCCTATTCACTATATAAAACTTCTTTTCATTAGGTTACTATGCTTAATTAAAAATATGGCAAAACTTCAAAATTGGTAAATTATTTAATGCCCTGTTTCTTAGACCTTGCAGAAGTGGTTTCATGAGATCAATATGTGGCTTTAGTTGAAGGGACAGGAGCTTTATCTGCTGACTTCAATGCCTTTGGTAAAGTGTGACTATTTAGTATTAACCCTTTTTTCCTTCCCTTCAAATCTCTGGCCCATTTATTTTTGGTTACAAAGATAGGATTCTTCAGAAGTAGAAAGGCAGTGGATATGAGATAACTTTGAATTCAAACTTCAATTTAATTAAGAATGCACTGTTATTATTGTTATTGCTACTGCTCATGATAGTTCACATTTCTGTAGTGCTTTAAGATTTATAATCTGCCCCCTAGATATTAATTGACATTTTGTGCCTCTTCAGCACAAGGCAATATGCTTAGCAATAAGTTGCTCTTTCCTGGTCACCTTGTGATTTGCTTGGGTATAAGACTTTGGGTATAAGGAAGGGAATGGCATGAGTGAAGGGTTGAGAGCAGTGAGAGATTGTGGGGATTAAAAAAGAGAACAGGATTTCTGGGTGTTGTTGGGTGGATAGTGCAAATCGATTGTAAATTAGAGACAGAGGTCTTCCTGAGAACAGATGTCTGGGGGAAGGGGATCCTGTTGGGGATGGAGGTGGGGGTAGAACGGGTAAGTAACAGGCAACAGATGGTCTCCAACAGAACTGGTTAGAATGATGGTGACCATGTCCTTCTACAGCTAGTAGCTATCTACCCCCACCAGACAACAGCTTTTTTCTACTCAAACTTAAAGGATCTTACTCATCCTTCAGTCTAGTTTTGTTTGCTTGGTATTGGTCCAGGACTGAATATAGCCTCCCACGGTATAATTTTCAGTCCCTAAAAACTGTCAGTGGTAAGCAGCTGAACATACTTGAGCAATGGCATATGATTACTTTCAAGACTGATTATATTACTTTCCCTAAAAATAAAAATTAAAATGCATGCAAAACATTTTTATCTATTTACTTGGCATCTTTTTTATGAACAACAGCTTACTTTGAAACTTAAAAATGTCCTACAAACAACTCATCAATAACGAATTTATACATCACTAATAGCACCTTTCCCCAATATTCAAGTCAGTCCCATTCAACATTTATTAAGCCGTACTATGCAGAAAGCACTATGTTAGGCACTGTGCAGAGAAATATATGGAGTTGGGATAGGAAGGTGTTTCATGACACTCAAAATTAGTGACTAAGGAAGTATTTTCTATTATACTTTAAAAAGGCATTCTGGATTCTGAATGCCAGAGGAATGGGATCTTCTTATTGGCTATCAGGTCAGAGTTTGTTGAGGGGAAGTCAATCTTAGAATCCTCGTCAACTTCCTTTTCCCATACCATGGCATACCAAATCAGTTTATTTTCCTCCAAAAAATCTCTTGCATCCCACCTTTCTGTCTACTCTTCTAGCCCAGGCCCTCATTACCTATTGTCTGGATTACCTCAATAGCCTCTTCATTACTCTCCCTGCCTGAGGTCTCTTCCCACTAAAAATCTATTCTCAATTAAACTGCCTGAATGATTTTCCAAAAATGAAGGTCTGACCACGTTGTGCCTCAATTCAATAAAAATCACTGGCTCTTAATTACCTCTAGAATAAAATGTAAAGTCATTGTTTGGCATTTAGAACTATTTGCAATGTAACTGAACCCATCATTCCAATCTTAATACTCCTCTTCTTTATCCAAGGCCAGTCTTATTTTTTATTAAATTATTTCCTTTGTCTGTGCCTTAGCAGAGGCTGTTCCCCACACTTTGAATTAATTTCCTCTTCATCTCTATATATCTTCTCTAGTTTTTTTCGAAATTTAACTCCAAACAATATTCAGATTTCCTAATTGTCCAGCAGCTTATGTCTGCCATACAAATTACTTTGTATCTATTTTTAAAATCAAATTCACATGTATATATGATTTACACTAATAGAATGTAAGCTCATTGAGGGCAAGGGGAATTTCAATTTTGTCTCTGTATTTCTGGCACAATGCCTGGCACATCCTAGAGGCTTTAATATGTGTTTGTGGATTAATAGACATGATTATTGAACTATTTTCAGGGGCTTTGCAAGATGAAAGAACAGAATTTCTGAAAACTGGGTAATAGTAAATACAATTCTGATCTTCAATAAAGGGAGGAGTTTTCAATGAGATAATGAACTTCTTTATGATAAAGAACTTTGAGTAAAGAAAACCAAGATTGAAAAGACTCAAAATGACTACATCATGAGCAAATCAGGATAAATGAGGGTTTTTTAAACTTTATTTGGCAATATTATCAAGCTGGAAGACCAGGAAACACAATAAACATAGTTGATCTAAAGCTTAATAAAGCATTTGATGATGTCTATCATGTTGTCATTTTAAATAGTTTGGAGCACATCTTGGTAGATCCAGAATGGGTTGAATGGTTGAATATCTCGAAAGTGGTTATAAATAGCTTGATGGTAACATCAAAGGATGTCTATGTTGGAGTACCAAAGAACTCTGTGCATGGCCTCTGCTATTTGACTTTTTTATTGAACATTTACAGAAAGGTATTAAAGGTATGCTCATTAAATCTTCAGAACACCTTTAGCTAGGAGAAAAAAAAAAAAAAACTAACCCATTGATTGAATGTCAAGAATCAAAAAGATTTTGGTGAGCTAGATCAGTGAATCAAATCAAATAAAATGAAACAACAAGGATAAAAATAAAATCTCATACTTGAGTTGAAAAATAAAACTTTACATGTATGGGAGAGGGGAGGTATGGCTAGATAAGACTATCTAGAAGAAATTTGTATTTAAATGAACTGAGGTACCACAGTGGACAGAGTATTGGGATAAGAGTCAGGAACACCTGAGTTTAAATCAAACCTCAGATAATTACTGGCTGTGTAATCTTGGGAAATTTAACTGCTGATTGCTTCAGTTTGCTCATTTGCAAAATAAAGACAATGATAGCACCTATCTACAAGGTTGTTGTGAGGATAAAATAAGATCATATTTGTAAACACTTTGCAAATCATAAAATACTAATTAATGTTATTATTATTGTTTAGCAATAGCATATGGCTGCCAAAAAGTTTATCTAGGGCTATACTAAAAAGACCAGTTGGGATTTGACAGTCTCACTGTATTCAATACTGGGCAGACCATTCCTCAAGTATGAGATTCAGTTGTGAACTATGCTATATAAGCTGGTTGAACAATAATAATAATTTCTGACACTTATGTGGCAATTTATGATTTGCAAAGCAATTTATATACATTATCTTATCTGATCTTCATGAATTCCATGATATCAATGAACATAACTTGCCCAGTGTTACATAACTAACACAGTTGGAAGAACCTGGGTTTGAAACACCAGGACAATATAGCAATTACGAAATTGTTTTTTAAAGTTAATAGAAAAAAATATAAAATGGGAGAAATGGTAGAATTAACATTCCAAGTGGAAATGGGAAGCCTTAATATACAGATCCTTTGAAAAACCTGCCCTTTTTTTTTGTGGAAATTTCACTGTTTCAATTTAGATTGAGCCTTCACCCATAACTGCTTTGGTTCCATGTAATCTTCCCTGAGGTATGAATGAACCTAGAGAGTCATGTAGCTCTCCTAAATGGGTCAGGATTTCATGAGGAGTTTGGCAAATGGTCACTAGATAATATTTGTTGCCCAATGTGGTAGCTGAACAAAGCCTTGATATCTAGGATGTTACAAATGAGGAATTCCAGTAGTCAGGTTCAGACAGTAGTTGTGACACAGCTGAGCAATCATTTCATATAGTCCCCTCAGATGGGTTTGTAGAGCAGCTACATTTACAACTGAAACTAAGAGTAAAAGAAAGCTTTTGTTCAGCTTGTATTTCTTTAGAAAGTCTTTCTAAAAGTTCTCTATCTCCCATAAAGCCAGGTCTTTTTTATTGCAATTCTAGCACTTCATCTACCATACTACATTCATCGACTATCTATCAAACAGTTGGAATAACTACTGGAAATAGTTTGGATAATAATATATACTCAGTCTATCAATCAATCAACAGGCATTTATTAAGAATCAGCTATATGTTGTACACTGTCCGATGTGCTGACGATATGACAACAACAAAAAAATGATTCTTGACCCTAAGGAGTTAATGTTTTCTTATGGAAGGCATTATATACAATATATCATGAAAATCTTCATGTAGCATGTGTCATTTTTGCAGTGGTTGAAGGAAATAAAGAATAAGAGGTTGAGAGAAGAGGGGGAGTGCATTCCAGGAATCCAGAACAGCCAGTTTAAAAGGATAATTATAGGGAAACAAGAATATCATAGGAAGAACACCATGAAAGAAAGCAGGATAGAATTCAGTGTTCAAAGGGGGACTGATGTAAAACAACTCTGGAAAGGTAAATTTATGGGAACTAGGTTTTGAAAGTCTTTAGAAGACAATTAAAGCAAGGACTGTTTTAGTTGTATTTTTTTCTCTTCCTTCCTTCCTCTTTTCTTTCCTTCCCTTCCTCTTTTCTTTCCTTCCTTGTTTCCCTTCTTCCTTCCTTCCTACCTTAATTCTTTCCTTCCTTTTTTCCTTCCTTGCTTCCTTTTCTTTTTTCCTCCCTCCCTCCCTCTCTTCCTTCCTTCCTTCCTTCCTTTCTTCCTTCATTCCTTCCTTCCTTCCTCCCTCTCTCCCTCCCTCCCTCCCTTCCTTCCTTCCTCCTTCCTTCCTTCCTTCCTTCCTTCCTTCCTTCCTTCCTTCCTTCCTTCCTTCCTTCCTTCCTTCCTTCCTTCCTTCCTTCCTTCCTCCCTTCTTTGTATTCCTGATGTCTGGAACATAACAAACATTTAATATATTCTTGAGTAACTGATAGATCCTAAAGGCCATAGATAAATTGAAGTTTATTGAGTAGCATTCGGATCAGAATAATAGATAAGAGCTGACCTAGGAGTAAGGATAGTTTGAGTTCAAATATTACCTCTAACATATAAACATAGTTTATAAAAAACAAGTCACTTTTTAAAATCTCTATACCCCAGGAAAATCTCTTAAGAATATAATTTAAAGAATAGTAACTGATTAACATTAGTAGGAATTTCCTGACTGACACTTTGCTACAACAATGAAATCATGGGACAAGACCAAAATACTAGTCAAATAGATATTAGTATTCTGCATGTCGATGGAAATCTTTTACAAGTTCACCAAAGAGATCTATCTGATCCTGGAAGTTTTCCTTGATGTCTCATCACTTCTTGGCATATAAGTTTTATGTATTTGTTCATTTTTCTGTGCCTCATGTTTGCTAATTGGATAAGCAATAATTTTAGTCAAAATTTAAAATGCATTAGAGCTACAATCAAATCTTCCTTCAACTGTTTATGGCAATTGCTGTTGTAGATACAATAAAACTGCTACAATAAGATACTATAACTAGAAGGGACCTGAGAGGTCCTCCAATGATTTTTCATTATAGCACAGGAAAGTCAATGACAATTTGCAAGGCTGATTTGAGTTGCTCAATGTATCTACAAGGTCAGATTACTTAATTCATCCTTGAAATAAGGGGAACATTTCAAAGAACCAGGTCATAGGTGAATAAAATCAAGAAGCAAGATGGACAAGGTAACAATGATTGGGCTAAATGTTGGCTCGGAGGTGGAGAAAGTAGCATTTAAAATAATCTAATATAAAGAAAATGAGAAGAAAAGAAGGCGAATTGGGTGAGACCAGCAGGAAAATCAAAGTGACATAAATAGCTCCACTGGGCTCCATTTCTAAAAGGTAACAGCACAAATGATCCTTTCTCTGTATCCCAACCAACTCTAATGCAATTATATGACTGGTTTTCTGATGCTGAAAAATGAACAATATAAAATCCACAGGGTGACTTTAATTAAAAGTTATTTTCAAAAGCAAACATAAATGGATTTTGCAAAAGGGCAAGTGAAAATCAGATGCTTTGATGTTGCAGAGATTTCACTTATTGGACATTTACAATTTGATTCCTAGTTATGGTGGAAAACATTCTAGATCCCCATCTGGACACTTCATTGTCTCTGTCAGAACACCACGATTCAAACTTCTGCTCTTCAGATTGGGACCTATTGTGCATTTCACTTTAAGGTAATGATACAAAGCAGAGCAATAAAAAATCTGCACTCTCCAAAAAGAGATGAGAAAATGGATTCTGAAAGGACAATAAAAAAGTGCTTAGGAAGGAAGGGAAGCACTTGGTAGTTGCATTCAAGAAAGTCAACAACTTCCTTCTGTCCCTCTGTAGTTCTCCAATTGCTGTTGACCATACCCCATCAGGCCTCTATTTTCTCTCTTTTTAAGCCATTAAATACCCTCTCATAGGTTCAGCAGAACACTTCTACATGGATGATTTCTAAGTCTTTATCTTTAACCCTGATGTATCTCCCAAGAACTATTTGACGTCTTCAAATACACATCATCTTCCCAAAGTCAAAAATGGTTACTGGTGCTCCTTCAAATAGACATGTTATCATCTTCTCAAGGTGAAAAATGGTTAACTAAAAGCAACACCAGCATTCATTTAGTCACTCATGTCAGACTTCTTGACATTATCTTTGACTTTTCCCTTTCCACTGCTCATCTTGAGTCCAATACTAATACCATTCTAAATCTAGAGTATCTCTTGTGGCAGTTTGGTACTGTGTAACTTGCTATGAAGTTACAGGACCTGGATTTAAATCTACTTTTAACAAAAAAATGGGGACTTGTTAAGGGGCATGTCAATTCTCTGAGAGCTTCCACAGCTGTGGCTCATAGCATCTGAAGGAGTTGCAGGGCAGCCTTTGCTGACACAGGTGTTGAGGACTGGGAATGAGAAAAAATTGGAGGCAGTGGGAAGAGGAAAGAAGTCAGACAGTGCAATGGCCTCTCAGTCAGAGAGGTCAGAGAACAGCAACTGCCTCTCAGTCTCCTTGTATCATCCTCTCACACGAGGAGTACCATTCTGCAGGGCTGGGTTGGATCTCCAGCAGCCACTGTCAGTTGGCTCCTGTGTTACAACATATGGCACCTGAATGTGGGGTATAAGAAGAATAAGAATTATAAGAAGAAGAAGCAGCATTTGAGAGCTGTTCATGAGAAGGAGCCTTCCAGAGTTCCTTCAGCAACCCACAGGGAAGGAAAGGAAGAAGAGCCCAGGGAAGACATTTTTAGTCAGTGTAATTAAATGGGCCAATACATCAAAGGGCCAAGCCAGGAGACTGAGGAGAGACTTAAATGCCTGTCCTCTTCTCCATTTGAACGTTTGTCTCCATGATATCTCACAAGATCAACACTTGCTACAGCCATCCAGAAGTGATAGTGCTGCTTGCATTGCTCAGTGTGCAGACCATGCTGTGTGGGGGGAAATAGCAACAAAAAACAAAAAACAAAAAAAACAGGGAATTGTTAAGGGGCAGCTCAATTCTCCAAGAGCCTCCACAACTGTGGATCATAGCATCTGAAGGAGTTGCAGGGCAACCTTTGCTAACACAGGTATTGCAGACTGAGAATGAGATAAATTCGAAGCAAAGGAAAGAGGAGAGAGGTCAGACAATGTAAGGGTCTCTCAGTCAGAGAGGTCAGAGAGCAGCAATTGCCTCTCATTCTCCTTGTATCATTCTCTCACAAGAAGGATATCCATTCTGCAGGTCTGAGTTGTATCTGCAAGCAGCAGGTGGTTCTCGTGTATTGCAACAGGACTGGGCAAGTTATTTAACTTCTCTGTACTCATAATTCTTTTATGTATAAAACGAAGGGGTTGGGATCATGGTCCTCTAAATTGTCTCTTACATTTTTGTATCTATGATTCTAAGAATTTATTCTGTTCTAATTACTACTACTCTAGAAGACCTCATGAGCACTCACCTAAAGAATTCAGTCTCCTGACAGTTTTTCCCATTTCCATCCTCTCTTCCCTCTTTTTTGTCCTCGGCATAACTATCCAATTGATATAACTTCTACACAGACCTCATTATTTCATTCATGTACTCAAAACCCTTAAGAGGCTCCCTATTATCTACAAAACAAAATTTAATTTCTTTAATTGAATATATTCTACAATCACATGACATTCTATGTTTCCATCTTTATTTTATACTGCTCTTTTCCACAACTCTTCACTCTAGCAAAAATGGACCACTTAACTATTCCTTATATAATATAATCCAAGATTTCCCGATTTCAGGCTTCTGTTCACACTATTCCTTACTAGTTCAATGATGTTCAACATTACCAAACTTCTCAATATTTTAAATGCTTATCCATCCTTTAGAACTCAACTCAAATGCCACCTGCACCATAAAGTCTTCTCTGGTTTTACTTCCTTGAGTGTACATTTAATTTTTTTATGGGTTATCATGTATGAAGTCTAAAGTAGATCATTTACATGAGCATGTATTTTTCACAGTTATTTAAGTGGTGCTGAAACATATTATAAAAGGAAATATAATAGAAAACCAGAATAAAAGATATATAATTTTTAATGTATGAGTGACAAAGCTGGTCCTGCCATGTGACAACTAATCAATAAACAATCCATGTATCCCACAATCCTCTGTGAGGAATTTATGGGAGAACATGGACAAGCATTCCATAGCATAGGCAGGCATGGGTAGGCTGGGATTGGATTACTTGGATTTGGATACTTGGGTTATTTGAATATGTATCATGCCGACAAGGCCATAAGCCATAGAGGTGCAGGTACTGGGTCTTTTATCAACACTTTATCTCCCCCAGCAGCCATTGAAGTATACACATGGAATGGATGCTTAATTAAAGTTTGTTTTGTTGAACTGAAGAACCATTCATCAATAAATGTACTCTTTTGGTTTGGCAGCCATCATTAGGGGCAAATATTATACTGTCCTTTTGAGATGATAGACAGCTTAGGACACTGTAAAGAATAGTGACCCTAGAGTCACAGTGGCCTGGATCCAAGTCCTTCTTTTGACAGTATTATCAGCTATGATCAAATGAGTAATGATAATAACTAGTATTTATATAGTATCTACTACGTGTCAGGAACTGTGCTAAGTGATTTATAAATATCTCATTTTATTCTCAGAACAACTCTGGGTTATATCTGCTATTATGATTCTTATTTATAGATGAAGTAACCGAGGTAAATAGAAGTTAAGTGACTTGTGTCAGGTAGTTAGTGTCTGAGACCAAATTTGAACTCAAATCCTGATTCTAGGTCTATTATTCTATTCACTTTGCGATCTTGGTCACTGAGCTGCCTGCTCAGTTAACCACATTTTTAACTTGTTCTCCCTGGCTGGCTGCTTGCTGTTCCCCTTCTCCTATAAATGTTACCCTCCTTGTTTCTTCCATCCTTTACTTGCCCTAACTATTAAAATGATAGAATCTTACATGAGCCACCCAGAGGATATTTTCTACTAGGTCAGCCATGGTATAAGAAAAAAGCCCCCCAGACTGGCAGTCAGGAAACCTCACTTCATAGATAACTTTGTCAGTATCAACTTGTGGTCCTTGGAGTAAGCCATTTCACTTGCCTGGGATGTATGATAAGGTTTATAAAACCTTTCCTGCTTTGCTCAGGGTTTTGTTGTAAACATCAAATGGTCTTCCTGGAACCAGAAGTAACAGTAGGTAAGACTTAGAAATACAAAAGTCTTTTAAGTTCTCTTTTTGTTCTCTTCCTAGGGGGAGGAGAACATATAGCTCCCTTCTCCCTTTACCTGGGGGTTGAGAACTGAGAGAGGACAAGGTGTTGAGGAAGATGCCAGATGAGCAGGAGAAAACAGTATTTTTTTTAAAAAAAATTTTGGTCTCTCTCTCTCTCTCTCTCTCTCTCTCTCTCTCTCTCTCTCTCTCTCTCTCTCTCTCTCTGTGTGTGTGTGTGTGTGTGTGTGTGTGTGTGTGTGTGTGTGTGTGTGTGTGTTTCTGCGTTTCTGCTTTCCCTCTTAGATCTTCTTTAGGGGTTACAAAGGAGGAAACAAGGGCTTCTAGGCCCAGAACAGTTCTCAGCCAATAATCTAGTTCCAGTGTCTTGTGTGTCTGAGTCTTTAAGGTGACTTAAGAATTGTATACTCAATGTATGGAGGTTATTTTTGATGAATTTGCATATCTTTTACTGAACTGGAAATTTCTTTGAAAGTCAATGTGCTTCTAAGTCCTCATTAAATATTTCTTTCTATCAAACAAAACTGTCTGTTTATTCAGTAGATTTCAGCCAGGTAAGCATCCTATTGTTCATTATTTAAGTATCCCAAGGTCCTGGCAAGGGAAGGGTGAGTTGTATTTCCAAATACTTTTCTGGAATACTGGCCTCAAGATTTAATCTCAAGGACTTTACAATCTAATTGGGGAGGAAAGACCTATAACATATATACACGTAGCAATAAATGGCAAAATGTATATGCAAATGAATATATACCTGGTTTCTACATAGATTTCATTGTCTTTAATTCCTCCCCTCTGCAGTACATGGCATATATATCTTCCTTCTGTTCAGATCATTTTATTCTCAAAACTTTCCATAGCTCCCTATTTCTTAATTTGAACTTCAGAGCTCTTCACCTAGCTCTAGGTTGTCACATCTTTTTTCATATTCTGATAATATATTTTTTAGATACATTAAATTATCCTCCATTCCAAAACATGGGATTAGACTTTCCTTCCACCATGCTTTTATTCACATCCTTTTATATCCATGAAATATTTCCTCCATTTTCCATTGAAATTATATTTTGCAAAAATTTTCCCTTCTTATAAATCCTTTTATCATGTCCCCAAGCTGGAAATGATCTCTTATTTTTCAACTCTCATAATACTTCTTGTGTGTGTATTACAACATTGTATAGTTATTTTGCATTTACGTTTATTATGATCTCCTCTATTAGATTTTAATCCCCTTAACAACCATCCTATTCTTATTTATCCCTACATCTGCAGCACTTAACAATTTGATACATATGTTTGATCAAACTTTTTTGATTGAATGAAAGCAGGAAATAGAAATCATAGAGTGCTGGTATAAGAGAAGTCTTTGTGATGATTATTAAATTTTGAAGGATTAACAGAATTTGGATAGAAGAAAAGAAAGTGGAAGGCATTAGGGGAAGTATAAAGGAGGAAGAGTAAAGTTAGTGTGTTTGCGGAATGGAGGTCAAACAGAGAAGATATCTGGGAGAAAGTCAGTAGACCAGCTTGATTTGAGCAAAGTACTGAAAATAAGGGGACAGTGGAAGAACAGGTTAGAATTTTAAGTTGAAGTTAAATGGTAGAGGACCCTGAATGCCATTGATGGGGCAAAAGGTTGATTTTTTTCATACATCTAACATCTCTTTGAGTTCACTGCCTTCGGGCTTCCAGCTTATCTAAGGGAATTGAAAATATTTCAAAGGTTTGAGTTGGAGTAAGTGACCGCTAAATTCCCTTCAAAATTTGAGGCTATAATTTTATGAGTTCATGATTTATATAAACTCCAAAATCAATAAAAATGTTATTTTTCCCCTATTAAAAGTTCAAAACCTCATTATCATCAATTATTCAGTCATTAGGAAAACAAATATAATTTGTATTGACAAAGAGAAGTTAATTCTACTTAAATACAGAAAGCAGTCCTTTCATTCCTTTTGACTATTCAGTCATTAGGGGGAAAATATGAATGCTATTGACAAAACAAGGTTAATTTCCTTAAAAGAAATACTGATTTCATTATTCTGGAAGCTACTCCCTTTATTTTCTGAATTTTTCACTTGCCATTTAATCATACATAATGCTATCTTATATTATTGCTTAACCCACTTACATGCTTTCTCTTCCAAGCTGAAGAAAGCTACTTTTCTTATATCCCTAGAGTGCCTACCATAGTATCCTGTCCAGAATAGGTGCTCAATAAATTCTACTGCATGAATAAATGAATATAAAATGCAGATTCTAGTTTCTATTGCTAAGGGTTATAAGATATGGCTCTTTTAAGTAGGAAGTTCTTCAAACCTAAACTAATGGCACAACCATGTGACTGCTTAAGCATTTAAGCCTATTGTAAAATATTAAGTCAACTCAGAGACAACACTCAATGGCAAAAGAATAAATTGTGTGGCATATTTCAATAATGTATACTTTTACATCTAGGTGCCAGATAATGTGGATTAACTGCTTAACTAGCTTTTAGCAGTGCTATTTAGAAGTATGTACATCATAGAATTAAATGGACATCAACATAGGTAGATACTTCTCGAAGTAAGCACCCAAGAACTGAGAAGAATATAAAAAGTGAGCCATGTCCCTTTACTTCCAAAAACTTAATATTTCCCTCCTTTTATTCTATATTTATCTATGTAACCTACATAGTTATTTACCTTTTCTCCCCCACTAGAATGGGAGCTGTGAGTTTAGGTGCTGTGGGTTTGCTTCTCTTTATATCTTCAATAGTTAGCATAGTGCCTAGAATTTAAATGTGTGTTCAATCAATGCTTATTAACTGAATGAAATTAAACTTGGGAAGAAAAAAAATATATATATATACACACACACATATATATATACATATATATACATATATACACACACACACACACACATATATATATATATATATATATATATGTCAAGAAAGACAATTAATAGTATCAGGAAGGACAGAAGTGTTCAACAAGTGGGAGCAGGAAACAGAATTTCACTGAGGTTTAATATAGATTCATATTGAGTCAACAGTAATATACCAAGATATTCTTAAGCACTTATGCTCAACATGCTCAAAATTGGAGAGAACCCTGGGGCAGAACTGACCTAGTTGAGGATTGGAGGTGATAACTTAAAAAAAAAAATCTTTCATCACCTTAGAACCAACCAAGATCCAGGACTTTAGGCTGACAGTCATTCAGGAACAAGCTTTCATACCTGTCCTGCTGCTTGTAATCATGCTTCTCTCCCATCCATTTCTTGCTCAGGAATTGAATTATAGGTAGCCTAGACCAATGTTCCTTTCCTTGGCAACAACTCTCTATGTTCTTCTACCATAAGATCATAGTATCATACCCATTCATGTCAGCTTCATCCCTTCCATGTTCATATTCCACTCTAGCCTACCTTTTCCAAGACAGACTTTAGAATCTCTAATCTATTGTTAGCAAGACTATCCTTCAGGTTAGCCCTGCCTGTTTTTCCAAGAATTCATCTGAATATATTTTGTATTTAAATCTCCTCATCCTTGTGGGTTCTCCCCAATAGAACATAAGCTCTTTGAAGGTAAAGACTGTTTTGTTCTTTTATATTGCCAGTATTAAACATAGTTCAGGTGATAGGCATTTGATAAACTCTTATTGGACTGAATTGAAAATGGTAATAGAGTTCAAAGGAAAACATATGTCTTGTTATGAGAATGTATCTTGCTTTATAGAATTGTTCCAGAGGCAGGTAGGTGATGTGTTAGATAGAGCACTAGCTTTGGGGTCAAGAGGAACTGAAGTCAAATCGAGCCTCAGACACTCAGTAGTTGTGTGACCCTGGGCAAGTCACTTAACCCTGATTGTCTTCCTCGCTCCCCTCAAAAAAATAGAAAGAAAGAAAGAAAAGAATTGTTCCATAAAAGTTGAGTGTGTTTTTGTATGTGCTTCACAAAGGTACAATATTTTATAGTTGGAACAAACCTCATCTAACCAAACTACATCTGAATAATCATCTCTTTTACAACATATGTGAAAATTATTCAGTTAGTCATTGCCTACTTAAAAATTTCCATTAAGGAAGAAATTCACCCCCTATAACCAACTCCATTCCACATTTGGAGTTATAGTTTCAGGAATCATATATATATGTATATGTATGTATGTATATGTGTGTATGTGTATGCGTATATGTATGTGTGTATATATACACATTCACACGCATCTATACACATACACATGCTTACATACATGTATATGTGTACATATATGTGCATTATGTTTTTCTATTTTATATTAAACCAACTTCTGTGTCTTCTATTTAGTTTTGGAAATTATTTCATAAGAAATATCTATGGAAGTTGATCATTTGAAAGAAACAGGCAATGAATCAATTTAGAAGTGAATAACTGGATGATAATTGATGTATTTAACAATTTCCTCAACAACAGCAATAATAGGAGCAAGCATTTAGCAAATGTAGTTAGTACAAGCCAGCTACTGTGATAAGTGTAAAGAATACAAAGATAAACAGGAACAGATGATTCATGCCCTTGTGGAGCTTACATTCTAATGAAGGAAAACACTTTAAAAAAAGAATCTCTAAAAGATTCTCAAAAGAATATTCAAGTGGAGAGAGTTCAGAGAGGAACCTTTGTGACTAGCCTTGGTATTTTCAGATGCCTGTTCTGGGGCATATTCTACTTGTCTGTTTATGTCCAACAGACATATGGACATATACAGTTGAATGTCACTACTTTATTTGGATCTGTGAACTCATTCATGGATGTTTCTTTCTAATGGTGATACACATCACGACCCATTTGCACCTTTTCGTTCCCACCTTATCTCATACTTTCATGTCCATGTCATCACATACTTTTTTTTTTCTTTTTTGGCAATTGGGATTAAGTGACTTGCTAAGGTCACACAGCTAGTAATAGTCTGGAGTCAGAGTTGAACTCAGGTCCTCCTAACTCTAAGGCTTATGCTGTATCTATTGCACCTTGTATTAAGTACATTTACTAAATGATTGTTACGGTTGTGGCAGAAATTATTAACTGTATCAATTATCATTCAATAATTCACTTCTAAAATGATTCAGTCCGTTTCTTTCAAATGGAACTTCCCCAGACAAATCTTATGAAGTGATTTTCAAAACTGAGTATAAGATGCAGGCAGAGACTTAGTTTTGGCTTAACATAAGGTAGAAAAAAATCTTTCCAAGGGGTTTCATTCAATATAGCTTCTCTTGTAACATTGAGTAGACTGTGAGACAGCTAGGTGACATGGTGTTTGGAATGCTGGACATAGATTCAGGAGATGGATTCAAATCCTATCCCATACACACACACACACACACACACACACACACACACACACAATGCATGTATGTACAGATGCATATATGTATATATGTGTGCACATATATATTATGTATGTACATACATATATAATGTTTTATATATACACATATATGTGTGTGTGTGTGTGTGTGTGTGTATATATATAAGCTCTGACCATACACAAGTCTCTTCTCTTAAATTACTCAATCTCAGATCCTTATTTCTTAACATAGAAATAAAAACAGCTCCTATTCCATAGAGTTGTGGGGAGCAAATGAGATAATATGTACAAAGTACAAACATTTGATAGTTTGGTTATTTTAAAAATCAATCTCTTTCCTCAAGAGTATGAGTATATCGGTAACTCAAAGTTCCCTTTCCTTTCCCCCTTTTAATCAGTTCCATTTTACCCCAACCTTCAAGACATAGGGGCACAAAGTGTCATAACTTTCAATACTAAATTGATCTATAATCACCACCTCCCTATCTTCACTTCTCACCTCTCAGCACTAGTACCAACAGGGATGCAGAGGCACCCTGAGCAGAGTGACTTGCTAGTGATGCATGTGACTGTGAACTCTAATGGAAGGCAAACCGATGACTTTGTTGAAATTTTCAGATATTTTCTCTGCTCAGGACACCAGCCCTTTCTTTCACTTTCACACAGGATGACACAGTTGAAAGTTTACTTACACCTTCTGTGCACCAAATACTGCTTTCTCCTTCTCTGGCTTCCTATTGAATCTGTTGCATCTATTCCAACTCATTCCTTTCTCATAAATTAAAGCAAATGTGGTATTTGCAAAGCAGGAGAACCAGAGGTTGGTCTTAGGAAATATCGTCATATATAAATCAGGGAACATTTTTAAGAGCCAGCAGCACTTTGTATATAGTTGTGCATGTGTGCTGAAATGACTTCAGCATCCCATTGACACATGGACTCCTTGCTTAATACAGTTGGTCCCTTATAACCTACTGTAATCTAGTTTTTTTCAGTCATGTATGATTCTTTGTGACTTTATTTGTGGGTTTTCTTGGCAAAGACATTGGAATGGTTTGCCATTTCCTTCTCCAACTCATTTTGTAGATGGGGAAACTGAGGCAAACAAGATTAAGTGACTTGCCCATGGTCAAACATATTGTAGATGTCTGAGGCCAGTGCTCTATTCACTGAGTCACCTACTTGTCCTTGTCCCTTCTAGCTCTGAAATTGTTAGTGGTTCCAAACTGTATTTTAGCATTGGCTTCTCATCCTCTGTTTCTCTCTCCCTTCTCTCCCTTTTTCTCTCTTTCTCTATCTGTCTGTCTTTATATAAGTATGTGTGTGTGTTAATTATATATATATATATATGTGTGTGTGTGTGTGTGTGTGTGTGTGTGTGTGTATATACATATATAAAACATAATGTATGTATACGTGGTCTTTGCCTGCTGCTCTTCCTGCCTTTGTTTTAATTGGTGCTATTTCTATTTTTACATATAGCCCAGAAATATTAAGACATCAAAAACTCATAGCATCATAGGCTTAGAGTTAGAAGGGATTCTTCCATCATCATCATCTTTCATAGGAAGAAAGTGAGAATAAGAGTAATTAAGTTTTTCCTTTCCCAGAGTTAGTGTCAGTGGATTTAAAATCAAGTCTTCCTAACTCCAATCCAAAAGCTCATTATCCACTATTTCATATATATATCTATATATCTATATATATCTATATCTATATCTATATCTATATATTTTTTTGCAGGAGAGAAGGGAACATTGCATAATGAAAATACCAGGGAACCAAGAGTGCTTAATTCAAAACTAGAAAATCCTACAAAAACAAACAAATAACAACAACAGAAACAAACAAACCTAGCTGTGTGCTTTTGGACAATTTAGTTAAATGTGTACCATTTTTGCAATACTTTTGAACTATATATCAATGAAGTTTCAAATATAGCTAATCAGAATAACAGATATGGAACAGTTAGGAAGGAAAACTGATTTTGATGAGAAAATAATGAGTTTGGCTTTGGACATTTTGAATTACTATTTGTGATACTAAGGTGTTTTCCTCTCATGCCTTTGTCTTCATGTTGGGGAAAAGATATTTGATAAATAATATTTTATTTGATAAATAATGTGCATTCTCATAACCACTTTAATAGCATGCTGAAATTACAAAATCCATCCAGCTTCCTTGGGCTTTAGTCTCCTCTGAATTAATAGTATGGTTTCACTTTTCATTCTAAAAGTGAATTTATCTATGGCTTCTATATATCAATGAGAATTATGCATGTGTCTTCAGGGAAGAAGACCTCAAAAATACCAAGGAAAACCAAATTCCACTATAAGAATTCATCTGATAGTGTGGATTGTTTATGTTTGAGTTTTCAAGAACTTCTAGTGTTTTCTGACAAGACTATTTCGATTTTTCCTAAAATAAAAATCTGGACTTGAAGAGTGTCCTATTTATCTGAGTAACCTACATCTTTGTTGATGAGAACAATACATTCATATTTTGCATAAATTTCAATCCTGAGGCATAAATGTTTCTTTGTGAATTGAAATGAGAAGGATTACGACTTGTCAAAATGAATCATATCAATAACCATGAGCTAAAGTTTATCAGTAAGCTCTTCTTTGTATGAAAGGCACCTACCAAGAGAAAAGATGCAAAGATCCTTACTTTGTTGAAATATTCACCCTCAGGAGCAGACTTTACACTTCATTTCTCACTTCTTACTTCCACCAATTTATAAAATCCTATTTGCTTGTCTAAATGTGTAGCTCCAACAAATATCCCTACTTCTCTTCTGCATAATCTATGGGATAGTGAATATAAATTACAGGAAGATGGTGAATTGGAAGGCACGCAATTCTCTATGGTGTTCATTAATGGGTACTTGTGACAAGGTACTGTCAGCTTTCATTTACTAATATTCTTGAGACAGATTCTGAGCTCTGAAGTACATGACTAAGGAATAGTTGGGATGGACTCACAGGTGGTAGCATCTTGTCAAAACTGCCACAAAGTTGAAAATTAAGCTAAAAAATCTCAGTGTGGTTCTCTAATCTTATAATTTCAGTCAATCAGTCAACAGGTATTTAAGTACCAACTTTGTGCCGACTGATGGAGATAAAAGAAAGAAGGAAAAATAAACTAATTCTTAAGGAGCTCATAGTTCAATTAATGAATGAGACAATATGTAAACAATGATATGAAAATTAGATATGTGTATATGTGTATGCACACACACACACACACACATATATATATATATACCTATATGTAAAGATATTTACATCTATCTATTCATCTCTGTAGTTATATTCAGTCATTTCAGTCATGTCTGACTCTTCATGATCCCATTTGGGATTTTCTTGGCAAAGATAATGAAGTGGTTTGCCATATGTTTCTCCAGCTCATTTTACAGATGAGGAAACTAGGCAAACAGAGTAAAGTGGGCATGTTTAGGGTCCCACAGCCAGTATGTGCCTGAGGTCAGATTTAAACTCATGAAGGTAAGTCTTCCTGATTATAAGTCCGGTGCTTTATCTTCTATCATCCAACTCTGTGTGTATGTGTGCATGCATGTGTGAATTTATATATGTGTGTGTGTGCATACACATACACACACACATATATAAATTCACACATGCATGCACACATACACACACACACACAGAAAGAGACATATATAGAAAGAGACAAATAGTGAGTGGAGGGAAGGCACTACCATTAAGAAAATAAGGAAAGTCTTTTTAGGACGTGCTATTTTAGTTGGGACTTGAAGGAAGCCAGAGATGCCAGGAGACAGACATGAGGAGAAAGAGTATTTCAGGCAGAGGATTCTCTCAGTGAAAATGCATGGAGTTAGGTCACAGAATGTCTTGTCCAAAGAACATCAAGGAGGCCAGTGTTACTAGATTTTAAAAATATGTGGAGTGGAGTACGGGGGTAGTGGTGGTGGTGATGGTAAGAGGAAAATGTAAGATTGAAAACCTAGCAGTCTTCTACTTTTATCTAGTAAGTAAAGTCTTTAAAAATCAAACTAAGAGAGTACTTTATATTATATCCTATAAATGGCTGGGTACCAATGGAGTTTATTGACTAAAGAGTGACATTGTTGAAGTTATAGACACAAATAATATTCATCAAAAGCAACAGGTAGATGTGAATAAGGACACTGACCTAGGATAAAAGGAAGACCTGAGTTCAATTTTCCTGTTAGGTGCTATTGAGCTTTGTAACTGACCAAGTCATATAGTCTCTTTGGGCCCCAATTCCCATGTACATAAAATGAAAGGGCTGACTTTAAAAACATCTAAAACTTCTTGAATATAAATTTATGTTCAACTTGAATTTGACTTTAAGTCCTCTTTCAGTTATATATCTACGCTCTTTAATTTTTTAATAATAATAGCTTTTTATTTTTAAAAATACATGTAAAACCTTGTATTCCACATTTTTCTCCTTCCCTCCTCCTCCTCTATATAGCAAGTAATCCAATATAAGTTAATCATGTGTAATTTTTCTAGACACATTTTCACATTTATCATGCTGCATAAGAAAAATCAGATTGGAAAGAAAAAAATTGAGAAAGAAAAAAAAAAACCAAGCAAGCAAATAACAACAACAAAAACAACAAAAAGGTGAAAATACTATGTTTTGATCCACATTCAGTCTCCACAATCCTGTTTTTAGATGCATATGATTCTCTCCATCACAAGTCTATTGGAATTGGTCTGAATCACCTCACTATTGAAAAGAGCCATATCCATCAGAATTGATCATCACATAATCTGTTGTTGTGTATGTTCCATTGGTTCTATTCACTTCACTTAGCATCAGTTCATATAAGCCTTTCCAGGGCTTTCTGAAATCATCCTGCTGATTGTTTCTTATAGAATAATAATATTCTATTACATTCATATAACATAACTTATTCATCTGTTCCCCAACTGATAGCCATTCACTGAGTTTCCTTGCCACTACAAAAAGGATTATCTACAAACATTTTTGTACATGTGGACGCCTTTCCCTTTTTTATGTAGATTTATGCTCTAACTTGAATCTGACATAGATTTAGACCTGAAAGGACCTTACAAGTCATTAAGTACCATTGTATAGATGAGCAACCTGAGGCTCCAAAAGATTGTTAAATGATTTACTCAAGGTTACAGGTCACTTAGTAGCAGAGCTGGGATTCAAACCTATATTTGGAGGTTTTTGTAAAAAGAAAAGTCTTTCTCCCAAGCTCCACAATTCCACCAAATGAGTTTCAGATTATTGTTATCCCTTGTCTTCCAGAGTGAATCTTCATAAAAGGGAGCTTTGGAAGATAGCTCTCTGTCTCCCTAGACATGGAAATAACACATCAATAGTTCCCAGAGGCCATAAGCACCTTTTAAGGATCCTAGGGAACAAGCTTCATACATCACAAAGTGTCTGCCAACCTCTCTTGGACCACTCACAGTCTGTCTGAATTGTTTCCTTCCTTCAAGGAGGAAAAGCTGACATTTGTTCTTTATTGTTAATTCTATTACTAATTCCATGGTGGGGAAAAAAGTTCCACAAAGCTTGTTGAAAACGAGAAGGAAAAAAAAAAAAAAGACAAAAGGAAGTCCTTTTCTTTTTTCTCCCCTTTGAGGATCTCTCAGCTGCGCTGCCCGCCCCGCTGCATCTGTGAGCATTATTCATCGTGCCCTAGCGGGCTATTGATTCTACACCTGTGGATTGCATGCAAAAATCATTTTTATAAAATATCCATAATTTCATGACCAAGTCTTAAAATCTCTCATTGTTCTTGACAATTTCGGCCCTGCTTCTGTGCTGTCAGTGTGTCTACTGCCATTTTTAATAAGCACTAGAGCCAGTGGATTATCACTGAATGTCAAGCACCGCAATTAGAATTTCTGATGTTATGCAGAAACACTGTTTTAATATATTGAAAAAAAGGGTTTTATTATTGCCACAGAATCATACATTTCGTTCTCTGGTGTTTGATCAGTCTTTGTCAGGCACATTTGAGCTCTGGAGAATCTTTGTGTGAATACATGCCTTTGAAAAATAGAAGAGATAACATAAACAAGAACAATCATGAATGAAATATCATTTCCTTTCTCTCTTTTAATGAGGAACATTAGCGTATTTAGTTGGTCTTATTTGTTAAGAAGCAGCATCATCCGTAACCAACCTAAACTATGGAAAAGGACACCTTTGACACCACAACAGGTCAAGTAGCCCTTGTCAACATGTACAAGAGTTAAACATTTTTAATGTGCTCCCACTGCAGGATAGAACATTTGGAAAAGGAGAGACATTACTTATTAGTGTAATTATTACATTATTCTGGAGATTAGTGTGACATTTTATTTAAGAAAAAAGTCAAATGACTTTTCAATGGAAAGATACCAGTAAAATCATTAGATATCATAGGTAGAAAGAAGGATAAAATAAATGTGCACAGATATAATGCATAAATATGGTGTCAGTTTCTAGATCACAGAATCAAAAATTTTAGTGGTGAAGTCAAAGATACTTAGATAAAGTCCCTTAATTTTACAGATAAGAAAAACTAAGACATAAGTAGGTTAAATGAATTGTTTTTGATCACACAGCTAGTAAATGTAAGAGATAGAATTTTATGAAAGGACATAATGACTACATGTCCATTAAGTATATCCACAGTGACCAGGAATGTGCTGGCAATATCTCAAAATCCAACATTTTGGGGGTGGGTGAGAGTGGGGACTGTACACACAATATACTCTTAAATTTAACCTGCATTATTACCATTTAATCCATCACTTTGTTAAGTCTAGACAAACAACAACAAAATTGAACCTTGTTTATAGCATTTGCTGATTCCTGAAGCATAAATGCTCACACTGAAAATTTAAGATTTATCTCTCATGAACCAGTTTGAGTTCCCACACATCCATTATGGCACAATAATCCTCAATGGAAATCTAGCATCTAGAAAAAGAAAAACTAGCATCTCAAAATCCTTCCGTGGAATAGGAAAAAACACAGCAGAAATTTAGAGGGGAATGAGACTTTAGAGATCATATCTATCATATCTCTAACCTCATTATATATGTGAGAAAATGGAGGCTCAGAGTAACTTCAAATGTATCACTATTTACATTACACCATGAATAATAAGGTGCTATATGTTGATTCCCACTGGATCCAACTAGATCCATATGGTAAACTCCTCAAAAGCAAATATCATTTCTTAGTTTTCCTTGAAATTTAATAATAGTAACAAAAATGATCCAGTGGCCAGAATGATAATTATATCAAAAGATATACTGTAAAGATAGAGGTTTTCCATCCTTCAGAAACAGACAGATGAAAAAATACCTACATTACAATACAGATTGCCAAACATTTTTATGACACTGACAAATACATTGTACACTATAGTATTATTGCAGATAAAAATGTTGGCCATAACTTACTTGACATAAGACTCATCCATGAAATTTGGGAAGAATATTTTTCAGGGATGCTATTATTCCAAATACTCAAAAGCTCTAAAGTTTGTGGCATGAAAATCTTAGAAACCAAGTGGAATTAGAATGAAGTACACATTATCCCCAAATATTGTTTTCTCTTCTGAGTTGTTATGAATATGTTTTCAGTGAGCCTATAGGAAATAAATTTAGATGCCAGTGCTTTTATAGAATTATAAAAGACCCTAATTTTATCTACCTGCATAGTAGTTTATCAAATATTAAATAGAAAATGATAATAGTGAGATTTCAACTTGCTCCAGAACCATTTCTCTTTGAACGCCATCAAAAAAGATGAAAATGAAAATTGTAATAAATGACATTTCAATAATGTTTTATTTTTCAAAGCATTTAATCATCTCATTTGGGTGTTACAAAAAGTCTGTGAGATATCAAATCTAATCTAATTCAATAAGTATTTATTAAGTACTCAAGCTATTCTGTTGAGTACTGGGAACTTATATATTATCTTTATGTAATAAAGGTATTATCTCCCTTTACAGATGAGGATTCTGAAGCTTAGAAAGAGTATGTGACTTGCCAGTAACAAAATAGCTAGTAGGTGTAGAAGATAATATTTAAACTCGGGTTTTCCTGAATCAAATTCAGATCCAGTATTCTCTCTACTACGATATATTGTCACACAATGCAGAGTTAGAAAGGACCCAAGAGGATAACTTAACTTATTTAGTCGTTAAGTTGCATCTAATTCTTCATGACCCTGTGGACAACTACTGTCTGTGATCTCAGTTTCCCATCTATAAAAATCAAAATGAGCTGGAGAGGGAAATGGCAAACTATTCCAGCATCTTTACCTAGAAAACTTCAAATGGGATTATGAAGAATAGTATACAACTGAAAGGATTGAGCAAAAGCAACATTGCTCTTAAAGTTTTCTTGGCAAAGATATTGGAGTGGTTTGCCATTTTCTTCTCTAGGTGATTAAGTGAATTGTCCATGGTCACACATCTAGTGAGTGTCTGAGAGTGGATCTGAACTCAAGTCCTCCTGATTGCAAGCCTAGGGCTTCACTGAGCCATTTAGTTGCATCTAACAGGTCAACTAACCCACCTTTAAGGCAGCTAAGTGGTACAATGGATAGAGTGTTGGACTCATTTTTATGAGTTTGAATTTGGCTTCAGACACTTACTAGCTATGTGATCCTGGGTAAATGACTTTACCTTGTCAATCTTCCCACCTGTAAAATGATCTGGAGAAGGAAATGGCAAACCACTTTAGTATATTTGCCAACAAAATCCCAATTGGGGGTCAGGAAAAGTCAGATAGGACTGAAAAGATGACTGAATGACAAAACACCTCTGATTGAAGAATGAAGTTGTCTTCAAGAAATGGCTACTTATAGAAGATATATGTAGATCTATCTATCTATCTATCTATCTATATATGTGTATATATATATATATGTATTTTTTTGAGAAAGCTTATTCCATTTTTTAGACAAATCATCTTTATCTTAAATCAAATGTTGCCAGTTTTAAACTTTCCTCCTATTATTTCCATAATCGTGCAGAGAAAATGAATCCTACTCCCTTTCATATAATAATCCTCCCTATACTTGAATGTAGTTAACATGAATACTCTAAGCTCTCCTTCCTCTCAGTCCTTCAAAAATCATCATGTAACATGGTTTGGGGTGCTCTCAAAAGCATTCTCATATCCCTTATTATCTCTCACAGAAACTTGCCCACAATAGATTCTCAAAAAGAATTTTATATTTAGAAAATTAACAGTTTTTCACCCAAATAACTCTAAGAAGTTTTTCCTATGCCTGCATATTACCATCAATCATACAATAAAGAGATGGCTTATTCATAAAGAGAGCAGATGAAAGAGGCATGCTTTCTCCCAGGAATGTCAGTGAGAGATGACATGCCTTAAATCAGCACTCTGACACCTCTACCTAGAAAATTGTTTCCAGACCCTCCATTCCCAAATCAGGGGCCTATCACAAAACTTAGCATGCTAGATTTCAATATTTGCTATTTTTCAGGTAATTGAGTCTAATCTCCTTATTTTATGAATGAGGAAATAGAGGTAAATGGAAATTAAGTAACACAATCTCTAAGTGTCTGATGTAGGATTTTAATTCTGGTTTTCTTGTCTCTGAATTCGCTGTTTTTGCCAATGTACAAAATAATTGCAAACTTACCTTTGTCACCTACCCCCTGCCATGACTGCTGCTTATAGAATCTTTTTTGTTAGAGCCTTTTTCCATAGCATAGAAATCAACAAAATGAACCAGATTGGGGAAAAAAAGTCTTTACAGACAAAATTTGATCCTTTTGATCACACTCCTCCCATTAAGTGCCTTTGATCACACTCAGGCATCTCATTTGGCCTCCTCATTCAATGATGGGAAAAGGATGGATAGAGAGAAAACAATTTCAAGAGAGTTCAAGTAATTTGTTTGGGATTCCTGAGAGAGTATGAGTTAAGCTATGTGATGCTTAGCTGGTGGCCTTCCTGATTTTGGTGCTTACTAGTCATCTTAAATGATATTATAGATGCGAGATTAATAAGCCTTCTTTATTCTAATATTCTGTTTGAAAATAGAGACATTTTCAGAGTAAATCCCCGATTCCTGTTTAAGGTAATAATCATGGGTTATACGTTTTACAATGCAGCTATTTTTAAATGAAGAAAAATCAGACTTTTTTTTCCCTCTAGATCAATCCTGTCTCTAATAAGTTATCATACTATTTGTATGACCATAGCCAACACATTTAACTTTTGAAGGTTACAGACAATTCTCTGTGATTATAAGTCATGAGTGAATTGCCTTTGCTGTGGAGTTTCCATATCAGGCTGTGTTCCATAACAAATAAAATCATAGATCTGGACCAAAAAATTAATAAGTAAAATAGTTTTGTTACATATCTTATAATTGTTTAGAATGTTTTAAGCCTTAAATATCTATGTGAATGTGAATAGTTGCTTTCCATTAATAAAGAACTATTCTCTCTGGAAAAGTAAAATTTTCAAAATAACAAATGTCAATAGAGAAACACAAACTGGGAACAAGTAAGCTACAATATATTTCTAAAAATGGCATATTTTCAAAAAAAATAACTCAAGAAATTTCATTGAGAAAATATATGTGGGAAAAAGGGAGGGGCTATGTTGAATTGAATATAAAGTCTACAGGGTTCTATGAATTCACTCTGGAAAATCTATAGGCTGGACTTATCATGCCTAGAGTCCATGTTGCTGAGAAGACTGAGCCTGGGAGACTACTTGAATTCAAGCGTTCAGAGCTGGAATACGGGGAAAGTTTCTCTAATGTCTACACTAATACTAGTACCAACAATGTGAACTTAGAACTAGAAATTTGTTGGGATGCTTAAAGAGGGGTAAATTAATCCAGGCTGGAAAATAGGGTTAAAGCTTCCATGCTGAATAATATTGGGATCAGGCCCAATAATGACTGCTCCAATGTACCCACTTTTGATAAGAATCTAATTATTTTTATTATGTTAAGAATCAAATAGAGAATGTTCTATTTAATACTTAAAAGTCCTTCACAACATGACACCTATCTCTCTTATCTTCTTAGACCTTATTACCTTTACATCCTATGATCTAATTATTCTGGATAATTTGTTCTTTACATCTGAAATGCATATCTTGTAGAAGGTGAATGTACTCCATCACTTTCACTACATTTTTTAATTTTTTATTTAAGATCAAGCTTATATTTCACCTTTTATAAGAGGTATTTCCTGATATGTCCCCTGCCCCCTTCCCAGAATCTTTCCTTTAAGATAACTTTCATTGACAGCTACTGTATGTATCTTATATGTACACAGGTCTTTGCATATTGTCTCTTCACATTAGGGTTTAAGCTATTTGAGGGCAGGGGTCATGTTTTTTTGCATTTTTAATGCCCAGCACTTAGCACAATACATATGTGGATTTTATAAATATATGTGGATTGATTAATTGATTCACAAATCACAGATTCATAGACAAACCTAAGTAATGGAGAAGGGAATGAATTTTAGTTCTTTGGCATAGGAAATGCCTGATTAAATCACCATTTCTAGTAATCTGGTATAAAATGTATTCATGAAGGAGGAAACTGGGACAAGCCATCTAGTTAGAATACTCCTAGTATAGCATGAATTTTCCACTGTGGTACTAATGGAAGTGGAAAAGGAGACCAAATATAACAACTTCACACAAAAGAAAGCATTTAATATAGAAAATCTCAATCTCCCGATCTCTCCCTTTTCATCATCTCCCTCTCACTGTCTCTCTGCCTGCCTGTCTCTGTTGTTTCTCTGTGTCTCTCGCTGTGTCTTTTTCTGTGTCTCTGTGTATGTGTCTCTGTCTCTCTGTCTCTGTCTCTTTCTGTCTCTCTGTCTCTCTCTCTCTCTTGCATGAATTGGAAGGAATTAAGAGACCCCCAAAAATGAATTGTCCAATCTGAAAATAGACAGATGATTGAGGGTCAGAACTAGTTCAGGATGTCTTCTATTTGAGAACTTAAATGGTTGTTTTATATTAAAAGTAATACTGGACTTAAGGGATTCTGAAAAGGTTTGGAAATAAACCTCAAACTGAGAAATTAACAAAAATCCCTCTGGTGCTTTATTATAGAGAATCACTATTAAATGTTCTAGCCATCAGCTACATTAGTGCTTTTCATGCTCTGTTCCAAAGAAAATTAAGTTTCCACAAGTCTTCTCTAAAAGTTCCTTGAGAGAAAGTTGGGTCATGGCAGACATTTAATTTATGGCTGCTCCATCACCTCTAGGCTTTTTTCTTATGCTTATTCTAAGCACTGGGGGTTGAGATCCCAGTGCATTAATGTATGGGGAAATGATTCAAAGACCTCTAAAATTTCAAAACTCACTGAACTAGGTCATCTTGTCTTATAAAGTATAAGCAAATCAGACCCAGAATCTAATTGGAAGAACTTGAACTAGATAGCATTTGGAAATGCTATATGATCATAATGTTATGCAATTGCAAAAGCTCTAATGAATTAAAAATGCAAGTGACCAAAATGGCAAAGGTTACACATGAATACATGTTGAACACAAATAAACTGTAGTGTGTTGTCAATGGCAAACATACAAGAAGTGGTATAAAAGTCATTTTGAGAACAAGCATGATGAGAACAACAACAATAACAAATCATTATGAGCCAAATAGCTAATCACTATGGGCAATAACAAATGGACACTCATTATCTCAAAATGCTTAGAAGAGATTCTCCATATAGGATCCAGAAAGAAATAGCCAAGAATTGCACAGAATAAAGGGGTAAGTATTCTCAATGTGCATAGTGATGGGTATGTACTAGTGATGACATCACACAATCATAAAAGTAAAATAAGAGGTAGAGGAATACAAACTTGCAGAATGATAAAAGAGAAGGATTATGTAGAAAGAGCTTCTTTGAATCAAGCTAAGTATTGAAGAAAATGCAAGATTTAAACAGGGGACTGTAGATGGGGAGATTTTGTTATTTTGTTTGTTTTCTTTTGTTTTTATTTAGCTTAGGCCAAGAACCAAAAATAAGAAGCAACTACATGGTAGACATAGACAGTAAAAGATAATGTTAATAGTGGCTCCTGGGGCAAATTGAATATAATACAGGGTCTTAACAGGGGCACTTTCTGGAAATGGTACCATGTATTATTATCTTGTATCATTCTGGCAGGAAAAAGTCATACGAAAATCAAGGCTAGGTTTTACTTATTTATTAGATTTAAGGTTGCCTCAAAGAGAGATTGGTTTATTTATAAGAATGCAAATTTAAAAGTCTTCTGGAATAAAAAAAAGGCTTGTCATTTTTAATCCCCATAAATTAGGTATGCTCTCTCCTCTATTAAACACATATTTATATCTTGTTTATATAGCATTTTAAAAATAGTGTTTTATTTTTCTAAATATATGCAAAGATAGTTTTCAATATTCACCTTTGCAAAACCTTGTGTTCCAAATTTTTCTTCTTTCCAATTCCCCTACCCTCTCATAGACAGCAAACAATTAATATATCTTCTTTTTTATCTTGTAATATATGCAATATCAACAATTAGTTCAATAGTTTTGATAGTCATTCAGATTTAATCCTAAGAATAAATAAATTAAGAGTCTAATACAATGTTTCATAATCAAAACCATACAAAAAACAACTCATTACTTTTTTCAATTAAAAATTTACATACTTAGAATTTTTCTATAATATTTTCCTTTTACCTGGGAACATATATCTATACATATATCTATAGACACAGATATCTTCATTTATCAGTGTCAACTAAAGCTAACATTTTAATATACATATGTAATACACATACATATATGTATAATATGTACAAATTATATATATATATATATATATATATATATGCATTCTGACAGCATGGATTGACAAAACTTTGGTACTAGAAGAAACTTTAAAGATCATGTATTAATCTACAGATAAACAATACAAGATTCCGGGGGAGTAACAAATTTGCTTGTTGATAGCAGGCTGATAAATGGATAACATTAAAATGTTAGTATTTGTTGTCACAATATATAGACATATGTATCTGTATATATATACATATATATATGTACTTATATGTGTGTGTGTATGTGTGTATATATGTTTATACCTAGTAACAATCTTAGCACTGATTATCATGGAGGCACCCCACAACTTCATCATTTCACATTAATTTGAGATGCTTTCCATGAAATACATTTTAATCCATGTTATTTGAGAACATGGTGCAGATATTTTAAATCTGAGATAGCAACAGATGTCAAAGAAAATCTATTGCTCCATAATGAAAACTTTATAAAGTCAAAGAGTCCAACCCTGAAATCAGAAAACCTGAGTTCAAATCTGGTTTCAGACACTTTATACTTGTGACTGTGTGACTCTAGGCAAGTCACTTAACCCCCATCACCTCAGCAAAAAAACAAAAAACAAACAAAAAAACCCAAATAAATTAATTAATTAAAGTCAAAAAGTATAAAGCTTTAAAACAATACCCTAAATAAGCCAGAGGGAGAAAAAAAGAAACTAAGCTGAAACATATTCATGTGAATTGTAGACATCTTTGAAAATTATGATATTCTGTGCTCTAGAGAATTTACCAGCTTGGTGATAATGGACATACCAGTTAATGTCTCTAAATTTTATATTCCTCAATTGTCAAAGGAAATAGAGGTTTCGTGATTTCTGACATCCCTCCCAGCTCTAAAATTCTATAATTTCAAGAATCCATGTTATAAAAATCAAACCTGAGATGAATTTGCCTTCTTTTCATAAGCCATTATAAAATTGGTTCATTTCTTCTAGTGTTTTAAATTTGTGCACAATACATAAAACATCCATTTTCTGGAAGGTGGAATACTGGACTTGAATCAGAAAAAAACCTGAGTTTGAATCGTGCCTCAGCTAGGAACTAGGTATGTGACTCTGATCTAATCACTTTTGCTACATAATGCCTAAATTTGTCATCTATGAAATGGGGACAATATCTTTCTTTTTTTTCCCCTACCTCACCAGCAGGTGAGATTACCTCATAGGCTCAAATGAGATTATTTATATAACCTATTTGTAGTATATAAATGTCAGCTGTTATTTTTAAGATTTAGGCCACTCCCACTTGCATCCTTTGGGATCAAATTTGCATTCACAAATACACAAGGGCGCTATGATTTCATCGGGATGGAAAACTTCCACCAACTCAGATAGCTTGGCTGAGGTAACGTGGAGGTTATATATATGCACATGGTCATTATAGCTATTGTCACAGGTGGGATATGAAACTGTCTTCCTGACTTTAAACTCAGTACCCTATCCATTATCCCCTGATTCTTCTGCAGGGGAGTATTTCAAGTTAAATGAAATCCCTAGTTTGTTTGTTTTTTCAGCATATTGCTGAACTATGAAATGAGCTTTTATTTCAGTCACCTTCATCAGTTCAACAGAATGATTTTGCAGCTATCTGCTTGGGAATCAGCTGCTATTACAATTAAAGAAAACAATTGTAAAATGTTATTCAACCATGAGTACAAAAGCTTTAGTGGTTGATGGATTCAGGTCTTAATGGTACGTTGTAGAATGGGCAGATGGTGTGATTACTGGCTTTGCTTCATAACAAAAGAGAAGAAGGTTTACCAAGAGTTTAGACTCCTTTCCATACTGGGTACTGTTAGTGCTACAAAAAAAAGACAAAGTGGTCCCCACCCCAGAGGAATTTATCACTTGGTTGAGCAGACAGAAACATGAAACAATTTGAGATCAAGGCTATAAATAATAAATCTCAAGGTTTTCAAAGAGTTGTAAATACAATAACTCATTTGAACTTTATAACAATCACTGTTTATGCTGCAATTATTTCAATGCCCATTTTACATTTGAGAAAATGAAGACCTTCCACATTCTCTTTTCTTCCTCTCTAGTGTTCTCTCTTATTATGAATTCAAGTATAATTCCCCAGTTTCACCAAAATTTGTCATCATAAATAGATAGGCTATGTGTCCAGTTTTAAAGTTACTCTCCTCTTGTCCATTATGTAAACTCTACACTTACTTTAAGACCCTGCATCCTAACTTCTATATGAAGTCTTATTTGCCCAACACACAATGACTTCTCTTCTCTTACTTTCTCTTGCTCTATCTATCTAGAAAACTCATTTAGTATTTAATAATGCCGGTTTATGTTGTTAGAAATTCTCTTTATATGCTCTGCATTCCTATTTAGGTTTTAAATTACTTAAGGGCAAGATTCAGATCTTACATTTCCCTTTCCTTACCTCCAAAGATAATCCTTTATATTCAGTAGGTACTTTCTAGGTGATTGTTGTTATTATTGATGATGATGATATTTGATGTGTTATAAGAAGTGTTCTGAGACTGGAAGGAGCAATTCTAGGGGAAAAAATCATGAAAAAAACAAAACAAAATGGATTTGGATTTTGTATGTTGTATGGGCTGTATTTAATCGATTCAGCAAATATCTATTGATCATATCCTCAGTTCAAGGCACTGCCCAAAGCACTATGAGTGATTAAAAAAAATATATTAAGTATAATTTATATTCCATTTTAAAGAAACTATACTAGAGTAAGAGAGATAAAACATATGTGCAAAATCCAAAAAGGTAAAACTATGTGGGATAATTTCTCTAAAGTTCAGTGAAGGAAGCGATTGCTTTATGCGTTCATCCAAAAAGAGGTAAAGTAGAATAGTAGAGAAATAACTGGCCTTGTATTTTAAAAGAAATAGACTCCTTCTGGCATATAATGATGCTATAGCCATGAACAAATTATTAATTTCCCAGTGCTCTTAGGTAACTCTCTGAGACCAGAAAGATGCAGAGGAGCTAATCCTCCTTGATAGGAGTACCTCTCCAGGAGCTTCTATGCCAATGAAATCATAGGTCTGCTTAAAAGGTAATAATAATTCAACAAAAATTTTAAATACCTAAAATGTGCAAATATTCTGTGGTTAGTACTTTCAGCGAAAAGGGTTAGCAAAGACTAAAAGTTTCAGGGGATATGGAAAAAGAGACAAGAAACACTAAAATGTATTAATAAAGCTCTTTAAGGTTTGCAAAGAGCTTTACACACAAGAATCTCTGAGATAGGTAGTGCAAGAGTGTGGTTTGAATATACATTTTATAGCTAACGAAATAAGTTGTGATTTGATTGATTATATTTACTGTTAGAGTTAAGATTTCAAGACACACACACAAAGCCTCATGCTAAATTGATCCAATTACAGGTGGGGCAAAATATAAGTCCAATTCAGTTCAAATCAACCATTTTATTCAACAAATACTAATTAAATTCTCATCATAGGCAAGACTGATTTTGCTAAGTATGGGAGATATTCAAACAAAACTGAAATGGTCCCTTCTCTCTTGAGCTTATATTCTATGGACAGGAAGACATGTAAAAATCTTTGCTTTACCTCATTGCTTCCTACTGGGTCCTTGATTTTGTCAGGCTTGGGAAATGAGACTGCATGGGCAACTCATCCTAAAAAGTAGGCCACTATAGACAAAGCCTGACCACCAACTGGCCCACGGATCTCAGAGGCCCTTTGATTTTATGATGACATAACATAGTCAAAAGGAGCTGAAACTTGCAAATATACCAATTACAGATAAAAACGAATTATAAAATTGGTAAAAAAAAATTTTTTTGAAAGAAAAGACTGCATTTGTGGATGGTCATTCTTTACTCTAGTTTTCTTTATATCTGAAAGACTTTCCTTCCTCCAGGTGCCAGGGAGAGTCCCAAGTGACCTATATTTGTCACACAGCTAATAAATGCCTAAGACAGAATGTGAACTCAGGTCTCCAAACTCTTAAATCTAGGCTTCTTCTCTTCCATTTCTACCAAATTACTTACATCAGCTACTTGACCTCCTTCTCTGATTTCTTTTATCTGACACTTGCCCATTTGCCTGACACCTTTAACATCATCCTTTGGACCCTGTTGCTGTAGAATTCCAAGTCACCCACCCATTTCATTCCAGTTAGACCTTGATTCTGTTACAAACCAAAAGACAGGAAAGAAAAAAGCAAACAAACAAATAAAAAAAACAACCAAGGACATATTGAGTTGAAGAAGACAATAAATGCTCATATTTGTATAGTACTTTACAGCTTGTGAAGCTGTAAAAAAAAAAAAAAAGACATCTAAATTTGATTCTTTTCCTAAGAAAACAGCTATCAACATACAAAAATGTAGGAATTGTAAAAATGGTAACAGTCCTGTCTATGCTGCAATGCTTCTGAAATCTTTAGGTACTCATCATGTCTTTGGCTGAATAGAAGAGATTATTTTCTTTTTCTGTTTAAAATTTTCAATAGTATTTTATTTTTTTAAATATATGTAAAGATAATTTTCAAAATTCATTTTGAAAGACTTTTGTGTTCCAATTTTTTTTCCTTCCCAAGAAAGCAAGCAATCTGATATAGGTTAAATATGTACAATTTAAACATATTTCCATATTTGCCAAGTTTTGAAAAAAAAATCAGACCAAAAGAGGAACAAAAAACACAAGAAAGAAAACAAATTTTAAAAAAGTGAAAATACTATACCTCCATCCACATTCAGTTTCCATAGTTGAGAGATCAATTTCCTAGGGCTTTTAAGGGCTATCTATTTATGTTCTTTAAACTATTTAATCATTTAGATGCAAAGGTTCTATTATACAGTAGTCATGTCTGCTTTTAAGACAATAGCATTAAAAGTTAAGTTATCTATCACTCATCAAAATCTCAGTTTTACCTAAAGGATGGATCAGGGATCTCAGCATCCTCTAGACAAATTGATTTGATTTTTTGAGGAAGAGTTTAAATCAAAGCTTTGAAATTATTTATTCAAGGGGAAGAAGGGTCCCATTTGGAACTGTTTAGAGGTTTCTGATTTTTTTTTTTTAGATTTTTAAAATAAAATAGTTGAAACTCATGGAGAATATTTTTATAGGAATGGACCCTGTTTTTTATCTTGTTCCATGTCCTCCAGGCATTCACTTGAATGAAAAGTCTTGGAGTGTGTATCTGAACTTCAGAATACCAGTGAATTCCTTGTTAATCAATACTTTATGGACCAGGGAGAACTCTGTGCTCAACTTCCTCCAGCAAAGAGCCAGGGAAAGTAGAGAAACAGTCTTAGAAAGAATTGTTAGATTAGAATGCAATCTCTTTAGGAAAATAAGAAAGTTCCCCTTCGTACAATTTCCAGAGAAATAAGAAAAACTGGAGTATATCTCATGGAATGTAATGTTAAATTAAAAAGTATGAGCTGTGTTAACTTTCTAAATGTGTTAACTATTGGACATAATATCTGCATCCATGTATCCCAGAGCTTTGGGGATGTTAAAATGACATAATGTACTTAAAGTGCTTTGGATCTTTAAATCATGATCAAATGCAATCAACATTAACAATCATGTTTATTGTTATATATTTATTTGATGCATCATGAATCTGATACTATTATTGTAGGTGTTCACCCAAGCAATGGCTATTGTAAGCAATAGTGACCTGACCTCTTGGGGTACTCTTGTCACTCTCTGCCCCTATATGCACAGAGGAGTCTACCCCACATCCTATGGAATTCTCCCTTGATCTCTCCACATTGTGGATGCTAATAATAAGTATTCTTCCTCATTTGGTTATCCTTCCTAGTTGCACAATGGATTTATTGAAAGTCATCAGGATATAGTATAGTAATATATCATAATAGAGTATAATATAGTAGTATAATAATAATATGATATGGTATAGTAAAGTATAGTAGAAAAAAGGGGTTCAAATTTCATCTTGAAGACATAATACTGTGTGCCATAGGCAAATCACATAGTGAGAAAAAGAAGTTGATATTTGTAAACTTTGAGATTTGCACATTATAGTGGGAATATGTATGTTAGTGTAAGATGAACAACTCTGTTTTGTTTTTAGTCTCCATTTTGTGACTAGTTGTTGATAGTCTAATTTAGGCTACCAGGTTAAACTATACCATTTAGGTATTTAACAGACAAACAGCTTATACAATAACATTAATATTTAGTCATTTCAATCATTTCTGGTTCTTCGCAACCCCATTTGGAGTCTTCTTGGCAAGAGATTCTAGGGTCATTTGTAATTTCCTTTTCCAGCTCATTTTACAGATGAGGAAACTGAGGTAAGCCGGGTTAAGTGGCTTGCCAAGGTCATACAGACAATACATGTATGATGAGATTTGAACTCAAATAAGTCTTCATTAGTCCAGATCTGGTGTTCTAATGCATTATGGCCCCACCTAGCGGCTTACCTATAAAACAACTAATTAGTCACAAAACATTTAATCCTATTGCTACTTAGTTCCTATTTGCATCCACGATTAGTATTTGATTCTCATAGGGTGAGGATGAAAACAAAATTCACAGGGTCTAAGATCCCAGAACTTTTCTTGGAGATAGTAACTGAAACTGGCTTATTTGTAAAGATAAGAATAAAGATGTGTATAAGGACCTATTTCAAAAAGTTGTTAGGATGATTATTCAATCAATCAACAAACATTAATAAAGCACCAATGATATTCCAGGTACTATGTACTAAACACTGGAGATAGAAAGAAGAAAAAAATGGAACAGTCCCTGTCCTCAAGAAATTTCCATTCTCTTGGAGAAGCTTATGTTCTCTCAGAATAAGTTAATGCATATAAAGTGTTTTTAAAACAAAGTGTGAAATACCAGTCATCCAAACGATCATGAAGGGATTTTGCATTGTTTAAAAAGTGCCAGACTCTAAAAATATGATTAAGTTATTGTGCCAAGGAATAGTTTTCTCTTAAACTTTTGTAAGTTAATATACCACCATTTTGTCAGAATGGAATTTTAACCAGAAGAGACGGTTTTAGTTTGAAACTCTGAATCATTGTTTTTTCCGAACAGGTTCTAAACTTGACAGAACGAGGTCTCACCTCCCTATAATTCCTTCCTTTCATTAATGCTACATTCTCAGTACGCATAAAAAATACAGCATGCCCTAGATACTGTAGTCATTAATATACATGCATGAGTTAAAGGTGATTGGGAAAGGGACCTACACTGAAAAGCTCTGGACTTTCTCAGGCTAGTTTTTGTGGTCCCCCCAAAAAGCAGAGTCTGTCACGTCTAAAGACATAATAATGGGTATTCAACAAGAGTCCATTGAAAAAGAAGGTATTTTACTCTATGACAGCCTTACATAGGAATGCTTACATTTTCCCTCTATCATCTAGTCTTAATTAAATATCAATCTAAAGCCAAACAGCTGTCACAATGGACCATATCATTACTAACTGTTTGATATTTTAATTAAAGCTATTTTAAAAAAGCTGTTAGGTTTGCAGGTTGGTCTTATGGAAGATATTTGGTATCAGCCAGCAACTAACATGGTGAGGTTTTTTTTTCCCCCTTCAGTTTTAAATACAACCTCAGAGTACATGACTTTAAATATTCATTAGCTGAGTCTAGAATAAAATGGCAAAGGGAGCCTTGGGCGGTTATAAACAAAAGTAATAAATGCATTAAGGAGACAGATTTGTTTGGGCCTAGTTGGTTTCCCACCAGTTTTGTCTGATAGATAGTAAAACCCATATCCTGAAATGAAAAAAAAAAGTGTTTTGGTTTTTTTTAGAATGATTTCTATCACACAGAGATCTGAATCATGATTCTTACCGAAGATATATTTCTGGAACTCTTAGACTGTACCACCCCATGAGCCCTGCTCCCCTGTATGTTAAGCCTAACATACAGATTAAATAATTAATCAAATTAATTATTTAATAATTAGAGTAAATAATCTGATATCCCTGGATTGGTGGTGCCCTATCCTGAAATTACTTTGGATATATTTTGTATTGACTTTCCTTTAGGAATATTCTCCATTCTCTTCCCCTATTCCCAAACTCTCCCAGAATGTAAGCTTCTCCAGGATAGGGACTATTTGATTTTCAACTGGATTTTCAGTGCCTTGCACATATTAGGTATTTAACAAATGCTTTTTGAATAAATTATAACAAATACTATAACTACTTTTTTTTTTGCCATGGGAGTTATTCTAAATGTTGATTTGCAAAGTAAAAATCAACTTTTTTATATAAAAAGAAATATTTTTATATTGTTATACTCACTTTTATTTCATATGAAAAACAAACACTTCCACTGTTTCATACATTCTTTTGTGCCCAAGCTGAACAGACTTCCTATATTTATTCATTTACAATTTACTCATCATTAGAATTGGTCTTGATGTTATTACATGGTTAAAGGGAATTTTTTTTAAAAAAGATGTTTTCATGGACAAAGAAAAAAATATGCTTTGCAAATAATAAATACAAGCAAATTATTATGCTAGCACATTAGCTGCTCCTGAATATTTACTGATACAGAGAAAACATAATTAAAGAATTCAAAAATCTGTGACTAATCTTATTGAAGAGAAAGAAGCTAATCGCATGTTTTGGAATGGCATATGAATTCAGTTCAACAAATAACAATTAGTTGCCCACTATGTACCATGTACCATCCCATTGGAGATAGAAAAGCAGAAATGAAACATTCCCTACCCACAAGAAACTCATATCTACATCCAGGTTACCTGGTGGTAAGAGGTACCGGCTATAATGAGGTTATAGTCCTAGAGTGACAGTTGAGAGAGACATAAAAGAATGGACTGAAGTCTATGAAACTAATGGGGGGACAAAACAAGAGAATTCTACAAAATCAGCTAAGATAGAAAGATGTCCAAAAAGTAAGAAATGCTTACTTTTTCTGATCTTTTTATATTATTTAGTGAGAAAACAGTTAAGGAAGAAAAAAATCAGATCAGTGAAAGCTTCATTATATATCAGAATAAACTCTATTCTTGAGATTTAGAGGTTATGATAAACTCAATATGGATAGTGGAATGGAAAAGATATTTAACATGATAAAAATAACATAGGTTAGTAACTGAGAAAAGGAAGGGACAACAGACAATTGAACTCTTTGCCAAGTAAAGAAATATGGTAACCATTTGTTTTACTGATTTAAACTCATTTGTAAAATCTTATTGTATAGGCATAGTGGAAAGTTATATATAATATTATTTCATGAGAAGTAACATAAGGAAAAACTATATTTATAAAAAGGTTGACAAAAGATGTATTACTCTAGACTATCGCAAGAGTACTTAAAGCAAAGAATGAATCAAGCAAATAAAATATGGGATTTTTATTAATCCCATATTACATTTTCATATATATTACACATGTATAGTATTACAAAATATTAATATGAATATTACAAAATTTCAGGATAGGAGTAGATAGAGGAACATAGGGACAAAGAGAAAGGGAGGAAAGGAGGGAAAGACAGGAAAAGAAAAGAAAAGAAAGGAGAGAGGGAGAGAGAAGACAAGACAACAGAAAACAAGAAAAGGTAAAAGAAGAGAAAAGAAGCATTTATATATAACCTGTTACATAGTGGGCACTTTGCTAAGTATTTGCCAATATTATTTCGTTTGGATTCCACAGCCACCCAGGGAGTTAGGAGTTATTCTCCTATGCTGAGAAAACTGGAGTAGAGGTTGAATTGCTCAGACTTACACAGCTAGTGAATGTCCAAGGACATATTTTAATGCAGGTCTTCTTTACTCCAGTTCCAGCACTCTATTGACTGTGCTATTTCAATGAAAAATGTTTATTGTCCAGATTATAGTATATAGTTAAATGAAGACCTCATAATGTTCATTCAACACTATGTTCATTTTAAAATTCTGGGCCAAGCCTAACAATTCATCCCAATAATTCAGGCTTAGAAATAGCCCACAATGAAACTTGCAGATCATTAAAAAATAAAAACAATTGTATTTAATAATAAGATTAAAAAAGATACAATTCCTAGTTAGCATAATACTTGAGAAAAAAATGTTATATTTCCTCTGCTTTCATATTTTCCATGGTAATAACAATACTGGAATAGAACAATATCCTGGCAGGGTAACATCAAGAGCACAGACTTCATACAAGATGGAATAGATATTTCCCTAGTCTATTGAGCAGACTATCTCTGAGGATAATCTCTTTCCTTCTTTAAAGAGAATCTACCAACCAGAGTCTACATGAAATCAATAATATTCCTTACCATATATTGTCAGAAAGTATAGGTGGAAAATAACCCAAGTCTAGAATCAATTAAAAAGAAGATAGCAAACTGAGAAATTGCATATTTCTTTTCTTCATTTAACTCATTTCCTTTAAATAAAAGTTAATCTAAAACAAACAAAAACAACATAACAATATTCTTTCTGAAATGCTAAATGACTAGTAAACTCAAAAGTCTAGTTTCCATATATGGAATTAAAGTTACAAGTTGCTAAAAGATTAATGGAAAGATGTGTGATAAGTATAATTAGGCTACAGCATGATATCAATGAAAAACTGAGAAAGAAAAGAAGTACAAAATATATTATTTAAGAAGTATGAATAGTGACAAATAGATAATAGTATTCTACTCATATCCATATAGTTTCAAGATACCTTTGAAAATATATGCACAATTTACCTCTTTCCCCCTTCAATTTACCTCTTTGTATTTATGGAATAATAATTTATGGAAGAATTGCATAAGATGATTTCTGATTTAGTTTTGATTGTACAAGATCAGCTAAGATCAGTAGGGATCATAGATGCATCATAATCTCAAAATAAGTTTTATTTGGCATTCCAAACATTGTGTTGAAATTAAATGCCAGTTGATAAAAATTTTCAAATATGTGTATCTTGAATTTCTTAATTTTTTATAATTTCTTAATGTATAAATAAATTATAATTTATTAAATACCTACAAAATGCCAGGTACTATATTAGACATCGTATCTCTGTCCTCAAGGAGCTTACATCCTAATAAGGGAAGACAACATATATAAGGGAATACAATCAAGGAAAGATGTTTTTGTCTAGAGATTCACAAGAATGATGAATAAAGCCATAGGGAAATCCACTGATTTGTCTTTTTCAGAAACTTTTAATATTGCTTTGATCACCAGTCCCAAAGCAAGAAGTAAAAGAAAAGTGAAAGATGGCATTCCTTAAGTAGAAGTCCATTGCTTCCTCAGATAGTCTATTCCATTTTTGTCTAGTTCTAAAAGTGAAAAAACATTCCTGATATCACATCTAAATTTACCTCTTTACAATTTCCACAGCTTAATCTTACTCTAGAGGAATTGCTCCCAAGCTATTAATAGGATGACATGCATTCAAAGAATCAAAGTAAAAAATGAAAGGAATATCGGTATAGGAAGTCTATGAATGCTTTATAAAATCATTCCCCATTAAAATGCCTGTTTCATATGGAGGAAATGAGCAATACTTCTGATATCAAATAACTAACCATTATGTCTCAAGCACATATTATTTGACTGGAGACTATATATAGATCACACACATACACAATGCATATATTGATATGTATGATGAGTAGGCAAAAGGTATGATAAGAGGCAAAATTAGCTTTGATGTAAAGAGTGACATGCTAGGATATACAAATGTGAAAAGGGATGTCTTGGGAGGCAATGGATTTCCTCCTAATGAAGGTCTTTAAACAAGCCTGGTTAGATACTTATTAGTTATATTCAAAAAGGGAAATTGTTTTTGGTAGATATAATATGAAATAGGTGGCTACTAAGTTCACTTTCAGCTCTGAGATTCTATGATTCTATTGTATAGGGAAACTGCTGGAGAAAAACAAAATCCCTGATGTGACCTTAAGACCTTCAGAAAATTCCTAGGACCCCAACATCAAAGGGATGGGGTCAGAAATGATTGTCTATTTTAATGATCAACAGCTAAAAAACCAAGCTTGATTAAAATACTCACTTAGGCATGCTACACTGGTGCTTCCAAGTTTCCATCTCTCTCTTTCCATTTTTTTTCTTTCTCCTCCTTTCCATCTCTCTCTTTCTCCATTTCTTTCTATAACCACAGCAACATTGACAACTATTGTCCCATGTATCCAGGAATAAGTATTTTTTATAAAAATCCTTCCTTAGTACAAAATAGGAAGGGCAATTGCCACCAGCAGTAGTTTTTCATACTCAGTGCTTAAAGGTCATAGTTAAAAATGCCATTAATTCAGGCTTCATTAATTCAGATGTGTTCATTAGATTGGGAGCTAGATTTTAGCTCCCCCTTTTTTAAAACACTGATTTATGCTGCTCTAAGCTTTCTGAAGCTTTTTATTTACCTACATGAATATATTCTAACTCATTGTTCTATCTATTAAGGTTTTGCTAATAAATTAATAGTGTAAACAACAATTTTTGGAGACTATTTAAATGAGAAAGTAAAATTATTCAAGTAGCCTCAAGTACTAGAGAGAAGCCCCTTTAAATCCAAACAATTAACATACAATAAACAAAATATTCTTTTGCAATTTTTCGTGCAAATTCCTTAAGGACCTCTATCTATTTAGTGACATTCTGTTAGCCTCCTTTTAGTACCTAAAAGTATTAAACTGGAATTGATTCTATCCTTCCTTGTACCTATTCAGTTATTCCATATGGATTTAAGGATTTCTTGAATTTCTGAGAAAACTTTGCTACCTATGTAGGATGTCTACCAAATAATTGACATTTAAATAGCTACAAGGTTTTCAAAGTGTTTTAAGTACATCCATGTACTTGATCCCTTTAGTAATCCCATGGGGGTGATTATGCTGGCATTTCCATTTTATAAATGAAGAAGCTGAATCTTTTCGGTTTTTCATTCTTTTTGGGGTAGAAGAACTTGTCTAGCATAATCAAACAAATAAGTATCGAGGTTCTGTTGAAATACATGTCTTACCAATCTCAGAACCAGAGTTGTATATATCTTAGCTAATGCAATTTTTGAAATCTTTCTTCTTAGGTTCTTCTATTTTTTTGTCTTTTGCATCTTTTCATTCACATGGTTTCCTTCCCATTAGAATATAAATTCAGTGAGGACAGGAACTATTTTTGCTTTGTTTTCCCAGTGTTTAGGACAGTGCCTTGCTGGGACATAGTAAGTACTTAATAAATATAAATGTTTGCTGATTTGAGTTTGACTTTTCGTGCCATTCCTTATCTACATATAGTACTGCACCCAGCCACAAATTGGGTCTCTTGTCAATAGGATACATTGATTCTTGGCTACCACTGTCCTAGCTTTGATAAATTTGCACTAAGTCTGGGACATAGCTTGCTTTATACATGGCAGTTCTACCTGGAACCTCTCTCTTTATTCAGAAAACTGAAAGAAAGAAAAGAAGCCTACACTAACAACCCTATCTAGCCAAAAAGCACTTGCCAAATTACAATTTACTCTCTTGAACTCATTTGGAATGAGACCAGAGCATAATACTGACTAAGAGGTTTGACAATTCTAACTTATCTGGCTGCCTCATGGGGTAAAGCTGACCAATTGCTTAATTGAGCATACAAATGTAGCAGCCCCTTAGACACACTCAATCAATGCAAGATAAAGTGAAAGGAGGCAATGGGCAGTTTAATAATTTTCCTAAATGAGTAGCCTGAGCTTTCCTGGAGATTTGACTTGAGGCTATATAAATGGCAACAAATGAAAAGGCCAGGGTAGGAATCTTTTCCCACAGTCCACCCTAAGGGCTCTGTGACACTACATCAGGTTCTATGCTGATAAAATTCACCAAGGAGTTTCCACCTTTCTTCTGCCTTTTGAGAGAGGATACTAGACAGAGACAGATACTCATACACACACACAGAAAGACAAACGGACAGAAAGACAGACAGAGACAGTGACACAGAACAGAGACAATGAGAAGAGACAGAGAAACAGGGGCATACACACATAAACAGACAGAGGGACAGAAACAGACAGAAACAGGGGCATAGAGCAGAGACAAAGAGACAGAAACGGAGAGATATAGAGAAAAAGACAGAGAGAACCCAGCTATAGCAGGAACAATGTGGAGATGCTGATAAAAACTTCACTTCAGGGAAAACTTCACTGTCTCTTGATTCAGTGCAAGATTTTTTTTTTTTCTCCTTGAGCACAGCTTGCACAAAACTTCCTGTTTCTGTGTGTTCAATAAAACTATCCCTTCCTTGTGGAAAAGAACTTTTATCTGGAAGGAATATCTCCTTTATAACCATCCTGCTTGTCTTTAACATTTTTTGGCTCAATGATAAGGGGAAAACTGACCAGACTACAAGGGCCAGGGTAAGGAGTACTTAAAGGTTTTTTTTTTTTTTTTTTTTTTTTTTAAAGGCCAAAACTTAAAAATGTTTTTTTTTTTTTTATTTGTTTTATTTTACTACCATAGGGAACTTCTGATGAGGAAATTCTCATCAGCAGCTGCTTTGCAACTTATGATATGAAAGAGATGATTCCAGACACTAAAAGATTAAATTACTTGCCTAGGCTTACATTGTCATTATGGATAAGAAGTAGGATTTGAAGACAGGTCTTCTTCCTTCCAAAGCTGGATCTTTATTCATGCTTCCCTGCTAATATAAATAGAGGAAATGCTGATCTGAATCTCTATAAAGAAATGGCTATTTTTGAAATGGCCATTGTATCAACAACAGTAACAGAGGGCTGGAGCCAGTCATCCTCCTCAGAGAGGCTTATGGCTTATGTGATATGAAAGTTCAAGGAGCACTTATAAAAAAGAGAGAGGGTGTGTATAAAAATCCATAAAGTCTTTTAACTTCGTAAGGGCAAAGGATAGGGTGCATCGATTGCCATTAGATTGTCAAGGACTTTACTCTGTGGCTGAATGGCTTAATCCACTCAAAGTTTGGGGTCTGTTCTTTAATGAAGTCATCTCTGTAATGAATGGGTCAACTAAATTCCTCACAGGAACAAAAAAAGTTGGGAGTGAGCCAACTCCCACTAAACTTGGTAGGAGGTGAGATAATCAATAGGGCTCTCCTACCACCTTATAAAAAGCAAAATTTTTATCTCACTCTGAGGTAAAAATGTCTTTAGAAATAAACAGTAGCACAGCAGAAACCTATGTTTAAGGGGATATGAAATCTGATGTTGGAGAAAAAGGCTGTGTGTGTGTGTGTGTGTGTGTGTGTGTGTGTGTGTGCTTTGGGATTGGGAATAAGGTCATACTTAAGGAAAGAGTAGAAACCAATAAAATGGGCAACAAACGAGGTTAAACAATAAGTCAATATCTCCCTTGTCTATTGACATCTATTAAAACCAAATTGAGCTCTTTTCTTCAATTTTTTGGAGAGAGTGAATCAACAAATATATTGAGCTGTTATGTAAAATAGTATAACACATGAGCTGAAGATTTGAAATTTTTAAATATTTAGTGAGAAACATCTGGGTCATGATTTATTATCATCTTTTATTGTTCTGTGAAACATATAATTTTTAAATGCTATACTCCTAAAATATTTGAACTCAAATGCAAAACTATAACTTTTAAAAAATTAACAAAAAACAAGAACCCTAAGCATAATACTGAATTCTACTACCCCACTAGGAATACTAAAGATTGCATCAGAATTGATAAGGTTCATTAAGAGGCAAGACATGCTAAGTATGGAAGTTTGAATACTATGGAAGACTTGGAAAGTCTTTCTTTAGACTTGTCTTGTTCTGGCTAATTATCACAGATAAAAAGGGCTGTAGCAGAAAGCTTAGGGAACCGTCATTAAGTCTCAAATTCCAATAACCAGTTCTCTCCCATCACAATTCAGCGATGCTTCATAGTCACTGTTCTTGATTTGCACTCCCTTAAAAGACCAACTTCTCAAATAATGCCCTAAGTGGAAATAGCATATAATCAGCCATGAACATTAGCACAGGTGCCCTAGCAATTAAACTCATCTGTCTTCAAAGAAATCAGTCTGTGGGGAAAATTAAAAAAAAAATGACCACAGAACTAGTCATGGCTTCAAGCACTTAACAATCATTCACATCCCAGAAAGAACTGGAAAGATTAATGAAACAAAAATAACTTTATTCCAAAAAAAATGGCAATACTCATATTTTCAAGAGTAGGTTATACATCTTATATGCAATGTTTTTCCTGACTTGCCCATTTTTTCCTTTTCTTTCAAAATTTCTTATGCAAAGTGATTTATATAGGATCCAACTCTAACTATATGATCAATTCAGGATTATCTGTGTTGGTTGGTGGCTGCTTTCCTCTTATCACCTTGCCAATCCTGAGCTGTTTCTCTGATCTCAGAAATCACCATTTGTTCAGAGAATGAAACTAAATTAAATAAGCAAAACATAATTTCAGCAGAAGATAGACTGCTACAAAAACTCTATCATATATTCTAAAAACTCCTTGATTTTTTAGATTATCTTCTGTATAAAATTATTCAGACTCCCACGATATGCATCTCTGACCTCCACTATTCCCTAGCTGTCTTTTATATTCCCATCCTTAACGAACACAGATATCTGTTCATTGGTTTAGAACTGAAAGGGAAGTTAATCAAGACCATATGTCTTGTTTATTTTTTTTTAAACTGGAAACTAAGCTAACGGTGGATAAGTATGTTGCTCAAGGCAACCCAGTTGGTAACTATCTAAGGAGATATTTGAACCTCTATAGATTTTCACTACTCCAAATTCTAGTATCCTACTCACTACAGTATGTTAGCTCACATTGTTTCAGTTTTCACCTCTTTTCAGATGACTCCAAATTTTATGGATCCATTTGCAACCATTCTCCTGAACTCTACTTCTATCTTTCTAACTATATGCCGAGCATTTCTATCTGGCTATGATATGAAATTGGAAATACTCAAAACTGAACACATTGGCTTTCCCTGTAAATTTATTGTTCCCAATAACATCCCTATTTCATTTATTAATGACACCAAGATCCTTTTAATAATTAAGTCTGTAAATTTCAAAAAAAGATCACTGGCTCTGGAATCAGAGTACTTGACTTCAAATCTCAATCCTGCTATTCTAAAATCTGTGTGATCTTGGATAAGTAACTTAATCTCCTTGGGCCTCCTTTTTTTCTGATCTGCAGATTAAAGGAAATGAACTAAGTGACCTCTGAGATTCTTTCTAATTCTAAACCTGTGAAGCTGTGATTCAAAGGCCAAATTCGTTTGACCTCCATAATATCTCTTACCTGTTCCTTTTTCTTCATTCATGTGACCACCACCACCTAACTCAGCTCCTTATTTCCTCTCAAACTAATATGCTAGGCCTCCCAATCTCTTTTTTAATCCATCCTTCACATGGCGGAAAAAATAACCTTTCTAATGCATAGAGCTGAACCATTTTATTTTTCTGCTCAAATATTTAGTGGGTCTCTATTGCTTAAAGTTTAAAATATAAAACCCCTCACCTTGAAATGTAAGGCCTTCTGCAATCTAATTATAAGCCAGTTTCCCAGGCACTATTTATTATTCCTCTTTACAGAATCTACATTCTATCTAAAATTTAATTTGCCATTTCATAACACCAAGCAAGTATATAATCCATTCTTCCTCCAACTTCCTTTGAAAGTGCAAATGCACTCCACCCTCATATTTCACTGAACAGAAGATATTAATATTTTCAGTATTACAAAGAAGCAGTTAAGTGGTATAGTGGATAGAGCACCAGGTCTAGAATCAGGAAAACCTGAATTCAAATCTAATCTCAGACACTTACTAGCTGTGTGACTCTGAGCAATTCACTTAGCACTGTTTATTTCAGTTTCCTTATCTGTTAAAATGAATTGGAGAAGAAAATGACAAATCACTTCAGAATCTTTGTCCAAAAACATCCTCAAAGGATTCACACTCACATGCAACTAAAATGCCTGAACAACTACTGCAAGCACTTTAACCTTAAAGTAATATATAAAGAGGTATTATAAGGTATTAACAACAGCATCCATACTTTGCATAGTATAAGTTCTGCCTACAACAAAAGTCAAATCAATCACTTTATAGGAAAAAGTATCTATCTAGATCTAGGAGTCCTCAAACTATGGCCCGCAGGCCAGATGTGGCAGCTGAGAACGATTATCCTGCTCACCCAGGGGAAGTTTCTTTATTTAAAGGTCCACAAAACAAAGTTTTTGTTTTTACTATAGTCGGGCCCTCCAACAGTCTGAGGGACAGTGAACTGGCCCCCTATTTAAAGAGTCTGAGGACCCCTGCTTCCTCTGAGATCCCTGACAGTCATTAATCCCAACTCTACACTATGGCAATGATCATCCAAGAGAAACTTATGGAGAACTTGCCTTTCTCAAAAGACAAAGTAGCAAGAATAGCTGAGCCATTAGTGATAGCCACCAAAGGTATGGCTGAAAAGGAGGGTGGTAGTGGTGATCAGGACTGCTAACTAATTAACGGGAAGAGAGACTGAATTGTTAGGCTCTTTGGCTTTGAATATTGCTAACTCTACTGTGAATATGGCCAATAATCATCCCTTGGAAAAGGCGTTAGAAATTCAACTCTTCCAGACATGATCTGGACTTATCACTTGGCTGTATGCACATTCAGTGTGAAGGAGGGAGTCCGCAACACTATTTGTCTTTACAAATTGAACAGATAAACTAGAGGGATTTCGAGTCTAGCTTCTCAAACTTTGGTTTAAGTCCCCATGTGGGGGTCTTGAAATTCATTTGAGGTCACAAAATTTATTATTGGTAATATTTGATTTGTATATCTATTTTATATACCTCTATTCCTGGGTCACCTAAAAATTTCTTGGGTTAAAAGGGATTGTGAGTGGAAAAACGTTTAAAAAGCCCTGGTCTAGAGAGAGCCCATTGCCTCCCCAACATTGCCAGTTGAACAAGTTGCTGTAAGCAAAAACCATACACATCAATCATCTGCAGCCATAAGCCAAGACAGCAGCTTGCCCTCAAAACCTAGGATGACCCCCTCATTTCTCCCCATCAAGTTAATTCTGTTTGGACATGAAGACAAGCACCAGTTTGATTGATTCCAAGGATTTTGTCATAATTCAGTTGGTTGTTTGCTGTCATGGTGACCAGGCCAGGGTTATCATTTTCAATTTGTGTCTCCTAGTGCATCCCACTTTTAGATAAACTATAATTTATAGCCAATGTTAGGATAGAAATATTTGCAAATACATGGGTCTAAGATTTTCTTCTCCTGAATCATTTGTAGCAAATCTCTGACCCCACTCTCATATTCAGCTTATAAGCACTATTCTGGTGAATGAATAGGCAGAATCATAATTGAACTATTGAAATCCTGTGTTTGATTTTTTTACTTTTTTGTTTTTTTTAATGACTTGTAATTGATATTTTCTGTTTTTTACATCATCATACTTATTTCAAGTATTGCTTTCCTTCTCCCTCCCCTTCCCCAAGAGACATTATGTGTGTGTGTGTGTGTGTGTGTGTGTGTGTGTGTGTGTGTGTGTGTAGCATTTTAGAGAAAATAGATAGAAAATAGATAGAAAGTCGAAAAGCACAATTGACAAATCCATTGAAAAAGTCTGAAAACATGTGCATTGTATATAACACTGAGGGACTTCCCATCTTCATGAAGGAATTAATTAGGTATGTCTTCAAAGTTCTTCATTGATCTTTATAATTGTGTTACATTTGATTTTTTGGTATGCAGTTTTTCTTTCCATTTATATTGTTGTAGTTACTACCTGTCATTTTATTTACTCTGTTTACTTCACTCTGCATGTTCATATAGATTGTTGCATGTTTTATTGTATTCATCATATACTACATTTCTCACAATAAAACAATATTCCATTATATTTATGTACCACCGTTTGTTTAGCCATTCCCCATTTGATGGATATCGAATACTTTGTTTTCAATTCTTAACTATGAAAAATGCTGCTATGAATATTTTGTACATGTGGGGATATTCATGATGCATGAGGGTAGCTAAATGGCACAATAGAAAGAGTTCTGGACCTGAAGTAGAAAAGACTCATCTTCCTGAATTCAAAATCTAGCCTCAGAATTTTACTAGGTGTATGATCTTGGGCAAGTCATTTAATCCAATTTGCCTCAATTTCCTCGTGAACTGGAGAAATAATGGCAAATTATTCTAGTATCTTTGCCAAGAAAACCCCAAATGGGGTTACAGAGAATTGGTCGTGACTGAAATGATTGAACAATGGGGTTATTCTTAATTCTTCTTATTGATGACTTCCTTGGGGGTATAAGCCCAACAATGGGGTCTTTGGTCCTAAAGAAAACTGCATATTGCATTCTGAAAAGATTGTACAATTTCACAATTCCACAAACAATGTATTAGCATGGCTTTCATTCCACAATCTCCCTTCCTTCTAATATTTACTATTACTACTTTGGGATCATTGTTGTCCATTTGTAGTAGTGTGTGAAGTAAAATCTCAGAGTTATCATGATTTGCATTTCTCTTATTATTAATGAGTTGAAGCATTATTACATCCCTTTATAAATACGTGGCAATTTTTCTTCTGAGATTTATTTATTCATATCCTTTGAACACTTATCTGTTGGAAAATGTTTTTTTGTGTGTGTGTGTGTGTGTGTGTGTGTGTGTGTGTGTGTCTGTGTGATTTATTTATCTTAAATGTTAAGGGATCTATCTATCTATCTATCCTGTAACAGGGAAATATGATACAAAGCTGTACTTCCCCCCTCTTACTTGATCATTCTACTTCTTATTATCCTATGTGTCTTGTTTGGGCAAATTTTTTTCATTTTCAAGTAATTAATCTATTTTATATTTGGTAATTGCCTCCATCTGTTGTTTGATTAAAAATACATCTCCTGGGGCAGCTTGGTTGTTCGGTGGTTAGAACACCAGCACCTGAATCAAGAGGAGCTGATTTTAAGTTTGGCCTTAAACATTTGACACTTATTAGCTATATGACCCTAGGAAAGTCACTTTGTAAACAATCTTTTATGCATAGCCCTGAGAGGTATATGATCTATTTTTCTTTTTATATTTTTATAGTATGATATTTAATAATAAGGTCACATATCCATTTAAAATAAATAGTGGAATATAGTAGAAAATGTTCATCTATGCTTAATTTCTGCCAGACTACATTTCAATGTTCTCAGCACTTTTTATCAAATAAGGAATTTTTTCTTAGGTGATTTATGTTTTCTACTTTATCAAACACTGAGTTATTGAATTCTATTGTAATAAAAGTTAATATTTATTTATCTCTTTACTATGTGCCAGACACTTTTTAAAACACTTTACTATTTCATTAATAGTCTTATTAATATTTCACTTAAGAATGAACAACCTGGGAGGTAAGTGCCATTATTTTTACACATTTTACACATTAAGATACTGAGCAAACAGGATAAGTGACTTTCTCAGCGTCACAAAGCTAATAACTGTCTGAGACTAAATTTAAACTTAAGTCTTCCTGCTTTCAGATCTGGAACTCTAGGCACTACTCTATCTAGCATAGTCTTTTTTTCTTTTCTTTTTTTTTTTTCTTTCAGGTTTAGCATTCTTTTAAAAAAAAACCTTGATGTTAGACTTATCCAAAACTGAAAGAAGGATATTAAAGTCTATTATTATTATTCTATTATGATTCATGCTGTTTTATAGCTCAGATAATGTTCTTTTATGAATCAGAACACTAAGACATTTGCAAAATATAAGTTTATGTTATTGGTTGGTTGCCTCAACATAATATAGTTTCCTTATTTATCCATTTAAAAATATTTACTTTTGTATTCTTTAAGGTGCCTTTGTTACTACTTTCTTCCCCTTACTCATGATCTCCTCCTCTTATTTGTTAATACTTTACCTTTGGTATTTGCTTAATTAGTTCCCTTTTCTTCCTGTTTTTATCTGATTATTTAATTCTACTCCCCATTTTTTTCTTTCAGTAGTTGAGTAGATATTTTCCTTCTTCTCCATTCCTTTAACCAGTTTTGTTAATTAGCTTTTTTCTTTTAATTTCTTTTTTTTTTTCAGTGTCCCTTTCAAAAATAGGATTTCTCTCACTTCCTTCATTATTGATCTTCTCTTTCTGGCTACTCAAGACACTTATTCTCTGATTCATGATCCTATAATCGGTATCTTTCTTTTCTTTAAATTCCTCATGTAATCAAAGCTTACAAAATATCCATTTTAGGCTAACCACTCTACACAAATTGTACCAATTCCTTGTAGAGCTTGTCCTGTAAATTTATTTTTTCCATGGTGTTTCACTCATAGAACCATGCCAGTCACTGCAGATGTCAACTTCCCTACTGAGTCTCTGATTAGGAATCCAACAGCAAATATATATCCTTCGATGGTTATCTCCTCTCACTCTTCCTCCCCACCTACTCTGAAATCTTCCTGGGTCCATGTTCCAGTTTTCCAGGTGTCAGTTGGAACAGCAATCCCCCAGACCAAATGAAGTACAAGGTCCTCAAGACTAGCTATATTGACCCTGTGCAACTCCCTTCTGCCATCAAATCAAGGTCTGCTTACTTTTTGTCTCTTTCAGCATTTCCTCTTTCCTACCTATCTAGACTTTTCTCTTTTTTTTTTTTTCAAACAGGAACCACTTTCCCTGTTAGCTGTTTATTTGACCACTGCCCATCACACATTCTTCTCTATCTCCTCCTTCCTTTGTATACTGTCTCATATTATAATGTAGTCTTACAAAAAAAATAAACTAATCAAACAACAAACAAAAAAACCCACTAATGTAGACAAAGTGTAACAGACTCTGTCCATAACGCCTGCCTCTTTACTATTATCTCTGGCTCTCACCCCATCTCCTTATATACATTTAGAAACATTTTTTGTCTTTTTTTTTTTTTTTTTGCCTGTTGTACCAGATCCTGTCCTTGGATGATGCATTTATTCACTCTTTCTGTATCTCTGTTTTTTGGTTTGTCTGGGAAACAAACAAATCTCTTCAATTCTGGTGTTTTAAAAAAAATTTCAAATGTCTCTTTTTTATTGAACACATATCATTTTCATATGTAGTTAAACTTAGATTTTCATGGTTAGTCCACCTAGGATGTATCTTGAACTCCACTGATCTTTGGAACATATTATTCTACTCCCTCCTAAATTTTCTAATGCAGAAGACTTGCATTATTTGTTTTTCTTTTTCTTTGTATTTGAAGATCTTTTGCTGATTGTATGTATTATGCATTGTTTCTGAATTGAATTTTTAAATTTAACAACTAAATGTCTTAAAATTGCAACTTTTTTTTTTTTTTTCTGGAGGCTATCTGTGAATTCTTTCAATTGAAATTTCATTTTTGAGTTGGGACATTCTGGGCAATTCTTATCTACTATGTCCTTCATTGTAATGCAAGATTTTTTGTCCTGTCAAGTTCTTTGGGAACCTATAATTCTTTAGTTGTCTCTGTGCATCTTGTCTAAGAGATCGGTATATTTTGCTTGCTTAGTGAACATCTTTTCTTTTAATGGCGATTTTTGCTTTTCTTTTTTGAGTTTGTCCTTTACATCCACATTTTGAATTAACCCAATATATTGTTCTTTCTTTAGTTTCTTTAGAGCAGGGGTCCTCAAACTATGGCCCGCGGGCCAGATGCAGTAGCTGAGGATGTTTATCTCCCCCACCCAGGGCTATGAAGTTTCTTTATTTAAAGGTTCACAAAACATTTTTGTTTTAATTATAGTCTCCAACAGTGTGAGGGACAGTGAACTGCCCCCTATTTTAAAAATTTGAGGACCCCTGCTTTAGAGGAACTTGCCATTGCAGATTACAGTTTTTCTCTTCTGTTCATTATTTATATTGTGCAGGCCATAAATTCTGTTCTTATAATCAGCATTTCTTTTTGGAAAACTAGGATGCTGGGAGCAATGTGTTGTGATTCCATGTTCTCTTCACATTCTAGAGTTCTCTGTCTTAACAAATTTAGGATCTTTTCCCTCTATTTTGTTTCCTCTGTTGGTATAGATAGTTGCCAGGACTAATTTGCTAGATTTAGAGGCCATATTTTCTTGTTAATATTTTCTTTGTTAATTTATCTATTTATGATCAAAGACTTTAAATTCCCTTCTTCCTGAAATCTCTGGTATTTTCAGTTTCCCTCCATCCACACCCCCACAATTTCCCCTAATTCACTTTCTGATTCTGTTCCTTTTGAAGGTGGCTTTCTTGAGGACTAGATCTCAAAGCAGCTTAGCCATACTGGCAATTCTGGATCAAAGTGACTTTGGGATAATCAGATCTATGGCCCAAGATGATTATTATTCTTTCCCTCAGTCTTCCTAGAATTCTGCACTCCAATACATACAAATGTGGTGTCCTATCATGGTATTCTGATCTGTTTCCTATTTCTTAGTACTATGATCTTGCAATAGCTGTTCAGAGCTTTGCAATGATGATATTTGGAAGTTCCAGTCTGTAACAGGCATTTGATTTGCTATTGGCTGTCTGTTAAAGCCAGCATTTCCATGTCATTGGAAAGAGAAAGGCGAGACCAGAGAATTTTTGTTATTCATCCATTTCAGTCATGTTTGACTTTTTGTGGCCCCATTTGGGATTTTCTTTGGCAAAGATGCTGGAATGACTTGCCATTTCCCTTTCCTATCTCTATTTTATAGAAGAGCAACTGAGGCAAACTGGATTAATTGACTTGTTCAAGGGCACATAGTTGCAAATGTTTGAAGGCAGATTTGAACTCATGAAGATGAGTCTTCCTATTCCAGATCTTCACTACATTCACCTAGCTGTCTGACCAAGAAATATAGATGGTTTTGGTAAGCCTCTGTTTTAGTATAGTATAGCCTGGGAGATGGGAAAGGAGTGCTGAGTTGAGGAGCATCAGTTCATGGTGTGTGTGTGTGTGTGTGTGTGTGTGTGTGTGTGGTGTGTGACCGACTTTCTTTTGGAGACACATGAACTTGTTTTATCTTTGGTGTATTTCTGTTTTGGAGAGTTTTAAGAGAATATGGGAACCAGCAAAAATGTCTAGGTCATCATTTTGTTGCTCACTTGACCTGGAAATCTCCTTTCACATTCAATTTCAAACACTAACTGACAAAAGAGATGTAGAAAGACTTTACAAAGAAAAGTAGAATAAAGAGAAAAATGAAAATTCTGCAAAATGGCATAAGTGATTTAAGAGGAAATATTTAAATGGTTCTGTAGAATGCAGATTTACTTCAACATGTCAATCGATATAGCAGATTTATCAATATGGCAGTGACAATAATATGGCATCCAGGTGGTGCAGGGGATAGCGTGCTGTCTCAGTTTAAATCCAACTTTAGATACTTACTAGCTGCATTATCTTGGACAAATTACATAAGCACTTTTGACTTCAGTTTCCCCAATAGTAAAATGGAGATAATAATAGCACTTACCTCCCAAAATTATTGTGAGGTTCAGATGAAATAATATTTGTTAAACATTTAGCACTATGGCTGGCATATGATAGGTGCTATATTAATGTTAGCCATTGTCATCATTAGTTTTATTATCATGCCTAGAGATAGAATAGCTTTAGTAAAATAGTTGATTTGTATCTAAAGAATATAGAAACTAAAACAAGCATGATTTTATGTTCTGAGGAATAATTGTACAAGATGGTTATAACTTATGTATCCACTTTCAACCGTACAACTCTGCAGAAACCGTTCCATCCAATGTAATCAATGACCTCTTAATTGCTAAATCCAAAAATCCTTTTGTTTTTAAAAAAGCCATTATCCTTTTCGACCTTTCTTAGTCTGACACCATTGACCACCTCATCCCTATTTCTAAATAATTTATCTTCCTTTGGCTTTTTTCTTTTTAAATTGTTAATTGTAATTTCGTATCCCTAATTTTGGATATTCCATAAGCCATTATCTTCATGTCCTCAATCATCTTTTTTGATTTTGATCTCTCTCTGTCTCTCTTCTCTCCCTCTCTCCCTTCTTTCTTTCTCTGTCTCTCTTCCCTCCCTCTCTCCCTTCTTTCTCTCTCTGTCTCTGTGTCTATCTATCTCTTTCTCTTTCTTTTTCTCACTCCTGCATTTCTATGGCTTCATTTACTGTCTCTGATAGATTATTCCTAAATATGTGCATCTACCCTATCTCCCTTGAACTTCACTTTCATATTTTTATTTACATTTACATTGTACATATTGTAGTAACTAAAAGTTCAACATGTTTGAAAATGACTTATGTTTCTCTCAAAACTCTCCCCATTTCCCAACTTATGTATTTTTTTGGTAATATGAAGTACTTTTAGTCATGAAAATCAAAAGTCCAGAATAATATTTGATTCTTTTCTGTTCCACACTCTTTACCTCCAACCAGCTGCAATTTTTTTGATTATATTTCTGCAATTTCTCTTGCACTTATCCCTTTTCTTTATTCACATTGCCATTGCTCTCCTTTACTCCCTTATCACCTCTCATATGTTAATAACCTTATAATTTGCCTCCCTGCTTTTTGCTCTTTTTTCTCTCCAATCCATCATACACAGACTTGATAAAAATCATATTTTTGATAAACAAGTTCATAAGGTCACTATTCTGCTCAAAATCTCCAATAGACCCTTGTTGCCTAGGGTATAAAGAAAACAGTCTGCCATTTACAGAATCTTAAAATCTGGCTCCAACCTACTTTTCCAATTTTATTTCATTGTTTTTCTCATCTTGCCCTCCAGTTTACAGCCAAAATGGAGTACTTATTTCCTGGTTTCATTTTGCAATCTTTTGCTTCAATACAGATGCAGAGTACATCTCACTTAATTCCACACCCTCTCCCATATCAGAATGAACTCTACCTACGTTGAAATTCTTCAAGACTAACTCAGATATTCCATTCTCAATGAATCCTTCCCTGACCCACCAAGTGAACACGGTCTCCTTTTACTTCATTGTATTTTCTGTATCACTTTGTGTTTCTCCTTTGTTTTCATCATATTTTACATGTTATTTAAAAACATTTGACACCCTCTTAATATTAAAAGTTTCATTGTGTGAAAGTACCAATCTTTTTTTCTCTGTATCTGAAGTACCCTGCATAATGCCTTCTTCCTCACTCCCAACTGTTGGGTTCCATGTGCTGTGAACAGGCTACAAGTCTGAATCCACTATATTGGACAGTAGTGCAAGAGAGGAGGTATTTAACAAACGTGAGCTAAATTTTTTAAAATAACAATATTTAGAAAGGTTGCAAAAAGGAAACAGCTTTGATCAAGAAAAAGTCTAACAGTGAGTTTCTATGATATTGTAATAAAATCCCTAAGAGAAGTGTTAAAGCATCATCTGAACTTATCTTTTTGAGTTGCAATTTTTTCCAGAAACACTGTACCCAGAGCATGTAGGAGACCCTGAAGTGTTAAGGAGGAAACTTTCTCCATCTTGAATTGATAAATTTGTTATTTGTACTTCAAGTTGGATTCCTTTTGTGTCCTTGGGAAGCAAGATAGGTGTCAGCCAGTCTGCACTAGCTTGGGAAAATGCTTGTGTAGCTGGGATCCTTTGCAGATAAGCAGACCTGCCTTCCTTTATGGTATAACTGTTCCCAAAATAAAGAAAGTGGCTTTTCCCACCCTTTTTATCCTCTCTTTTTTAGATGGGATTTTGATGCTTTCCCAAATTTATTACACCTTTCCCTTTTCACACCATACCCTTTTAGGTGCAAATATGTGAATTTTCCTCCTTTTGTTATACTGTCATAAATATCCAAATTTCTTTAAGTACTATGAACTCTTGGGTTCCACGAGCATGTTCATTTCTCTTAGAATAAACCTGATTTTCCACATGTCTCATGACATTGTGATTGTTTGTAGGAAGCATTTAAAAGTCCTATGTAGGGAGACAAAATTAGGCTGGGGATAACATATAGCATATCTAAAAATAGAAATAATATGAAATGAGAACCAGGTAAAGCAAGAAAACATTATAGGTCTTTTTAAAGAACTCTAGAAGATTCCATAGTTCAGTCAACCAGACTTACATTTCTGTGACCCTGTGCTTCAGTTATCTTTGTAACACTAAGGATCCATTTAGGGACACTTGCCAATGTGTTTCTTTTATTTGTACTGAGAATTTTTTTTTTTTAAATGGAGACATCTCCAACACTATGATTTATATGATGAACATGCGGTTGGAAACAATTACAAAAATAATAAAATAAAGTAAATGAAAATGTAATGACATATTTGGAATATTATGTAAGCCTGGGTAAAAGTCTATAGATTTCATTTGCAAATAATAGTGAATATTTTGATTTTAGTAGCTAATTCAATATACAAAATGTTTTGATTTCAATTTGAATGATTCTGAATATTGTGACATGTTAATGAATGGCATTTCCCCAACCATTACCTTTACCATACCTTATTTAATCTTTTTCAGGTGTGATTAGTTGTGGACTCCCTTCCATTTTCTATGCTTTATTCCCCACCGCTCCTTTTGATTTTTCAATTGATGCATTTCAAATTCACACCATTAAAAGGCTCTTGCTTACTTTACCCACTACCTCCATCTTTTCAATCCCCTTTCCCCTAAAAAAATCATCTAAGAGATGGTACCACAATTAAACCAATCCTTTTTTTTTTCCTTAGACTATCCACTCTATGGTAATCCATGGAAGATGGGAAGTAAAACTTTGAAGTAACTACCTCCCCTCAACAATCATGGGAAAGTTTTTAAAAACAAAAATAAAATATGTCCACAAATGCAGGAAATTCACTAATGCTAGGGAAATGAAAGGCTCAAACAATTCTATAATTCTAATGGAAAAACTAGCTAAAGAGTAACTCACCAATTCATTCCTCTTTGAGCTCTTACCTGTGGACCATAGTTAATAGTTTGCAGCCAATACACAAAAGGTTAAGATTGAGCTCTTATGATGCATATAACTTTAGACAATGCAAATCTTTGGAATTAACCCTTTCAAAGTTTAGGAAGGAATCCTATCCCAAGCTCAGATAAAGTCCAAGTTCTATCTTCCTATTTGCTCTCATCCCACAGCATCCTCATGTCTTCCATTATCTGCTATAAGAGTTAACCTTATGTCTACTACACTCTGACTAAAATGAATTTGTAACAAGGATTAAAGATAGTTCAACATTAAGGAAAAAGTAAGCATGGTCATATGAACAATAAAATTAGACCTCAAAGTCAATATAATTGTAATAACAAATACTAGGGAAAAAACCTTTTAACGAAAAATAACCATTATTTATGTTAAAACAAACAAACAAACAAAAACGAATTGTCAAAGATAGTAAAAAAAAAAAAAGTAACTTTAAATTTTAAGTAGCCATTTGAACTGTTGTACTACATATCAAAATATTTATAGTAATTCTCTTTGTGACAACAGAGAACAGGAAGCAGAGATGGTGCTCATTAATTGGGCAACATCTGGGAAATATGTAGCACAGGAATATAATGTAATATCAGCAAGAAATGACAAATACAAAAAAAAAATTGCGAGAAACAAAGACAGGCAGCTAGATGACACAATGGAAAAAAGATTAGCCCTAGAGTCAGGAGGATTGACTTCAAATCACGCCTCAGACACTTGGTAGTGTCTGAGATTTTGGGTATGTCATTTAAACCCAATTGCCTCCAAAGAGAATGGCAGGAAGGAAAAACACACACACACACACACACACACACACAGAGAGAGAGAGAGAGAGAGAGAAAGAGAGAGAGAGAGAGAGAGAGAGAGAGAGAGAGAGAGAGAGAGAGAGAAAGAATATGTTTGTGTGAGTGACAGAGACAGACAGACAAACAAAGGGAGAACCATATAAACTGATGGAAAATGATAAAAGTAGGACAAAAAGAATATATGCAATGACAATAATAATATAAATGAAAAGACCATCTAAAAAAGTTGAACTAAGTAAATGAAGTAATACCTGAAGATGATGAAATATGCTTCCCTCTTCATTATATATAAGGGGATTAGCAGGAAAAAGTGACATATTTAATAAGATGGATTTGATATATAGAAATTTTTTGTTTAACTAGGAGTTGTTGATTCTAACTCCACAACATTTTTCTCCCTTCCCCTTCTTTCCATTCATACCACAACCACTCTAGTCAACCTCTGATCCCCTGACATATGGACTTATGTTGGGCCTCCTAATTGTTTTCTCTGCCTCAAGACTCCTCTAATGTATCCTTTCTATAATTACCAAAAATCATATTCTATATCTCATGCCTGCTCAATAGCTAACTACTCACAATAAAATAAATTAAAAAAATAAAAGAAGCTACTACTTCACAATAAAACACAAATTCCTATATTTAGCACTTAAATCCTTTCTTAATCTGACTCCAGCTTATCTTTCCAGGTTGATTCCACAGGATTGTCAACAGTATTAATACTAAAAATAACTAGCATTTATATAGTACTTTCAGGTTTGGAGAGTTTTACAAATATTTCATTTTATCCTCATAACAACTGTAGAAAGGAGGTGCTATCTTCCTTGCATTATGTTGTTCAGTGGATTTTTCAGTCACATTTAGAGTTATAGAAATGGGGAAACTGAGTCATCAGAGGCTAAGTGACTTTCTCTGGGTCATACCTAATTAAAGGCCGAGACTTGATTTGAACTTAGACTTTTCTGAACACAGTTCTAGTACTTTTCATACAGAAGGAGATATTAGGCCTGGAGTTTAAAGGGAAACACTATTATTTGTACTGAAGATTCTTCACATCCAAAGTTGGAGATCAGGAAAATAGTAGCAGATGGAATTTGGCTTGTGCTAGTACAGATTAAGGACAGGAACTGTCCACTCAATTTCTATCATCAGCATCTATCACAGCTCTTGACATGTAGTAGATGGTTGAATTATTGGACAATTGATTTGAAAAATATGATGTCTCAGTCTTAAAAAAATATATTGTTAATATTACCAGTGTAAGGAAGAGTACCATCTATTTACTTCAGGAGACCATATCTGGAATATTATGTTCACTCAAATATCACAGTTAAGGAAAGCAGAGAGAATGACCAGGAAGGCCATGCCAGGAAGATTGTCTCCAGGCTAAGCATTCCTTGTTCCTGTAGCTAATGAGACAGTAAGTGAAGCTGTCAAAATATTCAGATATTCTAACATATGGATATGTTTAAACTTAGGCAGAACTAGATAGAAAACAAAAACCCCAGTAACAGATTTAAGCTTAATGTAATAAAACTTTTTTTAAATTGATCTATCCATGAGTAAAATAAATTAAAATTTTTTTTATCATGATAGAATATCATGGATTGTTTTTCAGGTTTAGGCTAGACTTGATGATACCTGAGGTTAGCATAGTAATGAGAGAGACTTGTTTCAAGGTCCTACATCTAAAGTTTACATCTTACCGTGGAGGATTATTGTCTATGTGACCCTGGGAAGATTATTTAACTTCTCTTTATCTCAGTATAAGCTGAGGGATTTGAATTAGGTATCCCCTAAAATTGCTTTCAGATCTTCATCTATGATCCTAGGATCCTTTCCAACATCGAGGTTTTATATTTGGATGTAATAGAATTGGCTCTTTCCTTCTAACTGCATATATTATTGAGAAACCTTAATAATCCATGGAAACATTGGGACAGAAGAGACAAAGAGATAGCTTCTTATCTATGTTGTTGAGAACCATAGGTGAATTCTATGATGATAACTCTGTCTTTGACTATATCTGATTCATATGAATACAGCAAAAGAAGCCCTGCATGGATTTCCCTCCATCTATTTGGTGGAAAGAGAGGTGATTTTTTTGGATAGACAAATTTTCAGACAAAGTAGAGAAGGATGTTTATTCCCTCATGTGTGCATCACAAACAGCAGGTGAAATTAATTGTACCAATTTAGAATTACCAGGTAATATGATGCTATGATCTTCAAACTGTTTATCTGGGATTGGCTATTTGCTGTAGTTGTTAACAAAACAGTTTGTGTAAAAATGCCATTATGTGACTCTTAGTGAATTTGTCCATGGAATAGAGTAGTTATTATTATTATTATTAAGAGAATCACAGTGTATTTTAATTTGGGGTGATGAAAGTATCCATTACTTTGCAAACAGTGCCAATTTATCCAGTGAAAGCATAAGTGTTTTTTCTCAACTACTACATAAAGTGCTAAAAATACTATGTAGAGCTATTAAAACACTTATGAAGAATAGCCCAGAGCAATGCATTAAACAAAAGAGCATGTAATCTCAGTAAGAGCATTCAAGTTAATGAAATTTATCTCATCACCCCAAATGTAGATGATCCCATCTACACAGGTCAAGCTTTGCCTTACTTCCCTAGGCCCAGGGATTAAGCTGATAATATCCTTCATATAATTATAATGCACCAAGATTGAATCACTTAATCCCCCTTGTATATATTTACAAAATGAGAAGCAAGATCTATTATCCCTGAAATGGTCCTACATAATAAAAATCATCTTGAAAAGGCAGAAAGATACCTAGTTGCCCTGGCCTTGAGGTTACTCAAGCAAATAAGGACCAGATCATGGGGAAGAATTAACTGAAAGGGTATTAACTGGAAGCACAAGAAAAGATGGGATATGTTTTCATTTCTAATATTATGTGGAGACTAATATGATTATTTCTGGGGAACTCCAGTCATTTGGCCTTCAGTATCTTATCACACTACCTTTATTTTTCAGAATGCTGTTGGTTTTTGCTTTCTGACCTCAGATGAGATGTCTCAGTCTATGATTTCTCTGCTCAGTAGCAAAACAGAATAATTTCTCTTCTCTTTGTGTATTGAGATCATGTTTATATTAAGGGACCTATTGGCATGGTTTAATTCAAAGATTTCTAGATTTGAAATAAAAGGAGTTAGATATGAATTTTGTTTCTGGTACTTCTACATAAACTATTGAGCAAGAGTTGCATCAGCATTTCAAGCAATGGGAATACAAAGAAAGGCAAAAACACAGCCTAAAGAAAACATAACAATTATATAAGCAGAAGATATATACATATATATATATATCTTCTGCATATATATATATATATATATATATGAATGAGAAGTAAATTCAGATCAAAGGTACTAGCAGAAACTAGAAAAGGCATCTTGGAATATGTATATTTAAGCTGTCTTAAAGAAAGTCAGAAGGCTGAGTTGAGAACTGAAAACATTCTAGACATGGGGAATAGTTGGTGTAAAGGAGTCAGAAAATTGAAGGTAACATAAGCGAAATAACAAGAAGTAACATTAGAGTCAGATAGTTCATTATCTTATTTTAAAGATGAGGAAGTTAAATCCATAATGAAAAAATGATTTGCTAATTTGCACCTGACTGACAAGATTCCAAGTCCATCAGTCTAAACTCAACATTTTTTCTAGTGCACCATTATCCATAGTCTCTCTTCTTCCTCCCAATTGAGTAGATGAGTATGTATTTACTGTTAATATTAGTTATATTAACCTACTCTACTGCTTGTTTCTTCTTGCTCTAGTAAAGAATGGGACTAGGGTTATGATATATCAGAAGCTTCATCATGGATTGAGAAATCATAAAATTATTTGGTCTGTCTGTGTTAACTGGTTTTTCATGGTTAACCATTTTGGTGATGATGGAGAGTATTCACCAGAGTTGTGACCCAAGGTCAAAGGACCAGTTATCACCAGCTAGCAACTGGACAGAAGATCATTGGTAATGGTGTATATAAAATTCAGAAATGCAAATTGGCAAAATTAAAGCTTCAAATTTCAAAGCACAAGACTACCAGTCTTATTTCTAGTTAGAACTCCAAGAAGTCAGATATCCAAACAGGTGTAAACTCATACAAATAGTTTGCTTCCTATTGTAATTTACTTCATGCAGTGGGGCTTCTCAACCCTTTTGAGCACTAGTATTAGGAACTAGCACCATCATCACCATATCTTTGTTTTTTTATCATGAGACTAAAATGTGAATGACTTTGTATTATTAGTAGTATCTCCTATATTGGAGCCAGTTGACTTCATGCAACAACAAGCATTTGCTGATAATTCCTTCTATTCTATTGGCTACTGGTAGATTTAGGAACAAGTGGTATGAGTTACTTAGCTGCTTCCAGTTTCTGGGATTCAAACAATTTTAGTATATGATAGGTAAGATGAAGACATGTTTGCCTCTTCTAAGCAACAGATAACATAAAAAATTATACATTTGAGCTTATAATGAATTACCTGCATGTGTATTTTTCAAAATCAATGGCTTTAACTTTCTGAGTTACAGGAAAAAGATCTCAGAGATGATAGCTATTACAACTGGTAAAATTCTAGAAAGACTAAAATTAGAAATTTAGACCAGAAGAAAGGCTACATCTTTTTAGCCAGCAAAAAAACCCAAAACAACAACAAAAACTTTTATAATGCTTGTCAGAAATAGATGTCATTCTTATCTGGATGTTTCTAATAATGGATAAAATCAGTATTAAGTTTGGTTGATTATTTTTAGTACTTTACTAATAAGGCAAAAAGACATTGGTTCAATTCAATTGTTTTCAGTGACTGGCAAAATTAATTGCATAGACTAAGTGTTTAATATTGGTAAGTTCCCGTATAGACCCATAAAGTCTTCTGTAGGGGTGTGTATTTTGAAGAATAGGGATGCTCATAGTCCTCATAAGAATAGCAATTAAAGATATAGATTTGAATCATAATCTGCTACTCAATATCTATAAAAACTTACTCAAGTGATTAAACCCCTGGGACTTAATAACTGTCAAATGAGTGAGTTGGATGAGATCAAATGAAGTAACAGATAAAAGTGTGTACAAACCTTAGAGTACTACATATAAATGGTAGTTACCAATGGTGTTTTTATTTATATGTACTCTAAGGGCCCTTCAGAAGGAAATAATTTAACTTAAAATTGAGTAGATGACCATCAGTTGGGGAATGGCTGAATAAGTTATGACATATGAATGTAATGAAATATTGATGTTCTATAAGAAACAATGAACAGGTTTATTTCAGAAATGCCTGTGAAGACTTATATAAACTGATGCTAAGTGGAGGGAGAAGAATCAAGAGAAAATTGTACACAGCAACAAAATTAAGTGATGATCAACTGTGATGAACTTGGCTCTTCTCAACAATGCAGTGATTCAAAGCAATTCCAATAGACTTGTGATGAAAAGAGCCATCTTCATCTAGAGAAAGGATTATGGAGACTGAATGTAGATCAAATGAATGTATTTTCACTTTTTTGTTGTTGCTTGATTTTTTTCTTTATTGTGTTTTTACCTCTTGATCTTACTTTTCTTGATTTGCATGATGAAAATCAAAATATGTGTAGAAGAATTGCTTGTTCTCTTGGGGAAGAGAGGGAGAAAAAATTGAAACACAAAGTTTTGCAAAAGTGAATGCTGAAAAGTATCTTTCTATATATTTGGAAAAATAAAATATTATTTAAAAAAAGAATGAAATTCTATGATTTTATTAGAAATTGGATGGTATATAACCATTATCACTAAAAATCAAAGTGATTTGGTCAAAATATAGTACCAGATCTTTCATTTTAATTTGGTAAAGGAATAATATAACTATTGAATAATCATGAAAATTTGACATATTATAGATGTCAATATATAATGAGTACAAATGAAACAAATTCTGTTGTGTGTCATATGAAAAGAGTCTTAGCCACATATCATGTAAATATGTTTCAGTGCTATTCTTTTAATTATTAAATAGTTTGAGAAAACCACTGAGATTTCCCAAAGCACATTATTCAACTTTCCAAAAAAAAAAAATTCATGACAAGGTTAGTTAGGCAATCCTTTTTCTTCTTTATATCTGAGTTGGCTCACTTATCCCAAGTTGAAATGACACTTGCAAAGTAGGAGTTTCCCAGAGGAGGTAACCATTGCTACTACTCACTCTCAGAGTATTAACTATGCCTTTACAAATTACAGCTTCCATCTCTCAAATTATAGGTCAGAATAAAGAACAATGCAGACATTACTCTGAGGAAGTTTTCTCCATTTGTGCTTTGGATAACAGAAAACTCAAAATTAGCTGCCTTCTCCCTTCCCCAACTAGTTCTTCAAACAATAAAGAATTCTGTTTTCTGTTCCTCTGTATTTTTTGATCAGCTCAGCAGTCCTCCAATCAGATCAACACCCAATAGCATCTGTGAAGCCTGTTTTCCTTCAATCAGCTAGTCTCATCTGTCCTCAGATGAAAGCAGTTTTCTTCGGCTGTGTCTATTTTTGTCTTTTTTCCTTTTCTTTTTTGATTTATCTCTTTTGTCATTTTCTGACTCCTACCACCAAATGATGTGTCTTGTTGTAAAGTGGCTCACCTTTAATTTAGGTGAAAAACCAAAATTCATATTTCTCTCATATATACCATAGATTTTTCAATCCCCATATAATTTCCAAAAACATTTGTAATTAGTTTTTTTCCAGCTACCACATGCAAATCACATATAACAATTACGTGCAAATTGGGAAACAAGCACTAGCTATCTTTGCTTTCAAAGCCCTTTTACTCTGAGCTCCTATTTACTCCCAACTCTTCAGAACTTTCCCTTTTTCTCTACAGTTATTAAGTACTGTTTTCTCTCAGAAGCATTCATATTTCTGACCCTTTCCAAAAATAAAGTTGTCTGCATGCAAAGCAGGCAACCCTTTACACAAGGTTGTAAATATTCTGAAGTGAAAAATGGAAAATTATCTCTTTCAGATCCTTAATACTTGTATCTGTTTCAGAGGTTCCTGGTGTGTGCGCTTTTATGCATGTTCCCTTCATCTGCACCCTTCATTTGTATTTCTTGGACATATGTATTCTCCACATGTATGCCCTTTCCCACTGATAATATAGTAACCTGTGGGGAAGTATCCTATGTGATCATGAAGGTCTTTCTTTTGACTTTATTTGTTATGCTGTCTGATGACATATCTTTTGCTTTCACCTAATGTGCCTGCTAGCTAGCCTGATAAAAGCAAACACATAAATACAGTTCAAGAATGGTAGTTTAAAATCAATATTGGTCCTTAGAACATTCTAAACCTAGGACAGTTTTCATGTGTGAGGGTGCTCTTGGTTCCACACTTTCAGAATGAATTAATGTAGCATTATTTCCCTTACCAAGACAATAAATGTAAGCTAGAAATAACCTAAAATGAGATAATCTACCTAAGGAAATATGCGCTTTCCCTTACTTGAGTTCTTCAAAACCCAGATTTCTACTTGTCAATATGCTGAGATAATATGGGGTGATCAAGAAAACTTAGGAAGTCTCTTCCAACTCTTAAATTCTATGATTCTGGAATTTTTATGTGGCATGTATGGAATGGTTTAACAAAACTGGGAGGAATCAAATTAATTTTCCAAGATTTGGTGACTGAATGTTGAGCTAAGAGCTTTTAAAGAACACACAAAAATTCACTCTACTTGCCTTTCTCCTCCCTTGACAATGTCTGCTCAATTTTCCAGAATAAGAGCCCTTCAACAATTAAGGAGGGTTTGTATTTGTCTGCTAAGTCTGGCCACACTTTAGTTGTAAGAATTTCCTGGTGATCTCAAATTTCAGTAGGTACTCTGAGGAAGCAGAGGGGAGGAGGCAGGTGATGCTCAAGAAAAAGAGTTTGAAAGAATAAATTTCTTTCTAATTTCCACACAAATAGACTGTCTGACACCTATGCCCCATAAGAAAAGGTGAGCATAATTACTAATGTCATAAGAACATTTGGCTGAAAAAACAGAAACTATTCCCCTTGTTACTTGTCTAAGTGACACTGTAAGAAATCAGTTTTTTCTTCATGTCTGGGGATTATGATTGTATTGGCATAATTATATCCATTTTTAAGAGTTGCATCATATAATAGACAAATAAAAGATTCCCAGGTTCCTTTCAAATTATCAGTGTTTACCCTCTAACTAATCATTTTCATGCTTTTGTCTCTTCTAATGAAATTATGTGGAGAGCATAAAAACTATTTATTGATATTTTGTGGTATTTCTGTTTTTTGACAATTTTATGTTCCATTCTTTTTTATGTTTGTAGCCAATATTTTCTCTTATAAAAGTCAATTTGATAATGTTATAGTGCATTTATAAATAAAATACTTCTTAAATTATCATACTTTGATGTAGTAAAATTATTCATCATGGAAATTTCTCCTAGCATTGATATTATATAATAATAATTATTATTAGTTGGCAAAAATAATTTATCTCAGGGGCCACTATCTTCAATGAGGAGCCTTTTCTGATATTTCCAATTGTCAACGGTTCTTCTGCAAAATCACTTAGTATCTGTTTTCTAGTTTCTTTTAAATATATGTAATAAAATATGTAATACATGTAAATATATATATATAATATTACATATGTAATATATTAAATATATGTAATAAACATGTAATATATGTAATAAAATAACAATATGTAATAAATATATATAAATATATGTAATATATATAATATGTGTAATATATATTGTACATATGTAATAATAATATGAAATAAATAAATAACCCCATATAAAGTCTAAATTCTGTGAGGATAGAGACTGTTTCAATTCTATCCATCTCAATTTAATGCATAACACAGTATAACTGCTTTACAAGTTATTGTTTGTTGACTGGTCAGCCCTCTAGCTTGTCATCCTTCCTCCTGTCTCAGCAGTCTAGTCCATCTTAGCCACTGTGGCCAAAGTTACCTTTGTTAACTGTATAGCACACCAGGTGACTTCCCTAGTCAATTAACTCTGGGGCTTTTAATGTAAAATATATACTTCTCTGTTTAATGTTTAAAATTCCTCATAACTTTGCTTCAAACTACCTTCCGGGCTGATCAGACATTACTAATCCATCCCTTCTTATACTCTGGATTCCAACTGAACTGGCCTTCTTTTTGTTCCTCAGGCTTGAAACTCTACCTTCCATCTTCAGGGCTATTGCATTGGATTAACCATCCAATATGCCTAGAATGCAAGCCCTCTTTCTGTGCATTTCACAGGCCCTTTCTTTTTTTAAGGTACAGTTCAAGCAGGATCTTCTATATGAAGACTTTATTGATCCTCCTACTATTAATGCCCTTGCATACACTCACTTTACATTTATACTATATATAATGCACACAAATATACTTTACATTTATGCTACATAAACACATGTGCATATATATATTTTAAATTTACATCACAGTCACATAGATATGAATGTTGCCTTTAAACTATACTACATTGCTACTACTGGGCTTATACCCCAAAGAGATACTAAAGAAGGGAAAGGGACCTGTATGTGCCAAAATGTTTGTAGCAGCCCTGTTTGTAGTGGCTAGAAGCTGGAGAATGAATGGATGCCCATCAATTGGAAAATGGCTGGGTAAATTGTGGTGTATGAATGTTATGGAATATTATTGTTCTGTAAGAAATGACCAGCAGGATGAATACAGAGAGGACTGGCGAGACTTACATGAACTGATGCTAAGTGAAATGAGCAGAACCAGGAGATCATTATATACCTCAACAATAATACTGTATGAGGATGTATTCTGATGGAAGTGGATCTCTTCGACAAAGAGATCTAACTCAGTTTCAATTGATCAATGATGGACAGAAGCAGCTACACTCAAAGAAAGAACACTGGGAAATGAATGTAAACTGCTTGCATTTTTGTTTTTCTTCCTGGGTTATTTATACCTTCTGAATCCAATTCTCCCTGTGCAACAAGAGAACTGTTAGGTTCTGCACACATATATTGTATCTAGGATATACTGTGACATATTTAACATATACAAAACTGCTTGCCATCTGAGGGAGGGAGGAGGGGAAAAGTCAGAACAGAAGTGAGTGCAAGAGATAATGTTGTAAAAAATTACCCAGGCATGGGTTCTGTCAATAAAAAGTTATAATTATTAAAAAAAGACTTCAAAAAAAATAAACTATACTATATACATATACATACATGTATATATTTTTATTTGTAGTCTCCCCAATTATAACATGAGTTCTTTGTGAGTGAGTGAGTACTTGAATGCTTAATACCTAGCACACAGAAAGCATTGAATAAAAATTGGTTGGATTAACTGCTTTTTCAAGGAAGGACCACCTTTAGACTTTCTAAAATGTTCTATGCTTCTTTCAAGTTTGCTGAATTGTGTCTTATGGAGAAAAAACTTCAGGTAAATGTAAAGATTGTTTTTTTGTGTGTCAAAAGGAAAATGACTATGGTGGGTTAATTTTTAATTCATGTTGATATTGACATACCTATTTAGGATGATAATTTTTCTTCCTGATGAAATAACAATAAAATTAAACATCCTATTCTGACTATTTCAGTCTTTTCCAAATAACTAAACAACAAGATCACATCCTAGTATCTGAGGCCTCCTTTTCTTTAGTAAAAAAATTATTTCAAATGTTATCAATGAATATAAACTTTTCAAACATCCATTTATTTGTTTATTTTACAAACATTTTGCAAAGGCAAAGGAGGAGACTGTATTTCATAAAGATAAGTTCTCATAGTTGCCACTTTCTTTCCTTACAGTATTAAAACTGCAAAACAGTTTGATCTCCTGCAATTTATATTGATTCAGTTTTTATTTTTATGTCTCCTACTTTCAGGAAACTTTCATAATTTGTGATTATTCTTCATACTTTTCAACTATCTGGATGTGGTAAAAATGCACAGTATTATAGGATAAAAAGAGTTAGCTTAGAATCAGCAGACCTAAATCTGAATTGTCCCAACAATACATATGATCATGGTGGGCAAATCATGTACCTCTCTGAACCTGAGATATATCTATAAAATGGAAACAACATAGAATACAGAGTACATGTGCATAAAGTGCTAAATGTTACTGTTGTTGATTCTTCATTTTTGAAGAAGGCTGAAGACATCACTAGTCATGATGTCTTGCCTCATGCATGAATTGGATTTAAGTGAGACAGAGATGCACAATCTTCAACTGGAATTAGAGTATTCTGTCAGTATTCTGGGAAATTCATGTCAGTCTCAACAGTTCTAACATCAGTGCGAAGAATTCAAAGTCACATTCCAACATGGAGCACATGCAAGTTTTACATGCATTACTATTATTCTTTTATTCAAACCGAGTAGCTTAGGAAAGCATTCTATTAAAACAAAAGGCTGCCCTACTTTGAATCCCCGAACTCCCCTGGTTCTCTTTTTAAGTACTTTTCTATTTAATTCTTTACAATCTCTCACTGCAATGGAATCCTATTATCTATAGTAAATCCTTTCTGAGCGCCTGCAGTCACCCCTTGAATATAGCAGGTACAGCTCTACTCTAGGACCTTTACTCACATAGATTCCTGTAAGAAAAGAGCCACAAGGGGTTCAGTTATGGCTTATTTGGGGGAACTCAAGTCCCACTGAGAGTTATGTGTCAGATAATGGTAACAATGATAATGGGCAAGGTGGTGGCCATTGGACTGTCAGCTAAAATAGATGTAGTTCGAGAGAAAAAACACAAAACAAAAAATAAACTGTCTCTTGGTCTCAAGATTTTTGAATCTTGGCTGCATGATCTTGGACAAGTCATCCTACCTCCATGGAGCCTAATTTTCTCATCTGTAAAATGGAATTGAATTAGATCATCTTAGCACTGAACATAGTACATGGCACCTGGTGTTGTAGTGCAGGTCTTAGGCAAACTGTAGCAATATCCTTAAGGCTGCTTGGCTGTGTATAGTTAGTATGATGTGTGATAAGTAAGAGGGATGTAGTTAGAAGTGATATATATCTTCCCCTAGGCTAACCTGTCCCAGTTTACTCCATATGAACAGGATGCTAAGGTCATAAAAATTCCTGGCTTTCAGATAACAACCTGTTGGTCAGTGATAACAGAGTTTCTGAGATTAATGATCAACAGTAATGAGATGCTTAAAATTGATGTAAACGCTGAATAAAATAGGGTGCCTACCACTTGATCTAGTGATATTACAGGCCTAAAAACACACCTCCAGATGGTCTCTCCTCCCTCCCCTAACAAGCTGCCAGAGAACTGTGGGTACTGCACCTGTGCACAAATCAGAATCAGACCACTCCTCAATTCCACCTCTATGCCATAACATTAGCATATCAGTGACATGTCTGAAACACCTGGTCTTTCTAGCTTTTCCCCCTATAAATTTACCTTCCTGTTCCTGATTCTTTGCTAACTTCTTTTGGAATTTAGCCCACTTTAATTGGCATTATAATCATAATAAACTTTGCCCCTTGACTTGGAGATAGGTCCTAGTTTCAAATTCTTTTGACATACCTCGTGATGCTAATCTGGAATCCCAACGTTTTTGGGATCTCTTGAACCTCAACACTAGCAAGCATTTAATAAATGCTTATTGATTGAGTGATCTTAAAAAGGAATTCTTCTTGTTGAACATCAGTATGACTAATGACAGCAACAAAAAGTCCAAAAGAAAACATTTTCAATCAATCAGATGAGAAAAGTCTTGTTATTATTAATCAGTGATGTGTGATGCTACATGACCTTATTTTGTTGGCAAAGATACTGGAGTGGTTTGGCATTTCCTTCTGCAGTTCATTTTACAGATGAGGAAACTGAGGCAAATAGAGTTAAATGACTTGTCCAGGGTCACCCACCTAGCAAATATCTGAGAACTCATTCAAGAATATGAGTCTTCCTGATACCAGGTCCAGCACTCTACCCACTGAGCGACCTAGCTGTTCCAAGAAAAGTTTAGGGCATCCTTAAAATCAGAAAATGTAAAAGCTGTAAGAAACCTAAGAGTCTGATTCAAAATTTTCTTTTTTACTAATACAAGGACTTAGCTTCAGAAAGACAGAGTAACTTGCTTCAGCACACTAGAGTCATGTCTCAGAATTCTCATTCCAATGTTCTTTCCATGACACACCATAGGGTTTTCCTCATTTCCCTGAATTTTTTCACCCACAGTTATTTCTCTGTCTCACACCATTTGATTCACATAAACTGTATTTTCCCATCCATTTTTCCCTCGCCAAGGCTAAAGAGATCTGATGGCCACTCTATCTTTAAAGTCGGTGCTGATTTATTTAGTAATTTATTTTAGGAATGCATTGTTCATAGCCTGTTGTATTACTGCTTGGTATTGGAGTATTCTTATGTCAACTGAACCCCCAGGGCTTTGGAAGTGATGAATCCTAAAAGATGTTTTCCCCACAGAAACCACAAGGTAAATGTAACAAGTAATCAATCTTCCGAACAGCAATCAGGCAACCACTTAACGAACATACTACACAAACAAAATAATTAATCTAAGCACTGATCTGAATAGTAATTAATCTAATCAGCCCCAACTGATGTGTTCACTGTGCACTATTCTGCTCCTCACTCGTCACAGTTAGGGAGTCAGAGGCACTGTGAATGCTTCAACCCGTGTAGAAGAATACTAATTTCAAGAGGGAAGCCCAACACAAATGTTTATCCAGCATAGGGCATTCATTTCTTTGTTTGCAGAAAGAAATAACACATATCAATGTCAAAGGAGAACAGAAAGGACAAAGAAGCTGAAATAAAAGAAGAAAACTTTTTTTTTTTTTTTCAAATCATCAACCATCGACAAGTTATTATAACCTGGGGAAAATGTGGAGTAGCGGTTCTTGGATATGGCTTACAGTTAAGATGTGTGCCTAGGTCTACAGGGTAGATAATTCACAGATAGTCAGCAAATTGTTGATTAAGTAGAGTACAGGACCTTGGAGTTAGGAGGACCTGGTTCAAATTTAACCTCAGACACTTACTAACTCTGTAACCTTGGACAAATTATTTAACGCTGATTGCCTCAGTTTCCTCATCTGTAAAATGATAAGGAAAAGGAAATGGCAAACCACTCCAGTATCTCTGTCAAGAAAATCCCAACTGGATTTCCAAAGAGTGGGACCTGAAGGAATAACTGAACAAACAACAACGTCAATTCCAATTAATGAGAGCAAAATCAGAGACTATTAACTACTTCCTCACCTTGGTCCAGAACAAAGCCACAAATTCACTGGATAAGCATGGGCTATCTATATCTAGTTCATTTTGCATTAATCAGGTCAGATTTCAAATTTGATAGTGCTAAGTCAGTGACGCCAAAAAGAGTCATAAATATGCTTTTCAAATGGAAAATTCATCCAAAGACATCCAGAAAAAGATACTGAATGTAAATCAACATATTCTTATGTTCACTTCTTTTTTGTTTTTTAATCTTTTCCATGGTTTTTCCCTTTTGTTCTGATTTTTCTTTCCCAACATGATTCATAAAATAATGTGTATTAAAAATAAACTTGCTACAATAAAAAAGAGGGGGAAAAGAAAATAACCACAGTGTATGGTTGATCTTAGAATTTTTATAACTACAAATACATTTTGAAGAATGTAAATGTATTTGAAATACTTTTAGGTGAAGGAAAGATGAGACTTATTAGGGCAGTAAAACTAGGAGCAATGGTTAGTAGTGAAATTAAGTAGACTTCAAATGAACACAGAATTAAGTTCTAAGAAGTTAAACTGGCTTAAAAAAAAAAAAAGAACAAAAATTCATCCACAAAATAGAATGTGTATCTTCCAATATGACTTCAGGTGAGCCAGTCACATGGTAATGACACCTAGGTGGTATACAGATAGAGTAATGGGGCTGAAGTTAGGAAGATCTGAATTCAAATTTGACCCCAAATATTTACTGTATGACCGTGGTCAATACACTTAACTTACCTTTGCTTCAGTTTTCTCAGGTATAAAATGAGGATAATACATATCTCTCAAAATTATTATGAGGATCAAGTGAGATAGGAATTGACCATCATTAAGCACAGTACCTAGCACATAGTTATAATAGCTAACATTTATATAGTGATTACTATCTCTAAAATCAGGATAGTAGTAATAGCATCTACCTTCAGAATTGTTGTGAGGAAAAAATGAGATAATATATTTGAAATGCTTTACAAGCTTTAAAATACAATATGTATCCTAGTTATTTTTATTATTTTCAATAATAATAATTTATAGAGTACTGTTATTATCAGTTAGCATTGACAGGGTGTTTTAAGGTTTGTGAAAACACTTTATAAATATTATCTCTCTTTATCTTCACAACAACCCTTATAAGTAGGTGCTATTGTCATTCTCATTTTAGCACCTGAGACTCAATTAAAACTTCCTCCTTCTAGGTCCAACCCTCTATGTTCTGTACCACCCAACTGCTTCTTACTGCACAATCATTATTTGACCTTTTGGCTTAAAGAAGATAGTCTTACAGTCAGAAAATCAAACTTCAACTCCTATTTCTCCTGTTACCAATGTTGCTAACTACAGTAATGGTTAAGTTATTTAAACTCTAAATGACCTAGGCTATAGATCTATAAATGTGGAGGAATTATTTATAACTACAAATACATTTTGAAGAATGTAAATGTGGAAGAATTGCCAACTAGAGACAGTATCCAATATTAGAAATTACCAACATCAAAGAAATTACATTCTAGTACTTTTTGCTGATGAAGTTATTGCTATATATGTGGAAGAATATTACTTCTAATCTGTATCTCTAGTTTTATCTCTGAATATACTTAGAAAAATCTAGTTCAAGTTTTCTTCAGGTTCATTTTCTACTCAATTACTTAGTTGTTAAGTCTTTAGGATTTTTTTTTCTTTTTGTATTTGTTCATTCTTGGAGATCCCAAAGTATTATAAATGACGCTGCACTCTGAACTCATCTTGTCTTAGATGTTATGCCTTTATGCTTGTCAAGGACAATCAACTTAGAGTTAAAAAGGACTTTGTGGTCTAGACTTATCTATCTAGTCCAATCCTTTCAAGAGGAAATGGAGATTCAGAGATGTGAAGTAACTCAATAAATGTTTATTGCATCAAACTGATTTAAAGGGAATTGCCTGTGGTCACACTGGTAGGAAACATCAAAAAGAAGTTTTAAACTAAGATTATCTAACTCCAAGTCTTCTTTTCAAGAAGTTAGAAGTTAGAAGGCTAACTCTAACTGTACCAAGATTAATCTCCTTGAATAAGAAGATTAAATGTTTGTTGGTTCAGATCATTTCTGGACCAAATTTTTCATTCTCATTATTTTAATTTGTCTGTTTTTGTTTTTTTATATTGCACCATTCTCTATTCTCTGGTGATATTTAGAATCAATGTCTTTGATTCTACAATCAAACTTGCTTACAGAAGTAAAATGGAAGCTTTCTTCAAAAAAATTTTTTTTAATTGTGTTAATTTTGATCTTTACTCTCAACCCAACCATTGGGTTGAATACCCAAAGAAATCTGATTCTGATATAAATGCAACTAGTTAACTTTCTGTCTATTGAGATGTGGTAAATATTTTTTGTTATGATTGTATTTAGTAGATATCACACCTATACCTTCCAACACCCTTCTTGAAGAAAATCTGTAATATGTAGGTACAGGGCTTTTGACAGTATACAAGTATAATACATGGAAACTCTAAGAATTCTTATCTCAAGTCCCATTCTCACAGACAAGTTTGAAGTCCTAAAGCAATACTATATTTCTTCCATTCAGAGATCTAGAGGACTGAAGAAATAATTCTCTGATGCCATGATTTTAAGACCCCATCAGTATTCTTCTCCTCAATAACAGCTTGAGAATCAGTCAATCTTGAATAACTTTTAGAAAGAATTATTTACCAAGATGGTCTAATAAGAATAGCTTGCAGAACCCCAAAAGGCCATGTCATTTTCTCACAATTATGTATAGAGTCCAGAGAAAAGTAGAGTCATTGAAGAAGAGTAACTCACAGCTCTTCATTTCTATGCTGGTTCTTCCATTCACCAAATTACCAAAAAAAAAAAAAAAAAAAAAAAAAAAAAAAATCCTAAAGATAAAGGTAGTTTCTTTGCTGGACTCCCTCTGGAGGTATGAATCAATGTTGAGTCTGTCCTTGGTTCTCAATATAGACGTTGTCCTCAATTAATCAGGACTTTAGGACTGTGATAAAAATCTGGGAAATTCAAAATTCCCCAGATCCTTTCACATTCAAAAGGTCTGCATCTAGCCAAAATAGAGGAGAGCCAAGGCTGAAGAAAGGGATATCATGGGTTTTCTCCCCTAAGAAGCCATCCTTGCTCCAATTTCTATAATGCCTCTAGTTGTACTGATTGTGACAATATATAAGCAATATCTGTGATGCTGCCACATTTTCAACTGTTACAAAGCAACATTACTTAAGTTCAAAGGATTTATTTTTCACTCAGTCTAAAGCCTAATATTGATTATTTTTAACTTAATTTTAAGTAGGGTAAGATATCTCGATTGAGGAAGTATCATTCAAGTCATTGGTCTCTCTTTTTATTCCATGGACTTTAGTCATATGAGGCAGCTGAGTGATAGAGTGCTCAGCCTTGAAATTAAAAAAAAAAAAATCCAGCCTCAGAGTTGTTTTTACCAATGCAGTTTTTGGAAAAATACTTAACCTCCTCAATCTCAGTTTTCCCATATGGAAAATATAAATTATAATAACAATTACTTCTTAGGGTTGTTATAGAATCAAATTCTATAATATGTGCAAAGCACCTAGAAATGCCTGGAACATAATAGGTGTATAATAAATTATTTTGTTCCTTCTTCATAAAACTTTACTATTTTGACCTATTTTGACTTTTACTATATTGTATATATATATATATATATATGTATAGCTTTTTATTTATAAGTTATATGCATGGGTAATTTTACAGCATTGACAATTGCCAAACATTTTGTTCCCATTTTTCCCCTCCTTCCCAAACCCCGTCTCCCAGATGGCAGGATGACCAATACATGTTAAATATGTTAAAGTATAAATTAGATACAATATAAGTATACATATCCAAACAGTTATTTTGCTGTACAAAAAGAATTGGACTTTGAAATAGTGTACAATTAGCCTGTGAAGGAACTCAAAAATGCAGGCGGACAAAAATAGAGGGATTGGGAATTCTATGCAGTTGTTCATAGTCATCTCGCAGAGTTCTTTCACTGGGTGTAGCTGGTTCAATTTATTACTACTCTATTGGAACTGATATGGTTCATCTCATTGCTGAAGATGGCCACATCCAACAGAATTGATCATCATATAGTATTATTGTTGAAGTATATAATGATCTCCTGGTCCTGCTCATTTCACTCAGCATCAGTTCATGTAAGACTCTCCAGGCCTTACTGAACATCATTGTCTTGAGAATTGTACCAAACATTCCATGAATTGATGTTTCTTTGATTTTGAGAATCAAAATAAACCTGATTCTTTCAAATCCTTTATTTACCATTTCAGCAAAGAACCTATAAATGAACTTTGCTTGGTTACAATTTCTTTATGTCTTGTGATTTCATTTTTAATGATGATAATAATGATAATAGAGCTAAAATTCACATAATATTTTAGAGATAACAAAGCATTTTTCATATGTTGTTTCATTTCATCTTCCCAACAACCCTCTAAGGTATATATCACTGTTATACCTATTTTACATATAAAGAAAATGAGACTGGTAGAGGTCAAGTGACTTGACTGGGATGCTTTCAACAAGTTAGTATCTGGACTAGGATTTAAAGTCAGTGTTTCTTTACTCCATGTCTAGTCTAGGCTATGTACTACACAGCCTAGCTGAAAATGTTTAAATGTATGTGGTTAAGTGGATCAAGTAGTGAATTTGTCAGCTTATTAGTTATTAGAAAAAGATGTCTAAAGTATCAGTGATTAATGTCTTTAGATAGTCAAAGAATTATGGTTCTTAGCATTACCATTGGCCCTTATGTCTCACTTCATGAACATTTCAACTTTACAAGTTGAAGACACACACAACAGAAAGTCATTTTGTATTTTAAGCCATTTTTATTAGATTTGATTTTATTATTCCTATGTCTCTCTCCCTTCCCCCCCAAAAAAAAAAATCAGCATGTGGTGGCAAATTATTTGATGATAAATAAGCCTCTTTCAAAATAATTAGGTTGATCCCTGCACAACAAATACATCATAATTTTTGGGGGTGGAATCAGGGACATAAGCATTTTCCAAATTCAGAGTACTTTTCAGGTTTATGGTAACCTAGGATAACCTCCACTTTACAGGGAAACATCAAAGTCAAACTTTAGTAATGTCTCTAATGAGGAAAATATAGCAATAATTATTTATTATTGTGCATATCTTAGTCATATTTTTTCTATGTAATTTGCTATCCAAAGAAATAGAGGAAGATTTCATTTAGATTCAGAGATAACTCTGAGTTTTGAGAGAAATTGTTTTCTAGTTAATAGTCTAGGCCAATTGTATCAAAATCAAACAGAACCAGGGACCACTAGTTCTTGCTAAGGATCCCTGTGGGTAGCATATTGAGTTTTTTTTTTAATGTAATGTGTTTTATCTACATTTTATTGTATTTTTATTTATTTTCTGTAATAGTTCCTAATTACATTTTAATCTAGTTCTTCTTGACATCTCTTGTTTAGGCCACAGTAGAGTGGTACTTTAACTGAAGATATGGATCTCTAGGTTAATATCTAACTTGTGTGCAGTAACTTCTACATTTTACTGCATTGGAAACTTGAAAATAAGTTTTTTAGAAGCTATATAAGTTTTAGAAAGAATATAGGATTTAATTTTTTTCTTTTCCATAACTCTAAGGCATCTATTGTTATATACAGGCTAGAAACAGAGAGAATCAAGAATAATGATAATGTAAACTATTATTATTTTTGTTATTAATAGTAATATAAGAAGGAGTATGATACGGTGGGATGTGAAGTCTACTGAGTTAAAAAAAAAAACTGATTTTGTTACTTTATTGGGTAAATACGAGTAAGTGACAGCCCTGATTCTTAGTTTTGTTCAAAACAAAAGAATTCTCAATAAACTGGGAAAACATTTTTACAATCAAAGGTTCTGATAAAGGCCTCATTTCCAAAATATATAGAGAACTGACCCTAATCTATAAGAAATCAAACCATTCTCCAATTGATAAATGGTCAAAGGATATGAATAGACAATTCTCAGACGAAGAAATTGAAACTATTTATAGACATATGAAAATATGCTCCAAATCATTATTAATCAGAGAAATGCAAATTAAGACAACTCTGAGATACCACTACACACCTGTCAGATTGGCTAGAATGACTGGCAAAGATAATGGGGAATGTTGGAGGGGATGTGGGAAAACAGGGACACTGATACATTGTTGGTGGAATTGTGAACACATCCAGCTATTCTGGAGAGCAATTTGGAACTATGCTCAAAAAGTTATCAAACTGTGCATACCCTTTGATCCAGCAGTGTTTCTACTGGGCTTATACCCCAAAGAGATACTAAAGAAAGGAAAGGGACCTGTATGTGCCAAAATGTTTGTGGCAGCCCTGTTTGTAGTGGCTAGAAGCTGGAAAATGAATGGATGCCCATCAATTGGAGAATGGTTGAGTAAATTGTGGTATATGAATGGAATATTATTGTTCTGTAAGGAACGACCAGCAGGATGAATACAGAGAGGACTGGCGAGACTTACATGAACTGATGCTGAGTGAAATGAGCAGAACCAGGAGATCATTATATACCTCAACAACAATACTGTTTGAGGATGTATTCTGATGGAAGTGGACCTCTTTGATAAAGAGAGTCTTAATTGATCAAAGATGGACAGAAGCAGCTACACCCAGAGAAAGAACACTGGAAATGAATATAAACTGCTTGCATTTTTGTTTTTCCTCCCGGGTTATTTATACCTTCTGAATCCAATTCTCCCTGTGCAACAAGAAAACTGTTTGGTTCTGCACACATATATTGTATCTAGGATATACTGCAACCCATTCAACATGTAAAGGACTCTTGCCATTTGGGGGAAGGGGTGGAGGGAGGGAGGGGAAAAATCGGAACAGAAGTGAATGCAAGGGATAATGCTGTAAAAAATTACCCTGGCATGCGTTCTATCAGTAAAAAATTATTAAAAAAAAAAAAAAAAGAATTCTACTTCATACAGTTGTTAGAGGTGGGATTTGTGCTATCATTACCATATCTTCCAAGCTTCCCAGAACTGTGCACTATGGATGATTCCATAAGTATCTGCTCAACTGATCTTGGAATCAGGAAAATCTAAGTTAATTCTTATCTCATCTCTGATATATATTGGTTGCGTGAGACCTTTGGCAAGTGCTGATTTCTGGCACACAGTAATCATTTAATAATGCTTGTTGTCTTGCCTTTCTTTGCCTTAATCTTTTAGGTTTCTGGGAAGTTGTACTGAACAATGTAAATACTGATATTTTTGGTAGAGTTTTCCAGGGGTTTCTTTTGAGTCCAAAAAAACCCCCAAAACAAATAATAATTATAACTTCCTAACAATGTTACACCCAGATCTTATTTCTATGAGATTAAGATATCTACGTCTTAGTAGAAGACAGGAGAGTCTCTGGGGATACCACATCTACGAGACTCATTGACTAAATGAACACAGGAGAGAAACTTCACCTTTCTGCACATTTGTAAAATGGGGAACATAATATTTATGCTACTTAGTCATAAAGCTGTTGTGAGAAAAGGCCATTGTAAATCTTAATGAGCTATATAAACATGAGCTCATTTTATTCTTCTTTATGGTCATAAAGGGTTCTATGTTCATTTTCTTATTTTATACTTGTAGTCCTGTGAGAAAGGTCAGGATCACTGAATACAGCATACTTCAGTTGCTTCCTAATTTCACTGATATTGGTATTATCTCCATCAATATAAGCTCTATAGGACTTCTGTCCATGTTCTTAGTATCCAATACTCTGGAGGTTTCCTCTTATACTTTCCCACATTTTGTAATCATCAATTTAGCCCTTGGACTGTTATTTTCCTCATGATGGGGCCATATCATTTTCCGCTTCTATATATTTTTACAGGTATCAATCACTTCACTTTCTTGCACCAGATGCATCACTGCAAAATATACTGACATCTGTTTAGGCCAACCATTAATCTTTTTATTGTTCTTTGGGTTACTTCTAATTTTGATTCTAGAAATTTTAAGTATTCCAACACTTAGAATCATAATAAATTTAGGAGAGTAGCAGATTATATAACAAGCCAAATTAAGTCATCAGTATTTTTGTATACTACTGATAAAACCCAGCAAGAAAAAAAAATGTTCCATACAAAATGACAACCCTATGTACAAAATATTTTGTGTACTTTCTATGAAGCATATAGAAACTATATGAATACAACAACAAAACATTCTTTACAGAAATAAAAATGACTAATAATTATAGATGCATCAGTTGTTTGTGATTAGGATCTTTAAACATAATAAAAATGAAAATACTCCATATTTTAATATATTTATTCTGAGTCATACCCATCAAACTACCAAGACTTTCTTTATAGAACTTGGAGGTTAAGGATTCTAAAAGAAATAGTGAAAAAGCATGAAGGAAGAGAGCATAGAAATAGCGGATTTCAAACTATATTTAAAGTAACAAATATCAAAACTATTTAGTGCCAGTGCAAAAAAAGTGAAGTTGACCAGTAAAACAAAATAGGTACTTAATTTCCTAAAAAAATACAACAAAGAAAAAACAAAGAAAAAAAACATGATAGCCTATTCCAACTAAAGGAAGTAGAGTAAGTAATGAGGAAACCAATTATCACTCTTTGTAGATGATATGATTGTAAACTTAGAGAACCCCAGAGAATCTATTAAAAAGCTATTAGAAATAATCTATAACTTTAGCAAAGTTGCAGGATACAAAATAAATCCACATAAATCATCAGCATTTTTATATATCACTAACAAAATCCAACAGCAAGAAATACAAAGAGAAATTCCATTTAAAATAACTATCAATAATATAAAATATTTGGGAATCTATCTGCCAGGGGAAAGTCGGAACTATATGAACAAAATTACAAAACACTTTCCACACAAATAAAGTTATATCTAAACAACTGGAAAAATATTAAGTGCTCTTGTCTAGGTTAAACAAATATAATAAAGATGACAGTATGACCTAAACTAATCTATTTACTAAGTGCCATACCAATCAAACCCCCAAGAAACTATCTTACTGACCTAAAAATAAAATTCATCAGGAAAAACAAAAGGTCAAGAATTTTAAGGGAACTAATGAAAAAAAATTCAAATGAAGGTAGCCTAGCTGTACCTAATCTAAAACTATATTATACAGCAGGGGTCATCAAAACCATTTAGTACTGGCTAAAAAATGGACTAGTTGATCAGTGGACTAGGTTAGGTTCATAGGACAAAATAGTCAATAACTATAGCAATCTAATGTTTGACAAATCCAGAAACCCCAGTTTTTGGGATAAGAATTCACTATTTAACAAAAACTGCTGGGAAAATTGGAAACTAATATGGCAGAAACTAGGAATTGACCCACATTTAACACCATATACCAAGAAAAGGTCAAGATGGGTTCATAATCTAGGCATAAAGAATAAGATTATAAATAAATTAGAAGAACCTAGGATAGTTTACTTCTCGGACCTGTGGAAGAAGAAGGAATTTGTGACCAAAGAAGAACTAGAGATCATTAATTGATCCCAAAATAGAAAATTTTGATTATATTAAGTTAAAAACTTTTTTGTACAAACAAAACTAATGCAGACAAGATTAGAAGGGAAACAATAAACTGGGAAAACATTTTTACATTCAAAGGTTCTATAAAGGCCTCATTTACAAAATTTATAGAGAATTGACTCAAATTTATAAGAAATCAAGCCATTCTCCAACTGATAAATGATCAAAGGATATGAACAGACACTTTTCAGATGAAATTGAAACTATTTCTAGTCATATGAAAAGGTGTTCCAAATCATTATTGATCAGAGAAATTCAAATTAAGACAATTCTGAGATACCACTACACTCCTCTCAAATTGGCTAAGATGACAGAAAAAAATAATGATCAATGTTGGAGGGGATGTGGGAAAACTGGGACACTGATACATTGTTGATGGACTTGTGAATGAATCCAATGATTCTGGAGAGCAATTTGGAACTATGCCCAAAAATTATCAAACTGTGTATATCTTTGATCCAGCAGTGTCTCTACTGGGCTTGTATCCCAAAGAGATCTTAAAGAAGGGAAAGGGACCCATGCGCAAAAATGTTTGTGGCAGCCCTTTTCATAGTGGCTGGAAACTCGAAATTGAATGGATGCCCATCAATTGGAGAATGGCTGAATAAAATATGGTAAATGTTATGAAATACTATTGTTCTATAAGAAATGACCAGCAAGATGATTTCAGAGAGGCCTGGAGAGACTTACATGAATTGATGCTGAGTGAAATAAGCAGAACCAGGAGATCACTAAACACAGCAACAGGATTATACGATGTTCAGCTCTGATTGCTTTGGCTCTCTTCAACAATGAAATGATTCAAACCAGTTCCATTTGAGAATCAGCTACACCCAGACAGAGAACTATGGGAAATGAGTGTGGACCACAACATAGCATTTCCACTCTTTCTGTTATTTTTACTTGCACTCCTTCTTAGGCTTTTTTCTTTCTTTCTAGATCTGATTTTCCTTAGGCAGCAAGATAGCTATATAAATATGTATACACATATTGAATTTAACATATACTCTAACATATTTAACATGTATTGGATTACCTGCCAGTTAGGCGAGGGGGGTGGGGAGAAGGAGGGGAAAAGTTGGAACAGAAGGTTTTACAAAGGTCAGTGTTGAAAAATTACCCAAAAATATGTTTTATCAATAAAAAGCTATAATAATAAAACAAAAACAAAACACAAAGAATTCCAACTACTGACCTGAGACTTGCTATTATATATAACATGCTAGGGAAATAGGAAAACAACCTGCCTAAAAATTAGATTTAAATCAACCTATCATGCCAATAAGTTCCATAAGACATAATCACCTCAACGTAAAAGATCAAATCATAAACAAATCAAAGGGGCAAGGTAATACAACCATGGATGGGAAAGAATTCTTAATCTAATAAAGAACAAAGAGGATCATTTGTAACATAATTATGATAATCATTACCTAAAATTGAATAATTTTATGAAGACAAAATTAACTCAATATTAGAAGAAAAATAGTTCTCTGGACTAAAAATAAATTATAATAGCAAGTCTAATAAGAATCTAAAATTTAAAATATGGAGGAAACAGAAGAAAATGCATAAAAGCATAATAGAACCACTACTCAATAGACAAATGGCCAAATGAGATAGACAATCATTTATATAAAGAAAAAATGCAAGCTATTAACCATATAAAATTCTCCAATTTATTAATAGTGACAGAAATCAGATTGTCAAAGATGGCAAAAAATGAAAATGACAGAAGAGATATAGAAAGATGTACTATGAATTGATCCAACCATTCTAGAAAATTATTTGGCTCTTTGCCTCCCTTCCCTAAATCCTTAAAGTATACTTACATCTGATCCAGTGACACAAGTACTAGTCATATGCCACATGAAGAATTTTAAAAGTAAATAGGACAAATATATACAAAAATTTTGAAAACAGTGCTTTTTGTTGAGGTAAAGTACGGGCATCAATTGAGGAATGGCTTAAAAACTTTATAGTATATATGAAGGTATTGGGATATTTCTATTGCACCAAATGAAATTATAAAAGTTTGTAGAAACACAGAAAAACTTGAATGAATGGAATCATACAGAACTCCTGGGAGAATTTGTGTTAAAAATATTGATTTTTATGTCAAGGAGAAGCTTGAGTTTACTAAAATGGTGTGTGATCTACCAAGTGCAATGGAGCTCATTTTTTTCTATTCATTTCATTCTGCGATTTGGTACACTGCAATGCTTGTGATGTCATAATGTTCTACTTCAAAGTCTTGTCCATCCCACTGCACATGGATAGATGAGGAAATAAAGTGATTTTGACCAACATCACAAAAATCATCCTGAAACTATATTTTTGAATACAAAGCCCAGTGAAACTATATTATATCCAAGATATTTTGATAAATGCTTCTGGTCATGTTTCTTGTAGAATTCAGAGGAAGAAACTTCTAATTCAGCTCAGTTAACAACTCCTTGGACTGTCTGTCCCTTAATCCTAGGGATCTTTTCATAATGGACAGTGGTCTTTGCCTCCTACTCCAAATGGTGAGTTCATTCTTAGAACCTTCATTTGAAAATGTGGCCACATCATCCACATGTACTTTTAACCTGCTAATTGTCTAACTTCCTAAACTGCTTTTCTATCTTATACTTCCTTTCATTCACTTACGATTAATGTATTGTCTTCCCCCATTAGAAGGTAAGCACTTTGAGGATAGGGATTACCATTATTTTTGCTTGTAATTGTATTCTCAGTGTTTAGCGCACTGCATGGCAAATAGTAAAGGCTTTATCTAACTTAATCTAGGCTGGTTAACTGTGATCATTTTTGCATCATGTGATATCGAGCAAAATTGGGTTGTATTTGGGCTGTAACTTGATTCTCACTAATGGTCTGCATACTTACAGAGTCTGAAGATATAGTTTAGAATCCAGGAACTAATCATACAATTTCCTCAGTGAGTTCTGTATTGGATAAAATATACACATACACATTTCTAGAGGTTCACCTAGTGGGTTCAAGGGGAGGACTTGAGCTTCTACACCAGCCCAGATGCCAATCTAGTTCCATCCATTAGTGATTCATGATATCTTTAGAAATCTTCATCTTAAAAAAACTGTAATGAACTTTGGCAAAATCTCTATCTACTGAGTTAACTTGCTAACTGCCACAATAGTAAGGCTGCAAAGAAATAAGTAAAGACTTCGTTATTTTCCAAGTTCATTTTATTTCTTCAAGAGGAGAGGCAGAGAGAGGGAGAGAAAGATAGAGATGAAGAGAGAAAGAGAGACAGAGAGAAAAAGAGACAGAGATAGAAAGAGATAGTGAGAAACAGACAAAGAAAGGAGAGAGAAAGAATGAAAGAGAGAGAGAGACAGACAGACAGACAGTCTGAGATAAGTGTGTTTTTATAGCCTTTACTATTTACCTGTGTTTATCTTCCTACATGAAACACCAAGCAGAGTAAATAGATAAATTTAGATTTATATGCTTTGATTTAACCAAAATTCACCAAAAGAATTCTTCAAATACATACATTCTCTATTAAAAAACAACTTATAGAGGCAGCTAGGTGGCACAGTGGATAGAACACCAGCCCTGAAGTCAGAAGGACCTGAGTTCAAATCTGGCCTCAGATACTTAATACTTCCTAACTGCGTGAACATAGAAAAGTCACTTAGCTCCAATTGCCTCAACAAAAATAAATAAATAAAATAAAAAATTAAATTAAAATAAAAAACCATATATTCCAAAGTACTTTACAATATTTCTCAGTTGATCTTTATGACAATTCTGTGAGATAGTTGCTATGGGTGTCATATCTGCTTTACATGTTCAACCTTTTGAGAAGCTGAGTGATTTGCCCAAGGTCATATAGTTATTAAGTATTAAAGTCAAAATTTGAATCTAGATCTTTTTGACACTCATTTCATTCATATATGATAACAATAATTTCTATTTGTGTGAGGGATATTAGAACTTAAGTAGCAATGACTCTCAATTGAAGATATATCAGAAATAAAAATTTAAAAATTATGTGACCACAAAAATCAAAGTGAAGCACAATTTTGTTATAAAATTTAACCTAACGACAATTTTTTCAGAAATATATTAACTATATAAGCCAATGGCAGTCATATTTACCTATAATAATAAAAGCCTCATTAATGCTTTGAGCTCCAAAGACAAAAGCGTTAAAGTTACTATTAAATGAAAATAAAAACATAACTGTAAACTGTATTTTGATATGGTCATAATTTCTGAAACATTTACTGCATTAACAATAGTTAATGCATAAGTACAGAAGTGGCTGTAGGCAAAATCATCTATTAATAGTCACAATTTGTTTTGACCTCCAGTTTACCTTAGTACTAGCCAATATGTCTCTTTCATACTATCTATTCCTCACAAGCATCAAATTTTCTTAGGATTTCTCTGTCCCCCTCTTCCCATTCCTCTATGAAAATCTGCACCAGGGAGAAAAAAAAACTAACAAATTCTTTCATATTAAGATTAAAAGATTTATAAAACATAATGTTTTACTTTTCAGATGACAATTCTTTAAAGGAATTAAACACGAATTATACGATTTCTTGGCATCAATAAATTGGATGGAGAATATATTATGGAGAGAAAAGAGAGGTTAGGAAAATCATTTCAGTTTAGTTTAGTCATATCTTGCCTAATGTCATTAACTGGATCCTCCAAAATATAGAGTTGGGCAAAATAATGTTTCAAGGGGCAGTTAGTTTCAGAGTCTTCTGTTCATAGAGTAAGCAATATAGTCTCAGTAAGTGGACAAGTTTTTGGTGACATTAACACTAGAAAATGTCTATTTTCCATTATTCTATATTCCTACCAGTTGAAGTCTCAAGTGCTGATTTCACAGGGCTCTTAACTTTGTAGTGGTTCTCTATTGCCTCTAGGATAAATTTCTCTGGTAATAAAAGCTTTTTTAGCTCCATCCCAATTTTCCAGACTAATTATACACGATTTTCCTTCTTGCACTCTACTATCAAACTAAACTGGCCAACTTGGTATTCCTCACTCATTATCCCATCCATTACTTCTGTGATATTAAAAATATCTGAACTCCTTTTCATCTGTATCTCTCATAATCATTGTCTTCCTTCACAGTTTAGCTCAGTTACCTCCTACATGATAAATTTCCTATTCCTATGAAACTGTTATTACTTCTTCATTACCTTCAGACCCCTTCCTCCAATCAAATTGCTTCAAATTTACTTCACACACACACACACACACACACACACACACACACACACACACAAACAAACAAACACACACACACTAGTTCGGCTATTAAAATGTAACCTTCTTGAAAGCAACAAAAGTTTCATTTTTGTCTTTATATCCTCAGCACTGAACCCCCAGTGCCTATTTCACAGTAGCTGATTAATGTTTGATTGATTGATTAGTAAAAGAATGTTACAATGAAGTTTGCCAATGTCATAATGGGGTGCTATAGTGTAATAATGACCATATCTAGAAATGATGTTGATAAGACAAAGGGAGGTGGTAATGACTTGTATAATTAAGAGCAGACAGTTGTATAAAAGCAAAGAAATAAATAGTTTTTACAACAAAGAAGTAAATTTCAAGGTCACTAAGCATTTCTCTATTATGTTGCTGATTGACAAACAAAATCTACACAGAGTGTATTAACAAATACTTTTTAGTATAACAATTTACACTTTTTAGAAAGTACTATTAAACTTCCCTATAACAAATTATGTTTAAATGTATAAAAATTATTGTGAAAGCAAGAATTATTTTAATTTAAAATTCTCCTGGAAACATAAATACAATAGTCTCAAACCAGAGCGAGAAAATAAGAAGTCAGTCTTATTCTCAGCAATGGTAAAAAGCAGGCTGCTAATGAAATGCCAAATGAAAGAAATGTATAAAGGGATGAAAAACAAATTAAATCTGAAAAATTATTTCAATTTAAAAGCTCAAGCAACATTGGTTAGGAGCAAACATCCTCCCTCCCCCGATATTTTTTTTTTTCCTAAATAAGAGGGACTGGGGTTGATGGCTTACTTCACCATGAAGTAATATTCTGATTTTTCTCTTGTAGCTAAGATGCCTATTTCCTAGAATGAGAAAAATACTTACACTTATGTAAACTGCAGGAGTAAATTATGCATGCCCAATTAATCCACAAGTACTGTACAAAGCTGGGTTTGCTTAAGGGTCTTGATGCATGAGACACAGATGCCCTTATAATCATTTATCAGCCCTAGCATTTGTAGTCATCTATTCCAATTAGGCTGATTGTTCAAGAAATATTCATTCATTGTTTTCAGTGAAGTTCAGTATAGATAAATGCCATGGATTGCTTTCCATGTGCCTCTTCCCCCACCCCAAACACCAAATTCAGTGCATTACTGAAATCTAAAGTGGTGAAAAGGAACATTCTCGTCCTTTGCCTTTTTCTACCTTTGTGAGCAGACACTGTTAGCAAAGGCAGCCAGTCTGTAATAAATCTATCTTATTTACTGCCTGCCTTGCTACAGTTCTATCAGGATCAGAAGCAAAAGTGATAAAATCTTATCAGCAAACAGCTCTGACACCAGCTGTAGGTTCCTTTTTTGTGGGGTAGGCGGATTACACATGAGCTCAACCAAGTCTCCCCTTGACAGAGGGAAGTCTCTGGGACTGGGCACCCTGCCTAACCCATGAAGGATTATTGATTTTAAACACCTCTCTTCTTATCCCCTCATTTTACAAATGAGGGAGCTGAGGCTAAAAGAGGTTGTGACTTATCTACAATCATATAGGGAGAAAGATTTGGATGCAGCTTCTCTAAATCTAAATCCAGTGTTCTTATCCCTGTGCTAATGAATCTTCACTAATTACCTTCCTCAAAAAGAGGGCTGTGAATGTGACATAAAAAAAAGTTTCCTCAGAAGTTTAGAAGCTAGTCCCTCACTCCTCCAAAGACAATGCACACAGCAGAAATAACTGATCATTAAAAGATAAAGACTCAGTAAAAAAGGCTGAAAAGAGATTTTTTTAAACTTTTGATAATATTGGTCATAATAGTAGTGTCTGCATTGAAAGAAAAAGTTTTTGTTGTTGTTTTTAATTTCAAGGAAAGTAATTCTGGTTTGTGCAAAGTAGCAGATGTGAACACAAAGTACCAAATAGCTCATGTGTGGAATTTCAGAACAATTGAAAAAATAGATGGGAAGAGGGGAAATTAAATAGTCAAAACTACTTTGCAAAATTTTGAGAGTGATTGAATTGAAAACTACTATATTGAAGGAAGAATGAAGAGCTCAAATTAGAAAACTTTCATTCTATTTTAATAACTGATTTATATTAATTTTTTTACATCTCTGAAAAAATGTAGAAAGTTCATAGTTGTTATTGTTGTTGGTTTGGGGGGAGTATTTATGTCTACATATATGATAGATTTAATTCTTCATAAACCACAACCCATAACTTAATTTAGAGAACATGCATATTTGTCATCATATTAAGTATATGTTTCGAAGCTAGAAATTGTACCAACATGCAGAAATCCTCTTCAGGCATTAAAAAGTGATATATGGATGCTTTGAAGACCTTAATATATAAAAATGTATGACTATGTAAATATATACTTATATACATTATTGCATATATACACATAATATGGACATGTATATATATAAACATATGAATTTATGACTACATATATTTATATGTGCATAAATATTTATTAATCCTCAGTCATTTATTTTGGGTGAATAATGGGCTGGGCTTAGAATTGGAAAACTATGGATTCAAATCTTACTTTTGACACTTGCTAGCTATGGAACTTGTTAGTCAAATTATATCACTATAGCATAATAGATGGAGAACTAGAAGGTACTTTAGATGCCATTATATCCAACCCCCTTCCTTAGTAGATGAGGAAACTAAGGCACAGATTGCCTAAGTAAAGTTAGGGTAGCAGAGTTAATAAGTATCTGAGGTGAATTTGAATCCAAGTGTTTCTGATTCCAAATATCCAGGAACCCATGTGCTACATCATGTTGCTTGATATTATTTGCTTGAGATCACTCCCTAAAAATGAACCGATAGGCATAGATGAACTACCACTTGGACTGGCAGAAGAGGGGGAGGAATCACCCTATGCTGTTGACATCATAAAGTCTTTTGTTATTATCATAACAAATCAAATAATGGCATCAGAGCCAAAGAGAACCAGTTCGAAGTTCTCCATCTAATAATTATTAGCTGTGTGAAGTAAGCAAATTTCTCTCTGAAACTGTTCCACTTTTTGAAAATGAGGATAATAAATAGTATTTGCCCTAACTACTCTTGGGCAGTGAGGATTAAAAGAAATAATGTATATCAATCATTTTTTAAAACTTTAAGCCCTATGCATATGTAAAATGTGTGTGATATACTCAATAATGGGATTACTAGGTCAAAAGATACAGAATGTTTAGTGATTTTGCTCAGTTAATTCTAAATTGATACACAGAATGTTTGTACCACTCCACCAATAGTGAATTAAGGATCGCATCTTTCATGACCCTTCCAACGCTTACTATTTTCTGTTTTTTGCTATTGTCAAATTCTTAGATTTATTTAATGTACCTTTCTCTTATTATTAGTGGCTTGAAGCATGTTTTCAAATGTTCCTTTATACTTTGGAATTTTTTTTAGCATACTACTTGTTCATCCTTGAACCACTTCTCAATTGCAGAAAAGCTCTTGGTCAGGGATCTATTCTTAGAAGCCATCTTTCAATATAAGAATATGAAGGGTGAGAGTTTAGGTAACTGAGTAGGTATGAAAAGACATATTAACTATCTTTCTAGCAGAAGCATTGTTTAAAGCAAGGCTGTGAGCTTTCTTTTTTTTTTTTTTTTCCCTTTTCGACAATTTATTGCTAGTACTAAAGTTCTGGGCAATCAAAATGATGTTGCAACGAGGACCAAGACTTGTATGAGTACAGCTCCAAAGCTTCAGTAGGAAACATACCACATATAAAGTTAATTGTTCAAGGGAAGCAGAAGAAAAGTAGAGGGTAAAGTAGAACACTCTATGTGATTTTTTTAAAAGTAGAGTTTACAAAATAAGATTTTCACTGAAATCCTTCATGTTCTTAGCAAGGTTTAGAAATTTAACATATAACTTCTTATTTTAAGTAATTATTTCCTTCTAAATGAGTCATTTTCCTTATTTTGTGCCCTGGCTACATTTAATCCTATAGTGCAAAGACTTATTTCTTTTTCCATTTAAGTAATAAATAGAGAAGGGGAGGAGACACAAAATTGTGGGGTTTTTTAAATGAATTTTCAACACCTTTATAGTCTCTAAGAACCAATTAAAACATCATAAACCAATCCAAGATTCACAGAATCTCAGGGTTAGAAAGGACTTTGGAGGTCAATTTATCAAACTCATATCTGAAGAGATATTTCCTTTATAATAAATGGTCACCTAGTCAAAAGGGGAACAAGCCCCTTTGGAAGTTAGTACATACTATTTAGGGATACTTGCAATGAATAGGAAGGTTTTCCCTACAAGTCTATTTTGTACCTAGCATTTAGATAGCTTTTTAATAGTTTGCAAAGTGATTTACAACTATTTCTTATTTGATACAACAACCCATCTTTATTCCCATTTTATAGATAAGTAACCTGAGGCAAAATGAAGTTAAGTAATTCGCCCAAAGTCACACAGTTTGTAAGTGTCAGAGGCAGGATTCAAACTCATCTTCCTGTCTCCAGTTTAGCATTCTATGCATAGGGCCACCAAAACCCAACTCTTTGCTACTGCAATCCATTTCTCCTAGTTCTGGTCTCCAAAGTAAAACAGAACAAATCTAATCTGAGACAATAATCATGTCCCCCATGCTTCTTCTCCTCTCCAATTTAAACAAAAACAGCTATTTCAATCAATCATCATATGATCTTTAAGCACTTTTGTCATGGCTACCTGCTTCTACATACTCTCCAGTTTAATAATATTCTTCCTCAAATGTCATTCCGAGATCCGAACATACTGTTCAAGAGAAATCTATCTCAGGCAGAGTACAATATGATCCTTACTTTTCTACTCTTTTAATATCCCTTTCTTAAATTATCCTAGGGTCATGGAAACTTCCTGTGTTGCCAATTTACATTATATCTTAACGATTGCAGTCTATTTAGTCTCACAAACCATTTCTGCACAACTTTTCCCCCCAATCTTAAACATAAGAAATTAATTTTTGAACCCATGTATAATACTTTACATTTATTGTTGGCTTATCTTATTAAGATAGTGCAGTGAAAAAAGAGTGGAACTTAGAATTTAGGAAGACTTGAGATCAAATCCTGTCTTAACATGCTTATTGTGTGGACTCTGCGAAGTCAATTGCTCTCTTTTTTGTTTCAATATACTTAAGTGTAAAATAGGGATAATAACAATACCTACCTCTAAATATAATTGTGAGGAGCAAATGACATATGTGTAAAATGTTTTGTAAAACTTAAAGAGCAACATAAAGACTAGTTATTATTGTCATTATCCTTCTTATTATTAACTTGCCCAAAACTGTTTGAATCCTAACTTGATAATCCATTATTATTATTTCTACCTTTTCCTCTCCTCCATTGGAAATTTTTATCAATGCACCCTCTATACCTTTGGCTGAGTCCTTAAGAAATGTTCAACAATGCAAGACCAAATAAAAGTTAATCTCTTTGATACATATACCTATCACAATATTTTCATTAGGATCAAATGCATTTATGTTTATACAATATATTGTAAGTTCTTGAGAACTATATAAATGTATTCTCAATGAAATATAATTCTCAATAAATATATTCTCAATGAAATTATCAGAAATTCTAAGAAATCTACTGTGGAAAACAAAGAAAAATTTGAATAGATAAAATTCCAATTTCCCAGATTATATGACATAAAGTTTGATGGCCAATCCATTGAATTAGTCCATCTGTATATGTATCTTGGACAAGATAACTGACAATATGGTGGCCCTAGAAATTAATTGGAGTTAGAGAGCAGGTCCAGATTGCATTTAAAAAAAAGGGTTTAATATTGAAAATTTAAATTTGGAAAAATATTTAAAGGTCACACAGTTCAATCTTATCACTTTTATACCGCTAAGAGAATCTAATAGACTTGTCCATCATCACACAGGTAGGAAATAGTGGAAATGTGAGACAAACACAAATTTTGTTTCCAAATCCTGTACTATTTCCAATGCATCATGAATTTCTTTGATGTAGTATTTTCAGTAATTCTATTTCTCTTTGACATAAAATACAAAAATCTATCTTTTAAACATTACTATTTCTATGTTTCCAGTTATTTAATAGAAACTTTACTTAAGAATAAAGAATTACAACAACACAAAAGACAATGGAGATCTGTACAGTGAGTATAAAAAATTAACAATAATTCATGCTTGGAAAGTATATTAAAAAGAATAATCAAGGAAATGTTTGATTAGAGAATAAGGTAAGCTAGTCATAAAGTAAAAATGAATAAATAGTACAATCTGATTAACCCATGGGTAGCCATGATAGAAGAGCCTATATCTATAGTTTATAGAGCATTTTACAGAGAAAATTCCATTTGAGATTCATGACAACATTATGAAGTAGATATTACTATCCCCATTTTACTGAAGAGGAAACTGAGACTTAGTTTGAGTGATTGTTCACACATGTTCACACAATGGGTCAATTAATGTCAGATAGACTCAAATGCACATCTTTTTCATTCTAAGATAAGCACTCTATCCACTAAACCATAGTGATTCTCAAAATAAACAAATTAAAAATAACACAAATGAACTAGAAGACTTTCAAACTATTGAACAGATTCATTGTGAATATATATGAGAAAACGTAGGCAAGAATCACAGAATCTTGGATCTGTATCTCAAAGAAAACTAAGAGACCCATGGGAGGCTTTACATCCCATTTCAAAAATGAAGAAACTGTGAGCCAGGAAGGATAAAAGTCATTTAAAGCCTTTTAAGCTTTATAAAGGCATCTTCACCTCAAAACCTAAGATGTATGTAGTGGAAATGTTATAATCTCCATTTTACATATAAGGAAGATAATACTTAGAGAAACTAAACTTGTATCCCAATTGAGGCTCAAGCTCATCTTTTCATACTCAGTTTACTTGGCATCTCTGTAGTATAATATATAGAATATTGAAGTTGTAGGCAAGAAGACCCAAGTTCAAATCCTACTTTATGTACTAACTAGCTGTGTGATTCTGAACAAGTCTCTCAACCACTTTCAGTCTGAGTTTCCACATCTACAAAATGGGCATAATATTAGATTTACCTTCAAATGAAAAGATCTATATAAAGGACTTTTCAAAACTCAAAAGTACCATATAAATGATGATAGTAATAGTAGTAGTAGTAGTAGTAGTAGTAGTAGTAGTAATAGTAGTAGTAGAAATAGTAGTAGTTGTCATAGTAGTAGTAGTAATAAATTTCATATCCATCCAGATGACTATAAATACATTAAATATGAAATAGTTTGCTTTTTTATATATGAATGATTCTGAATTTCCTCAAAACTAAATGACAGAGGCTAATGAAGAAAATTCTAGTCTGGAAAATGGCAGATCAGGATTTTCTTTTTCTACATGATTTTAAACTAGTTATATAACATTTATTTCTGTTCCTCAGTTTCTCTTCCAAGATATAGGGTAAATGAAATAAAAATCTATTTTTCGTGTTTTAAAAAAAACCCTAAATGGCAGTCTTCAAATTTGTCTAAGTATTTTCCCTTATTCTATTCTTTGAAATTCACTTTGAAGAATGAGAAGAAAAAGAACACCAACAACAAGAAGAACAAGAACAAGAAGAATATCATACTTGTTTTAAAACATTTCTATACTTTTCATATAAGTATAGTATGTTTTCAATTTCAGGACAAGTATTATTTACTTGGAGTGTACATTTTTGTAAAGAGAGACTTTTTCAACATAGCACAAAAACATCTGAATAATCAAATCCAAAGGTTAGCATAGTCCATTACTTAGGTTCATGTTATTGATAGTATTGATTATTGCTTGAATTTATAGAAAGAAATTCTGTTGACTTTGGAGAATGGAATTGGATAGGTGCTCTAAACTGAAGACACTGTACTGTTTAGTGAAGAAAGTTTGTCTATGTGACAAAACATTACTCTTTCACCCTTTCATTTTGTATTCTTTTTCTGGTAGTTCTAATGGTTGTTCTGTCAAAGAACACATTAGTAATTCATCAAAGGAGCAAATGTCCTTATCCAAGAGGCCAAAGGAATTACTTTGCATTTTATTTCCAGTTCTGATAGCATTATTATTGATTTTATATTCTCCAAAGGGACATGGACTAGACACAACACATCACTGTATTTTTGAACTGTCAGTCACAGATGATTCTGGTCTGACTAAAATGTGATGTCCTCAGAAATATTTGGAAGTATAGAAGTCCAAGTTCAAATTTTCAACCCTGTAATTATCAGACATTAATCAGATTTCCCAAATTAAAGAATAATTTTTAATCTTCTATGAAGGTTGGTTGGCTACTGTTTAATTGTAAAGAAACACGTTTATCTAGAATCATTTTTGGAGGTGGTAACTCAAATGTGATTTTCTTTCTATGGAACCAGAAATATGCTATTTTAAACATTTTCTTTAAATTTTAGAATCATATGATCAACTGTGAAACATTGGCTACTCTAATCAAAACAAGAAAATCCCAAAGGACTCATGATGAAAAGGTGCTTTCCACCTTCAGAGAGAGAGAGAGAGAGAGAAAGAGAGAGAGAGAAAGAGAGAGAGAGACCGACCATGAACTCTGGCTGTAAATTAAAGTATAATTTTTTAACTTTTTGTGTTTTTTAAAAAATATGTTTAGTATGAAAATATGTTTTGCATGATTTCACCATGCATAATTGATTCATAATGTGGGTAGGAAAAGAATTGGAATAAGGAGAAAATTTGAAACTCAAAATTAAAAAAAAAAAAAAAAGGATGTTAAATCCAAATTGCTCTCCAAAAAGGCTGTCATTTCACAACTCCACCAATAATGCATTAATGTTCCAGTTTTCCCACATCCTCTGCAACATTCATCATTATCTTTTCCTGTCATCTTAGCCAAGCTGAGAGGGGTGACATGGTACCCCAGAGTTGTTTGAATTTTCATTTCTCTTATTAATAGTGATTTAGAGCATTTTTTCATATGACTATAGATGAATTTAATTTCATCATCTGAAAATTGTCTATTCATATCTTTTGACCATTTATCAATTGGGGAATGACTTGTATTCTTAAAAATTTGGCAATTATTTATATATTTTTTATTTATATATTTTCAAAATGTGGCCTTTATCAGAAACATTGGCTATAAAATTTTTCCCAACTTTGTGCTTCCCTGTTAATCTTGCTTTTGTTGGTTTTGTTTGTACAGAAACTTTTTGATTTAATTAATCAAAGTTGTCCATTTTGTATTTTATAATCTTCTCTAGTTCTTCTTTAGTTATAAATTCCTCTTTTCTCCAAAGATCTGATAGATAAAGTATCGTTTGCTCTCCTAATTTGCTTATAATATGACCTTTTATGCCTAAATCATGCACCCTTATTTGACCTTATTTTGGCATGAGGTGTGAGCTATAGACCTATGCTGAATTTCTGACATATTATTTTCCAGTGGGGGAAAATGATTTGTAAACTCTCCAATGTATAATATAAATGCACAATATTCTACGAGAAGTTCTAAATGGGGCAGAAAGGAATGGAATTAAGGGACCAATTCAAAGGAAAGAATAACCTTAGCAAGAAATATATTTTTTTTCTTTTGAGATATAAAGAGATTAAAAAGAATAGGAGATTATGAAAATAAATTTTGAACTCTTGAGGAAGGGAGTTGAGCTACCTTTGGATTCATGGAAAGATGTCTGGAGTTGGCAGATATAACATTTATCTTAGGATGGCTTAATAAATTGAATTGGATGAGTTTGCTTTCACCCACTTACCAGTCAGCACAAGTCAGCCCCAGGAAAGATCTGAGTGACAACACTTGTAGAGAAAGTCATGGTTTCTAGAGATCTGAAATGTCTAGTAGTATTCCAATGGTCATAGGCACTCATGCATGCAATATTTTGGTTTGCCCGTCTGATTTCAACTCACTAACTCTCCCTAATCTTCACAAGTAAAGGATTTCAACACAGGGAAAGACACATGATCTTTCTGGATTCTAATTTCCTCATCTCATTGAATAGCTTCCAGATTCTTTACAAGTTCCAGCCTACAGTAGTGATTAATCTAGCAGGGGTCCTCAAACTTTTTAAATAGGGGCTCAGTTCACTGTCCCTCAGACCATTGGAGGCTGGACTATAGTAAAAATAAAAACTTTGGCTTGTGGGCCTTTAAATAAAGAAATTTCATAGCCCTGGGTGAGGGGGATAAATGTCCTCAACTGCTGTATCTGGCCCATGAGCCATAGTTTGAGGACACATGAATAGTGTTCTTCCAATCATGCCTTATCTCTTTGGATCTAAGACCTTTGGACCACTTAGTGTAATGGCCCTGATGTAGCATGAGCATCTCTATTGTGGTTTCAGCTTCCCTAGTCACTGAGTTTCATATAATATTAGCCTTTCTCCAATGGAAATGTACTAGTTTTAAATATGGGTAATGTGTCAAGTGCTAATTGAATGAAGATTATTGACTAATTTCTGAGAAAAAGACATAGTGATAGAATGCCCTTGATTCTTCTAACTTTCCTGTGTTATCATTTTAGGAAAGGTAATCATTTTATGGGCCAGGTAAACAGTGCAGTGGATATAATGCTGGGCCTGGATTGAGTAAGTTTCATTTTCCTGAGTTCAAATCTAGCCTCAGACATTTACTAACTGTGTGATCCTAGGCAAATCACTTAATCCTGTTTGCCTCAGATTTTTCATCTGTAAAATGAGCAGGAGAAGGAAATGGAAAGCCATTTCAGTATTTTTGTCAAGAAAACTCCATATGGGATCATGAAGAGCCAGACATGAATGAAATGATTGAACAACAAGTGGTTCCTTTTCTACTGTAGGCTTAAATTTTGTATACAGAAAAAACAAAAAACAAAAACACAAAACACAAATTGTCTATCTCCAGAGCAGTAAGCTGCCACAAGATGAATGACTATGGTAGCTGAATTAGAAATGTTTCTACTTTCAAAACTATATATACATACATATATATATATATATATATATATATAGCTTAAAGCAAGATAATATAAGGTAATTTTTTTTTTTTTTTTACAAAAAAAGCTATTTTCTTCCTCTATTTAGAAATCAATAAAAATGAAAAGGCCTGATCAAGAATCACAAGAGGAAAGGATGAGGAATGGATCAACAGAGAGGCGCCTCAATAAAGAAGTATCCACATCAGTGATTTCATAGGACATCCATATAATTCAATTCAATGAACATTTACTGGATATCTACTATGTACTAGGCAAAAGGCAGCTAGACATTGTAGTACAGTGGATGGAATAATTGTCTGAAGTCAAGAAGACTTGGATCAGATGTGGATCAGGCAAGATCCTTTACACATCAAAGCCATAAACAATTCTCTAAAACTCTGAATTACAGAGTTATCAAACTGTTATGTGGAAGAATTAGACTCCATTGATAAAATAACAAATCCAGAGTGAAAGAAATATTTTAAGACAGTATTCAAATAGTTTAATTTTATGATCTAATTAAAGTGGGCTATTACTGCTAATGATTCAGATTGAAACAACCTTTACAACTCTTGCACTTGCTTTCCCCCACACACACCAAGAAATCATCCATAAAAATCTACTTAATTTCATTTTGAGCTTTTAAAATGAACATGGTAAAATAACTTAGATTTCTATTTCCTGTAAGCTCCACATAGTGCTTTCCTTAAAATAATGCTTTGTATTTTATATAATTTTATTTATTTTTAATTCATGGGATAAAACAGGCTTTCTATAATATAGTATAAAGAATGATTGCACTTTAAATTGCAAATCTATTATGTACAACTTACTTAAAAAAAACATAATAAAGTTTTTTTTTTCTTTTTTTCCTTCCTTTTCCTCTGATCTATGCTCTAGACATGGCTACCATTACACAGAAATGTCTTTTTATAGTGCTCTCTCTCGGTTTTCCTCCTGTCTGTCTTACCATCCCTTCTCTGATTCCTTTTATGATTTTTCATTCATGTCACTTCTACTAACTGGGAAAACACCTCAAGACTTTTTTCTGAGCAGTCTTCTTTTTAATTTCTTTGCTCCCTCACATAACGATCTTTTCAATTTTCACTGGTTCAATTATAGTATTTATTAAGATTACGTCTGGATCTATATCTCCAATTCTGGTCTCTCTCTGAGCTCCCGATCTGTAACAAATCTATTAATAGACATTTCAAAGTGTATGTCTGTCTTGTAGGCATCTCAAACTGCAGATGTGCGAAACTGAACTTATTTCTTTTCATCCAACATCCACCTTCTGAACATTCTTATCAGATCAAGAATACCACTTTCCTTCTAGCTACCCAGGTCTAAGACCACAGTGTCATCTTTGATTTTTCACTCTCATTCACTTGCTAAATCTTGTTATTTATTGCTTTGCAAGATCTCTGTTTCTGTCTATTCATAGCTACTACCACTACCACCATCAGCCTTGTTTACTCTCATCACTTGGGCTACAGTCCTAATTGATTTCCCTGACTCAAGTCTTCCTGTTCCAAACTATGCTCTACACAGTTGCCAAAGTGATTTTCCAAAAGCACACTTTTGTTCAGTCACCTTTATCCTTCTTAGTCAATAAATTCCACTTACTCTATGACTGGCCTATACTGGCTTGCTTACTTTTCTCACACAGGATTCCCTCTCTCTTTGCCCTCTGCCTTGCACTGGCTATCCCCCTATACTTTAAATGCTTTCTTGTCTTACGCAGTTTACTTGGAGATATTTACTTCTGAAGATATTTTCCAGTTTTCTAATCTATAGGTGCCTTTCCCTCTAAGTTTTCCTTGCATGTAGTCTATGAATATCTATTTTATACATAACTATATATGTGTATGACTTCACCCTAATTATAATTTAAATTTCTTGATTGGGATTAGAAACCATGTTCCTTTTTCTCCTCTATTCTTAGTTTTGAACAGAATGGCTTGCATAAAATAAGTATTTAGTAAAAGCTTTATAATTGGTTAATGAGTTAGTTGATAGTGTGTTTATTATTATCCTCATTTTTCAGATGAGGAAATCAAGACAATGTTAAGTTATTTGTCCATGATTATTTTAGCTAGAGTCAGATTTTAGAAACCCAGATTTACCAACTACAAGTAAGAAACTTTGTACTGATACAAAGTTCTATTGAGATCTTTCTCAATCAAAGTCACATGAACAATTTGGCAAAATTAGGGGCTAGCTATGAAGAATATCAAGGAGAGTAGCACATGCCTCTCACCTTGAGTATCAATAAATCAGAAAAAAAAAGTTAATTTTACATTATCAGAACAATAATATGAGGTTTCTTATTCCTCATTTATACTCAGGACATTGATTACATTTGATAAACACCTAGTTCTCTGTTTCTGGGTTTAAAGGATAGAAAGAAATGTTTATCAGTGGAATCACTAAACAAACAAACAAACAAACTTGTCTCCCATGCTGAATGTTTTTCAAGATTCTATGAGCACATTTTTTATTGCAATACCAGACACAATTGGGAAGATTGATTTTCTTGAGAAAGCTCTTTCATGGCTGGACTTTGAAAAGATAGGCATTGCCTTTTGCTTTCAAAAAAAATCTAGTTATGGAATCTTGCTTAAGGATGTAAGAGTCTCAGTGCCATTGACTGGGCCTGCAAATGTTCCCAGTGGGAAGCCAACATCCACAAAGTTTAATAAACTCTAAATAAAAAAAAAAAAAAAGAATCAATATACGAATATTTAAACTTGGCCAAATCATGTTTTTGGAAGCAAAAGAGCACAATGAACAAAGTAATCATTGCATTCAAAAATAGTTTACTAAGTCTCTGACTTCATAGCAGTATGCCTTAGCTTTTATCTTTTTTTTGCTGATTTTTATGTAAAACTCCTGACAGGGAAAATTGTTATTCTCAGCACAGTCTTACCTGTTTTACTATGACTATCATTTTACATTGATTCATTTTAGGCAGGTGCAATAGTCCCATCTTGGGTGACCTTGGAATAAATGGTAATTTTTAGGGCTCTGGGGTGTTAACATATTCTAAAAAGAAAGATGCAATTTTAATAATAAAAAAATTACTCAAAATTATTTTATTGACTTATAAATCATGAAAAAAACACATTTTCTGATGAGCTTTGTACATGAGCCTAATTCTAGATGCAAATGAAAGTTCAATATTTGAGCTTCCAACTTTGATTTCTCTTTTTCTGCTGTAGTCTGTGCTCCTTGCCTTGTCATTATCAGATAATGTCTATGCAGCTGGATGCCATTAGTTCCCTCCATTTTGACTAGACTATTATATTATAAAACATGAGACTGGGCAATTTTTACTTCTACTCCTTTTATTGATTCTGACTAGTAAGTAGGCAATCAATGGTGATTACAAGATGCAGAGCGTTCCAGAGGAGGTAGAAAATTAAATTTGGCTCATCGCTTCTCTTAACTATACAAACATAATATCCTCAAGATGAACAGCAGGCAGGCTTTAATATAAATAAATACACCAGTTAAGTTCCCAAATCAGCAACACAATTTATGAGAACACTTCAAAATGATGATGCATTTAAAAAGAGATTATATTTTCAAAGGAACTGTTCACTTTAAATGGTTAGCAATACAAGCACATGGCAACACTAATTAGTGGGTGAACAAACACAAAAGAATACTTATTTTAAAAAGGAAGGGGGGAACTTTGAAAAGCAGAACTTTCTTCTTTCCATGGAAATCCCTTTTATAGATTTTATTGCCCAGCATAACTTTTCTATGAGAAGAGGAGCCATTCTGAGGGCTCTCATCACACATAACACCCCCAACATAAAAGTAGACCTTTGACTTTTAGTCAAGTATCTTTCTGCACTGTATTAAGTGTCTCTCATATACTGTCATTTTGGTCAATGCAATGCATTCCTTGTCTCCACTTGAAAAGACATTATTATATAGCTAAAAGGATATAATCATGAAAAAAAAATATGGGTAGCTTGGGAACCCCTCGGGTTTTTCTTTTCTCTTTCTTCTATCCGCTTTTGGCCCTAACATACAGATAAATAGTGAAAACCATGTTCTGACTTATATAAAGCACTAGGACAAACTAACTCATCAAAGATGCATATTTCCACAATGCCATTGACCAAGACAGGAAGCCACTGATGTTCGCTTTAAATCTTTAAAAAATTTCCCAAAGTTCATTTTGTGCACAAGAGTTCACAAGTTTCTGTACAAGATGACTATTCTATCTTTTCTTTCTCTCTCTTTTCCTGTCTTTCTTTCTGCCTCTCTCTGTCTTTTTCTCTCACTTTCTCACTCTCACTTTCTCTCTCTTTCTCTTCCTCTGTCTCACTGTCTCTGTCTCTGTCTGTCAGAAACACACACAAAAACACACCCACACACTATTCTCTGTCTTTCTGCCTCTTTGTTTCTGGCTCTCTGTTTCTCTTCCTTCTGGATCTCTCTTCCTTTCTTTAAGCTATATATAGAAAGTTTTCTCAAGCACTGAGAATTTAAGTGACTTGAGCAAGATCTTGAGGTCGTTATATGTCAAAGGCAATTTGTAAATCCAAGCTTATCTGACTGAGGTTGGTTCTCCTCTCAATACTCCCTGCTATATCTCTTTGTTATGGAGAGAAAAACAAAGAAAATGATGTCTCTAGTTTCAATCTATTTCTTTTGCTAGAGACACATAGCCATTGAACTCAACCCTAAAGTCAATCTGACTTCTGTTGCCAAAGAAAAAAGATAGGTTCAACTGGGGAAAAAGAAATAGCTCCTAAATACGGTTTCCTACTGTAATTTGCATAGTCTGCCAGCCTGAATCAGTATCAGCCAGCCTTTATCCCTTGTGAAGCATGTCATTTAACAACAGAGGTCCTTAATTGAGATCCAGGCCTATAATGATATAATGATAATTTGTCATGCTCCTTGAGTGCACCACAGCAGCAGGAAACTCATGCCCACCCATATGGGGTGAATTGGCTTAGAATAACATTAGTTAACTCAGTATTTACCAGCATCCAGGAAAACAAATCTATCTACTGGGGTGCTTAGTTTTACTTTCAAGGACTAATCTATACATCCAAATTCACAATAGCTCAAGTCACCAGAATAAAAAAAATGTGTGTGGATTTAGTTTTAAAAGAAACATTATTTCATAGAGCTCATGACATAAGGAAATCTTAATTCACTGTTTAACTTAAAAGAAGCAAAACCCACCCAGATTATAATGTGGGAAGTATCTAGTAAGAGACACTGAATCACAACAGACATTTCAACTGTAGTAAAAGAGCTTTGGATGTGGAATCATTAGATATAGCCTCAAATTCATTTATTTTATTTTTTACATCCATACTGCTTTATGAATCATGTTTGGAGAGAAAAATCATAACAAAAGGGAAAAACCACAGAAGAGAAAAAAAAAAAAAAACAGAAAAGGAGAAGTGAACCTAGCATGTGTTGATTTTTGTTCAATCTCCACAGTTCTTTCTCTGGATGCAAATGGTGTTTTCGATCCAAAATTTATTGGGATAGCTTTGGATCACTGAACCATTGAAAAGAACCAACTCTTTCATAGTTGATCATCACACATTCTTGCTGTTACTGTGCACAATGTTTTCCTGTTTCTGCTTGTTTTCCTCAGCATCAGTTCATGTAAATCTTTCCAGATATAGGCTCAAATTCATTGTAAATTTCTCATAATGACTAACTCAGAGTAAGTTATTTAATATCTGAAGCTCAGTTTGCTCATCTTGATAGTGGATTATAATTTTGACCCAGAATTCCCATGGCTAGACATATATGCTAAGAATGTCAAGGTACAAGAAAAGAAGTCTCACTTATGTACCATCATATTCACAGTAGGACTTTTAAAATGAGTAAAGAACTAGAAAAAAAGGAAGAAATTGTGCTATATGAATGTAATGTAATATTACTGTGACATAAGAAATGTTAAATGTTGACCAATCAGAGAAAATAGGAAGACTTAAATGAACTAAAGCAGAGTAAAGTGAGAGTAACTAAGAATATAATATTCCCAGTGACTACAATAATGTGAATATAAAGGACAGTTAGACAAACAAACAAAAAATAAACAAACTTGACATTTGAGTAATTTTACTGGGCCGGTCACAGAGATAGGAGTAGCAAATATGCCTCCTTCTCTTCATTTCAGAAGTAGGAACCTATGAGAACTGAATATTACAAAAGCTGTCAGATCCAGATGATGTGCTGGTTGACTTTGGGGAGATGTTTCCTTTTTAATTTTTTTGAAATAGTTATAAATGAAAGCTTACTTGGTCAGGAAAAGAGAGATTACATTCAGAAATTAATGTGAAAAAAGATATCAATAAAATGAAAAAAATAGGTAACAGCATTTATATTACCTCTTCCATGCTGTTGGGGGGAAAACACATTCTAAGCTCTAAAGAACAACAGAAATGTTAGCTCTTTGCCCTAGACACTGAAGGACTAAGCCAGTATCACTCTCAAAAATTGTTTTTTCCTTATTGTTTATAGTTTGTTCTGACAAATATGGAAATATTTAAAAGGATTGCATATATATATATATATGCTATATCAGATTGCTTGCTGTCTTGGGAAGGGGGAAAGGGGAAAGAGGAAGAAAAAAATTGAAACAAAAATCTTATACAAATGAATGTGGAAAACTATCTTTACATATATTTGGGAAAATACTATTGAGAATTTTTTTTTTAAAAGAGTATTGTTCCATTCTTATACTTATCTGTCATGAATGCGATTATAGTTGACAGATTATCAAGGACAAGCCAGGGAATTGCTAAAATTAATGGAAAACTTGACAAAAATTGTTAAGTGTGAACCTCTCTGCTGACACATTCTCACATCCACTCTGGTGATCTCTAAGGTTAACTCTAAACCTAAACATTGCACCAAGCTTTCCAAGGGTAGCAAGGCACCAACCAGTAGGCACAATCAGAGCAGTGATAAAGGAATCAAGCTATTCTATTCTCCACCAATCACTACCAGGTTATGGACACCTAGTTATTATTTAAATTTATAGGCTAGTTAATTTTCCCACAACAATCCTGATAGGTATGTAATTCAAGCATTTTTGTCCCTATTTTACACAAAGAGAAACAAATCATTCTAAATAAATGGTTTGCATAAAAGCATACAGTTAACAAGTTAGAACTGGAAGTTGAACCCAGACATTCTGGCTTGGAGTCCAAGGCACTTTCCATGACATTATTCTGCCCACAAATTCCAATTTAGTATCCCTCAGGGGGTCAGAGTCCATGTTTGCAAGCTATGTTTGTATTTGGGTTCCTATCCAAAATGCATAAAGCACTTTTTATTTTTTTAAAAAATCAGCAAATAAATATTTTAATATCATCTAAGTCTCTCAAACTTACTCTTCTCCATTAGAAGCTTACTATTGTGAAGAACTAAAAAAATTCTATAATCATTAAAGTGCATTTTTCCGCCATCTGAAAACCAACTCAGTTACTAGGGATAGCAAAACAGTGCCTTTAAAATACATGGAACAGTATTTCTAAAGAAACAAATTCAGTTTTCAGGGTCATTAGCTTATTCCTCAGGGCCTACGTTGCCAGAGTAACTCTGGGGAAAAATGTATTTCCCTCCTTCTAAGAGCATTACCACCAAGTTGTTCCCAGTCCTCAATTGCAATGCCATCTTCATCTCCTATAAAAGTCACAGTATATGTAGAAGCAATACACAATATGACTTAAGCGAGGAATCTCTTGGGATTCTAAAATAATATGTGCATCTAGAAAGCATTCTAAAACTTTCCTTAAAAATGTCAAGGCAAAGCAAACTTGTCAGATGGAGAAGGGAATGAATGAATAAATAAAAAGATAGATAGATGAATGAATGAATGAAAATCACTTATTAAGCACTTACTATATGCCATGCTGCATAATAAGTACAGGGAATACAAATCAAAAGTGAAGCAGTCTTTTTAATCTAGGACTTCACATTCTAACAAGGAGAGACAAGCTATTGAGGGGAGAATTAGTATTCACAGAAGATGAAATAGTAAAGATAGTGAGTAGAATCATAAGGCTTTTGATTACTTATGTAACTTTTCAAAACAATAATAGGGTTAATTTGATTGCTGTTATTAAAGCAAGAGGTGAAAACTGGGAATGGGGAGGAGGGAATAGAACCCCCACGCAGTAAATCATGAAGATGGCATGGCTGAATTATTGGTTCTCCAGTTGGGAGAGTGTAGAATGGAATGGGAATGGAAGCCTGAGAGGTATGGCAAGAAGATAATCTTTTTGACTGGAAAAATATGCTGCAAAAGTGAAAAGAATAATTGAGACAATACAAGGATTATCTTCACAATTTCTCATATAGTTCATTTTTAAGCAAAGGCATTTCAACTTTTATTTTCAACATTTTTTTTTTTTTTTTTTTTTTTTTTTTTTTGCTGAGGCAACAGGGATTAAGTGACTTGCTCAGGGCCACACAGTTAGGAAGTGTTAAATATCTGAGGTCATATTTGAACTCAGGTCCTCCTGATTTCAGGACTGGTTCTCTATCCACTGCACCACCTAGCTGCCCCTATTTTCAATCTTTTTTAAAAAATCATATCATTACTTTAAAAAACTTATCAGACCTCTGGGAAAATACTAAACATATTATAAATTCTTAAAATCAAAATAAAGGGTCTCTGGAAATTTGAATCAAAAATATAGAAGAGAAGAAGAGAAACACCATTCTTTAAAAATTTATGTGTGTTTTTCACTTTCATAACAGATTTAGAGGTTATTTAGACTAATCTTATTTTCTTGATGAAGGAAGTAAGGGTCAGAGAGGCTAAGTTGCAAAAGTCACATATGATTAATTACAGTATGTGTATATTGTAATTAAATAACTAGGGTAATGGACCAGCACAAAATCAGCTTAGCATATGTATGCACGGCATACATGTGAATTTTTTTTTTTTAACAGTGACTCTATCCACAATTTAAAGCACTTCCATGTCTGTGATTTTCCTTATTAGACTCATGAGTGATCCCCAGATTGTCTCATATCTAATATCTAACAATTTTTTTTTTCTGAGACAATTGGGGATAAGTGACTTGCCCAGGGTCACGTAACTAGGAAGTGTTAAGTGTCTGAGGTCAGATTTGAACTCAGTACCTCCTGACTTCAGGGCTGGTGCTCTATTCACTGTGCCACCTAGCTGCCCCTAATATCTAACATTCTTATAATGTTTTAAGGTCAGTAAAGCACTTTTTACATATATTGTCATATGAAATAGATATCACAGGTGGTATTATCACCATTTATAGATGAGGAAATTGAGAGTCAGGAAGGTTCAGAAAGTTAGTCTGACTTGCTATGATAATGGAAGACATAATGCTAACCTTTGTTCTGATGTCTGATTCTCTAAAAGAAATCAGATCTCTGGTATACTGTTCCCTCCCAGGTTCTTCTATTGGAGGAAAAATTGTACATAAAACATAAAAGTATCCTCTTAATAAATCAGAGAGTTTTCTATCTATCCTCAAACTACTATCAGCTTATTCTTATGTTGTAGAAACTTCAGATGGCATATCAACGGAACATGAAGTCCTTAAGGCTTAGGCCAGAAAGTCCACATTAAAGATCAAAATGGCATAGAAGTACTATAGGCATTTGGATCAAAGAGCAACAATTTGTAAAATGATTATTTTAGCATCATTTTTCTTTCTCATAAACATTTTTGTTTTGTTTATTGTTCTTAAAACCTTGGCTGGCTTTTTTTTTTTTTTTTTTTTTTTTTTTGTATTTGCTTGATCTTGGGTGAGTGACTTTACAAACTATTATCTGCCGTCCATCAATGCATCAGATTAACAATCTTGGTGAGGAATGTGGCTCCGAGCTAGCCTAGTCTATCTGGTATTTGATTATATTACTACTTAATTCAGACCCTGGATATTTAGAAATGCCTATTTGTTAATTGTTTCTAAAGAGTTCTAGTTTTTCATACATCTTCACCACCACTAACCTAAACTAATAAACTAGACCATTGATTCCTTAAGGATAGAGAGACATGTCTCACATAAACGTTGTATTACCCACTTTCTATCCCCCAGCATGTAAACAAACATTAAACACTTTGTAAAATTTGTGCAATTTGTTGAACTACTAAACTGTGACCACCAAAATTTATAGATCAGACCTACATAAGCTCCCTTTACTGAGTGGTCAGTTCTCCATCAATTCAAATTTAGCATTCTTGTTGTTCAAAATTTTTAGTTGTGTCCAACTCGTTATGACACCATTTTGGAGTTAGCTTGGCAAAGATACTGAAATAGTTTGCCATTTCTTTCTCCAGCTTATTTTACAGATGAGGTAATTTAGGCAAACAGGGTTAAGTGACTTGTCCAAGGTCACATGGCTAGTAGGTGCCCAAGGTCAAATTTGAATTCATGAAGATGGGTCTTTCTAATTCCAAGTTTGACATTCTATGCGCTATGATGCCATCTAGCTGCTTTTTAACCAGCTTAGGTCATTCACTTTGCTCCAACAGCTCTTAAAACTATATTACCCATATATTTACCCATATTTACCCATTTTTACCATATTTACCATATTTACCCATATGAGGGTAAAAACCCAGATCCCAATATTCCTTTATTTCTCTTTTCAGCCAGAAACTAAGGTTCTTCTGAAGGTAATTAAGATCACTTTTGGTTGGGAATTCATTGATTTGTTGAGCTCACCTGATGATGTGCCAAACCACTTTATCAAGAAAAAGATTATGGAACTAAGATTTGGTCATAACTAACAATACTCTTCATAAAATAATCTGCTAGAACTTGCTGGTCCCACTAGGTCAATCCTTAAAGCCACAGTTTATGCTTAAATGAACTTCTAAGGAGCACACAACCCAGTCCACATTTAGATAAATGAAATATGATTTGGTCCAATTACAACATTGTGTTCTAATGTCATTTGAACTATGTAAAGTGGCCACAGTCTCAGGAGCTCAAGAATAATCTATTCCAAGCTTTGATGACTACCGGCATTATAATCTACTTAAGATAACCTTCTGAGCTTTTCTCCTGACCTACTCTAACATATTATTAATTTCTACATGTTCCTTCTTGCTTCCAGAAATGCTAATTCCATGTCAAACTGGAGAAATGTTCTTTTTCTATTATAAAAGATGAATTTTAAGAAGACCCATTCTTCTCCAAAGGTCATTTGGATGAATCCCTGCAACACTGATGATGTTCTAAACTGCCAATATCCCCTTGGCCTAAGGACTTAGCCTGAGATCTGTGAACTGCTACAGATGATACAAATTATTTAATCAGCAATTTTGACTCCAACATTCACCAACTTACTGAAGGGAACACAAAACAAACCTTGCATTGGGTTTTCAAGGTTAACTAGACATTAAGCACTAAAGGAGAACTATAGTATGAATTCCATCATGATGGATCTTGATCCACAATGTCCTTTTTCAAGGCAACAGGTGCTTCAAAAGCCAAAATGAGAGGACAATTCACTCAACCTAGTCTGAACCAACCAATATTCAATTCCCTCATTCCCCAACATTCCCCAAAATCATGATCCCCCAAAAAGAAGACATATAATATAAAGAGTCCATGGCAATTGTGACAATGTAGGTTAATGGAACCAACCTATTTTCATTAATTAAGTATTTATTAAGCACACAACTATGTAGTAGACATTGTGATTGGTGATAGAAAAATAAATACAGAAATGAAATTGTACTGCCCAAGAAGTTTATGTTTGATTTGCACAACTCTAAAAATGATGTATTAACTCTAGAAAATGGCAAATGGAAACAATACTAACAGACATTGATGGATCTTCCCCCCCTCCTAATTTCAACTCAATATCAACTCCAAGTCCAGATGGCAGAACTGATTGGTTAATGTCTTTGCATTCAAACCAAGTTGCCTAATGCACCAAACTACCACAATCTCAGTTTACTCATCAAACCACCATCTGTTACCTTTTAAACTGTCCAGTTTACCCACCCTAGTGAGAAATGTGACCCTACCTCATATTTATTTGACTTTCACCATCAAATGACTCAGACTCTAGCTTTGAACCAGAATTACTCATTTTTCTCATTGACCAAATTCTGCACTTATAAGATGCTTTCAAAACATTGTGCACTAAACTCCTCATCAAAGCTACCAGACTGTAATCTCTCACATTGGCTAGATAGCCAATTCCAAATGATTCCAATATACAGGAAAAAAAAACAAAACAAAACAGAAATGGTGCAGATTCAGCTCATTTTGAACAAAAGAAATTATCTGGAATTGTGTTCAAGACATAAAGTTGAACAATCCTTAAAACTTATAAGAGAATATTGGTATAGATTATTAGATAAGGCCACTTGCATAATTTGAAAATGCTAACATAGAGAAATCTATTAGAAACCATGAAAATATGAATATGAGAGGGGATTAAGCAATCATTTACTCGATCAAAACTTTTAAATTTCAGCTTTTGGTAGTTGGTCACAAGATAAAATTTGACATTGGTATACAGTGTTTCTTGCTGAAATAACTTGGGGATTACAGTATCCTAGACCCCCGATCATTCATAGACTAAGAACTGGAAGGGATCATTTAGTACAACCCACTTACTTTATTTATTATGAGGAAACAAGGCAGTGAAGAGGTTTGATAAGGAGGTAAGGAGGTAAGCCACATGGTGCAAAGGATACATACAGCATCACCCTAGAGTCAGAAAAGCCAGAGTTCAAATTTGGCTTCAGATACTTAACACTTAGTAGCTGTGTGACCCGAGGCAAGTCACTTAATCCTGATTGCAAAAAAAATGTCTTGAACAGAATCTCAGGACTAGTAGATAACAGAAATAGATCTTAGAGAACTTTAAAAATAAGAAGACATTGTAACAAAATTTGCATGACACATCAGTAAGTAAATTCACTTGGATGAGCCTCCTCTATATAAAATTAATTAAATACTACAGAAATGAATTGATGATGAGCAATATAGTTGAGAAGAAAACGTTCATTTATGATCCAGCATTTATCTCCCTTTACAGAGATGAGTTACAACATCTGCACTGTGTTGCCCCAAAGGCTTTTGAATCTTCATGTTTTTAATCTCTGAGAAAAAGAAAAATTTTTGTCACATTAGTGACAAAATTCCTTCCTTGAATGATACAAAAATAAAAATGCAGGAACATGACATTTATCTTCAGGTACAGTATTATCCTTCCTAGCAGACAATAATTGGAGCCAAATGGCAAGGAAGAGAAAAGACTTAGAACAGTACATTAAATTTAGCATCTGGGTTTGTTAATCAAACTGAAGTCACAAGTATAGACAGGCTCATGGTGGTCCCTTTTATGTCCTATAACATATAAAAATTTATAACATGCAACGCAGATTGAAGCCTACAAAATATGTTCACATACATTAATTTAATGATGCAGATTGGGATAGTACTGGGATTCATGCTTTCATTGATATACAGAATTCCAAATAAGGAAGTTGCCTGTATTAATAGAAGTCAGCCTGTTTTCTCCAAATTATAGTCGTACAGAATTGCCTAGAGTATACTTAAGTGATCTGCCCACGATCATAGAGTTAGAAATGGAACCTGAATTTAGATATTTACACTATGAGGTAGCTATCGATAGGGATGGGATTACATTTTCCTTAAATCTGGCACCTAGAAAACCTATGATTGATGTAAAATGGGTGCTATTTTTCAAGATATGAATAGCTGTGAAGTTGGATACAGCTAGATATAAGTATGAGAATATGTCAAAATATAGATATGGAAATATAGATTAGATAGATGTAATTTCCTTTCAAGAAAAGAAGCATTATTAGAAATGCAGCTTATTCAAATAGTTAATATTTCTCTAAGGCAAATCTATTTTAGAAACCTCTCATCAAAGAAATGCAATTTTGGTTAATAAAATGAATAGTAGGGAAAGCCATATGAGGCCATAAGAAAATCATATAAATGGAACTTATAGACATAGGTGTAGATATGTAGATGATATAGATATTCTTTCCAAAAAAAAACACAGATTAGGGGTTCAGTTTAATGTAAGACAATCCATATTTGGACCAATATGTAAGAAATGATATGGTTTTTCCTATTTCCATTCTATTAATTAAAATTGTGATTCTTTGATAGAGAGCTTTTAAAATAGACTTTACTTAAAGAAATGTTCAAGTATTTCAATAAACTATTGAGAGAGAAAATTCTCCAGTTTAACCTATCTTACCTAAATAATAATTCAGCAAAGAAAAAGGTGACAATTTTTAGTTGGCTTGAATCATTTTCACACTCTCTGCTTAGAGAGCTGGCTTCATCCATATAAATATATAAAACTAAAAGTTATTATCACACCTGGTTTTCCAACCACATATCCCTCCTCCCCCCCACAAAGGACTACATAGATACATTCCACAAAATTTTAAATAGGGTAAGCCCACAAAATAAGTACCATTTCCCCTTTTTTTAGCTCTATTTTTCTAAGTGCATGACCAATATCTTTTTTAATTCAGTTTTTTGTTTATTTGTTTTACCCTCTACAGATGTGTGCTTATTTATGAAAGCGTTCTTCCTGAGATTTGGACAATAGATGGTCCTTTGTGAAAGTCAAAATAAAAACAAAGGCTTTGAGCCCTCACCTGAGGGCTAATCTAATCTTTTTAGATTAGATCTCTCCTTTCTACCATCATCTTACTCAAACCATACATGCTACAAGGCATCAATTTAAAATTTTTCTCTGAGACTATCTTTTATTCCCTGGGGGCATTCTATGAGTTTATGAATATTCACATCAGTGTCAAGATTCCAGATGACCCACGAGGTCATTCAATTTTTTCATACTCCTGGAATAATTAAATAAACCCCTTTGAGTTCAGAAGCTTCTAGTAAATAAAACACAAACACAATTCTCATAAAAAAAAGAAAAAATAGAGAAGTCAGCAATAGAGTGGGAAACACTTAAAATTTCAAGAAGGAAGACTGAATAAAACCCCTTTTAGTAAAATCCTAAGGGGACAACATATTTCTTACCAAAAAAAAAATCTATCTAAACAGTGATTTCTCTGAGAACTCACATCCCATGAGTCTCTTGAGGTGCTCTATTTATAGGATTTTGGAGATAAATTGGCATTTCAAATACCTCAGTAGGAGAACAATGATATCATTGGTGATGATGGTGAGAACCATTAGCTCAAGGAAGCAGGGAGCAAAATATATAGGTAGCTATTTAAAGGTCATGGCCCTGACATTTCATCTCCTGGGTCTTTGTATACAAGTATATTTGTTATAACCACCATTACTGTTCACAGAACAGTAGTATTAGTTTTAGTATTTCATGAAACTGTAGATGATTGAGCTAAACAGGGCTTTACGATTATTTGGTCCAACTCCCTTATTTTAAATTATGAAGAAACTGAGGCAAGAATGTTTAAATGGATTGCTCCAATCTACACCGCTAGTGATCCAAAATTCCTGGTTAGTATTATTTTTTTATTTTTTTACTAAATAGTATCTTCCTAACCTCTAAACAAATTTGAAGAGTGTGCCTTACAAATGTGCTCATTTGAAACAATAGCCATTGTTTTAATATTTCATGAAACTGTAGATGACTGAGATGGACAAGACAAATAAAAAAATTATTTGGTCTAACCCCCTTATTTTAAATAATGAAAAAACTGAGGCAAGAAAATTTAAATGGATTTCCCCAATTTACATAGCTAATGATCCAAGATTTTTAAAATTACAAAATATCTTCCTAACATCTAAACAATATTGAAGTGTGCCTTACAAATGTGCTAATTTTGCTCAATATAATGCTCTAAAAGTGCTAATGTCTTCCTCAAAACATCCTGTATTTCATTATCTATTGTTTATTTTAACTTTCTTTATATTTGTTTATACACACATACACACACACACACACACACACACACACACACGTATTCACCTTTCCCAATGGAATATAAGGTCCCTGAAAGATTATTGTATTTGAAGACCTAGCACCTAGCATTAAATACTTGCTAATTGATTAAATGTGTACTTTTTATTTCTAGTAGGGTCACTGTAAAACTCAAATAAAACAATTATATGTTATTACACCTTTAACCTTAAATATGATTAGATTATCAAGATTATTTATTAATATTACTGCTTGTAAAATATGTATTTAAAGAGTTTTTTGGAATAGTGACATCTGCATTTATTCCACATACCTAAGGCCTCTCTCTTCTAGTTCAAATGTTTCCACTTCCTTTAATCATATTATATAAAAATCATTTGAAAGGATTAGGGGTGTTTTATCTTGAGGAGATAAGATTTGGATGGACCATCAAAACATTTTTAAAATATCTGAATTGGCATCAAATGGTCATGGTTTAATTGTTGTTGTGTTTGTGAAGATCCTACAAGAGCACAACCTGGACTAAGGAATGGAATTAGAGCAATATGACTCAGCAAAAGAAAAAATACTTAGGAAAAAGAGGTGTTCAAAAATGCAGTGAGGCTGCCTTCAATACTAGGTAGTTCTTTATCACTGTAAGACTTCAATGAGTCTGGCTACTCATTACTATGTATAGTGGGTGTTCTACACAAGAGTTGTGATTTAGATATAGGTTGTACAGCATGACTTCTGAGGTTTTTTTCAATTTCCATGGTTTTTTTATTCCTAATTTATTTTTACATCACTTTTGTACCACTACCATAACCACCACCATCAACAACAGCACTAACTTTACATAGCCTCTTAATTGCTTGATATGATTTCTCATTTGAACATTGTAAAGATAATATATCTTGTCATCAATGGCATGTATTTTAAAATATATTTTATTTTTAAAACATTTTAACATACATTGCTTTTTGAGTCATGTTGAGAGAGAAAAATCAGAGCAAAAGAGAAAAACCATGGGAGAGATTAAAAATAAGACTGAAAAAAGAAGTGAACATAGCATTTACCTCCAATCTACTTAGCTCTTTTTCTGGATGCAGATGGTATTTTTTATCCAAAGTCAATTGGAATTACTTTGAATTATTCAATCCCTGAGAAGAACTAAGTCTTTCATAGTTGATCATTACACATTCTTGCTATTATTACATACAATGTATTCCTGGTTCTGCTTGTTTCACTCAGCATCAGTTCATGTAAATCTTTCCAATCCTTTCTAATCAGCTTGTTCATCATTTTTTATGGAACAATAATATTCTATTAGCTTCATATACACTGATTTGTTCAGTCATTCCCCAATTGATGGACATCTACTCATTTTCCAATTCTTTGTTACCACAAAAAGAGCTGCTACAAATATTTTTGCACATATGGATCCTTTTCCCTTGTTCATCGTTTCCTTGGGATACAGACCCAATGATGGCACTGCTGGGTCAAAGGGTATGCACAATTTTATAGTCCTTTGGGTATAGTTCCAGATTCCTCTCCAAAATGGTTGTTTCACAACTCCACCAACAATGTATTAGTATCCCAATTTTCCCACACTCCCCTCCAGTATTTATCATTATTTTTTCCTGTCATTTTAGCTAATCTGAGAGGTGTGAGGTGGTATCCCAGAGTTGTTCTAATTTGCATTTCTCTAATCAATAGTGATTTAGAACATTTTTTTCATCTGACCACAGATGGTTTTAATTTCATCATATGAAAATTGTCTATTCAGCATGTATTTTTGATAGCTTCCTGGAGTCAGAATGAATTCTATGACCAAGGAATAGAAAAAGTAATATAACTTCCCAAAAATTTAAATCCATGACTTTGACCGCAAACAGTTTCAAAAGGAATAGCATCATTCCATATTTAGGTTTCTGCATATTCTGATATGTCCAAGTGGCCTTGTCAGATGATTCAAATAGATGATATTAGTACTAGTAATAAAAGGTATATGACACATTGAGATTTGCAAAGTGCCTTACAAATATTGCTTATCCTCTTTAGAAACTTGGGATTTCATTATGATTATCCACATTTTCCATACTAATATCGTCCACACTGTACACATAAGGAAATTGAAATGGATGGAAATTAAGATGTTTGACCAGGGCCACACAACTAATAAGTGTCTGAGACCAAATTTGAATTTAGTCTTCCTAATTTTAATTACTGTGTTCTACCTATTATGCCATCTATCTAATTATAATGTTATATATTGAATATATATAAGCTAAGATATAGATCATATATATATAGGCTAAGAAATAGCTTAAAGAAAATAATATATACATGGCTACAACAATTTATATGAAAAGAACCAAGCACAAAATCATAAGAAAATCAATTTGCAAAATTCTAAGAAACAAGGTTGATTTCAAAGGAGAGATATGAAAAAAAGTCTTCTCTTGATATGGGGCAGATGTATTAAAGGGATCCACTGATACAAATCATTGCAAATGTTGTCATATTTTTCATTCAAGTTTATTTTATTTTTAGTTCTGAATTATCTCCCATTTACATTGTGCTCCCTTTCCTCCCATTGAGAAAGCAAGAAAAGCAATTTTGTCATTTTCTTTTTAAGTAAAGCTTGGTTACAGATTTTTTTCTTTTCTTTTTTTTTATAATATGTGATCATTCTTTGGTAAAGGGAGGTGAGGCACAGTGGTGTTGGGGGGAATTTAGACTATGTAAAAGTAAGATTTATAAAGAACATTTTCCTTCAAAACAAGTAAGCAAAACATAAGAGAAAAATAAATACTTCATATAGGGTGAGAATATATTAAATATGTATATATTCAATATGAATGTATTAAAATGAAAATGAATTAAATAAATTCAGTGTCTAAAATTGATTGTCTACAATGCATGTACAAACGAAAATGAATTTAGTATCTTAATTTTCTTTGTTGTAGCTGGATATCTATATGAATTTTATATATAGCTTTGATCTTAAAATGTTGCCCTTATAAAGACATGATTATGTAGTTATTCCATTTATCAGAGTACAAAGTCTCAGAGAAGTACAATCTTACACAATAATATTCAGATACAACTTTATTTCCACCTATATGGAATATATTACTGCCACAGGGCATCTAGAATAGATGGGGCAAGTTTTAGTGCTCCACAAGAGATGATACTAGTTAACAAGAAAAATGGACTTGTAGGTGAAAGACTTGTTAAAAACTTAAGGAATAATATTATTTGGGAAAAAAACTTATAGATTTAATATTCCAAATACATGTATGTGCACACACATACACATACATGGATACATACAACACATATAAAAAAATAAAAATCTGTCTGAGAGCCAAAAAGTCAAATGCCACTAGCATACTCTTTCTTCCTGCCAAGTCCCTTTTTAAAAAATACTTCATATTTTATATCTTTTTTTTTTAAAATATCAGGTACCAGTCATTAGTGTCTCACCATGGTGTCCAAAGTGACAATTCAAACAGGTATGTCTCCTAAAAATCTAACATTCCTTTAAAAATTTGCTTTGCTGAGTAGTTCTGGCATGGAGAATGGAACCCAATCATTCCACTTCTGAAGCTGAAAAAGTGACAAAATTTTGTTTGAGTATATCAATCTTTGCCTTCGACCTTAACATCACTGTACCCCAAACACAGCTAAATCAACACATTTTCCAGGAAATGTATCTGTTGTTCTCTGGCAACTGAGGTCCAAATTCATCTCATTTTCTCTGTTGTTAATCACCAATCAATTTTATCTTTTGCCTTGAACTTTTCTTTCCTTATCATGATCTCTAATGTTCCCAGAAGACTCAAAATATGGCCAAATGAATTTTATTTTTGTGGGCTAAAAGATGCCTATCATAAAAGTCAATCATTTCTAGCATCACTGAACCCTCTTGAAGAGCCTAAGATCCCAGGTAGCTGCAATGGAGTAAGATACTATGATAGAATACAACTAAATATAGAAAAGATGAAAACTCCCATTGTTTCTAAATAAATTTTTAAATGACTTTAAATTAAGTTATAGAACATTTGAGTTTTTCTGTTGATACATGGGCCAAGTCACTTAACCTCTCCCTATATCCCAGGAAATAATAAGAATAGACTTCAGTTTTTACTGGTAGAGAGAGCTTTCTCACTGCGGAGCATCCTACTAATTATAGCATTAGTAGTAAAAGAATGAAACCACCTACTAGTAAAACTAGAGAAATAACTAGTTTTTTTTTTTTTTTTTAATGTGTATACTTTCCATGTATATGCATCATCACAGAGTCTGGATTATATAACCCAAGGATAGGAAGATGTGTGATTGCAGCTTTTAATGCTGTTGGTTAGCCACATCCTAATTCATCATTTAACATGATTTCTTGCGACAATTTCTTTAGATAAGTCTGTTGTACTTTCTCCTTGGCTCCCAGATGTTAAATCTGTGATGCAAAAAATTGAAACAAGTGTAATATGCCTGATTGTGCAAAATAAAACCCACTCAAATTAGTTTATGAACTTGCTAAACATTAACTGTCAATGACTTCACAAGAGATTAAAACTGAAAATAGCACTAACTATGGCATTTCATGATATAATGAGAAATTTAATGGCTGAAATGAAAATATTTCATTTGCTCTAATGTAACAGCAATTTTCAAATCATTCTAGCCTGTCTCCTGATGCCTCATACTGTTTTCCCATTGTCTTTTAAAGGAAGGAGTCCACAGTAGTAAAAATACAGCCACATGTTATCAGATGTGTTTTTTATAGATATAAGTCAATGATCTGATGGCTCCAATTGCTGTACCCCAAACACAGCTAAATCAACACATTTTCCAGGAAATGTATCTGTTGCTCTCTGGCAACGGAGGTCAAGTTCATCTCATTTTCTCTGTTGTTAATCACCAATCAATTTTATTGCATGGAGATTAGGATGGAAATTTCCATGCCAAGAGTAGAGGCACTACACTCAAACTAAAACCAGTCATATTTAAACATTAATCTCCTAAAATCAGAGGGTCCTCTTATAAATGACTTCTCAATGGACCCCTAAGTCCATAGTTCAAGACATCTTTGTAAAGTTGGGGGCAAATTTAGAGTATGAAATGAATAGGATTTGTCAATGTTTTGGACTTTTCTGACCACCTCCTCACTGGCTTAATCAGTACTAGCATTTCCCTGTATTTTTTAACAATGAAATTGCCAGGTTCTGCTGACTCTGCTCTGTCGTTTTTTTTTTTTTTTTTTTTTAAGCCTACAGGCTAGGACTCTTGAATTCTTGAAAGGCCAGATCAACATTAGATTTATAACAAAGAAAAAGATACCTAAGTAATGATTTCCATAAAAGATGCATCTTGTCTCAATTATTGGCTCTAGGCACTTTCTAAACTGGAGACTATTATTTATCATCAACTTTCTCTCTTTCTAGTGTATCTTGAATATGACAGTGCCTAAAGCCCAGTCCAGTGACATCCCTTCCAGAAACTGAGATCTGACTGTGACTATGTCTCTCAGATAGATTGGGCTTAGATTTATCCTATGTATTCTAATAATCTGGTTCTATCCTTTGTCCTAAACCCACCTTCCTTATTCCTTATCCTTCTTGTCATTGGATTCCTCAAATTCAGTCATATAGACTTATTTATAAATGTGAACTAAAAGGTACCTACAAAATATAATCACTCTCTGTGAAGGTCCAAAGTAGCAGTGATGCAGTGGGAAACTATGGTAGGTCATAAGTGAGGTAAATATTGAACTTCCATGGTTTCTAAAGGATCTTTTAAGTTCCTTTGATCACTCACCTTAAACCCCTGAAATGGTGATACACTGAGTCTTAAAGTTTTTCTGACTACCCCCCCCTTTTTCTTTATGTCATGATTTAGAATTTAGGCATAGAAGTTTTATAATTCATTTGCAGCAATAATGGCTAATACATAAAATGTTAAGGGTTTACAAGGTAAGTTTTGAGAAAGCACTTTAAGGCTTACAAATGTATGGAATCTCAATGGAATAACAATTATCTTGTGAAATAAGTATTTAGTTACTGAAAGTCTCATTTTATAGGTACAGAAACTAAAATTCAGAGAGGTGACATCTTGTCCATTATCACATACTTGTTAGGCATTGGAGATGGGATTTGAATCCAGATTTTCCAGTCTATAAATCCAGGACTTTATCTATTGTCATGCTGCCCTTTAAAGGAATATTAAATAGTAAAACTGTAGGCAGAGATCCATAAAATAAATATACCTTTTCTATTATAGAAATTTAAATTTACTAAATTGCTCCCTTTTAAACTTTGACCAATCCTTGTATAGGATTTATCTGCAACCATGCCATGAAATACAGTCACAAATTTCACTAGGAAAGCAAGGAGCAGTGAAATATCCCTCATGATTCTTGGTATAATTTGGAACTATGCACAAAGGACTATAAAACTGTTGTTCTACTTTCCCTTGTCAACCGGAATATCTGACCACACCAAATTCTGTCATCTGATAAGCGTTAAAATATTTACCTATTACTATTTAGTTGTGCCCAACTCTTTATGACCCCATTTTTTTTTCTGGCTAAGATAGGGAAGCAATTTGCTATTTCCTTCTCCAACTCATTGGACAGATCAGAAAACTTAGACAAACAGGTTAAATGACTTATTCGGAGTCACACAGCTAATGTCTGAAGCCACATTTGAACTTAAGAAGATGAGTCTTCCTGACTTCAGGCCTGGCACTCTATCCAATGCTACCCAGTTGCCCCTCAAGATAATCTATGCCCCAATCTTAGCTAATTGGAATTATCATTCATAATTGGTTAAGAACAGGACTCTCCTCACTTTATACTGTACTAACTAAAGGATGGTCCTTTTCCTGCTGCAATCTGGGGACTAAAAGGGACCATCATAAACAAGTAAAATATGAGTATCCTAGTTTTCTTAAAAATCTCATTGGATTTTCTTGTGCTTTCTGACAGAAATGGAGAAACTAAGCTAAGACAGCATTCCCTAAATTATATTATATGTATTTTTATTTCATACTATGTGAATTAGAATTTTAAAACAAAGGGTAGGTTTCCCTCATGAAATAGTATGTGTATAATTCCATTATAAACCCTATTGAAGCCACTATGGGTTTATTGAACATTTTTAGTCAATATTCAATTAAAAACACAGTTGATGAGTCCTTATTAGTGTTGCTTTCCCTAAATTATATCAGAGAACGACTAATTCAAAGCAAAAGATATTTAATTAAACATATCAAAATAGGTGGCAAGGATAATTCTCTTCTTTGTTATACCCTAACCTCCCTTATCCACAAGAGTATCCTTTCTCACATATTCACCAGGAAACCATTTCCTCTTACTTTATCATAAGCCTAACCTCACACCTCTAGTTGCCATTTTCAGCAATTTGGAAAAAGAACCAGATACTTTCCTCACAAATGAGTATTACCAATAACCATCAACAACATTCTTATTAAGACTTTTCCTGTCCCATTCTCATGTGACTGCCAAAGGGATACATTTACTGTTACCTATATCACTTCCAATTGCCCCTCTATTTCCTGAAAACAGGAAGAGAAAAGCTAATACCTTTACATAAGTTTAAAGAAAACAGTGTCATAATTGTGCATTGTGAATCTCAGCATGAGAACTGTGAATCATTGGGGTAGATTTGTAGCTTTCTGCATAGGGTGAGAAAACAAACAAATAAATAAAACCTCAGTTGTCACATCTATCAAGGATGATCTGAACCTACATGGTCTGGACTGAAACTAAAAGGAAAATCTAAAAAAAGTTAGAACCCTGCAAAAGAACCTGTTATATAACTCCTCAACTTCTACCACCTGTTCAAATAGCTTTACCTTCAAATCTATTAAAGAGGTAGAGCAAATGAGATTTTTGTTCTTGGTCTTAATAAGTCACCAAAGTATATAACGTGTAGTATATACAGGAGGTGAACAGATTCTCTTCCATTTGTCTAACCTGTCATAGACGTAACTCCTCAACTTCTACCACTGTTCAAATAGCTTTACCTTCAAATTTATTAAAATGAGATAGAACATATGAGGTTTTTGATCTTGGTCTTAATAAGTCACCAAAGTCAATCTCACAAAATAACAGAATTTTTCTCTAAACCGTGAAATATTTAGTGGAGACTACAAGGGAATTCTTAGTTCACCAATGAACTTGCCAGTCTAGGATGAAGTGAAATATTAAGCACATGAACCACAGACCATCAAGAGAACCCTTTGCTCAACAATATTCAAATCTGAAAATTATATATATGAATATATATAAACTGTAAATTTTAACATAAAATATAGTAACAGATATAGACAAAATAAACAAAGAAATCAATCAATGAGCCCCAGAATACAAGCAGAAACAACAGAGAACTGAAGATTTTTGTTTCAGTAAGTATCGATACAAATATTCCAGTGACCTGAAGAGATATTGCCCAAGGCTTCATTTTTTTCTATTTAATTCAAAAATTTCCCCACTGTCCCTGCTACCATGAATATTATAGTCTAGAAGGCCGCTTCTTCTAAATTGGTGTGTATTATACAACTTAGATACACACACATGTATGTATGATATATGTACACACAGGCATTGTTTTACAGATGTTATTTATGTTGTTACAAATTGGTGCTTAAATACAGGTTGTGTGTATATGTGTATATACTGTGCAAATATGTGTATATGTGTACATATATATGTATATATATATATTCTTATATATACTTATCTCTGCAGGTTAAAATCAGATGTGTCATATAACTATATTTGCATGTATATATACATGATATTTTATTGTTAAAAGTTATTAATACCATTCAATTTTGAGTCTTTTTCATAAGAAATGGAGCTTTATGCTCCTTTTAAAATAAAGCTAAGAGTTACCATGGGAATGATTTTCATTACTGGACTACAATTTTACAAATATCTCCCCTCTACTACACATGCATGTGCACGTGCACATATACATATATTGAAGGGAAACTTAGTGTTTCCCTTCTAAATATGGTTCAAATAGTTCTGGAACTCCTTCCCAAGTGCAAAGTGCTTCATAGTACTTTCATTACTATCCTTTCCTTTAGGTTATGCAGGTGCATTAAAAGAAGGAAAATTAATTAAATTTATGGCCATGTTTATGCCCTCCAGGTGTCATGAAATGTACTGGGTAAGACATTTTTCAAGTAATTAAGCAGACATTTACATGTTTTCTAATGAGTTACTGCCCTTCTTTCTTTAATCTGACCAGAAACCTTATCATTCACTTCTTGTCAGATGATAGGATTATTCTTTAGATGAGAAGATCAACTTTCCTCTCACACTGCAGTGCATTAATGAGCACACTGTTATTGACATAGCATTTCTAAATCCTAGCTGTCTCTGCCAAAAGCCTTTCCTGGTGCAGATTAATAATTGGCTGGTCTATGGCAGGTTAGACAAATGGAAGAGAATCTGTTCATTTCCTGTATATGGTACTCTCTTTTTATATCAATTAATCCCTCATTAATTAACTATATTGGGAATTTATTATTCATTCAACAACTGAGAGAAATGTGAGAAAGGGCCCTGCCCTCCAGGAGTTTACAATTTACTTAAGAGACAAATCACCAAGGTGTTTTTAATGTAGTTGGGAAATAAGACTAAGTAGCTGCCCTCAATAAGTTTTAAACTGAATTGAGAAAACAGCCATATGAAATAAACAGGGAACATACCTAGATATTTTCCATAATAATTATCTTCCTATGAATGATATTCAATGATAATAACTGATATTCAGATGGTACTTTACATACATCTTCTAAATTGACCATCAAAACAATTCTATGAGAAAAATAATATGAGTATTGCTAATGTAATTTTATTGATGAGGAATCTGAAGGCAAAAAATTATGTGACTTTCCCTCTAATAATTTTAGTATCAGAGCTGGAGCTGTACCAAGGGCTCTCTTACCTATAAATCCAGGGTTTCTCTTATCGTAGTACATAATCTCATTAACAGTTAAAAGAATGGCATAAGAGGAAGTGGGTAGGATCTGCTAGTACAAATGGTTCATGCTTGCAACCTATATTTGTGTCCCACAATTGTACCTTCAGTAGTTCTTCTATAAACTATAATCTCTTATTTTTCCAATATAGTTAAAGGACATAATATTCTAGTTAACATAAAAAATGTTATTAACTGGCAATCACCACATATATTGTGTATTGCAGAGAAATTTTCTAAAAGTATAAATCAGATTAATTCATTATCGTTAGAGTTGTGAACTGATCCAACTATTCTGGAAAGCAATTTGGAACTATGCCCAAAGGGCTATAAAACTATGCATAATCTTAGATTCAGCAATCCTACTAGTAAATCTGTATCCCAAAGAGATGATAAAAAGGGAAACTGGACATCCATATGCAAAAATATTTATAGTATCTCTTTTTGTTGTGGCAAAGAATTGGAATTGAGGACATGTCCATTAATTGGGAAATGACTGAACAAGTTGTAGTATATGAATGTAATGGAATAAGGACAAGCAGGCAGATTTCAGAAACTGAATGACACATGTGAATAGATGAAAATGAAGTAGGCAGAACAAGGAGCATATTGCATCCAGTAGCAAGAGTATTTTGTGCATATATATATATATATATATATATATATATATATATATATATATATATATATAAATATAACCTATATCATATTATTTATTGTATAAGGAAAGAGAAAAGGGAAGGATAGAGGAAAGAAATTTGGAATTCAAGATTTTATTTTAAAAAATCAACAAGAAGATTATGTAATGATCAACTGTGATATCAACCAGGCTCTTTTCAACAATGAGGTGATTCAAACCAATTTCAATAGACTTGTGATAGAGCCAACTGCATCCAGAGAAAGTACTATGGGGACTAAATGTGGATCACAACATAGTATTTTCACTTTTTGTTGTTGTTGATGTTTCCTTGCTTTTTTTTTTCTTTTTCCTTTTTTTCCATTTTTGATCTGATTTCTCTTGTGCAGCATGATAAATGTGGAAATATATTTAGTAGAATTACACATAAATTCCACATTTAACCTATATTGGATTACTTGCTGTCTTAGGGAGGGGAAATGGAGAATGAGGGAGAAAAATTTGAACACAAGGTTTTGCGAGTAATTGTTGAAAACTATCTTTGTATGTATTTTGAAAAATAAAAATCTATTACATAAATCAGGGTTAAAACTATTATAATTAGAAAAAAAGAAAAATTATTTTGAAAGGAAGTATAAATCAATAAAAAAATTTAAAAAATAAAAAACACTTTGGAATAGGACCTATGATTTAACTGGCATAGGGGCCTCCAAGTGAAGAAACACCTCCTATTGATTGATTAGCAGCTTCTTAGCAAGTTACAGCCATAGAGGATTACCCCAAGCACTAAGAGGTTAAGTAATTTTCCCAGGAGGTTAAATAGTCAATATATGTCAGAAATAGGACCTAAACTCAGTTCTTTCTGGTTCCAAAACTGGCACATGATTCACTGCCCCACACTGTCCTTTTTACATTTCGTATTTTTAAATTTACTGGATGTAATTTAGTGACTCTTTAATAATTCTAAAGGCATATCCTGATCTTTCAGCATCCAGGGACATTATAATAAACATTCATTATCATTATACTGTTCTGTGAAAAAAATTCTGATTACCTGGACTTTATTATTTGGACACAAACACAAATGGTAAGCATTTCTTCCCCAAAATTGGCAAGCATAATGCTGTTAACTTTGGGAAACAATACCCAGTAATGCAAGAGTTCTTGAACTATGGTCCACAAACACCCAAATGGTCTAGTTAAATATCAAAGTCTGTGAACTTGGATAGGAAAAAAAAATACATCATTACTTTCCCTAATTTTGTACCTCTTCAACTGAAATTTTGTATCTCTTTCAATTGAAAAACAAAACCAAATACCTCAACATTATTCTGAGAAGGGTTAATGGGCTTCTCCATACTGCCAAAGCAGTCCCATAATGCACAGACAAATTAAGAACCTTTGATTTAATGGAAAGAATATAGGATTCAAAGCTAAATAACAATTGTCAAATTCTGAACTAAAAAAAATTATTACAAATAAATAGAACAGGGAGAAGGGTAAAGATGATCCAGAATCAGAGTGTAGAAGGGAATTTGGGTGAAAGTCTGATTTCTGGCAAGGTAAGTAAGGTAAAAACTCACTTATCAGTTTGTGAACAAGGGACCAAGTCTAAGATTGTGGTGGTGGAGCAAAGTTGTTGCTGTTGATGTTGTTGTTTGTCCTTCGTTCTTCAATAGGACCATGACATCAGGACGTGATGCCATGACATGTAAGTGAATTATTTAAGAGAGGTAAGTCTAGGCAAGATTACTTGCCTCACTTTCCCTTCTGGAGCTATCTGGATCCAGTGACCAGATAGAAATCAGGATGACTGAAGATGGTTCTAGATGCACTGAAAGACCTTGGACTTTTAAGAAAATGACTTGAATGGAGGCAACATAAGTGCCACCATGGTGCATTGAGCTCTGGGACTATCAGGAATATCTGAGTTCAAATCCACCCTCAGATGTTAACCAATGTGTGACCTTGAGCAGGTCACTTAGTCTCTGTTTGCCTCAGTTTCCTCATCTGTAAAATGGAAATAATAGCACCTATCTCCTAGGGTTGTTATGAAGATCAAATAAGATAACAATATCAAGGTGCTTAGCATGGTGCCTGCCACATAGTAGGTATAAAAATATAAATAAAGATATGTATATAATTTTCTATTAAAAACAGGGATTTCATAATGAGATGAAAATAATATCTTCAGAAAGTATAAAGGTTGCAATAGAAACTGAAGTAACCATATTAAAACCATTTAGATAGGCTTAAATGGAGGGAGAGAAGAACATAACTGACATTTTAATATTGTTTTAATTTTAATATTGTAACTAAATGTACATATTACATACAGGAAAAAATACCTGAAAATATATTTATGTGGCTATACCATAGTATTTAATTCAGGTATCAAAATTAGAATAATATGGAATTTTGGGTCATTTATCATTAAAAATCTTTCTTCTTGATTTCGTTTCTCTTCTCAACTCTGATTTTTTTTTAGTTAGATTTTAGTTTATTTTCAATTACACATTCTCTCCTCCCTTACACCCATCTACCAAGAAGGTTAAAAAAAAATAAAGACCATTACTAATATGTATAGTCATACAAAATAAATTCCTCTTTTGGACCTATGCTGAAAATAAGAGAAGGAACAGAAGGAGAAAGAGGAGGAAGAAGATAAAAGAAAGGAAGGAAGAAAGGAAGAAAGACGGAAGTAGGGAGGAGGAAAGAAGAGGGAAAATTTGTTTTGATCTCTATCCTGAGTCTATCACTTTTCCATCTGGAAGTAGATAGACTATTTCATCATGAGTCCTTTCATTTGTGGTTGACCATTGTGTTGATCAGAGTTCCTAAGTTTTCAAAGTTGTAAAAAGTTTTTAAAGTGAAAAAAAAAAAAAGAGTGGAAAGACACACACATATGTTTATTTAAAGTATTTATGTGCAAAATGAAATCATCATTACTACCACTATCCATTTCTCACACAAGACCCAAATTAAAATATTAACATTATTATTATTATATATTAAAATAGTAACATTGTTCCATTTTCTCTACTTTGTCAATATTCTTTCCCAGGGAGAATACCTTGCAGAGCAGAAAGCAGTTGTTATTTCAATGTTTCCTAGTCTATAAAAAAGTGCCTGGTTCCATATTGGAATTCTTCACAGATATGAACGGAAGTTTTAATGTATTCAAGGCAGAATAAAAATTCTAAGTGTCATGGCTGCTACCTGGAAGAAAGCCTCCTCAGGGTGAGAGGGAATGGTTTTCTGAAGGATTTGGTATTATGATAGATAATAAAGTTGTATCAGATTAGATTGAAGATTTCTTTAATAAAGCCCACAGTTGGAACTTGAGACTTGCCAGAATACCTGAGAAATTAGTAACCAAGTAATTGAAGGTTTTCATCTCTAACTCAATCTCTATACTTTTTTTTTAAGATGCCTGAGAAATCTTTTTTTATTTTTAATATTTTTTCTCAGTAAGGTTACTGGGCAAGAAATCTCTCAAGACCAAATTTTCAAAACTGTCATCCTCATTCAAATGTTTTAAAATGTTTCTACCTCTTCAATCATACTGCAAAGGAGAAGAATGAAAGCCACAGAACTTAGATAAGGTAGGACCAGAGAGGAAGTGATTCAATGTATATTTGAGGTTCATTAGGCTAAAGTTCTGAGAAATTTAAGGCTTCTGTTGTAACACTTACCTGCTTGGATCTGCAGCCTAAATCTTTTTTGGGTGGGTAAAGGTGGGGAGAAGATGGCAGCATGGAAACTAAATTATGCTATATATTTATGATAGCAATCCTTTCATTCAACTATAGTCTCATATCAGTAAGACATAGAATAGAGCAGGGGACCAACAATATCTGTCAAACCAAGTCAAAGTATACCTTGGTATTCAGTGATTTCAATGCAATAGGGAACAAAGTGGCTACAAGTTCCTCTCAAAGTTAGGAAAAAACAGGTTCAAATACTGCTTTGGCAATATATTGATTATGCAGCTTTGGGGAAAATCATTTAATTTTTCAGTGCTGGGAACTTTCTGTTTTAAATTGAAGAAATGCCAGCCTACATTGGTAGAGGGAATTTTCTCACGTGGGAGATTGCTAAATCAGTGAAATCACAAGTTCTTTAAATCAATGAAATAACAGGTCATATCCCAATATTTCCAATGATAAGAAATATGGCAAGTTTTTCAGAATCATTGTGTACAATAAAAAATCATTGTGTACAATAAAATCATCAACTGGTTAGAATAAAGGTTAAAAAATGCCACTGAATAAGAAACAATATGGCTCAAAAGACACATTAAGCAATCTTCGTAGCTCTCTCCAAGATATCTTTAAACAAGATGCTCATTGAGAAAAACAAACAAAAAACAATAAGGAATCACTAAAAATAAAGACATCTATTCTATCACCTTTACCAAGTTTTATTGATGCTCTTATTTCTGTATAAGTCAATATGCCTTTCCTTGTTAAAAGAAGAAAAAAGAAAGAAGAAGAAGGAAGAAAGAAGGAAGGAAGGAAAAAGAAGAATGTAAGCAAAATCAAAAGCGAAAAGGTAGAATAGAATACTGGATTTGAAGTTAGGAAGATTCATCTTCTGAGTTCAAATCTGGCTTCAAACACCACTATTTGTCCAGGCATTCCTTAGTCTACAGATTTCCATTTTGTGTCCAGGGTTTTTTTGTTGTTTTTTGGTGTGTGTGTGTATTTGGTTTTTTTTTTTTGTTTGTTTGTTTGCTATTACAAAAATAAACTAAATATTTATTCAAAATATGATTTTTTTGCATAAATATGACCTTTCATTCCACTCTTCACCTCTTTGAAGATCTGTTAGTGAAATCACTGAGCTAAGAGATAGAGACACAACTTTATCAATAGCACACTAGTGTGCTTATTTTACTGCAACTCCTCCAATATCAATGATTTCAAACATTTTATGTCTGCCAAATTTTTTGATATTGAGATAAAATCTCAGAATTATTTTAATTTGAATTTCTCCTATTATTAGAAATTTAGAAGGATCTTTTACCTGGATGTTAATAGTTTGCAATCTTTAGAAAACTATCTTATCCAGAAAAATGACCAGACTTTAACCAGCTTTTTACTTTATCTCCTTTTAAAGGACAAACCCAGTGTAAAACAAAAAAAAGTCATTTGAAAAACTTTACAGACAAGGGTGATGGAATTGATTTACAATATAGCCTCACAAATAACAAAAAGGAGTAGAGAATGAACTGAGTCTTCAGAAAGTACATGTGACATTCAACTAAATCAGCTTACAGTAAGAATATGTCATAAAACTAGACAACAGATGGACATGAAATGGAAATTTGCTGGCATTTCAATGGCAATTTTTATTCTCATTACTGATAATAGTCAAACCACCACATTTGGACTCTCTTACCTCAGCTGTAAATAAAAGAGAATTGGAAGTTAAGATGACTGTAGGAAAATAAGTACTTGACCTGACCAAATATATAAAGAAGAAATCCATGTTTTTTGGTGTCATATTTTTAAGGGTACTTGGGATTTGAGTACAAAGATAACTCAAATTTTGGCAGATTCCAAAAGAATAGAAAGAATATTATTATTAACAAGACCAACAATAAAAGGCAACCAAGAGAATATGTGACTCATGAATCTATTTGCTACCCTCTATAAGATATTTATGAGGTTGTATGCATCAAAGGCATACTAGATGAAAATATGAGAAGGAAACAAGTAGATTCTTGAAAATAAACTTCCTTGCATCAAAGGCATACTAGATGAAAATATGAGAAGGAAACAACTAGATTCTTGAAAATAACTATATATACCAACTATATCTTCACACAATTGATTGAAATGTGCAGAGGACATAATGTCCCTCAATGGTAATAACTAGTCTATTTTAAATATGCATTTGCTTTCATCAAGTAAAATGCATCTTCAGAGATCATCTTCCAACATGATGTCTCAGATGTATGTGTTAAGGTTGCATATGATTCAATAAAAAATGAAACCACAGAGATTGCTTTATTCTACAATACCCTGATTATCAGAATGGAGACATAAAAAAGACATATATATGCATGTGTGTGTGAATTCTTATTAAAATGTACACAATAAGGCCTGATATTACATGTCTCCCAACACTGTTGAATTTCCTCAGAATAAATTCTATTAATGTTTTGGAATATATCTGTTGAGATCAAGGCTTTTAAGAAATACTAGTTAAATCTTTTTAATGACCTGAAATTTTATTGATGTGGGTATCCCTCTATTGACCCAGATCTCAAACTCTTTACAATTTAATAGATGCTCTTCAAGAGTTTCATTGGCCAGAAAGTGCCTGTGGCCAACCTGGGTATGAGGCTTTCTGAGTTTTTTTAAAGCTATTCTTTGGACAACAAACATTCATTCTATCAGTGGGTCATTGCCTTTTTCAAAAGTTTTTCAGGTTTGTAGAATTGCCTCTTGTATTCCACAATAAGGAATCAAAGAAAAACTTTAGTGAAGGCTTTAAAACACACAAGTGATGTATTTTTGGTGAAAGCTATATTAAAATCTATTTTTATATAAATCTCTATCTTTCTATCCTAAGGGAAGAAAATCTACATTATATTGAAATTCCTTGAGAGCAAAAGTAATATTTTGAATAATTTCATAGAGACCTTAGCACAATATTACAAACAGGCAAGAGCTTTAATACCTATGAACGAACGATCAAAATAATAGCAGTGATGTCAGTGATGATATTGAAATGTGATGAGGCACAGCATTCTGTATAAAATGCTTACATACAAAATTACCAGGTGCTGAGTGTTATGTAAATAAACTAGATGATAACTTGTCTTTCTAAGAAACTACCATTTAAAAATTCAGTCGAGCACTGAAAAGAAAGTGTTCTTAAAGCCCATATTTATATAATATTTTAGAATTCTAGATTTAGAATTACTCTACATACATTATATGAGCAGATCCTCACAATAAGATACTTAGGTGGTACACTTAGGAGCAGGGGCCTTGGAGTCAGGAAGAATTGAACTTGAATAGTGCTCTAGACTTTTACCAACTAGGTGATCTTAAGCAATTCACTTAATCATTTTGTGCCTCAGTTTCCTCATTTGTAAAATGGGGATAATTATAATGCCTACCTGCCAGGATTATTGAGAGGAAAAAATACATTAGTACATAAATGCTAAACATTATTATTATCATTATTATCTAAAACTCCCATGATGTGAAAAGCATTATTGCCAGCCTCATTTAAATATGAGGAGTCTGAAGGTGACTTTCTCAGGATCAGCCATTGAATAAGTATCTGAGGTGGGATTTGAAGCCAAGCTTTTGTAATGTTTTCTAAAACATTTCTATCTGACATGATGGAAAGAGGATGAAATAGGAATTTAGGAGATCTGGCTTCTAGTGATGGATCTACTAAATAACATATATATGTTAGCAATTTCAGTCTTTTTTCCTTATTTAAAAATGGGAGATGTTGGATTCAAATGGTCTCTAATGGTCTCTTTAGTTTTTTTTATATCTGTATGTGGAACTCCCTGTAAGAAAATTCCCTTCTCCAATGTAAATATATCATAGTTCTGCAAATTACAATTTTTAAGAGTAACATGGAACATTACAAAATTAAGTGTGCTTCTCAGGGTCAGCAAATACCAGAGATTGAGGTTAATCTTTACCTCCATTAATGATGTCTGCCCAAACATACTACATGACTAATATAGGGTTGTTGAATTGTTTTTTTTTATTTTTTATTTTTTATTTTTATTTTTAAGACATTTGGGGTTAAGTAACTTGCCCAGGGGCACATAGCTGGTGAATGTCTTAGGCCAGATTTGGACTCAGGTTCTCCTGATTTCAAAGATGATGCTCTATCTACTTTGCTACTTAGATGCCTTTAAATTGATTTCAATTAAATCATCAGATATTGGTACTTATTTCTACTGGGACAAAGACTTGGCAAATCCCACTTGCCAAGAAAATGATAAAGTCCTAATCAATGCAAGGTAATTAAAAAACAAAAATATAGTTTTCCCCCTTTTCTGTTTAGCAGAATTCAGCAAGAAGAGTTAGAAAGAGAAATCTCATTCAAATAACTACAGAATAATAAAATATCCAGGACTCTATCTATCAAGGTACATTTGTGAATCATATGAATTCAAATTAAACACACATTTTTGTAAAAGTAAAATCCGACTTAAATAATTATAGAAATATTATTTGCCAATGGTAGATCAATTAATATAATACATATGTCAATACTACCTAAATTAACTTATTTATTCAATGTCATAATAATAAAACTATCATATTCATATTTTATAGAAATAGAAAAGTAATAAGGCATCTAGATAGTATAGTAGACAAAGCCCAGATGTTGAAGATCTGAGTTCAAATCCAGTCTCAGACATTTACTACCTATATGACCCTAGGCAAGTCACTTAATCTTGTTTGCCTCTGTTTCCTTATTTGAAAAATGAGTTGGAGAAGGAAATGGCAAACCACTACAGTGTCTTTGCCAAGAAAGTCCAAGTGAAATCACAGAGAATCAGATATGATTTAAATTGCTAAACAATAAGAAAATTAATAACAAAATAGAGATGAAAGAGAAAAAGATGACTTTCAAGAGATGAAAAAAGTAAGAAAAAGGGCCTAGTACTATCAGATTTCAAACTATACTATGTTGCAACAATTATTTTTTGAAATAGCAAGTATTACTTGCTAAGAAATAGAAATATCATTCAGTGAAACAGATTAGATACACAACATACAGAAAAAGCAAACAACAGTACTTAAAAAAACACAAAACTCAAGTTACTAGGCAAAGGATTCATGATTTAAAAAGTATTGTAGGAAAATGATAAAAGTGTGTGCAGAAATTAAATATGGATCAATATCTCACACCATATGCCAAGAGAAAGCAGAACTCAGACTTAAAAAATTACATCATAAAGGAATTAGATCATTAAGAAAGTTAACTTTCAACTCTATGGATAGGTGGAGACTTTGTAACTAAGTAAGGGATGGAGAGGATAACAGAAGATAAAATGGACAATTTTAGGCACACAAAATTGAAAAGATTTTGAAAGAAGCAAAAAACAAATGTAACAAAAACTAGAAAGAAAAAAGCAACTGGAAAAATATGAAGCAAGATTCTCTGATAAGGGTCTCATATACAAGTTATAAAAACTTGTACCATATAAAAAACTGGTAAAAATTTATAAAAGCAAGAACCACTCCCAATAAAAGAATGATTAGAGGATATGAACAGGTTTTTTAAAAGAAGAAATATAAGTTATCAAAAACCATATTGAAAGTGTTCCAAAAACTAATACTTAGAGAAATATAAATTAAAGGAAATTCCATCTCACCTTTGTCAGTTGGGCAAAGATGACAAAGAAAGAATATGGCATATGTAGGAAGTATGATAGGAAAATAGTCACAATACTGAACTTTTGGTGGAGCTTTGAATTTTCAGACGCAATATGGAATTTGGAACTATGTCCAAAAAATTAATGAATTGTTTCTATCCTTAGATCATATGTTATCATTTGATCATATATCATGAAAGACATGAAAAAAGTACCCATATGTACAAAAACATATATAGCACTTCTCTTGGCAGTAGTCAAAAACTATAAACTAAAAGGGTATCCAGCTATTAGGGAATGGGCTAAATAAAAATGGCATAAGGATATAGTAGAATATTATTGTACAATTAAAAAGATGAAATAGACAATGTCATAGGAAATTGAGAATACTCCTAAAATGGATAAGCAGTGAAGTGAGAATTTAAAGAACAATATACGGTGACAACATTATAAAGAAAAACAACTTTGAAAGATTTTAGGATTCTGAAGAATGTGATGATAAACATGAATTCAGAGAATGAAGATGAAACATACCTTTTAACACCTTCTGCTAGAGAAGTGATGGACTTAAAATACTGAGTAAGACAGTGCTGTAGACAGAGTTCCAAGCCTGGATTCAGGAAAACTCATCTTCCTGAGTTTAAAATCTGTATTTAGATACTAGCTGTGTGGCCCTGGGCAAATAAGTCATTTAATCCTATTTCTCTCAGTTTTCTCATCTGTAAAATGACCTAGAGAAGGAAATGGGAAACCATTCCAGTATCTTTGTCAGGAAAACTCCAAATGAAATAACAGAGTTGGTTATAAGTGAAAAATGATTGAACAATAACAATGTAGAAACTTGTTTTTCTGGGCTTTGTATATTTCTCGTGACAGATTTACTATTTTAAAAATTATTTTTTAATTGAAGTGGGAAAAAGATATAAAAATGCAAAATAATAACAATAATAGTTAGCATTTATATATCTCTCTTTTTACCAGGAGTTGTGCTAAAAATTTTATAATTATTATTTCATTGAATCCTCCCAACAATCCTATTCTTGTCCCAACAACCAAAATATTCCCATTTTACATATATGAGGATGGAAGTAAACAGAAGTTAACTGTGTTTCTCAAGTCACAAAGCTTGTAGGTATGAGAGGCTGAATTGAATTCTTGACTCTACTGTACCACTTACTTGCATGTAAAAACAAACAAGTAAATGCAATTAAAAATTCTTATATGGAACAAGAAAATCAAAGAAAAAATAAACCTAATTGTTTATTATATGTATTTTAAAAATAATAAACATTGCCAAGAGTAGATGAGGCAGTGATAATAAATGAAGGAACAGAAGGCAGAATTATTCAACTATTTCCCCCTTATTTTCTTTACCAAGAAGAGTACTATTCAGATAGGAGGAAATAAAATTTACTAACAATGAATTATATTCCAATATAGGTGAAGAGATGCACCTAAGAACAATTGATGAGATCAAATCATAAGAATTGATAAACCACATCCCTGCATAAAAGCCCCAAAACAAGCAAAACAAAACAAAAAATCTTGTGAATGTAATTGTGGGAATGGCATTAACGTTATTTGCAAAATTGTGCAAGAAAGGAGCAATGGCATAGTACTGGAAATAGGAAAATATTTCCTATATAGAATCAAACAAAAATAAGGGAAGAAAATTAGAAAGAGCTTTTCATTAATAAGTTTGACACTGATTCTTAGAAAACTTCTAGAGGATCAGCAGAATTGTACAGAAACTAGTAATTACCAAAAATGCATCATGGCCTCTGAACAAACTATGACAGGCTAAAATAATTTATTTTTGTGACAGTTATTGAATGGGCATAGAAAGGGAATTCTATATAACTTGGATTTTCACAAGGCATTTTTCAATCCCTAAAAGCAATTTCTATGGACAAGATTGGAGAGATAAGAGATAGATGATAACACAAGTATACTCAGAGCAATTGAACACTGGATTTAAGGTATTGTGATGAATAAATTCATGTCAACATGGAAAACAGTCTCTTTTTGAGTCCTATTAGACTTTGCCCTGGACTCCTTGCACTTCAAACTTATTAATAATGATTTGGACAAAGGCATGGATAGTGAAATTGGGAATGATATAGAAAAGAGATAATTAAGGATAATTAATACACAGAATGGCAGAATTGGGATTCAAAATGATATTTCATAGCTAGAATAATGGGCTTAAAAAGTTAATGTAGGAGATAAAAGTGTTAAAAAAATGTAGTCACACAGTTCAATTACCAAAAGTCAATTGCATAGGAACACAGGAAAAATGGTTCTAGACCACTTTTGAAAATGACTTGGAGAATCAAGTGAGAAGTAAGCTGTCTAGGATTCAGTTTTGCATTGGTGTGGTCACAGAGCTAATGAGGGTTCAGACTATATTAACAGAAGCTTAATATTGACAAGTTATTTTCATGTTCTATGATCCTCTGGGGTGGCAAGATCACAAATGGATTATATTTTGTTTTAGGTACCTTATTCTAGAATGACAATAGGCAAACCTAAATTTATCCTGAGGTAGAACGAAAGAATGAGAAGCACAGTGAAACACTAGTATGAACAGAATTTATTGGCATTTCCCCCAAACTTATACTCTTCTAAACTTTCCTCTTTTTGTTAAAGTTATTATAATTTTCTCAATCTTTCAGGTTCTTATCTTGAAGTCATTACTCCCCCTTACTATATATACACTATATATACAATCAGTTGCCCAATCTTGTCAATTCTACCTCTGTAATTCTTATACCCAACATCTTTTCTCTAATCTCACTGCTATTACTCTCACCACTTCTCACTTAGATTGCTCAAAAGCTTCCACATTGATTGCCTTTCTTCATGTCTTTTGCCACTCTGATCCATTCTCCACAAAATTACCAAAATGATCTTCCTTAAGTTCATAGCTGATCAGGTCACTTCTCTACTCAACTAACCCCAATAGCTCCCTGTTGCTAGAATGATTGAATATAAATATCTCAGATTAATTTTAAAGTCCATCAAAATCTAGCCCCAATATTGGACATGACTTGCCCTCTAGTGAGCTGTGATTTAGACAACTTGTGCTTCATTCTAATCTTCACATGAAGTATTATATGCCTCTGCACAGGTCATTTTCAGTACCTGGAATGTCCTTAGTTCCCTGTTCTGCCTTAGAGAATCCCTTTCTTCAGCAACTCTTTCTATATGTCTTTTTTATCCAAACTCCAGCTGCTTAGAATAAAAAGCTGGGCGCTCCCTCCTGGAATATTTCTAGAGTTCAGCAGTATCCTCCAAAACAGTTCCCTAAATATCTTATTTTTAGCTAACATATATTTATTTGTGTTTATTCTCCTTATGTTTATCCTGCACACAATAATAATAAATAATGAGTTATTTCCCTGTTTAGAATGTTAGCTCTTTATGAGTAGGAATTCTTTCATTCTCTATATTTGAATCCTAAGGATCCAGCACAGAACATACATGACACCTAACATATATTTAATAAATTATTGTTGATTAAAAAAAAATCATTGGGGCAGCATAGAGTACCAGTACTGAAGTCAGGAACACCTGAGTTTAAATCTGGCCTCAGACACTCAACACTTCCTTATGTGTGACCTTGAGCAGGTCACTTAACCCCAATTGCCTCAGCAAAAAAATAAAAATAAATAAAAATAAAATAATTGATGAAATTAAACTGGGTACATTTAAATTGCATAAGATTAAGAAGATAATAATCATTCAAGTATTTGAATAACTGTGTTTCGAAGCCTTGCTTTGTTTGAACTTTAAGATTAAACTTGAGAGCAACAGGCAGAAGCTTTTTGTTCAGGTGTTTTCAGTTGTGCCTGACTTTTCACGATCCCATTTTGTCATTTCCTTCTTCAGCTAATTTTACAGTTGACTAGTCTAGGGTTACGCTGTTAGTAATTATCTGAAGTCAACTTTGAACTCAGGAAGACTCATCTTTCTGACTTCAGGTCTGGCACTCTATTCTCTCAACTCAAGGTAGAAGTTTCAAAAGAAAAGAAAAAACTTAGCAATAGTCAGACCTTTCCAAAAATGTAGAGCTACTTATGAAGCAAGGAGTTCCTCATCCCTGGGGGATCTTGAAGCAAAGAATTAAATAATAATTTGTTGGGACTTTTGTAAAAGGAATTCCTACCTGGGAACAATTTAGACTAAATGAGTTTGGAGGTTCCTTTTAACTCTGAGGTTGTAGATATTCAATAAATATTTGTTGATTAAATACAAAATGTGGCCTTCTTTTCAAGACTCAGGTTTAAAGCCTACCTCATATACTTACATAACTTATACTAAATATGATGTGTGACCCCTGGCAAGTCACTTAACCTTGGTCTATCTCAGATTCCTCACCTGTAAAATAAGGATAATAATCACAATCTTCCAAACATGTTGGCAGGAAAAAATGATAACATATTAATATGTGGGTATCTACATGCAGAAAACACTCATATGAGTGTGTGTATCTTTATCTCATGTGTATATATATATATATATACACAACTGTTCTTTTCAAACTTTTAAGCATTATATAAATGCTATCCATTATGAATTCATTGTATAATTTTGGATGTATATCAAGGAAAACATAAAACAGAAGTAATAAGTGTCAGAAGAAGACCAGTTAGGGGAAAGGAGGGCCAGATGTTAACTCAATATAGGGAAGAGCTTTATGACAATTACAGCTATCCAAAAAAAGGGAACTGGCTGCTTAGGGAATAGTGAGAGACCCACAACGGTAGCTATTCAAGCCAAAGTCAGGGAATGATCTGTCACAGATGTTTTAGAATGACTGACTGAAATGTGCTCAAAAATTTCTTAAAATAAGATTTTGTGACTTATTTATAAAATACAACATATTCTTTACAGTCAAAAGTAAAACAACTCCATCATAGTTTTGTGTGTAAGCATTTAACATTGTGCCTGGTACATAGTTGGTGCTTAATAAAAGATTAATGGTCAGAGGAAGAAAAAAATCAAAAATAGTCTATCAATGACAGGCTGAAGAATGAGGTCACAAGCTAACTGGGAATAGTAAAAAGAAGGCACAGATCTCCATTTCTCAGGGGCAGCAATGTGTTGTTGAAACATTTCCAGAAAAAAAGGAGCAAAGGATGCAGCCTTCTAGTTTGAGCTGTGCTTTGAATTTACTCTATGATCTAAAATGTGTCATTTAATCTTTCTCAATCTGTTTTCTAATTTAAAAAAAATTAGAATAAATAAGATCTTTTCTAACTTTAGAATCCTATAATTCTTAGATTGCTTTGGTTATCTCTTTATTTCTACAATAAATAAAGTTTGCTATTTTCCTCCTTCTGTTCCCCCTTGGAAATATTTCCACATTCAATTGTGTTCTATTACATTAAAAAAGAACTAGATATCTGCATCTATCCTTCTTTGTTTGGGATAGGAGACCCTCAAAAGGGATGGAATTAGTTAAAAAACATTCACATTGATTTGTACAACACCATCTGAGACAGGATTACCTGGAAGAAACATTTTAAATTTAAATGAATGCAGCCTTAGATGGAATAACTTACTCTTGATCCTCACATGTGTAATCAATAGGGAACTCTTTGGCTGCATCTGATTTTTCACATTTTTCAGCTAAGTCAGGGATTCTAATGCAAAAATCTGCTCAGTTATGTGGATTTGTGAACTGTCTAGAGGGCTCTGGGTCCATTAACCAATGGATGGATTACCATGAGGCATAAATATAAATTTTTTTTGTCTCCAACAGAGATAGCCAGGCCCCAGGATTATTCCTGTGGCTGGAAGAAAAGTGGTACCTGTTTTCCTTAGATTCGTACTTGGAAATTAATAAAGAACAAATGTGTCTCTTGGTATTAATTCAAAACTCTAAAGCAAAATTAATTAGACATCCACTTTTTCAACTTCAGCTTCAGGAACAGGTGAGAAGGTTGGTTTAGTATTCATTCATACAAAATCCCAGTGTGAATGTGCATAATGGAAGGAATTGCTTATGTGGATGTAAAGGGGCTGCAGTATTCTGGGGCAAATTATAGACCTGTCAGTTACATTGGAGACATAATACGCTTGGGGTTCAGTTGAGATGAGGCATCTCCCTTTTCCTCCACCCCTGCTTTTTTCTGTTACGACCAAAGTGAGGAGTGGGGGCTCCCAAGTCCACAATCTCCACATATGATCCTTTTATAAAAATAGCAACACCAAGTGCTACAAGTCTGTTTTAGCTCTAGCATGATACTCAGAGGTAGGTCAAAATTCCAGGACTTGTAAGTTCTTATGAGAGATTGCAATATTTAAAGACAACTTCATACTATTTTGAAGGGAATGCCAAATGTAGCACAATTATTGTATCAAAGCAAATTCTTTCCTTATGCTATATCAAACTACATTATCATGCTGGTCAAAGGACAATCTTCTTAGCTGAACTTTCTTTTATGATAAAAATCTAAAAGAATACACTTTAGGAAGAAATTTTTCTTTTCCAACCACAGTTATAGCTCAACATTTTTCTACCCAATACCAAAAACAAAAAGGGCACAATTCCGCTTCTCTCTTTATGTACTTCATGTCATACCTGTTATACCTCCTGATATTTTTTTTCCTTTAAAGGAAAAAGAAAAGTCAACCTGCCTTTGTTTCTTAGTGAACTTCAATAGAACTTTATTGAATATCTACTACGTACAAGGATTTTCATAAAGTTTTATTCTAATATCTCCTCACGGGATGGAGGTGACCCAAGTTACTCTGAGAATATGCTAATAGAGTGCAAAATCTCTCAGGTTCAACTATGATGGAATGACTTCAAATGAAAAACCGGAAGAAGACAAAACTTGGCTTTTTTAGGACCAGCCTAAGTAATTATAGAATCACATATTTATTAGGCCTACCATTTGGCAGTGAATCCTTTGATTGTGGTTACCTTTCAACCAAAGAAAAATACAAAATGGTGCTCATTTTTGAGGACCCCCTTTTTACTTGCACAGTGGTCATGGGAGATTGGTAGAAAAATAGGATGAGGTGCTAAGACTCACACTTGTATGCTAGCATCTTAATGGAAATTTTGTCCAATAGTAAAAAAGTAGAGATATTGTTAGAGGAACTGAATCATATCAAACTTGAAATTCTCTATGTGATAGAAACCAGAAGGAAAAAAAAATGTTATAATTGAAGAATTCCTTGGAGAAGCAAATTAAGAGATTGGCAGAATTTGTTTTCTCCTGTGCCCAAAGGCATCAATAAACATCATTTCAAGAAGTATATGTTCATTTTCCTCCAAAGAGCTCAATAAATATTCGAAAATATACCACCATGAAAATATGCACCAATGTATATAAGGTACAAAGGATAAAAAGGCAAATAAATCTATGACATATGGAATAAGACCCTCCAAATCAAATTAACACATATGATATCAGATAATTTCATTTCAAAGATATGATTAAGTGAAATGGTGAGAGACAAATTGCAAAATGTTCCTCCAGGAAAAACATCCTCACATTTATGCATCAAAATGTTTTTTTTCTTGCAGAAAAAATAAATTGGACATTGAAAGCTGCAAATGACATCATGAAGCAAAACTGATTATTTATCAAAAAGGAAATGATTAGTTACTGATTGAGAAATCACTCTTGAATCAGCTGATAATCAGACCAAAAATTTATTAGGGCAAAGATCAAAATTATTATGGAGTTAGGAGAATAAGAAAATAATGAAAAGATATGTTTGACAATTAAAATAACTCTATTAAACAAGTTAGTGATCTAAAATGGGATATTTCTGAAATAAAAAACAAATATACTACTGCAATAATTTTATGTAGTTTAACAAATATAAATCAATTGCAATAGTCAAGGCTAACAGTGTCCAAGATGCACTTTTATTAGCAAACACTTTACTTACTTATCAAGCAGACAGATGTGGACACCATGAGCAATGCTAATTTAGAACACAAACATATTTGTAAAATATCACAGACAGATGTTAGAAGATGATAACCAATATCTCCTCATAAAATAGGAAGCAGAAGAGATTAAAATCAGTTTGTAGAATGCTTGGCAAGATACCCAACTAAACAAAGTTATTTCCTATGACACTTAAAAACACAACTGGGGAATAAAGAATAAACAAAATAGAAGAAAACTGGGAAAAAATTACCAAGATATTTATACAAACTTTGCTATCAATAATAGTAGACTTGGAATAACATCATAGTCCAGATATGCTAATAAAGAAAATTGAGATGGTATTGGAGATCAAAGCTGGATTTGACTAAAAGAATGAAGAAGTTCCATAATGGAAGCAAAGATATATAAAACGATCTTTCAAAGGTATAGAAAAAAATCTTGAACTTTTAAAAATACACACAATAAAAATAACCCATATCAATACATGTGCCATTCTACAGTTTATTTGTTCATGCTTCATTTTCTTTTCTTGAATCATTGAATTTCATTTTTAATCTTTGGAATAAAAAAGCATTTCTATAACATAATACAACAAAAAAGATTGCACACGAAACTGAAAATCTACTACACATGCACAACTTGCTATGCCTTTCAGTCATATGTAAAAATTTCCCTTTCTCCCCCTTTCTTCCCTGTATCTTAGAGATGACAACCATTAGACACAAATAATATATGCACACATACAATACATGTATACATATATATACATATACATATATACACATGTATGCATATACATATATATGAAATTATTCTATATATGCTTCTATTTATCATTTCTTTCTCTACAGATAGCATTTTTGTTTATATGTTATTTATAGTTAATTTGGGTATTTATAGTAGCCAAAAAATCTTATTCATTCAAAATTAGTCTTAAAATGATATTACCATTACAGTATACAATGTTCTCTTGATTTTGCTCATTTTGCTCTTCATTATTTTGTGCAAGTCTTTCTATGTTTTTCTAAAATTATCAAGCTCATCATTTTTCATAGCACAGTATTCCATATATATATATTCCATCACAATCATATACCACAACTTGTTCAGCCATTCCCCAATTAATAGGCATCCCTTCAATTTCCACTCCTTTACCACCACAAAAAGAGTTGTTATAAATGTTTTAAGCCATTTCCAAAGAAGACCAATGATATCACAGAGTGATGTCTTGACTCCCATGTTAATTGGATTTAAATGAAATAGAGTTGCACGAAGTCATCAGCCTTTCTCTTTCATAGTTATCAAAGTCCAATGGCAAGACAAAAATAAAAATGACTGGCTGAATTATGATGTAATGAATGACCTTGGTGACTTCAAGGTCTGACCAAACTCTAATAATGAGTTCTTCATTGAACATATTGAGTCTGAGATAACAGTTCAAAATTTATTAGGCAGATTGTCACAAAGGTTAAAAGGTCTGGAAAGATAATATGGTTAGGAATAAAAATTTGGTTCATATCTTTGAAAAGTTGGTAATTAAATCTATGGGAGCTGATGAAGACAAACAATAAGAGTGTATAGGGAGAACAGAAACAGGTCTAGAAAAGAGTTCGGTAGCATAACCAGTTAGCTAGCAAGATAATCCACCTAAAGATAAGCACCTGTAGGAGGAGGACCAAGAAAGAGAGCACAGTAGTCTATGTACATACCACCACACAACCGAGAGACATTTATGGAGAATACAAGATGTCATACTTACTGTCTGTCAGGTATTTTTTTAAAAGTTTGATTTAGTAGAGAAAAGCTTTTTCTTTAAAGAGTCTTTTTCAACAAAGTATCTCTTCCATGTATCACAATTATAAATTGTGGGAAATTGAAAAACAGGTATCACCTGGTTTAACAACTCATTCATAATTTATACAAGAGGCAGGCATAAAAAGGATAGACCTATGCTAATTAATGATTGCCGTTGAAATGGAGAACAAGACAACAATCCAAGTAAAAAGGATTCCTTTGAGATCAGGAGTTCTTAACCTGGGGTTGAACTTTTTTTTCATCATTTTAACAACATCTCAATATAATGCACTCTTTTGCAATACCATGAATTTTAGATTAGGCATTAATGAGCATTTTTGAAAAGGGGTCTGTAGACTTTAAAATTGCTAGAGATTCAGATCTGTGTGTGTGTCTGTCTCTCTCATACACACACAAATACACACACACACACACACACACACACACACACACACACATACACACCACACCATTTAAGAACCCTTGCTATAGATACTCCTGTTTCTGGTTGACATTTTACTGACTTCATCCACTTCTAATATATTGCAATATCTCTTACATGAGCTCCAATATGCCATAAGAGTTTGCTCTAACCATCCATACTTGAAAATCCAAGTTGGTAAAAAGGTGCATAGTATCAGATTATGAATTCAATTAGATGGATACATTATAAAGGTTGTTCTTGGATTGACAGGGTGGACATTACAAATGGAATGAACAATTAGTTGATCTTCTTCTAGCCCACCCCAACAAAAGGAAGAATATAGCATGCTGGATTACTGCAGACTTTCTTTAATTACTCCAAACTTCTCACTGAAATGAATACCAATATTAAAACAGTGTTTTTGTTAGACTGCCAGTCGTGAAAGACTGCAGCCTCTGAAGAATTAAAATCGATTATCACCTCAAAGATCAATAGAAAGTTGCATAGTGGGTGTGAGTCGGCTGCTAGAGATAACAAATGGGAAATTACTAGAAAAAAGAGGAGTGCAAAATATATATCAACAGAGAAATTCATGATGGAAAAGAAAGATGGACTAGTTATAAAACAGGAGCTGAAGCAATGGCTACCAGGTCCCTTGTAAGTATAAATCTATAATCCTGAGAAAGAACAAGGCTTAATTGCAGGTTGGAACAGATGCTTTGCTATTATACCAAGATGTTAAGAGAAAGTAAAGAAGGCACCCTGAAAGTTGGTTGGATCCCCTTGGGGGTTTTCATGGGAATTTATGGGAAGATGTTGACAAGAGATAGGCATAAAGAGGTTGCAATCTGTATAATGGGAGAGAACATAGAAATTAGTGAGTTCACACATCCTTTCCCATAATTGATCATGTGTTAAGTAATGTGCCAGAAAATATAGGAGCTAGAAATATTGAACAAAGCATGTGTTCTCTATCCTCATGGAGTTCATAATGTAGAGAGACATGTGTACATAAATAAATATAATGTAAAATGAATGGTAAATTTTTAAGAGAAGTATAAACCAAATATTTGATGAAGATGAAATAAGGCCAAGAATGATTAAAAATACCAGATAAAATTGCTAGGCTAGGAGTAGTTGGATTGATAAGATTTCAGTAGGCAGAGATGGGGAAGAGGGAATTCTAGGTGTAGAGAATAGTATGAACAAAGGTATGAAGATGGGATGGCATAGAATATTAGGAACGGGAAGGAGTAAGTAGTTCAAATTGACTAGAGTATTCTAACTTAATAGAGGGATTATATGACATTGGCTTGAAAAGTAAAGTGATGCTAGGTTATGGAATGCCCCGAATGCCAGGATAACAAATTTGAACTTAGGTGTTAAGGACCATGCCTAAGTAAAGGGGAGCCTCCACAGCTGTGAATCATATCACCTAAAGGAGTTGCAAAGCAAACTTTGCAGATGTTCCTTGTAGGAAGAAATAAATTGGGCACAAGAGGAAAAAGGAGAGAGGTCAGACAATGCAATTGCCTCTCAGTGGAGAGGTCAGAGAATAGCAACTGCCTCTCAGTCTCATTGTAGCATCATCATTCTCCCACACGAAGAGATCCATTCTACAGGTCTGAGATAGACCTCCAGCAGTCACTGGCAGGTGGCTCCTGTATCACAACACTTAGGAAATCTTTACAGGGTGTAGATCAGGAAGGCAACATGATTAGATATTTGCTTAGGAAAGGCCAATATGGGAGGCAACTAGATGGCACAGTGGATAGAGCAACAGCCCTGAAGTCAGGAGGACCTATGTTCAAATCTGGCCTTAGACACTTAATACTTTCTAGCTGTGTGACCCTGGGCAAGTCACTTAATCCCTCAGAAAAACCAATATGACAACAATGTAACAAAATGTATTAGAGGAAGGAAGAAATTGGACATAGAAAGACTAGTTTAGAGGTTACTTTGATTAATCTTTGATAGTTTGGAGCATGGCAATACAGTGATTATAGAAAGAAAGGGACTGCTACAAGAGAGGATGCTATAGAAATGATCATCATTGGCAATTGACTTGAAACAAAAAGTATATGAGGAAAAACACAATATAATCTTAGGGTTTTAAACATGGCTGATTTAATAAATGAAATGTCAGTGCCAGAAATTGGGAAACCAAGGGATAGTAACAAATTCTGGAGTACTAATGACAAATTTTTGTTCAAATATTTTGAGTTTAAAGTACCAGTGGGACATTCAAGTATGGATATGCTGTGAGCAGTTGCCATAGGAAGTATAAAACTGGGGAAATAATGGATTAGAAATGATAGTTAAACCATCATAATAAAGGAGTTGTCGAAGGAGAAAATGTAGAGGGAGAGAGCATGAAGCCCTTAAAACAGAAAATTTGGAAACACCTACCTTATTTAAAATGATCAACATTTACAAAGTGCTAATAAATATTATCTCATTTGATCCTCATATCAGCCTTAGAAGGAAAGTGCTATTGTCCCCATTTTATAGATTGGGAAACTGAGCAAGACAAAAATTCAGTGACTTGCCTGGGCTTCCACAGATAGATAAATGTTCAGATTGAGGGTCAGTCCCCAGCACCACCTAAACATTTCTAAAATTAAGTCTAGAGAAACAATTAGGAATTAAGGAAAGAGAATAGATTTTGAAAAACAAGAGCACTAAGCAGAGAAGTTAGCTAAGTAGTAAGATACAATACATAAAGCACTCTAATGTGGCTCATTTTTTGGCAATAACCAAGTCCATGTTATTATTGGGGTAACTATTCAAATCTATGGCTCATGAGCCTGCCAAGGTTTATTCTTTTGTCAGATGAAAACAAATGATTATGAATTCAAAGCAAAAACACAATGAAATAGAATAACCAGACAAAAATTGGAAAAAGAATCAGGTCTTAAAAGTTCTTTCACCTATTCTTTTTATTAAAGTGTACTTATTTAAAACTTAAATACAAAATAGAAAAAAAGAAATTTGAAAAAGAAAAACTGTCACATGCACAACAGAATATAGGAGAGAATTCAAAATATGTAATAATACATTTCCATTTCAAGAAAGCATATATTAATAATACAGCATGTATTCAGAACTGTTCATCTTTTCTTTACTTCCTTGTAGGTTTTCTTTTGTTCTCTACTATGCACTTCCCTCCCCCTTTTCTTTCCCCCATCCCCAAGGAGGTTGCAATTAAACATATAGTTATGTACAACCACATACTTCCAAATATACAAATATATAGTATCTTTTAAGACCTATGAAGAGAACAGCTCCTCTAAATGGATTACTTGACCTTTGATATTGTTCTGGTCCCAGATAAAAATGGAATCAACTTACTGAATTTATTCATTGTTTGTAAACCAGAACAATACATTGCTTTAAAAATTACATCAATTGAACTCATGTTTCTGAACCAAGAAATTTACTTAACTACAAACTCATGTCTCCAAATAGCATGATCATCCAAATCCGATGTTAGCAAATAGATACCACCATAAAGCTTCAACACTACTGGTTTGTTCCTTTCAAAGGACATCATTTGGCCCTAATTAAATAAATAACTAAAATTTATTAGAGCTAAAATGAAGCAACCGTTCTTAAAACAAAAAAAAGCACAATTCGATCTATTCATTTGCCATACACATATTGGGCAAGTTTATTGTATCAGTCCAATACAAATGAGGGCTGTTTCCAAAATAGTATTGCTAATGGGGATAATGGAAAATCCCTATACATATCTGTATAGCCAACACAGTAATAAAAAAGTATATAATTTATGTTTATACCATCCATCAAAGGAAGTAAGCATTAAAAATTGTAGAGAAGTGAGGTAGGAGAAGGTACAAAATCTGAGTTCCATAAAAGATAATATGTATCTGTTCAGATAGCCTCAGAAAGCAAAGAAAACTTTAGATGCTTTGAAAAAACAGTGAAGGAATTTGATCTCTTATTGGTGTTGATGAAACAATACAGCATTTCTAGAAAACCTATCTGCTGACATTATTGGTTGTGTCAAAATATTTCTTCCTAACCTGGGAGGCAACATGTTCATTTTTTAAAATTATAGTTACTTTTTTTCTGTCATAGGAATCTCCTTTATTTGGTGACAGGAAGGATTAGATTTATTTTATTTGATCCTAGAGGGGAGAGCCAGGATGAAAATTTCAAGGAAGCAAGTTTTAGTGTCAGGAAAAATAATTTCCTAAGACTTAGAACTGTCCCAAAGTGAAATAGACTGCCTAGAAAGGTTGTAGACTCTCTTATGGAGCTCTTCAAGAAGACAACTCCAAGATACCATGTCTTTCTTGGGATTCCTTTCGTATAAAGGTCCCTTGTGCCTCTGAAATTCTATGATTCTATTACTCTTTTGTGACTGAGTCATAACTACTAAATTCACTTCAATTGCCAATGGACTGGCATCGGTTTACCATTAAACAGGCTTAACAGCAAATTGGGGAGGATAAATCTTATCCTTCTGGGATCTTGTTCAAGATTATGTAATGTTTTCCCCTCACCATAGACCATTTCCTTTTTTGTCACACAGAATGCTTCCAAAGGAAACTGAAATTAGGAATCTGGATCTTCTATGATCAGTCATACAGCTGCCAAAACTGTGAACTCATTCTCAAATGGTTTGGAAAGCCTTCAGAGATATTTCAACAAGCTTTATAAAGTTTTTGTTTTTATAAAGAGATTTTATAAAGCTTTATAGAACTTCATACTGCTTTGATGAAATGACAAACTCTCAAATATTGATTATGATAATGAAGTTATGAAATCATGAACAAAGTGTAACTTGACAAATAAATCAGAAAAGGAAGAAATCACTAGTAAAATTAGCTGATTATTTAATTAGTTACTTTATTACTCCTCTAGAATTGTTCCTACTAGACAGAAAACAGATCTTAGAGCCAAGAAGACCCATCAAGAACTACTTCTGATATATATATAGGCAAGTCTTAACTTCTCAGTGCATTAAGCAATTCAATGAAATTGTAAATAATAAAAAGGTACAAACTTACATTGTTAGAGGGAATCTCCTCAACTGAGAAATCTATCAGTAAAATCACAAATCTAGTCCCTACTAATGACTTGATAGATCCTAACAAATTCTTGTGTACCATATAAATATACTGTTGCTGTAGATAAGGAGGAGGAGGAGAAGAGGAAAAAGAGGAAGAAGATGGTGATGGTAAAGATAATAAAAGAAAACATAAAGCTTTTAACAGAGCATAGTTCCGTACCAAAGAATTCCACCCCCTCCCAAAAAAACAAAAAACAAAAAAAAAAAAAACACCAGTTGTATCAAATTTATAAGCAACCAAAAGCAAGGAAAACACTTGTTCTATTGTCAACATATTGGGATATAATGCAGCATAATGATAAATATACAGGTTTGGGAGGCAGCTGGCCCAGATTCTACTCTGAGGTCTTCCAAAAGCTTCTTCTGTGATCTTGGAGGATTCTTTTGCCCTTTATATGGTCTCAATTTCTTCATCTAGAAAATTACGAATTGGGCCACTTGAGTTGTGATTTGTCTTCTGTTCTAACATTTCTATTATATTCCATTTTTCTATTCTATTCTATTAACTATGTTTCTGTAGGATTGAGGAAAATCCCCCAAAAGCAAAGTGAATAATAAAATATTGACATTTCCTCTAAGATCTCCCTTACTTTCACCATCAACCATTCCCTCTTCCTAAATAATAGATGGGGTACCAAGGTGGCACAGTGGATTAAAACACCAGCCTTGAATTAAGAAAGCTCATCTTCCCAAATTCAAATGTAGCCTCAGATATTTTCTAGCTTTGTGGTCCTCAGCAAATTTGCCTCAGTTTTCTGATTTGTCAAATGAACTGAAGAGGGGAATGACAAACTATTCTAGTATCTTCACCAAGAAAATCCCACAAAGTGTCATAAAGAATTGACATGACTAAAAAAACTTAACAAATGATAGATACTAACTAATATCAATTATACTACAAGTAATGCAAATGCATTTTTTTTTTTTTTTTTTTTTTTTTACATTTCACTGCACTATTTTCCCCCGTATTTTAAATCTTTACTGAATACTAAAAATTCCTATTTTCAATCACAGGGGAAAACAGCACATGGGTTACTGCTATGGGGATTTTTTTCCCCTTTGGAGACATTTAAAATACTGCAGGACAAAAACTCAGTACAGGAAACAATCAAGATTTATCCCCTAGCAATTGCTATTAATATAAAAAATTTTGGAATCTGGTTTCTTCCACGGCATTTTTTCACCTAAAGGAGACAACCCAAATGAGATGCAAATCAGTACTCTTATCTAATGAATAATGTAAATGAGCATTCTGCACACAGCAAGTCAGTCTGAAGGAATCCTCCTCAGCCTCACCTCACATTTCTTGGGGATTTAAGCACCATGTGTCACAAGAAATTAGAGAAAGGAATTGCCAAGTAATCACACAGTCTTGGAGCCCCAAGTCAGCACAGACAGCAAGGTACATTAAGATGCATGGTACAGCAAGGGAGAGAGCTGACATCTCATTAAAATGAAAATGTTGCTATTTTTCCTTCACCTAGTTAATGGAGTTGTATGACACTGTAATCTGCGATTATTTGTGTGGCTATAACTTAGAGGCATCCTCCACAACACTTGGACAGGCTCCGGAAAACTTTAGAAAGCTTTCTTTTCTTTTCCAGGGCAAAAAGCTAACTGCATGTTCTCTTCTTCTTCAAACAGAGTAAGATAAGCATCTTTCCAACTTTTCAGTGGTATGATTGAATCCACTGTGACACAGAGCAACCTTGATTGATTACAGAACTTTCTATCTTCTTTTCAAATATTAAGTTTCTCAAATAACTCCTGAAGGAAGACAAAACATGAAGACGGGCAGGATATAAAAAAAATGGATATTAATTAATTGCAAACTCATGGGTTATTCCACTGAAACTGGATTTAGATATCAGAGAATTTTATTACTCTCTTCCCTACCTGAACCACACCTTCCAAAATAAGCATATCTAAGTGCTATCAATTAATAAGCAATCATAAACCATCTAAGATGCTCCGGACTGTTCTAGGTCCTGGTGATACAAAAACATGATCCTGGCTCTCAAGATGTTTTTAGAAAAGCATATTTAGAATGAATCCACAGTAATTTTGGGGAAGAGGAACTACAGGGTGGAGGTAGAAATGTGAAAAAAATCTTTATTTAAACCAGACAGACCACAGGTTCTTTCTTAATCTATTCTTTTGTTCCTTCTGCCTTTTGTGGAACAACAATGTATAGTACTGGCCCTAAATATAATTATCCAAAATATATTTAGTAGGAAATATTCTTTTACATATTTTGTCCATTCAAATGAATATTCTCCTTCTTATTTCCCCTCTGCTTCTTTTATCTTCATCCCATTTTCTGTGATTTCTATGCTGAGAACACAGCTGCAGGTTACAATCAGAGATCAGAAAAACCAGATGTGAGGAGAAAGAGACACTAACATTCTGACCAATATGACATATGTAATAACCTCTATTTAAAAAGGCATGGACATGTAAAATCCCATTTAGGAAGATTTTCATAACAAAAATTACATAAAAAAGTAAAAATACACTAGTGTTTAAATTTGGAGTAGTATCAATGATGAAGACAGCAATGATAAAAATGAATAAAATGTTTTCATTGGAATGTAAAAAGAGGCAAAAGAAAAAGCTTCACAGTAAACAGATTTTGTTTATGGTTATTCTTTGAAATTATGTTTGGTGTATATTTAATGTTTCCTTCCTTTCAGAGAGATTTTATTTCAGGAGTACAGTTTATATATTCCAGGATAGACTATATTTGGACAAATTCAACAACTTTTTTTTTCTTTCCTTCTTTCGTTCTTCCTCCCTCCCTCTTTTTTCTTTCTTTTTTCCCTTCCTTCCTCTCTCCTTCACTCCATCCCTCCTTTCTTCCCTCCCTTCTTCCTTCCTTCTTTCCTTCTTTCCTTTTTCCCTCACTTCCCTTCTTCCTTGCCACCCTCCCTTTTCCCTTTCTCTTTCTTTCCATTTTACTTTCTTCCCTCCTTCCCTTTTTCCTTTTATCCCCCCTCCATCCTTTCCTTCCTTGCTTTCTTCATTCATTTCTCCCTCCTTCCTTCCCTCCCTTCCTTTCTTTTTTCTTTTCTTCTTTCCTTTCCCTAAGTGCTTCTCTGCCCTTCCCAAGCTGATAATCAGCAGGGTGGATAAGATGTAACTATCACTGCATAACAACGTAGTCTAAGTGTCTATTTGTCTTGTAGGTAATCAAAGCTAAAGTAATATAAAAAAAAATAAAGGAATCACTTCTATCTGGGTAGATCTGGGGAAAGATTTTATGGATGAAGTGGTATTTATACATTGAAAGATTAACAATAATTATAACACTAGAACAACAATAACAAAAACATCTGACATTTATATTAAACTGTTTATTCCCTTTTATAAAATTGTTAGTATGGTATAGAGGAGGGAAAAAAACAGATTCAGAACCAAAAATTTCTGAATTAAAATATCAACTCCAATAAATTCCTCCTCTGTGATCCTGGAAATATGATTTAAGTTCTTAGCTGTTCTAGGCAACTTTTCATATTTTTAAGTCATAGATAGAGTCTCTTGGCCCTGAGCTGCAGTCCCATTTCTCTAACTGCCTTATCAATATCCTTACTTGGAAGTCCACAAAGCATATCAGCTCAAGATATCAGAAGCAAAATTAATTATCTTTCTATCTAAAACTATGTGCTCTTCTTAATTTTCCTATTCTTGTCATTTAGGTTCAAAAGCTTTTACTCTTCACTCCCAACAACCACACATATACAATCAATTGTCAAGTCTAGTTAATTCTACCTCCTGAACATATTTTACTTTTGTCCACTTCTTTCTATTCATATCACAACACACAACAAGTTTAGGTCTTATTACTATTGGACTCATAATATCTTTGTGTGTGTGTGTGTGTGTGTGTGTGTGTGTTTATTTTCATAGCATTGTCTCTCTCTGCTCCAATCACCTCTCCACATCACTTCTAAAGTAATATTTTTAAAGGATAGTTCTGACCATATTTCACTTCCACTCAAGAAGCTCCAATGATTCATATGCTCTTATGATAAAATTCAAGTTCCTTTTTTAAAAGTGTTATTTATTCACTTGTTTTCAAAAGCATATATTACTTCTCATTCCAAATTGAATAGTAAAAGGAAAAAGGCAAAAACAAAATCTTTATAACAAATATGCAGGTCTACCAAAATAAATCCCCATACTGTCTATGTCCAAAAATGTTTGCTTCATTTTGCATCTTAATTTCATCACCTCTTGAACAGAAGGTGGCTTATATTTTTAATTCTCTGTATTCTTGGTTTATATGTTCAGAATGCTAATCCTTCAAAGTTATTTTTCTTTATAATGTTGTCATTTTATGAATAATACTCCTAATTCTGTTCAATTCACTTTGATTTGGTTCATAAAGGTCTTCTCAATTTCCTATAAAGCTTTATAAAGCTTTTTTTTATTTCATTATTCTTTGTGCAATATTTTATTACATGAATATAATAGGAATTATTTGCCTATTCTCCAATAAGTAGATAAACTCTTAATGTCCAGTTTGAGGTTGCTATAAAAAAGATGCTATAAATATTATATCTGTTTTGATTTATATCTATATATATGTGTACATATACACATATATATAGATATAGGTATCTTAATCTATCTTTATAGTTAGATATGGATATATCATTTTCCTCTATCTTTAATGTCTTTGGGAGATAGGCCTATTAGTGGAAGTCTAACAGTGAGTCAAAGCATATGCCCATTTTAGTAGTTTTTGAGTTGTAGTCTCAAATTGCTTTCCTAAATGGCTGGACAAATTTGTGCAAAGTATAGCTATTTTTTCACTATATTTACAACATTTGTTAATTTTCTCTTCTTTATCAATCTGATGATCATAAAGGAGAACCTCAGGTTGCTTTTATGTCCATTTTTCTAATTATTAAAGTAATTTGAAACATTTTTTTCATTACGTAGTCTGGATTTCTTCCTTTGAAAAGTTCTTTTTCACATTATTTAACTCTTTGTTTATTGAGGAAGGACTTTGAGTATTAAAAATTTGAATCAGTTGTTCATCTGTCTTGGAAATTAGACATCAGAGAATTCTCTGCAAAAGTTATTTTCCCAATTAGCTATTTCTTCTCTAATTTTAATGGAATTAATTTTGTTTATACTAAAACTTTTTAATTTTCGATAATAAAAATTATCCATTTAATCACCTGTGATCTTCTCCATTCCTGGCTTTGTCGTGTAGTGTTCCCTCTATCAATGGATCTGAAAGTTAATCTCTTCTTTTCTGCTCTAATTTTGCCTATGATGTCACATTTTAAAGTCTAAATAATGCATTTATTTGGAGTTTATCTTAGTAAATGGTGTGAGATGTTGGTCTATATCTAATTCTTTTTAATAGGGTTCTCTAGTTTTGCTAGCATGAGCCCCTCTATTTCTAAAGTCCTTCACAATCTGGTTACAATCTATATGCTTCAGGGGAACTGGCCAAAGAGCTCCTTGTGATTAAAATAAAACTGAGAGCTCTCCAAAAGTCGAATGGGCTGCCTCTGTGAGTTTCCTCTTACTTAAAATCACAGGATTCTAAAGAAACAGGATAGTATTTTATCCGTGTATTGACTGCACAAAATGTCCTGAGATATCTTCAAACCTGATATTCTGGAACTTGGGGCACAGCAAGTATTGGGAATCAAAAACTTCTGAAAACTTCAAGAAAAAAGCAAACATTTCCCAGGCCTCTTTGTTGGATTGTTTCTTTTCTGTGATAGAAATGATATCTTTTAAAATGGAAGTTTTCAAATAACTTGAGAATGGTTCAGTACTAAAACTACTGTAAGCCAAGAGAAGTTAACTACAGAGAGAATAAAAGGACAGATTTATGGCATGACAAAAGTCTCTCCTGAGGTTCTTCTCAAATACCTTCCTTGAGCTAGCCAATTCTTGCCAACTAATGCATTTAAGATGATTTTAAGACATGAGCTCTTGTTGAACAAAGTTGGGCGGGGAGGATAGCCACTTTCTAATTCCTTAGTTTAGGATCAATAAAGCTCTTAGGGTTATTTTTAAATTTAATACAGCATAAGACCTTAATAAAGCATTATGCTGTGGACCATGGAATCTGATAGGTATGGGAGGTCAAATTGTCTTTTTTGTGCCTAAAATAACAGTGACACACTCTTACTGTAATTCAGGAAGACCACAGGATAGATGGGATTCCTGTCCTCCAACACTAGCTTTATTAAATGTTTCATTCTACACATTTTGCCATTCAGTGTGATAGATTAGAAAAAAGGGTAGCAACAGATCTTAGGCAAGCAGCTTAATTAACTTTTTCCTAGTCAATCTTTTCTAACAGTCAAGCTTTTTAAGCCCCATAGCAACAAAAGACTTTCATCTTGCAAGCAAGAACTGATGATATCTTAAAGCCTCTGGTAGAGATCAGTGTTTACTGATAATAATTGTTCATATATGTATGTGTGTGTATATATACACACAAAATGCATATACACATACACATATATAGGCACATGTGTCTAGATCCACATGCATAGACAGACGAATGTATCTGTATCTGTGCATATGTATATGTACATATATGTGTCTGTATATACATTACCTGGACTTCATTTTCTTTATCTGTAAATTGCACACAATGACACCTACAGCATCAGTCTCAGAGGGTTGTTGCCTGTTTATTGTTCTTTTCCCTATATCACATGATATGCTACATACACATCATGGTGTGCATATTTAACAAATTTGGATTTTGCATATACATGTATGTCTTTGGTCCATTTTGCCAAGACAGATATACTTATTGCCTCCCCGTGGAAAGTAGACTAAAGTACATTTTGATGTTTTGTAATATGATAATGATATCCTTTCAGGATATTGACAGATTATACCCAGAGTCAGGAGAGTTGGGTTTGAAGCCCAGGTATAACACTTATTAACAACACGACTCTAAGCCATCCATTCATTTTTATTTATTTGTTTGTTTTTTTCCTGTGAGGGAATTGGGGGTCACTTACTCAGGGTCACAAAGCTAGCAAATTTTAAGTATCTGAAACTGGATTTCAATTCAGGTCCTCTTGACTTCGGGTCAGAGCTTTAAACACTGCTCCATGTAATTGGCCTGTAAGCAATCCATTCATTTCTGTGAATTTCAGTCTTCTCATTGATGAGAGGCCACATGGTGTACTGGATAGAAGGCCAACATTTGAATCAGGAAGATTTGGACTTAAGCTCCTCCTTAAGCTGTGTGAGCATGAGCAATCACCTGAATTTCTCAGTGCCCGAAGAAACTCTAGAAAACTTCAAGTTACAGATTGGAAATGTGCTAATTAATGTCTTGATGATTACATACTATAACAATCTATTTGGCCTATGAACTTGTTTAAAGCATCTTTTTACCCTAATCTGGTATTTTATAGTACTGATTAGGGGATTTCCACACTGGGGGTCTATACACTGATGAAATTATACATGTTAATATTATCCTTTGCATTTCTTACCTTATAGGATCATAGTTTTCCAGCTGGAATGAATCCTTGAGGCTATCTAGTCCAAGTCTCTTATTTAACAAATAAAACAGAAGCCTCTAGAGGTTAAAAAGGATTGCTGGAATAACAGAAATAACTGTAATTAACTGAATTGAGATTTTGAACCCAGACCCCCCCATTCAAAATTAAATTCTTTTTTGTAAGAAAAAATATTTTCTAAGACTTTAAAGCACTATAGAAACATGAGTTTATTATTATTATTATTTTGAATATTTTCCTATAAAACTAAGCCTTTGTGACTTTCCTAACATACTGGCAAAGAAATTAGAAATAAAAACAAACTCTGATTAATATTAATTACTCCATATGTTCTCTACTGCCTTGAAAGGAGGATTAAGAGCATCGATTGCCAGAAAAATGGGACCCCAAGGATATATTACAGTCCTGAAAAATTCTGCTTAATGTTCTTTCTGCTCTAAGAAATTTGGTAATATCCTTATGGTTACCTAGGGTAACAATCAATTTGGTCCATGAAATTGCTCAAGGCAGCTGCTTACTATAACCTGGCCCCAACAGGTCTCTGTAGGCTTGTGAATTTTAAGATTTCTTTGACTTCAGAATATAGATAATAATATCAGGCAGCTATATTATTTATGATATTTTGAGGTTTGTGAAGTATTTTACAGACATCATGTCCTTTGAGCTTTACAACAACTCTACATGATAGTTACTGCTATTAGCCCCATTTTACAGTTCAGGAAGCAGTATCAGAGAGGTGAAGTTCTTCTCCTGTATCATCCAGCTGTTACATGTCTTTGAAGGATTCAAAACTAGATATAATTATTAATACACCAAAAGATAAAGGTGATTTCCTCCAACCCCAGATACTTGGGTGAGGTTGAAAAATAAACAAGCAAACAAAAAACTAAAACTCCTTTTCTGGTCAGAGAACTACATATAGGGGGAAGTGGGTCATCTTATAAGAAAGAAGAGACATAAAAAATGAAAGGGCAGAATGTACAATCTAGTGATACTTAAATAATAGCCAAGATATGAAAATATTCACCTAGCTCTGTATTTATGGACAAACAGCATTGATATTAGGTGATTAAATGAAGACAACATGCTATAGGTGATTACTATTTTTTCCTAGTTTAGACAACAGATTACATTTGATGCAACAATTATTAAATGCCAACTATATAGCATATCCCAGTGTTCAGATCTGGGCATCAGGAAATAACAATAAAGCTGTCTTTGCTTTCAAAGAACTAATATTTTATTAGAAGATATAAACAGTTAAATGAGTTTGAATGTTTCTGTGAAGGGAGAGAGCAAGTTGTAGGATAAAGGAAAGACTGGAAATTTGGGACTCAACTAAAAAAAAAACATTTTTGATTCTGGGATATCTTTTGCAATCACTTCTCATTTACTCTATTCTATAAGATATTAGTCCATTCTTGCATTTTTTTTTTCTTTTTCTTCTGGCAATGTCTACCAAGCATGAGATAATATAGCAATATTTAAAAAAAAAAAGAAATGCAGAATCCACAATCTAAATATCTCTTTCTTGATTCCAAAGAGAAAAGCTAAATGTTCTTCTCTTTTCCTTTCATTGTTTAAGAAAGCCTACTATGAAGCTAAGATGCCCTTTAAAGATTTCTTACACAATCTCGGAAACCAGATAGAGGTTAAAGGACCACAACATTAATTTTCTCAGGTTCTTTTCCCCCACCACCTAATTTTTTTTCTTTTTGTAGCTGATTATGCAGAGCAAGATCCTCCACATCTTATGCTACTTTGCTAACGAAATATTACCTTTGGTTTGCTAGCATCATTCCACTTAGACTCATGAAATCTTTGCTTTAGAAAAGACCTCAGAGGGTATTTTACCTAACCCTTCTCAAATCATGAATTCTATCTACTGTCTATATAATATATGTAATATCTATTCTGTCCTCATCAAGTTGTCACCCATACTCTGATTAAGCAACTAATATTTATTAAGAGCTTACTATGTGACAGGCACTGTACTAAATACCTTGGAGACAAAGAAGTAGGAGAAAGAAAAAAAGTCCCTCCCCTAAAGGAGTTTATGAGTCTATATTATAATGGAGGAGACAACAGTTACAAAAATAGGTACATCCAATATACTTTTAGGAGAGATGGAAAGCAACCTTAGAGGGAAAGGCACTAACAGCTGGAGAGATGCTTAAATAGAACAAACTCTCAACACCCAGTCAGCTCATTCCATTTGTTTTTTGACAGCTGTGTGATGCAGTGGAAAGAGTTGTGACTCCAGAGTCAAAGAACCCAGGTGCAAATCTCACTTTTGATACTACCTATGTGACCTTGAACCATTCACTTAACCCCTCTAGAAATCAGTTTATTCATCTGTAAAATGACTCACTTGGTCTAAATGTCATCTATGGCCCCTTCCAGTTCTATACCTTATGTTTCCCATACCAAGTTATAATCAGACTCTCTGGTATATAAAAGTTTAGGGAAGGTAGCTGGCATAACGAATAAAGCACTGAGCTTGGAATCAGACTCATCCTTATGAATTCAAATGCAATCTCAGATTCTTACTAGCTGGGTGACCAAGTCACTTAACCCTGTTGTCTCAATTTTTTCATCCATAAAATGAGCTTAAGAAGGAAATGGCAAACCATTTCAGTATCTTTGCCAAGAAAACCCCAAATGGGATCACAAACAGTTGGACATGACTGAAAAACTGAACAACAATAATATAGCACTTTTCCTTAAGTGAATAAACAAATACTCTATGTGTCACAAATATTAGCTGTTTGGCACTGAAGTTATTTATAAGTAAAACAAAGAGCTTATATATTACAGCATTCAATTCATTTAGACATCAAAATTGAAGGAAAGAAAAAAGGGGTTCATTCTATAGAAGCTTTCAACTTCGTGGTCTCTATATATTGCCAACCCAATACTTAGGCCATGAAACACTAGTCCTAACCATTAAAAAAAATACAAGAAAAAGGGAACAAATAATAAAATAGGAAAAGACTATTATGAAAGTAGAGTGCAAGGAGGCTTTAAGGTGCATTAAAAAAAAAAAGGTACTCTGGTCAGGCATATCTCAATAAATCCTTGAAGCACAGCTACATGATTCTTTGATAAATATCACATAATGGCTTAGAAGTGAAGTATAATTTCAAGTTCTACTACAGGGCCATTATGATGTTCTTGTGGACGGTTTAATTTATTACTGAGCTCTCCCGTACCAATCTTATACCATTCACTGAGAGTAGGCGGAAACAGAAAAGTTCTCATACCTAATGAAGTCATTTCTCTAGAAAGAGAACTGCTCAAAAGACTGAAGTTCAAAGCACTGAAATCATATAATGGTACCTCCAAATTCACTCTTTATGAGGTTGTGTAGGAAGCATATTTCATGCTCAATGAAGATTCGGCTGACTGCCTCCTAGATTTTTGAGGCTGTTTATTTTTCTTTTCTCCAAAAATAAATACATAAACAAATTTGTGATGGGGAAAATGGCCAGATTAATATTACTAAAAAATGAAGTTTAAGTTTACCTTTGTCAATATTGTGCCAGGAATGATAGATTTGAAAAGGCTTTAAGAATTTACTGTGTTCAGCTTTGTAGTCTTGGAGTGGTATTTCTGGGCTATGATGAAACAAACTACAGAATAAATTCTAATATGTCATGTAAATTATTGTCTTCATCAAGACATATTCAAAAGACAAACAAATTTGATCAATAATTATTCCAAATTCTCACTGAGAAAACTTTTTTTTATCCCAACAGAATCCAGACTTTTACGGTAGGTATGTCAGAAATAGACTGTCCTTGGGAAGGAAATCCCCAGTAAAAAGGTTTACTCTAAATGTCTCTTTTTGATTATTCTGAAAGGCTCAAAACAAAATACAGTTGACACACTCTGGATGATCGAGGATTGTGTCTAGGATAGCAGTTAGTGTATTCCGGCAGTCCAATTCAAATCTGAAGAATCCTCACTAGAACATACCTTACAAATGGCCATTCAGCCTTTGTTTGAAGAATTCCAGTGAGGGAAAACCCTTTATTTCTCAAGACTATCCATTATAGTATTGATTAACTTTAATGGTTAAAAAGTATTTCCTGACATCAAGCTGAAATCTGCCTTTAGCCATTTTAAACATCATTCTTAGTTCTAGAGTAAAACATCTTATCTAAACAAAAGAAACCCTCTGTTATTCTTGTTTTTCAGGAGAACACAGTACAGAAAATTATACGCCTATATTTTTGTCTTTCTGTGACATCACTGTTAGTTATAGTAGTCCAAAAGAAAGCATTACCATTACACAGCCTGAATTTAAGGGAGTAAATAATGAATATACAGAGAGATAAACTTGAGTGTAGGAACAGAAACAAGATATCACAAAATCAGTCAATATTTAATTCTATTGCCCCCTATACTTATATCTATGCAACAATTACAATGAAAATTTCAGACTAAAGAGAAGTTCTGACTCTAGGATGAAGATGGGGTTTGAACTCTTGGATATCAAGCTTTAGATTGGTGACAACTCTTCAACAACCATATTTATTTGGGAATATTTGAGAGGCTTCCTCTCATAGAATCATACAAAAACCTGATAGTTTTAAAAAGGTGTCTTGGAAGAACTTATGAAATCTGGAAAATGGGAGCTAAGCTCTCTAAATGGATAAATGTATGGTGACTAATGCTGAGGCCTTCTTAAATCACACAAAGCCCTTGATGGAAGCTTGGAGTAACTACAACCAGGAAGGCTCTGAATTCCTTGCAGGAAAACAAGAGTCTCCTTGCTGGGGAAAAAAATAAAAAAAAAAACAATGACAATGTCTCTGAACCAAAAGTAGGAAATCCTTAGTTCCAACTCTAAAACGGTTTCTTCTGATCCTTATATTCCATACAATATAAAGGAGGTGAAAGACCCAGGCAGAAGGAAAGAGAATGACAATTTGTGAAATGGAAAGAATAAATCTACACCCATAACTCTGAGCTCACCCAGGACTAATAAAGGAAACTGAGGAATGTAAAGAACCCATCACCATAAATAGACACAACAAGAAAGGGGAAAAAGCATAGTTACTGAGCATTTTAAAATATCAAGAAATTAGTTTTATTTGTATTAAAATAGGATTTCAGTCTACATTTTTGATCAACATTCTAGAAATTGTCACGCGAAAAAGTATCTTATTCTGAATATTGAAAAAAAAATCAGCCAATTTGATCTGTGAGATTCTCACGTGAATAGAAGGATATTGTATCTTATAAAGGATATCCTCAAAGTCACATAATTCTGCTTGGTGGTACATGTGGTTTCACAGAGAGAAAATGAAAAAAATGATTCATCATTGAAAATTGCTATTATGGTAAGTTATTTAAAGACAAAATGAATGATCTATGATGCTGTTTTCCTTTTAAACAAATTACGTGGTAGAACACTTTTAATTTTGTCATTAACAATAAGGAATTTATAAATTGCAAAATGTTTTTTTAACCTATCCTTTAAGTGTTCCTTTTAAAACTAATCAAGGTTTTTGTATAGATTTTATTCACTTTTGTTTTCCACAACTTGGTAAGTGGGATACAATATTACTTTCTCCATTTTCTTTTGACAAAATTCTTTGGTAAATTTAAGATTTAGTGATTTAAGTAAGGGATTCCTGAATGTCAGAAATGAAAGCAGGCCATGGAGAGAACCCTAGTTCTAGATTCAAAGGACCTGGATCTAAATATTAGCTGTGTGAACTCAGCCAAATCATTTTCACCTCCCTGAGCTCCATGTCCCCCCAAGTCCACATCCCTCATCTATAAAAACAGATACAGGACTGAAAGGTTTCTGATATCCCTTCTAGATCTAGATTTTTTTTTAAATTCTGAATCTAATCTCTAGCTATTAAGAATGACCACTGAGCATTTTAGAACTGAATTATCTACGCCAAATGGACAATTCAATTTAGACATTTTTTTGTCATTGGGTTTCAATGAACTAATCAAAAAAATTTTTATATGTAATTATTTAATTTCTGATCAATCAAGAAAACTAGATTTTAAAAAGTTGACATGTGGCCAGAGCAGTGAGTTTATTTTTTGAATCAAATTGAAGCAGTTCAATCATAAGAAATCAAGAAATTTTCTAACTTGAAGTCGTTTTTCTTTTCATTTTGTTCAAATTTGAACTTGGTGTCTTAACAGTATTCATTTTAGGATTATTGTCTAGGACTTATACTCTAAATCTGAAAATATATAAGGTCTCCATTTTTAGATGCCAAAGGAGTAAGAATGTGGAATATGATGGATATTACAAGAGGTAACAACTGTGTTGTGTTAGTTTGAGTCAAGAAGACCCGTGTCTCAATACTATCCTGATTATACCTAACTTTTATTTAATACCAGAGGTTATCTCATTTGGTCTTCACAACAATTCTAGGAGGTACAGGCTAATATCATGATTTATAAATAAAGTTATTAAGAGGTTAAGTGATTTACTTAGAGTCTTAAGGCAGCATAGAAACCCAAAATTTCCTGACTTCAAATTCAATATTCAGGCTACATTGTCACTTAACTGATTGTTAATATATATGAAGAGTCTAAGCTTCAACACACCAAATGAGAGTGAAGAGATCATTTGGCATCAAATTTTGGGGTTTGGTCATGTGAAGAATTCATAATATCCTTTCTCTTTGGCCTAGACCCTCATCATATGTATATTAGGCAAATATATGTACATACACACACACACACACACACACACACATAGATACACACAGAGTTTAGAGAAGAGGTAACAGACAAAATGAAGATGCAAAAAAGGGAAATGAGATATACACAATAATAAAATTTACCAGGAGTGGTAAATATGAAATAAATTTGGTAGAGCAGATAGTTGGCATGGTAAGTGATTTTAACAATTAACAACAGAAAAGACAACTTCCTTAGTGGAACTCACAATTAACCAAGAAAAAGAGAACACACCATTATGTGGGACTATGCCATTGACTGGTAGGATAAATCCACAGAAAAAATTAGCACCCTAAAAATATTAGGTAGCTATAACAAGGAGAAAGACACCCAGAAGGCAGAACACCTCACTGGGCTAACCCAAAAGGGACTCAGCAAAGATGGCATGGACTATGGGCAGATTTATAGAGGAAATTTAATCTCTGGGGAAGGAACACTGGGAAATGAATGTGGACTACTTGCATTTTTGTTTTTCTTCCCAGGCTATTTTTACTTTCTGAATCCAATTTTTCTTGTGCAACGAGAGAACTGTATGGATCTGCACACATATATTGTATCTAGGATATACTTTAACATGTTTAACATGTATAAGATTGCTTGTCATTTGGGGGAGGGGGTGGAAGGAGGGAAGAGAAAAGTTGGAACAGAAATGAGTGCAAGGGACAATGTTGTAAAAATTACCCATGAATATGTTCTGTCAATAAAAAGCTATAATTTAAAAAAAAGAAATTTAATTTCTGGGATTTGACATCTGATTGGATATAATAAAGTGGGTTTATGTAAGACCTCCATAGAGGGTGGGCCTGTAAGGTTGAGTTGATCCCCACCAGTGCCCTTCCCTGTTTACCTCAGGGAGAAATCTTAATCAGTGCTTCAGGTTTTCTCTGCTAACCCCACCTAGTGTAATACATACACAATAAACAGTGTCTTTTGAGGGGAAAGTGAAAAAGGAG